>NC_091692.1:71692500-72341875 GCF_041296265.1 Equus caballus | reverse complement strand
AGGTTGAAGTTTTAAGAAAAAGAACAAAGATTTTTCTCCCTCTCAAGTCTTGCCTCATGATGCAGAATGTGTTGTGTAGTTTCTCTGGAAATAATAGATTTAAACCCTAAGTGTCTTGGAGATGGAAAAGAAAAAACGACATGTATTAAATGTTAAATTATAAAGGATCTGTAATTGGGAAAGGGTTTTTGTAACTTGTTTTGTTTTCTAAGCAACATTTTCAGTTAAATTAGAGTTCATTAAAATTCTCAAAAGGATGCTGATTCAAACTGGAAATTTAGTTATCAAAGAAATTCAAGTCATACTTCCAATTTGCTAAAGGAGTAGAATATCACTCAAGGAAAGACTAGACAATGTCATATTTTAAAAATAAACACCTAATTTTTCAAGGTCTTTTTCAGATGCTGATATTCTTAATGAGCATAAGTAAAACCATTATGTTTAGTAGAAATGCCTTTTGAAGCTCTGGATAAATTATAAATATTCATGACATATATTCTTAATATTAATGTAATAAATTAGAAGTACGTACACAAGCACACGTGCTTCCAATAATCTTTTTGGATTTAATTTTATTTGTCATAATATCTATTGTTGAATAGAAGTTTTCTTTTTTAAAACTTCTATTTTTCACAGGTCCAAATTATCAGTTATAACCACTTGGAATGATAAATTTCAAAACTTCATGATTTCACTTTTTGGAATTATTCCCTATTTTTATAGAGACTGATTGAAAAAGCATGCCAGGCTGAGGCAATAGTAGGAATCATTTGAGTGCTGGTTAGCTACCAAGAAGCTTTTCAGAATGAGATAATGGATTTTGGCAATCCTAACAAAATGAATCTATCTTGTTAGAGCAGAGTAGCATTAACCAACTCACATAAGCTAGAATGCTAATTTAGGTATTCATCACATTCTCATCTTTACTCCCACCATTGCTTCCCATACTCCAGTTATAATGGCATCCCTTCAGTTTCTTAAAATATGACATAATTACGACTTTTGCATATACTTTTCCATCTTCTGAAAGTGTTCTACTCCTCACTCTTCATTTTTACCTAATGCTCGTTCCCTCTTCTAATCACAGATTAAAAACCACTTTCTCTGTTATATCTTCCCTTAGTAAATAAAGTAGGTAAAATCTTCCAGCGACACTTCCACGTTCTTGTCTGCATCTTTCAACATTCATCAGCATTTTCAATTACTTGTTCAAAGCCTATATTCCTTGTATTCCATAAGCTCCATGAAGGCAGATACCATGTTTATTTAACTTAATAATCTTAGGGCCATGCACAGAGCATATGATGTGCTCTTTGCTTATTAAGTGAATGAATAAATGAATTAATGATATTTGGTTATTTTATGTACCAGAACACTTGAGTCACCATAACAACATATTCTCTCTCTGAAAGTAGATGTTTATGGCAAGTCATATTCTAGTTGGAAGCTTCCTTGGTGAGCACAGACTTAGAACAGGAAAAACAGTTATTATTATTAACATCCCTAGGCTACAAAAGCCAAATTTGGTCATTTCCACGGTGTCATACTTACCACAGAGGTAAAAATGATCAGGTCCATGGGCTGGTGTGATGTTCCATTGAGTTGATGCCTAGTCCTTTGGGCTTTCTATCCCTGCACGATGTAAACTAGACAAGTTATAAACTGCTAGATTAAGATTTTGCTTCCTAACTTTCAAATTTCAGCCCTGTCCCATTAAGATTTTTCCAGTCTTCTTGATTGAAGTTTAAGTGTTCTTGAACTCTTCACACACACATGTATAGACCGTCAGCTGCATAGGAAACTTAATCTAGCAGAAACCTTGATACATATTATGTGCTAAGAAGAAAGTCTAGTCTTCATTCATTCAGTAAACACATCAAACATTGTGCTGCGGAATAGATTTACACTGGCTAACAAAATATTCATGACTTCTGCTCTCATGGAACTTATAGTCTATTCCCTTCTCCATATGGTATTGTGGTATTAAATACCATACTCCTTATGGTATTAAAAGCTACTGAACCAGTGCTAAAGATACAGACATTCTCGGGGCTGGCCCCATGGCTGAGTGGTTAAAGTTCTGTGTGCTCTGCTTTGGCAGCTTGGGTTCATGGGTTTGGATTCTGGGAGTAGACCTACTCCACTCATTGGTCATGCTGCGGAGGCATCCCACATACAGATTAGAGGAAGATTGGCATAGATGTTACTCAGGGTGGATCTTCTTCACCAAAAAAAAAAAAACCAAGAAAGAAAGAAAAGATACATTCCATGGTTTAAGACTTGTATGGGATAGTACACTTGATCCTGTCTTCCAGATAATTCTTGTTATTGCTCAATATTTTTCATGATCTTCTTGAAGATAGAACCACATTGGTCTGATATAGTAAAACCTTATATGTACTAAAACATAACTGAAAAACAAAAGTTCTGGGATAATCTTTTCATTATTTTCTTTGAAGTGCATTACCCGTACTTATAATTATACTGCTACTTTTTTGCCTCACATTTAATTTTGTGCACACACAGTATTGTGGTTTTAAGACATTATTCTATTATCTTCTGCTATGTAATTCTATATAAATTCATCATTCTAAATAAAATATAATGGAAAATTTAGAGTTTGAATCATTATCTGTTAAGTAGCTATTACATGTAAGACATTATTCTAGAAGTTTACGTATCATAAAACGAAAGAAAAGAATAAGAGTAAGCAGCCTAGTTTTGTATTTCATATTATATGCTTCAAGAAATGGTGTAGAAGTCCCAAATACAAGGAACAGAGTAGAGGTATTTAAGAGTTCATAAAAGAGAAACATTTAGGTTGTGGTTGTCAGGGAATATTCCATGGAAATTGTAGAACCTGAGCTGGGTGTTGAAGGGTGGTAGCCTTTTGGCCAATTCCCTACCCATGCTGTTTCCATTATATACACAACTTACCACTTCTTTTTCCTCACATCTAGTGGGTAGAATTGTGTCTCCTGAAATATATGTTCAGACTCTAACCCTTGTACCTGTGGATGTGATCTTATTTGAAAATAGACTCTTTGTAGGTGTATTTATGTCAAGATAAAGTCAGACCAGATTATCATGGATCCTAATCCATTGACTGCTGTCCTTATAAGAGCGAAATTTGGATATAGAGACTCAGGGAAGAAGGACATAGGATGATGAGGCAGAGATTGGAATGATGCATCTCCAAGCCAAGGAACAACAAGGAGTGCTGGCAACCTTTCCAGAAGCTAGGTAGAGACAAGGAAGGACTCTTCACTAAAGCCTTCAGACAGAGCATAGCCCTGCTGGCACTTGATTTCGAACTTCTAGTGTCTAGAACTGTGAGACAATAAAATTCTGTTGTTTTGAAACACTTAGTTTGTGGTACTTTGTCATGGCATTTGTAGGAAAAATAAACTAACAGTGATTTTCAGTAATTTGATTTTGGGAGCACATTTAAAGGGATAGCTAAGCTCTTTCATATAGTATACAAAATTTGTTCAAGGATTCAAGGACAAAAAACAATATGAAATAAAAATATGGTGTTGTTACTTATGTTTCCATACTTCCATATGTAAGAGATTGATCTCTCACACTGATCTTATATGGGAGAAATGAAATTTAACTTTCCTGATCCTAACAACAGAGAACTGGAAGGTAGAAAAGTAGGTTTTACTCATTCTCTCTTTCATTGCTTAAAAAGTAACAAATAGGGGCTGGCCCAGTGGTCAAGTGTTTAAGTTCGTGCGCTCCAGTTTGGCGGCCCAGCGTTTCGCTGGTTCAGATTCTGGGCGTGGACATGGCACTGCTCATCAGGTCATGTTGAGGCAGCGTCCCACATGTCACAACCCAGAGGCACTCACAGCTATAATATACAACTATGTACCGAGGGGACTTTGGGAAGAAGAAGGAAAAAGAAAAAGATTGGCCACAGATGTTAGCGCAAGTGACAATCTTTAAAAAAGAAAAAAAAAGTAACAAATAATGACATAATTGGAAATAAATGATATTTAAAAAGTGAAAATGTGATCATGGGGTTTTTTTTGTTTGTTTGTTTTTTATTTTTTTGTGAAGAAGATTGGCCCTGAGCTAACATCTGTGCCAATTTTCCTCTGTTTTATTTGGGATGCACCACCCCTTAAACTGGCTTAATTGATGGTGCTAGGTCCATGACCAGGATCTGAACCTTCAAACCCTGGGCCGCCAAAGCTGAGTGTGCAAACTGAACCACTATGTCACTGGGCTGGAGCCTGATCATGGTTTTTGTGTTGTGTTGAATCTCGCTTAATTGGAACTTAAGGAAATACATTTACATGGTCTGTATTATCTGTCTCAGTCACATTTAGCTAGAAACTACACCTAGGGAAGTGGTTCTTCTCTAAACTTGATGAAAAATTTATATTTTCCTGACCAGTTTGCTTTTTATAATGAAATATTCGTAGTAGCAGAGACTCTTACAATACAGAGTTAATGACTTATTTATGTGGGTTTCCGTTATATTTCACACACACCTCATCACATTTCATTGGCTGGCTTTTTATTTCTCTCTCTTGCTGGATAGTGAGTTCCTCAAAGACAAAATTATTCATTCGTATGTGTATTGCCTGTGCCTGGCATAGTGCTTAGTGCATGGCAGGTGCATGATAAATATGTGTGAGTTGAAATAATTATGATATTCACAGCTTTAGAGAGCCACATCCATTCCAGGAATAGTTTAATGTGTTTTTCAAGTAATAAAAAGTTTCAAAACTGTTCTTCAACATAACTCCATTAAGGAAGACAAATGTAGCATAATTTAATTAAGCCTGTGTCATGAGGTTTTAGTTTTGAACATTTTCTGTGTACAGTTGAGTTGGTTGACAAAGTGTTTTGCTTTATCTAAGAAGTGCTGATGTCCATCTATTTGGCAAACATCACTCAGAATGTGTGCCAGAGACCCATGTTGAGAGCCAGTGAAAGAGAACCGAGTAAGACCCTGCTCTTGTCCACAGGAGAGAGAGGAGTGACAATTCCAAAGAATGAGGCAGAAGGTGCTATGCAAGCCCAGAAAAAGAGCATCTTGACCTAGAAGTGGAAGATATAAAGAAAGGAAAACATTTAAAAATACCAAGGCATTTTGGGGCCCGCCTGGTGGCACAGCAGTTAAGTTTGCACACATCCTGCTTTGGCGACCTGGGGTTCACCGGTTTGGATCCCAGTTGCGGACCTACTGCTCATCAAGCCATGCTGTGGCAGGCGTCCCACATATAAAGTAGAGGAAGATGGGCACAGAGTTAGCTAAGGGCCAATCTTCCTCAACAAAAAGAGGAGGATTGATGGCAGATGTTAGCTCAGGGCTAATCTTTCTCAAAAAAAAAAAAAAAGAAGAAGAAGAAGAAAAATACCAAGGCATTTTATAAATTTAAAATACTTTAAGATTTTATCTATATGGTTTGGAAGATAACTACTACAGATTTCATTGCAGCAGTGCACTTAAACAAGTGTGTCTTGTTGCAAGCCACCAAGAAATGAGAATATTATAACAGAGAACTGAAGCAGTGGTTTCAGTGACTCCTCAAAGAATTCCAAAAATTACATTGAATGGGAAAGCACTTCTAAATTTTTACTTCAATAGTCAAAGATTAGGAGTAGTGGTTTCAGTGACTCCTCAAAGAATTCCAAAAATTACATTAAATGGTAAAGCACTTCTAAATTTTTACTTCAATAGTCAAAGATTAGGAGTATGTCCTTCTGGTGTGCTGCTCCTTAGCCATATCATATCTATAAGAATTGCTTTCATCTAACTTTGTACAAAAGGTTGAAGTTCCAGTTCTAACATTCAAAGAATCTTTGTTTTTCTCTAGTCGATATATCAAATCCTTTAAACTTACTATGTTACTTCAAATGCAGTGTTTGTATGAATTTAAATTTTAGCAGCCTGTATATATATA
The DNA here is from genome assembly GCF_041296265.1 of Equus caballus. Taxonomy (NCBI): domain Eukaryota; kingdom Metazoa; phylum Chordata; class Mammalia; order Perissodactyla; family Equidae; genus Equus; species Equus caballus. The sequence goes on along the minus strand of NC_091692.1, from coordinate 72,335,954 downwards.
TGTATAAATATATACATATATATATATATGTTGTTCTCTCTACTTAAGAAGAAAAAAGTGAAACTAAGCTGAATGGAAGAAAAATCAGAGTTTGATACTAGGGAAAATTGTTCTAGTCATTATCTTACTATTGCCAGCAAGTTCATTTGGAAAATAAGATTACTTGTGGTAGAAATGTAAATATAGGTTTTATATTAATACAACAATTTTTAATTTGTTAATCTTATAACTTATTAAGAATATATTGGTCAAACTACTTTTTTATCTAGTATTTATTGAATAATGATATTTATTCTGGGAAATTCCAAATTATTTTACCATCTCAATCATCTGTTTAATTTTAATATTCAATTTTAAAGGATAGTTTAGGATAATTAAGGATAATAAATATTTAAGAAAAAGATGAATGAAAAAAATTAGATTCAAATATACTTTTTTTCCTGCATCAAGTTTGCTAAAAACGTTGTAATAATCCTTGCCGAAGGCAGCATTTCCATTAAGCTAAAATGTGTACTGCCTGTGAAACAGAAGATGTTCTCAGAGGCTTTGTTTCCATAATCCTGGATGTTTCAGAGGTTCGTAGTACAAATTAGCTGGTACTCCAAACTTCCTTGTGTCCTTTGCTTCAGGAGCACCGCTTGGTTTCCTGCACACAGTGGTCCTGTTTTGAAGGTATTTTGTAAGCACTTCTCTCTGAGGCATTTACATGTAGATGGGGTACTTAGGATTCTGTCCAGCCCTTACTCTTCAAATAGAATAAGAAGATGATGCAGTGCTTTTAGCTAACTCCTGATATTTTCACACTAGTTTTCCTTGGAGAGAAATAAGATAAAGTAAAATATGGATGGACTTTATAATGAAGATTTCTATGTTCGTCAAAAGCCTACATGGGCATCCAAAAATCAACCACAAATGAAGCTAAGTCCCTCAAGTTTATACAAAAGCAAAATGACTAAGATAAGGCTAAAAAAAGTCATGATGCAATTTAAATTTTCTGTTCATGTATTTTAATGAAAGTAGGCTGAACTTTCGTGTGATTAACTTATAATTTTTTAAGGTAAGAGTATTTTAGGACAAAGAACATATTTTATGTTTAATTTACTAAATTTAAGTTATTTACACAGTGGAAGCTATATACTAGGCAATGGATGTTCACAAGAATTGGTACTATAAGAGAATACTTAATCTTTCTGTTTGATCTCTGATTTGTCTTAATGGTATCTGTATGGCATATGGGGAAAAAATAGAGTATATCTCCTACTCCCCAGAGCTGGTGAGTAGAGCTGTGCAGCTGATACAGCTCTGGGAGACTCCAGTCACATCCTAGTGTATGTAAATGACATCCTTGAGTGTTGTACAGTGCACAGCTTGTGTGACTACAAATGGTGTCCTGCCCCTGTGTTGAATGTAGTTTATTCTTTCAGCCCTGTCATTGTCAGGATGGCCTTCCCCTGCCCAGTCTGTACCCATAGGAATAAAAAGCTTTTAACTCATTCAGTTATTTTTGGTGAGTGAAGGAATGTCTTTCTTAATGTCACACTCCCCCCTTTATTTTTGTTCCAGATTTTACTTATAAATTTCAGTCTAGAAACTCCAATTAGGCATCTCAGAAACCAAAGACATCATCTTGTGCTGGAGACATGCATTCTTACTGGTCTCTCCCCTGTCAAAAATGCTACAGTTCTCAAATTCAACCTCAAATAGTCATCTCTGGTTTCTGTTATTGTCCACTCCAAGTAGTTGTCATCAAGAAGTTGAGGCATTCCTTGCCATTTCTTTCTTATCACTTCCTTTCTTTGCTTTCCCAGTGACATTACAGCAGCCTCTCTTCACCTCTAGCCTTTATTGTGTATTGAAGGCATTTTCTAAGTAGTCTTTCTGAGTTAACTCTCTACCCCCGTCTTGTTATTAATGTTAGATTAATTTACATCTTGCACATATTAACTAAAATCCTTGGCTCGCTGTTGCCTTCGGGATTAATTCCAAATTTCTTAAGTTCACATGCAAAAACATATTTGGATCCCTTTTTACTTTTCAGATTTTAATTGTTAGTAAGATCATTTGACTAACATCAAAACAATCTACTTAATTTCTTTAAACATGCTGTGCAAATCAACTCATGTTTTGTTCTTCACAGTATCTCTCTCACCTGAAATAATCCTTTTACTCAAAAAACCATATTATTTTGAGACCAATTCTGTTCCTTTGTTAAGCCTTGAATGTTAGTCATCTTCAATTGGAAGAGAATCTTAAATCTTTTTGTATATATTTTGCTAGCATAATGGCTTTACTGTACCAGGTTTTTAAAATTTATGGGTTTATTTTTTTTAGTCCTCTTTTGGAAGATTTTTTAATATTTTGCTTTTTACTTTTTGTTCAGTATCACAACCAGAAAATTCATTTTGATAGAATCCATCAAACTTACTCACATTTCACCAGTTTTACTTGCACTCGTGTATGTGTATGCATGAGTGTATGTGTTTGTGTATATTTAGTTCTATGTCATATTATCACATGTATAAACTCCTGTTACCACCATTACAGTCAAGATGCATGACAGTTCCATTGAAAGGATCCATTATATGACCCTTTTATAGCCCCAGTCACCTCGCCTCCTCTCTACTCCCTCATATCTGGTAACTATCTCCATCTCTGTAACTTTGTTACTTCAAAAATACCATAATACTTTTTTCTATCTCTTGATAAATAGCATGATTAATTTTTAGATGATTAAAAAGTTGACACCCTTATGCTTCACGTTATTACTACCATAGTTTATAGTTCTATTACCATCCTTTCACTTCAAATCCAGTATACATATCCTTCTAACTGATATAAAGAGATAAAGTTTGCTCAACTTTTATTTATAAATGTTACATTAAGAAAGACCATTTAAAATTTTTTAAGAATAAAAAGCATTATGATATACAGCATCTGATAGCTCTACCACTAAATTGTTGGGTAAGCTTAGGCATGAGATTTACTCTTTCTGGGTTTTACATTTCTCACAATTTTACTTATGCTTTTGGAGATTTAATCAAAAGACGATTTATATTTTATGATTGTAAAACTCAGTCCAATTGAAGAATTTTTAATGTTACTTTTCTGGGGATTATGGTATTGTCTTCTAGCTTTAATTTATTATTTAAATTAATTCAGACTATAAATTATAAAGGATTAGACCAATGTTGTAACCAGTTCACAAATTTGCCCTTGACAGTGGCAGCAAAGGATATATTATGGACAACTTTGACGAATAGGCATCAACTTCAAAAGATTAATTGTGTCTCTGAGAATTCTTAATCAAGATATTTACATGGATAACTTGTATATCTAGCATTCATAAATTTATTCTAAATTCTAGTTGAATAAGTTTTTATTTCCATGTTCTTATTGACATATATAAACAATGAGATCCATAAGTTGATGCTTCTCTTTATAAAGTAACAGTTTCTGTTGTGTTTGTTTTCCTTAAACTCCTTCAAGTTTCAAAAGTGGCTTTTAGTGAAAATGCTCAATAGGAATACAGTAGTTGTAGAGACCGTAAGAAACTTTGACTGCTTTGATTCAGTTTTCATATCTACTTTCTCCTGTGTCAAATCATCTTTGATTAAATAGTAGAATTTACAAAAGTATTCATCTTTTATGTTACCAATAGAAAATTGTGACCTTTGCAGGAGATCACTGGTACATTGCATTTATCTTTTCTAGGTGTATTATCGTATAGGTGATAATAAACAGTGGTATACTCTGCAAATATTTTTTCATCTATTATGTGTTTTCATATGAGGATCAATATCAGCATGTATCAGTCTTAACTGTCTTAATAATAATGGGTACCACATAAATAGTTTGAAATAGATGAGTTATCCTGAATACTATAAGCATATATCTTCAATAAGACTTTTTCAAGTATTCAATCCTGTGTTTCTCTTTTGATAAGAAATGAATTAGCCAAGGCCCTATTAGGTCTGGTACCACTGACTAAATATGTGTATTGAAGCTATTTCGTGGCAATCTGAGGCATGAACTATTTAACACTTAGGTTTGTCTTATGAGATCATTTCCGATGTTTAAAATATTGATAATGCAAGAAGGATTATATTCAGCCTATTTGAATTAGATGGAAAAACTAAGGCTAATAGTTATAAATTATAAAGGGAGAGAATTTGGCTCAAGATAAGTAGGCATTTAAAATAATTAATACTTTCTCCAAAATATAAAGGATAGGTAATAAGATTCTTTCTTTGAATAGATTTACAGGGGTAGACAATTGATTTTTGGCAATAAAGGATTCATGAAGTCAATAGTGATTATTCTAGATGATTATTAAAATAAATTTACATACCAGGCTCTTACCTTCATTGACAATCTCATCAGTATTTCCCATATGTTATTAACATTAAATGGTATGTTCATCCAATAAAACTTCATCTATCCTGAATTTTGCTTAGCGACAATGCTTACTGTGCATCAGTTGTTTAGCCATGCATTGATCATTTCAGCTGTAAAAATGTAGGCCACTATCAAAAGCAAAATTATAAGAAATAAGATGCAGTCAATGTTTGAAAACACTATTTTAACATAGTGTTTGGACTATTTAAACATAACATTAAATGATGTTTAATTTTCTTTCCCCCAATGTAACTGCCAACTATAAAATCATTCTGTTTTCAAATGTAAAAGCATAATATGTAGAAAGTTGTTTATGCCCTTGGCATAGACTTTTCTGGAGAGGTTAGAAATTTATAATGGTTTTCTTTTCAGATTAAGTATGTGGCTTAAGGAACACAGTTGTGCAGTATTATATGTGGGTTATAGGCAAACTCCATGGCCATAAAACAAAGTAAATAAAGCTACAAGGAGTGTCACAAAGGTAGTAACCACATGACCTTAGCCTTGTTAGCTCTATGGTCTACCAAATGTTCTGACTAACTATAGTGTGTAAGATTATATGATACATAATTTCATTTATTATGCCTCTGTTTGGAGCATGCAAAAATTTACATTCTAATTTTCTAGTTATCTAGGTTTCTTCAAATGACATACTATTAAAAACCTGGTGGAAAGGTCTGCCTTAAGGTTATACATCCCATAGCTCTTGATAATACTCACTTTCCAAATTGAAATAACTTAATTACATTCTCCAAGGATCCATTTTCAGAGTAGATGCAGCTGTTGCATTCTCCTTTTTAGAAAGACAATTATAATTACAGGAAACTTGTTCAAGAAGATGAAATTAATAATGCATTACGATTTTAGATAAACCGAGATTAAAGTGTTGGTTCATGTAGGAAAAAGAGATTGATGATGATAGACTAATAGAAATACATACGTGTTTGTGTGTGCGCACTTTAAGGCACATTTTGGAGCGTGCAAATGCAAAATAATCTACCAATAAATCTATTTTTTTAGGAGAGAGTCATCTAGTGTTTACTATATAGCCGGAAGTATATAAGATATGCAATCAAAAATAGCCATTATGTTTAACAAGACGATCTCAATTTGGCATGGAAAATAACTGTAAATAAACATTCCATGAGAGATTCTTATAGATCTGTGTAAAAGATATGTGAAAGATATGTAAAAGATATGTGAAAGATATGTGAAAGCATATCTGGAGCAATGTAGGAGGAAGAGACTGGCTCAAGGATTTAAGAAAAACTTCACAGAGGGAGTGCATTTCAGTAAAGTCTTAAAGCAAGGCTTATAATGAATTAGGATGAAAAGACTGGTTGCTGTAGGAACTAAAATTAGGCAACGTTCCCTAGGGAGGATGTTGTCAAGAACAGTGAAGGGTCAGAAGTTGTATCCCACTTGTCATTATGATATGACAACAGGGTGAACTTCAAGTTTGTGTAGGTTTCCCTTACCCCATTTCCCATAGGGTGACATGAAGAGGACCAAGTGATAGCTTCATATGCAGTAGGTCTCATTATAAGAGAGAAACTCTAAGTTGAGAAAACCTGAATCTTTTATACTGAAAAGTAAGAATTGGCTATCCATTCCTCTGGAGTAAGACACTATCTCTATCTTTCAAGGCTATGAGGAAAAATACCCTTTGCTCGAAAGGAAGACACTAACTCTATATTCCAATGCTGTTTATGATAAAAAACATTCTTGAAAAGATGGTTTGGAAAGGAAGTCAGTGCATCTGCTTACAAGATATGCGTAAGTGAGACAGATTCATGAATTATCTCCCAACAGAAACAACCAAATATGAAATTTCGAAGAGATTAAATGATACGTTGTGTCTCAAGAATCCCAAGAAGTCTCATTTGAGTAAATGACAGTGTGTTCTTTGGTCCCTAAAAAGTGAAAATTCTGGAGAGATTACCTGATTATGAAGAGCTTGATATGTTTTACTAAAATTTTTCTTTTATTCTGAAGGTTATTGGCGGTAGCGGGGCCGGGGGTGGGGGGCGTGTGGTGGGCAGGATGGAAACACAGAATGATTCTAAACAGATGAGTTACAAAATCAGACTTATAATTAGAAAAGTCCTTGTGACTCTGGAGTGAGGATGGAGAGAATGTAGGCAAGGATACCAGCTCAGAAGCTTTGAAAATTGGCCCCTGTGTGTGATGAAAAGAACCAATCAATCAAGTTGTATTCAAATTGAGGATGAGGAGAATGATTTAAATCTAACTTAGTAGAAAGTCTTTGATATTTGCAAATGAGTTGTAAGTAAGATAGTATGAAAGAAATGGAGGGATTGAGTATGTCTCAAAGTTTTCTGATTCTAAATGAAATGAAGAATATAGGAAAAGGAGGAGTTTGAATGGAAGAAAAGCATATAATTATTTAAATACTAACTTTCCAAAGGATAAGACAGGAAATTGTTGGTAGAAGAGATTTAGAATTTGAGTGAGAATAATTTTGGGTAAATCATAGATGAAGCTATAGAAGTACGTGAGGTCCAAGGAAATAACTGGAATAATGAAAATAGAGACGAAGGAACAACCTTGAGATATGGGCAGGAAGAGAAATTAGTGAACAAAATTGATAGTTTTAAGAGAAGAAGGAGGAGAATGCACAGAGAGGTTTTATGAAAGCAGGGAGAGGAGACAGTTTCAGGGATGATAGTGGCTGCAAGGGTTGAAAGTTGAGAGAGATCAAGAAAGTACATAGAAGGGTTAGGAAATTAGAAGGTCGTTGAAAATCTTGAAAACAGTTATTTTCTAGAAGAATTCCATTGAGATTATGGCAGACATTACTGGTTGACTGTGCCAGTTTTCTGTTTTTTCTTGCCAATTTGGGTAATGATAAAATATTCAGTTAAATATATTTACCTTACAATGTTCCCAGGCAACTATAATGCCCATGTGAAAGAAATTTGGCCAATAGAATTTATGTACAACTCACTGAGTTTGTCTTTTGGGAGAGCAATTTGAAAAAGCATACTTGGTTAAGATGTCCTTTGGTTATTTCCCCGTCACCTTCCCCTCTTACCTTCCTTCCTGCAATGTGGTAGTAGTGATGGCTAAAGGAGTAGCAATTATTTCACTGTGAGCATGATGATGAAAGCCATCTTCATGTATCAGTCAGGGTCTAGGCTATGGAGTGAAATAAATTAACCCTAATATCACAGTGGCTTAACAAACAAAGGTTAATTTCTTGCTCAAGCCAAGTCAGTTGTAATGTCAGCTCTTCTCTAGGGTAACTATCTTTTAAACAGTGGCTCAGGGATCTAGTCTGTTGTTACCTTTAAGTACAATTACAGCACAGGACTTCTAAGTCAGGGAAGGAGGAGGAGAGATCAAGATGGTCATGAAGGGACTTTTCACTATCTTAGCTTCAAAGTGACACAAGACTTCTACTCATGGTCTGTGGACCTGAACTAGTCACATGCCCTTGCCTAGCTGCGAGAAGGCAAGAAAGTACAGTCTTCAGCGTGCTCAGAAAGGGCAAGAGTACCGGAAAGTAGGGAGCATTAGTGAGTTCAATTCTCTAAGGCACCTATAAGCAGTTATACCAGCCCTGTACTGCCCACCTCAGGACATCTTGCTGTATAAGAGCAATATATTCCTGTTCATTAGGGCCGCTATAAATCGCGTTTGTCCCCTGAAGCCAAAAGGAATCCTAGCAGATTCAAGAAAAAAATACAAATGTTTAATTTCCTTTAAATTAGGTCTCAAAATAAATACTGTTTAGCATTCATGGAATTGAAAATAAGTTAGATATTTTTAGTTCAAATCCCATGTTACTAATATAAAACTAAGCAGACAGGGATAGCAGCAGAACTGAGGGGGCACTAAAATGGAGAATGGTGTGGTGTTTCAAGCTTGCAGACAGTGGGACCCAGATGTTTGCTATGCTCTGCTGTTTCCTTCACTGTAAAATGAGAAGAGTTACTTGGAAGAGATTAGACATATATTTATAGTCTAAACTACTAGGTGTCATTGTGAGTGTATGCCAAGTTTAAAATAGGCTATTCTAAAGTACGAAATTAAGGCCCATTTCGAAGCAAATTAGGGAACTTAATAAAATTCACTTTATTTGGTTTTTTTGACAGGGAGGAAGGGAGTTAATGTATATCAGAAAAATTGTCTTATTTACCTTCCTTTGATTTGTTTATTTGTTCTTTTGTTTGCTTGAGACCTTGGTTAAGTTGCTTAACTCTCAAGTCACTATTTCCTTATCTGTAAAATAGCATTAATAGTGACACCCACATCATACTTGTAAAGGTTTGGGAGTGGGTTTTTCTTCCTAGAATTTTTCCATTCACATTTTTCACCTCTGGATTTGCCAGCCACGAAGCCATTAATGGCAGGATTATTAACAGTCAAATCAAGAATAAATTTTGCTCTTTTTTTAACAATTGGGGAAGATCCGTATGGTTTCAGGTGTAATAGGGAACTTTACTGGCTCAAGAGGCTTAGTTCTAAAAGTCTAACATGACCCTTAGTTTGTATTCTAGAATATTAAGTTGCTATTATGGAAAAGAATGTCAACTGACTTTTCTAACCTGACACACAATATAATGGTTGACTCAGTCCTAAAGGCTAGATGCGTTTACCACATAGAAATAGATAAGGAGTGTATGAAAACTGGTTTTTGGACTTTTAGTCAGTTATCCTGTCCATATTGAGAAATGGCCCATTAAATGGCTCTTGGTCTCACTGATCATGTTGGTAACATTTCTGTGGTACAGGAAAACTAAAAATAAGTGGTTGGAAGTGTGAGACATGTATTATGGGTTGAATTATATCCCCTCTGAATTCATGTGTTGAAGTCCTAACCCCCAGAGCCTGTGAATGTGAACTTATTTTGAAATAGGATCTTTGTAGATATCTAGTTAAAGTGAGGTCCTTAGGGTAGACCCGAATCCAGTATGACTACATCTTTATAAAAAGGGGAAATTTGGGCACAAACAGGCACACAGGCAGAATGCCATGTAAACATGGAGGCAGAGATTGGTGTGATGCCTTTACATGTCAAGGAACACCAAAGATTGCCAGGTAACCATCAGAAGCCTGGGAAGAGGCATGGACAGATTCTTCCTCGTATCCCTCAGAAGGAGCCAATGCTGCCAACACCTTGATCTTGGATTTCTATCCTACAGAACTGTAAAAAAATAAATTTCTGTTGTTTAAGTGTGATACTTTGTGTGATACTCTGTGACAACACCCTAGAAGACTAATACAAACTGTTATGGGAAGTGATTCCTCTCTTATGGTCCAAGCAAAAATGTGCAGAGAAGGTAGGAGAGAAGAAGGTTCATTGTGTGGGTTAGAAGAGAAAAGTATAAACATGGTTACCAGAGTGTGTCATACAAAGTAAGGAGGAAATGGTGTTGCCGTTGCAATTATCGATAATTTTGTCTTGATTTTGTTAATAGTGTAATGGTTAAAACTACTGGAACCAAGCAACCTTGCTTTGAATCCCAGCTCCATCACTTTCTAGCTGCATGACCTTGGATAACTTACTTAAATTTTCTATGCTTTATTCTCTTCATCTTTAAAATGAACAATGAAATTAAAGCCCATTTCATAGGAATATGGAGTTATACACAGAAGAGCTCAGCATGGGCCTATTTTGAATGCTCAATATATTTGAACTATTACTATTTTCAATTGTCTAAATATTTCCTTTTGTTATTTGGCAGTGAAGATTACATTCACTAAATAAGCCTTGCCAATAAAGATTATTTTACTGAAAATTCACCCCAAATTTTCCACTTATGCTACTGCACAGTTGGGATTTTATTTAAAAAAAAAAAACCAACTTATTTTAGGTAGTAGCTTTTTTCCTTTTTTCCTGGAAACGAGATTTCACATGAACAGTTTGTTTTAAAACTTTATAACATGTCTCTAAACAATAAATAAAGTAATGAAATTGTATTCAAAGTAACTAAGTTAGTCCCTTGTAGTCAATTAGATGTCCAGAGAAGTGCAATTATGTTTCAAACCACCAGGGCACGTTTAAAGCACTGAAGGAGAATGTTGCCCTGGTGATTTCAGGATCGCGCTGTGGGAGATCGACTCAGGCCATTTATTATCTTCAAGTTAAAGAGCCGTATTAACTCTTTCAAACCATAAGCACACCATATATCAACTAACGCTGCCATTCTTTTCTTGTGTGCTGAATTTAGAAGAAAAAAGAAACATCTAAGAAATATTTTGTAATATATTAGAAAAGCATCAAAATAAATCAGATAATTTCTGAGTGTTTCTTCCTGCTATAAAATTTTCTGTCAATTTAGAAATATTTCAGTATTCATTTTGCTTGGAACTATGCTAGTAATGTATCCAACTGGGATACATTTTATGTATCCTATGTTTCAAGGCTTTAAACTATATAGATTTCAGCACTTCACCAACTTTAAAGACTTGGGCAGTTGATTCTATTCTATTCTGTCTTCACTATGGATTGATAATACTGATTGTCATGTGTTTGGGGTTCATTCTTATGTCTGAAGTAGTGTAATCATTATCTTTTGGTGTCATTAACACAAGAATCTTGCACCGTACTGTGAACATAGTTGACAGTGAGATGAACCAGGAATATTCAAGTATTTATATCTGAGTAATCTTTACCAATTTACCAATAATTGAGTATTCTTGAAGTTAACTGAACTAATGACATATTCACCTAGAAGTTATACATTCAGATAGTTTTTAAAGAGTCCTTCTTCAGTAACTTGTTTCAGGGTTTAGATAACTTTTCTTCCATCTAACCTAAAATTCTCTTCTATAATTTTAGCCGACGTTATATACTTTTGTGCTGAAAAATTATTGATAACAATAGGTCACCATGTTTACTTAAGAGCAATTTGTATATTTTGTAGATCTTGGCTTAGTAATGTTTTGGCATGCTATGTGTTTAATAAATGTTTCTTGCATTTATATACACTGTATACTGTTTGATATACACATATGATGTCATATATATGACATCAAAAAACTTAAGTGAAAATAAAAGTGGTTGAAATAGTTATTTGATAACACATAAACACAGATAAGTGGAATAAAGCAATAACATCTTTGAATAGTGAAAATAGAAATTATTTAAAGATCTTAGTAATCCCTCAGTAAATAGAAAGACATTTTATAAGGAGAGCTTCACAGATGGGGATGAGTGCTTGAGGTATGACTTACATATACTAAGCAGGAACAATACAGTAGGAAACCACCCTAGCAACCAATGAACTGTAAATTGGATAAGATAATAAATAGAAAAATTATTTTAAATATTAATGTGAAGTTGATTAAGAAAATGGAATCCAACCGGAATATTATCTCTAGTTTTGTCTTCCACGTTCCCAGAGACATGGGAAATGAAATAGAATAGGAAAAATAAAATTGGTGAGAAGAAACCAAATGAATGAATCTGAAAGGAGTTAAATATATTGATTTAGAAAAATATAAAATGTGTTACCTTGGCAACTGTCTTTAAATATGTTTGTCAGTTACATTCATGAGGATAAGCATTATCCCTTAAGAGCTAAGAACTAAGACAAAGAGAATAAAAATAATTTAGTTAAATTTAAGAAAGTATTCCATGTATTAGAAGTGGTTGAATAGTGAAAAAATTATTAAGTAGAGGTATTTATTCTAAATATAATAATTATAAAAATGGGTATATGTGCAAATAATTACACTAAGATAAAAATTTTTTTTCCTTAGGATTAAATTTCATGTACCTAATATCTAATTTTACTGATTTTGGAGTTTTGTCTTCATTTAAAATCTAATTTTCAAAGTACTTCTTCATTTTAACTTTTATTCTTATTAATTCCTTGCTTTTAATCTTTGACTTGGTTTAATCTGCTTATTATTGTTTCTATAATTGTATTATTTATAGCTTAAAATTCAGCATATTTCTTCTCTCTTTTTAAATTTTCCTTTTTATAATGGCTGCAATGTATGGAGCAGGCCTCTCCACCCCTTATGGCTCTTGTAGTAATTCTCAAGCTTCTTTAAGATTTTCCAATAATTCTAATGTTAGATATTCAAAAATTACTGAAATATTAGATAGATTAATAAAATAAAGTGTTTTTCAAGAACTCAAAGACCCATATTATTTGTTAGTTTATTTCACTTACTACCCATTTGCTGAGGAACTATTTCTCCAAAAGTTCATGATTCAACTTTGAATAGGTTTCTTCTCAAATAGAATGCCTTCAAATAGCCTTTTTTGACTAATATTTCTAAATTTTAGATTCAGTATCACCATATCACCTTCACACACACACACACACACACTCTCGCACATTCTCTCTATTCCTCTCTCTCCTTGTCTCTCTCTCCTGGATGGTCATTTGATCATGTATTCATTCAGGAAAAAAAAAATATAGTCACTGATGCCCACTCATTGTCAAACACTAGGCCTATGTATTAGCAATGGTTAATAAAAGATACAATCTGTGAGCTCAAGGGGAGTGATTTACATGAATTATTTATGTATATTAAAGAGTTCAAAATTTAAATAAATAAATGTACTTTCAACAACAAAAAAAATTAAATAAGATCCATAGACTTGGATGTAAATAGACACTGGATTTAGGACAATCTGTGCAAGTAAGGTGTCACATTATAGGAGAAAAAGCTCAACAGAGTTTGGAGAAAACTAAGGCAGTGTTGAACGTTCTGATCAATAGTAGTCCTGAGAGAGATATAGAGTAGTAATTTTAAGTGTTGGAGTTTTAGAAACTGGCAGGCCTGAGTTCAAGCCTTATTTTACCAATTATTAGCCATGTGTTCATGAACAGTGTAGATAACCTAAGTTTTTCCTAATCTGAAAAATAGAATGGCCAGAGGATTTTTCTACTTGATTTAAATGAAAACTCTAAAAGGCACTTAACGCAGTATCTAGACTAGGATATGTGCCTCTAAATTAATTTTGGAACATATTCCTTGTCTTCATGATGGTGAGAGAGTATCCTCCTGCTTTGTTGGCCCATTGTTGACAGAAAAGAATGAGTTGACCAGAGATAGTAATATACTAGAAATTTAGAATTCCATTTTAGAGCAGGAATAGTGACTTCCGTTCAAACTGCATCATTACTGGAAAATCTAGGTCCTGGCAGAATGTGAGGATTAAAGGAAACTAGAAATTTCCACTTCACCACTTTTCTATAACCCTTGTTTCCCGGGGTAAACTCTTGGAGCACAGGAAGATAACGAATGTTGAAATTCTCTTTTACTTTGCTTACCATTTCAAGAAGAAGCAAATACCAATCTTGGATTACTAGGGGACCGAAACATCATCCTTTATAAGTCAGGAATTGATATTGACTAACTCAAATTCAGAATGTTCTCTTCTATTATAAATAAACAAAACTGCATCATTCCTACCCAACTCCTGACCTAATTTTTTATGGAACAGTATATCAGCATTACAAAGTAGTGTTTTTCTGCATCCTGACCTGACCTGTGGAACACTACATCCTGAAGTAGTGTTCTACTTCATCCTGAAAGTAGAGCAACAGCTCCTCTTTCTCCAGAGATAGTCCATGGTTTGAGATGACCCTTGCCAACAGATCCTTTTCTTATGCTAAAGATTTGTCCTGTAGATTAGAATCAGGAATCAGGACAGATTTTGATTTATCCTCCTCACATGTGGTATGCATGATTGATGTTTGTGAGGCTTGTTTTCTCAGCTTTATGGTAGGAACACAAGCCCAGACAAGGTGTACTGTAGATTCTTCTCTGATTTAGTGAAAGCAGAATTGAAAGTGCAGTTGATTTAAAAGGTTGAAATTAAATAAATGCCATGGAAAAGAATTCTGTCTCTCTAACTAAAATTTTCCATTTCTGATTGGCCAAACGTATCTTTAGTCTTACTTTTTAGAGCATCTATTTCATCTGTTCTTTTCTTTTTTTTTTAACTTAAACTCTTTACCTCCATCCCTTCACTTTCTGCTCCATTCTTCCATAGCAGACTATAGCTATGGCCTAGACCTAATACTTAAAAACAGTGTTTTCTTCCAAGATCTACACTAAAAGATTTAAAACACTCACAACAATCTTGAAATTCCTCTACAATTTACAGATGAGGAACCTGAAGCTTAAAATATTATCTTGTCCAGATCACCCAGCTAGTAATTGCAAGAGCTGAGATTTGAAACGTGGTCTTCAGCCCATATCACATTGTTGAAAATGAGTGCATTTCTTCCCCAATGCATCAGAAGTCTTGAACTTTAATCCCAACATCCTGTAAAATAAACAGATAAAATTTAGACTTGAATATTCTACCACTGATCATTAATCTACTCTGTAACACACTGTACAGAACAAAATGATTTGCTTTTTCCTAAACTTTTGGCCTTGAGACAAGAAAGACAGAACAGGGGCCTGCCTGGTGGCATAGCAGTTAATTTTGTGCGCTCAGCCTTGGCGGCCCGGGATTCGCTGATTCAGATCCCAGGCGTGGACCTACGCACCGCTTGTCAAGCCATGCTGTGTCAGGCGTGCCACATATAAAATAGAGGAAGATGGGCATGGATGTTAGCTCAGGGTCAATCTTCCTCAGCAAAAATAGGAGGATTGGCAGTGGATGTTAGCTCAGGGCTAATCTTCCTCAAAAAAGAAAAAAAGAAAAGAAAGAACAGAGCAAAGGTCTGTACAGTTTTTAAATTTATACGCCTATCAAGAAAAAAATTTACATACATTGCTAATGTCTTTGTTTGCTTTTTTATTTATAAAGTATATATATATGTATTTACATGTAATATGTTATATACTATATAACGACATAGTATATAATGAATACGTGACCATATAATAGATACCAGTATTAGTAAATCATGTGCATTCCACACATGATATGGAGATGACTGACTTTAAATTTCATGAACTTAATTCATAATTTCAGCTACTTGTGCTCCAGACCCTCATTGACATCATAATGGAGAGTCTGACGAATGTATTATAAAGATCAGGTAGAGGAAAAACAGGTTGTTTTTGTCCCCCATCCTCTCTTATTTGGACTTTAATCATCTGAAACAGCTTTTTGATGTACTTGGAACTTAGAATTGCAGAGTACATTTTCTCTAGACTAATTTTATGATTTCATTGTCACAAACCAAGGGTGACCTAAGAAACAACATATGTAGAAACTTATTTATTGCCAAAGAAAATAGCTTAGTAAAATCTGAGTAAGCCCAAAGCACTGTGTTTGGTACATTGTATTTACTGATATCAAATTAACTTATATCTAAAAATATCAACCAACAGTATCAGCCAAGCGTTATATTTTTTCACTAATTTATTGTGGAGGATATACCAGGAAATCAGATAACTTAAAAATAATCATTCCATGGATGGCTAATTAAAAGTATTAAGTTGTACTGCTTTAAAAATTATCAAAGCTAAATTTATGGTGGCTTTGCTCTATGGTACATAATTTTGTCATATTTAGCAACATTTTGTCTGTATAATGGAGTAGATCCAAGATATTTTCTAGCAGATATTTGCAGAGGTGGGATGGCTTTGGTGATATGCTGCTGAACTCCTTCTCCCAAAATAAAGGGAAAAAAAGTCCTAATTTGTGGCATGTTCCAATTCCATGGCCAACCAAGCTACTAACCTACTGTCACTGAACATAGATGTGTGAAGAGATATGCAGAATCAGTTGTCACAATCCGGTACAATCAGGCTCCAGCTCACCACTGGATGGCTTATCTTGCTTATTCTTCTATTAATTACCCTTTAATTACCCTTCCTCAATTGCTTAGTTTCATCCTGTTGTATTATTGATAACAATATCAGATACTTTTGGAGAGTGAGGTGGAGCTTAAATAAATCATTAATAATGAACGTCTTTTTGAAGAATCTCAAGTTTTGTGTAACTTGTTTATTATTCTTATTTCCTCATGGGTTGCTTGCTCTGTAAACATGTTAAGTAGATTAAACATTAAGCAGAACAAAAAAATTCAAAATAAAACAATTTATGTGTAGTTTTTTAGCAAAATGGACAAAATGGGACCTCATTGATGCATATTAATTGTATTCATACATTTATTTTTAATTTAATTCACCAATTCAAGAACTACTTACAGTTAAGTAATTACCTAAGCTACTTAAAAATGTTTGAGGATGAAGACAAAGCAAATGAGATAACTTAAAACTCTTGAAATGATATTAAAATATGCTGATTCTAGTAAGCCTCTGCCATTGTAGCTGTAATGAATAATATGGTTTAAACAGTAAATTAAGCAACTCCTTTAATGTGTTGCAAAATGTAAGAATACTTAGCAACCTATTCATATACCATTTTCAACTCATAATTATTGTAATATTACATTTATTTATATTTACTTCCTTTAAAAATCTATAGACAAATTACACCTAAAGAAATTAGGATATCTTCAACTGAACAAACTCATTGGAAAAATGTTTGGTTTGTAGGCACTTGTTTTAACAAACGGAGAGGTGAAAATTCTGTGACATGGATCAGTAGTTTGTAGACTGATTTACTGAGAACAGCAGGTGGCTAAGAACCAAACTTGTAAGATGGTGTCCCTGAACAGTGTGCTTATTTTCTAGGTCAGGGTTTTAATTTTCAAAGGAACCCAAGTGTATAAGTATTGAGTCTGACATAAATTGAGTTGTGATTTCATCAGCAAATTAGATATAAATCTGATAATACAGTAAAAAATTTGTATATTAAACGTTGAGCATAAAATTTTTAGTATTAAATGTAATATCTATTTTAAATCAATATAGTTTACAAATAAATATCCATGCAGTGAGGATATGCTTTGAATAAATAACATTTCTTCACAGCAATTACTTAATATTAGCTGGATAGAAATTATGATGGAAGAAGGCAGAATGTTCTATTTTTGTAGTGCAAATTGAAAAGATATCAGGAAATCTGAACGCTAATCTCAATTTATCACTATAGGGTATATAGTTTTGTTTTCTTTTGCCTTTTATTTTTCTAGTCAGATTCTTTACTAGTTAAAATAAAGGAAAACTTCATATGATTGAAACACTTAAATTCCTTCAGAAATAGGAAAACATGTTTATGTAAATAGTCAAAATTATTACTCAAATTAATTCTTACTTGTAAATTGGCCTTTTAGAAAATGACAATCAGAAATCACTAAATCTATAATAAAATATAACTTCTTTCATGTTTACGTATGTAAACCACAAAGCAGAGAGTACTTTTTAGTAGTTTCAGGTGAATTCAGTGATGGTGTAAATGTGACTTTGCAAAACCATTTCCCAGACCATAGGTTTGGGAATTGGTTTGAATATGTGAATATGTAACTAATAAACAATAAGGATGAATCACTAAAAATTCCTGTAGGTATGAACAAGATAGCTTTAAAGATAGGAAGACAATAACAGAAAATAATTAAAAGAAAATTGTAAAAATATAGTAGAAATAATAATAGAAAAACTAAGAGAAGAATTTTAAAGCTGAAATTGTTTAATAGTGTAGAGGAGGAAGAAAGACATTTCCTCTACCCATTCTGGGTCCGTCTGGCTGGACAACAAATTAAATTCACATGAGACAGAATAACAGGAGAAAATCAAACAAAGATTTATAACATGGTATATATGCAAGAGACCAGAAAAAGTGAGTAACTCGCCAAAATGGTGGAAGCTCTCACCTTAAATACCATCCTCAGCTAAAAACAAAGGAGGCTGTTGGGGGTAGGGGGTGTCAGTTATGGGAGATTACTAGAAAAGCACAGTAAACAAGACTAAGATTATTATGTAGATTTAAGTCCTTGCCTTCTGCATTGATAAGAGTTTCTAGAGATAAGGTCATCCCCGCTTCTTCCTGGTACAGAGAGGGAAACACCTTTACAGATGGAGATTTTCCTTACAAATGTAAATGTCTCTTAACAAAGGGTTAAATTCTACTTTTCAGAGTTTCTCTCACGTCTGCAGTTTTTAACAGTAACCAGCCCAAAATAATCCTCATGCCAAAGAAACATGTCTTGGGGTGGCCAATTCCAGTCCCCCACAATAGGTATTTTTAATTCTTATTCAACTTTAAAGAAATTGTAGTGGTAAGAAATTATGCATCATAATTATACATAAAGATGATATAAGGAATTAATTACAATTTCAATTATTAGACTTTTGCTTAAAGAAAAATTCTTGAGTTTATATCAGAAGATTCATGAATGAGTGTACATCTGTGTATCTTAAGATAAAATATCTAAGTAACTTATTCATCCTTTTACATAATGTTTGATACCTTGCTTCAAACAACTTTTTTATTACCTTATCATTTATTTGTCACAATAACATTAAATGATGTGCTTTTGCTATAAAACATGAACATAATTCTAGAAGTATAAATATTACAGCTATAGCAATCAAATATCAGAAATACATGGAGAACTGAACCAGCTATTAAAATAAAAATGACTTTATAACAAAACTCCATTTGAAATATGTAAACAGTTAATTCCATCTATTCCTCTCCTATCATTAATTCCAAAATACAGGAAAATATCAGTTTGTTTTTTTCTCTCAGCCTCATGTTTCCTTTCCTTCTGTAATCCATTATCCAGGTCACGTTCCTAGGGCCTCAGCTAGTATTTCACTTTCCAACTCATAAATTTGCTCTGCATTATGATTCAGACAATTATCTTGGATGACTTTAGTGTCCATGTGTATGCTGATCCCTCTAACTCTCTTGTACAGTCTGTTTGACACCAAAGCTCATTCTTTACAGAAAGCTGATGTAGAAACCTTTGAAGTAGCTAAGGTTTTTCAGGAAGTATTGCCCCTTCCAAAGCACAAGAATGATTAGGATTGGATTTCAAACAACAGTAGAGAGCAGGGACATATAGGACCATAAAGGACCTGAGGAGAAGCAGCCATAGAGATGGAAAGAGATTCAGAGTTATGGCCTCATGGAAGAGAAGAGAAAGGGGAGGTGTTCTAGGGAGCCAATGGCACAGTTTGTGCAATGTCTTTTGATATAACCCTCTTTATTCTTTAACTGTTTTTTTTCTTCAAAACAAGTATGACTGAATGACATTTGTTTATAATACGTAGTACTTCTTATGAAATACAACAATACCATAGCTTAAAAGCTTATAAGACTTTAAATAAGCACAAATAGAAGGGTGAGAAATCAGTATTTTTGTCTCTATAGTTAATTGTATTTTGTCACCAGTTAAGTAAGCTCAGGTTTATGGTATTCTGTTCTAAGGACCTGCAGCTCTTAGAGTGCCACATAAACCTTAGCATGAAAACAAGGCCCTGCAGTACTCAGAACCAACTGCTAGGTTAATTGCCCTTAATTAACTGGTATATCTTATTAAAAGAAAAAAAGTATTACACTTGACTCTATCTTCTGCTGAGTCTCTAGCTCCTTCCTAGAAATGTCTTCTGCTTTCTTCTGCAGTTCAAACAGAAAATTCCTGGGGCCTCTTTTCCAACCCAAATGTTTCCAATGAAAACCCAGAAACAAAGGTGGCAGCACGTATCTAAAGCGCTGTCTTCCTTTCGTCTTTGTTCCCAATAGATCAAACTTTCATAGGAATAACTGATGTTTCCAAAGTGATTCATGGTTCTAAAACTCAAGATTCTTATTAAGCAAGAGGTGCATCTTCCATACAGCTACAATCTCAGATTCTTTTTAACGTTTTAGCCCATAGTCACTTTTAGAATTTATGAAGAGACAAAGAACATTTAAATACAATTTTAAGAAGTAGTTTCCTTTTTGTGAATCAGTAGTTAGCAAAAATATTAGCATGGAAAATTGGATCTTATTTACGTGTTAGCGTTTATTGTTCTATAGATAAATGCAGTATGTAAAAGGAGGAGGGAAAATGGGTAGGCTGGGGACTATGGAAGTAATAGGCAATAATTAAAGGGCAGCAGTAAACAGGGCACTATGATTGGATAGTTCTAAAGGAAGAACAAATCAGAGACAATCTTTCCTTACTTTTCCATGTGCCAGGTGCAATATTTGTGTCTCAAAACATGAGTCTAATAGATTTTGTTTCATGGAGTGATGGGAATGTAAATTTTGGAGTATATAATATAATGCAAAATAAAATCATCCAAATTGCTTTGAGTTGCCTGGAGAGATGAGCCTTTGTATATGTTTTTACTGTCAATTTCTAAATTGTTTAGATTTTAATCATTATGAGTGTCTTTGGGGAGTCGTGAGTAGATGTTGTGCTGTGTTATAAAACATTAATGTCGCCTTATGTAATTTCTTGAATAAATATGCTAATTTCCAGGAGGTTATGGCACCACTCACCTTTTGCCATGCTAGCTATAATATGGTTTGTTAGTTATTAATCAAGAATACTTATAAATGATTTAGTGAAGTCTATATTGTCTCCAAGATGATCTTTTTGTATTTTAATTGATTGTGTAGGATTTTTTTAATAGGTGACATTGAATTTTTAAATTAAAAATCAAACAGAGTGAAAGTGTAATTTTGCTTTTTTTGCATTTTCAGATAACTAAAGCCATAAGATGTTGGGTTACAGATATCACTAGAGAAGCTTCTTCTTCAGATTTATGAAAGAGTTTTAATTCAAGTAGAAACAGTGCCTAAGGGAACATTTGACTATAAAATTGCATTAGACATATTTCCATGTTATTTTTTATCAATTCAGCATCTTTAAGTGTATCATTTTAGTTGTGCATGTTTTTAACATAGGGATTGAAATGGAAACAGATGAATTGACATATTCCAGATCACATATCAATGTTAGACAAACTGAACTTAACTCAAGGGCTTTATTTCCAACATTTCTCTGTGTTATCCTAGATTAGAGGTTAATATTTTTCCTTGTTGGTTTGAGAGAAAAAAAATCTCATAGACTGATGAAAATTTTAATATTTTACACATAATGTTTTACAAACATAATATTTAAACTTTATCTAAAGTATGGATATTTCATTAAATTTTAGTTGGAAATATTTAAAGCTCAGCCGTGTTCTGATGGAACACACAATACTGATGTGTGTTTATTCAACTGGCTGATATTCAGAGGAAAGTAGTTCATTAATTAAAAGCAACAATAGACTCAAAGGAAGATCATGATTTTCAAAAGTTTTCTGCAAAAAGTAATAAAATTTATTTAAAAGAAAGTTATGTGCCCTATGAGTTGAATTTTCTATGGAATTTTAATGTTTTAAATAAAACATTTCCATATCGATAAAAGTGTCCAATTTACCAAGAACAGTGAGTTAAATTTAAAGAAATCCCTTTGAAGTCATTAAAATATTCTCTTTAATAGGTAAAAATGGATGATATTTTTCTTCAATGATTCCATAATAGGAAAAACAAACTGTTTGAGGAAATTCCGTTTAGTTTTTTTTAAAGATGTGCTGAAAACAATGTGTATTACTATCTAGTTCATTACTTCAGCTATCATCCAAGATGAGTACTATTTTATTAAAAAAACATTTCACATTCTGCATATCCAACTTTGGGGTACTTAAGTCTATTCATTCCATAGCATCTAAAAGTAGTAGTTGTTTTGAGGCCAATAGCTGTATAAGGAAGAGGATAGAGGTAAAAAAAGAAAAGAACTTTCCGTTTTAGTTGTGAAATATTGGAGTGTTGGTTGTTGTCATATGTAAATATTTTCTTTCTTCTCTATTATCATTATAACTGAAAATTCTCTCATTTCCAATGAAATTATTTATTGATATCTTTATTGTGTGTTTTCTAATTTGTGACTTGAATAATAGTATATGATAATCATATGGCCAAAATTGTAATACTTATAATACAAATACTTATAATACCTATAATACAAATATATAATACAAATAGATAAATATTTATGAGTTGTTCTAAATTCATTCCTCTATTTTGTATGTGGGATGCTGCCACAGCATGGCTTGATGAGTGGTATATAGGTCTGTGCCTGGGATCCAAACCTGCAACCTAGCCACTAAAATGGGGCATGTGAACTTAACCACTATGCAACCCTGGCTGGCCCCGAGAGAGACTTTTTTGACTGAATAATGAAAGATGAGGTTAGTTAACCAGAGGATCAGCTGGAGAAATGATATCCAAGCTTAGCAAATGTTAAGCTTGAAGGCCCTGTGGTGATAAAAAGTTTCCCATGTTTAAGGAAGAAGAAATGTCAGAGTCCCTAGAGTGTAGTGAAGGTAAAATTCTTTCATGTGAAATGAGGGAGGAGAGTAGACAAAGATGAGAATTTCTAGGCTTTGGAAAGCCTGGGTAAGGAGTCCACGTTTAAATTCCAAGTTTAATGAGAAGTTAAGCATGGTAGTGATATATAGGTTGGAAAAAGAACATTCCAGCTACTGGGTAAAGAGCAGTTGGTAAGAGTGCTCAGTAGAATCAGAGGAAGAGACTATTGCAGGGTTTAGTTGAGACCGTGGGGACCTGGCTAGTATCATAGGAGCAACAATAAAGAAAGGTGAACAGATTCAGGATGCATTTTAGAAGCAGAAGGAGATTTGCAAGTAGATTGGGCTTCTGGGAATGGGGAGAATAGAGAATTCAAAGATGACTCTTGAGTGTTTGAGTAACTGATGTGTGATAGTGCCATTTGATGTGATGTGTTGAAGAACAGAGGAAGAACATAGTTGTGGAAGCAACATCAAAGTTCTGATTTAGACATATTGAGTTTAAGACACCTATTTGAAACCCAAGTGGAGATGTTGAATAGATAATCTGGATATGTTATATAGCGCTGAAAAACAGGCAACACTTAGACATGGACAATAGGAAACTTGCTTTAGTCTCTGCTTTGGTGTACTGCTACATGATATCCAGCAGGCTGCTCAGTGTCTGCTGTGATTGAGAATTTTCTTTCTGACAATGGCATTCAGTAGTTTTTGATGTCTGCACAATGGGTTCATACAACATGGGTGTTCTACGCTGATGGCCTTTGCTGCTTGGGTGTTCTTAGTGTAGGCTTTGTGTGTCCCAAAACAGTGTTTCCCCTGCTCTAGATTTAACATATGGCAGATCATCAGAACTGGTGTGCATATTCCCTGATGCCCCACAAGAGGTACAAACCTTATAATGTTTGGAGATATTTTCCATCTTAATTGTCTGTAAAACCTCTCCTAGGACAACACTTTATGATCCTCTTTCAGGATCTTGCCTCACTGGTTATTTTCTGTGTTCTCTTGCCCTTTCATTGTACTGTCTCCACTCAACTCTCACAGTTCTTTATCCCAGCTTCACGTAAGGCCTCATGTGTGTTGCCAGTCTTTGCTTGGCGTTTTATAAGACTCACCTTCAAACTGTAGGAGCAATTATTTCAGAGCCCCCAACTCCAGAAATAACAATGTCAAATGCCATGCCTACCCCATAGAGGGGTGAGGATAGAGGGAGAACTACTTATGTAGTAAACTTTTCTACCCCCAAGAGGGCTACTTACCCCCTTTATAAGACCTTTTATATAATTATAAATGCCACCTATTTTATCAAGTCTTTCTCTAACTTGAAACTCAAAAGATAAATAATATTATGCCGTTCTCCCATTTAAATCTGTTTTGGCAGTAACCTAGGATGTAGAAAAAATGATTTTAACATATAGTTCATATTAGAATTTTATACAAGTTTGAAGCTTGAGGGAAAAATTAGGATTTCAGTTACAGACTTGGTAGTCAACATAATATGGATGCTATTTAAAGCCTGGGGACTTGGTGAGATCACTTGGATTGAGAGTGCATACTCAGAAAAGAAGGTGGCCCATGCCTAAGTCTCAAGACAATGGTCCCAAATATTTTATAATGGGAGAAGGAGCTAGCAAATTACATTAAAAATGATGGGCTAATGGAGCAGAAGAAAATCTAGAGCATATGGAATGATAGGATCCCACGAAGTACTTCTCAAAGGAGACATGGAAAATTGTATTGATGCTGCTGAGGGGTTGAATAATTTTAGGATGAGAATTTGGCAAGCTTGGAGTTCAATTTATTGACACTGCAGGATATTTACATTCGCAAAGTCGTAGTATCCAAACCCTATTAACAGATGCTGAAGTAAATTTTGACAAATTGCCAGAAACAGATCTCTAAATTCACTTTGAAAAGTGAAGGTAAATTTAGAGTGAAGTCCTTAAAAAATCCCCTCTTTCCACAGTTTGTTATTGACATATCTTGTCACATTTGCTCTTTTCCCTGATGGGAAAAAGTGGTGGCATTTGCTTGAAGGTTAGGTGTTGACATTTAATGCAATTCAGCACGCATTTACTGAGCACTTGTTATGTGCTTGTCCTATAAGCTCTATGAGGAATTTCAAATGAAGATCTGAGCTTCAGTAAATTATACTATAGTTCAATGGCCAAACTAGTCAGCAGTGTCTTATCACAAATGCAGCATTTTTGTTGAAGTTAATGAATGAGACCTTAAAACTCTTCAAATATATATTTACATTTTATGTGGTGTATATATTAGGTGGCCAATAAACATCTGCTTATAAATTCTACATATAAAGCTTTTTTGTGTGTTGGGTAATGAGGAACATTCAAAGAGGAAGTAAAATGTAAGAATTTGTAAACAGAGCTTTTCAGAAAAAAGTAAACTAATTCACTTCTTTAACATGAAAAAATAATATAATGTCTCTATAGAAAACTCTTAATTTTCACATAATGGAGAGACTTGAAATTCATATATACTTTGGCAGATTCCCAAGGTATTAATTTTGGAGATATCAACAAATTTGTTTACAAAGAATGAAGTGACTCTTAGAATAGCCTTCTAGGCTAATGTAACCAACATTACCAACAGCTTATTTTTCAATATAAGTCAGAAATACAGCATTTACTTAGCAAAAAGCATCAGCTTCAAAAGAATTACCACATTTTGAGTACATTGTGGGAAAATTGTTAGAGTGTTTTTCACTTCTAATGTTGAATTTTTGCTAAATTGTTGAAATGAAATTGGAAGATGACAATTTGGAAATAATCTCAATTCACAACTCCCCCTTTCTCACTCCCTTTCTTCCACCAAATGTTACATCACTGTTGCTAGATGTGGAAGCTTCACTTTTTTGCAGAATTTTAAATTGCTAAAAATTGAGAATGTATACTCTCTCCAAAATTATACAGTTAAAAGAATAAGTAATTATGAATCTCTATATAAAGTAGTTTGATATCTATGAGATCTTTGGATTGTTTCACATGCCTAACACTTTACATTTAAAGTGACTTCATGCATATTTATTTAGACTGAATTGCCCCTCGAAGAGCCACATTCAGAGAGCAGTCATTGCTGGGCACAAGTCATGAATCTAAAAATGATCTTTCAGATTTGAAAAACTGAAAATAAACATATAAATATGTACAAATATATATAGTTAAAATGTTTCTTTACTTTTCAGCACTACTCTGTAAAGCTTGACATGAACTTTTTCTGGCTTTGGCATGTGTGATTTTTACATCACTGGAAGAGTTGGCTAATTCTTTAATGCCATTTTCTTATTTAAGATGTAGCAGTCTTTTTGTTTCTGATACAGTCCTCTGAACTCTGCTGGCAAGCTTATAAATCAGATCACTAGCCATACATAATTTATTTCCGTAGGTAACTGCATAAGTAGTGTAGAATACACATGTTTCAAATAATATTTATGTACATCCTAAATTTAATAGATTTAAAAGTTTATAGAATAAATCAAGATTTCTTTTCATTGTTTTATTATTGTTTCCTTTCATCAAGCATATATAATATATATGTTATATTACATGCAGTTATGTAAGCCAGACATATACATTATTACTCATATGTGTGACTTCTAAGGTGTATAAAATGGTCCTACTTCACTTTAGAAATCTTATGCTTTAAATATCTATTTTGAATTTTTTTGATTTGCATTACAATTAAGGGAATTTCCTTAATGAAGTATCCTTGTTTTTATTTCCTTCAGAGACAAGTGATTGTATCTAATGTTACAAAACAAATCCTCTCATGAGAACATTATTTGCCCATTGAGTTTTTATAATTTGATGAGATATGCTGTAATGTTGTACATTATATGAAACATTCTGTAATGTGAAAAGGTGTGGCCTTTTCTCTATCAATTACCTTATTATATTGTGGTTTTGAGTATAACATATACTCCTATAATCACTGAAAACAGTCTCCTCAATCACAATTGATGTGAATTATAAATAGGAGAGAAATATTCTAACTATGTCCCTTAAGTGTTTACATTCCTTCCTAAACTCATTTTTCAAAATGTACTAGCATCAAATCTTGCTTGTGTTAAAACTTTTGTGCAATTGAGAATGTCAACATAAAAACATGACATGTAAATGTACCATAGAATATTCCTTGTCTTTTTATTTCTGAGATCTTCATATATATTAGTCTGCTTTTGTGTGAGTTGTGTTGTTTCCTGGTTTTAAAAAATAATCATTCTTGTCAGTTGGTGTGTCTACATTATGTAAAAAGCAATTCTGTACTGAGTAGTGGATGGTTCATTATTAACACAACTGACTTGCATGCCAGAAGCCCCAGGCACTTTCTTTTAGTAGAACAGAGAAAATCAAAGATTACAGCTCAGCAGTTAGGGATGTCTGAGATATACCCTCCCAAGTATTTTGCTTGCTTCTCTCAGACATCTATGATAATTTTGGAGAGTTCTGACATGTACAAAATAAAAATGCATATGATTTCTAGCAAAGATTTCTAAATTATTAAATGCTAATTCAACAATTTTGGTAGAGGAAATCTTCAAACTTGTAGATTTTGAAGATCATTAAATTACCTTAGTTTAATTACTTATTCTCATGACGTTAACTTGCTGACAGAAAGTAAAAAGTGAAAGCCACGACAGGACAAGAAGAACCCTGTCAAATCTTTTATGGTTTTTATTTCCCTCCTGTCATGTTCATATTGCATCATAATGCAGATCCAGTCAGTCTATCTGACATGTAAAATCATTTAAAGAATAAATGAGATCATGTGTATTAAACCATTATATGAAATTTAAAGGAAGACATAAATATTATCTAATTTTTCTTTTTTATCTAGTATCCTTTCAGAAAATACTGCATAATGTTGTAAAAATACTGCTTTTTTGAGACTTGCATATAACTTTGACAAAGACATAAATTGTTCTTGATTGTAAAAAAGAAGTATCTATAGAAAAGCCTTATGTATTCATTTCATGCCACTTTTCTGTCAGTAAGAATTGCAGTTATATCAAACTATGTTATGGTGCATGACTCCCAACTGGTCATTGTTTAAGTTGCCTTATTTACTTAGGGAGTCTGTCTTTTCTCTTTGGCACACTGGATAAATGTAAATATAAAAACTCGAAGAGAGAGAAAACTTTATAAGATGCAGACCTGGTTTCAAAGAAAGTCATGGCAGTAGTCTGAAACAACATTGTGTAATTTTCTCAATGTGCTGCATCAGTTATGGACTCTGTACTATTTGGTTATGCCCGCTAAGGTACATGGAACACACACCCAGACCTATACTGATTATTAATACAGTTGAATGCAAACAACTAAACAATAATTAGTAATAATTTGTTCCACTATTCTATAACAGTTTGGAGTCATGTATTTAACCACTTATGAGTGACCAATTATCAAAAAAATTTCATGATTCCTGAAATAACTTATTTTATTTTAAATTTCTAGGATACTTGCTCTGGTTGTCAGGACAATATACTCATATTTGTTTTCCTTTTTTCATTGTTTCAAATTAAGGATTTGATGAACATAGAACTGTGGGATATAATTGTTTAATACTCTAGGCTTTTCATTATGGTAAATTCAAAAACAGAAAAAAAAACCCCTGGTTGTTCAGGAATTTTTTGACAAGATTTAGCAAAGACTGTACTGACCATCTATGTGGTTGATTTTGATATCTGGAACCAATTGGCACTTTTTCTCTGATTTCCATGAACACAACTAAAATTAACTTAGGATTAGTTTATTCCAAAATATTTATTAATCATATTCTCTATCCCAGGACTGTTTAGATTTTGAGGATGCATTAGTGAATAAAATAGATAAAAATTCTTTCCTCATGAAGCTTACATTTTCGGTGAAAGAGACAATAAATATAATAAATAAGTTAATAAATGAGTAATTAAATATACAGCTGAAGTAAGTTTATATATATTTGGAAGGTGATAGTGCTGATGGGGAGCAATAGAACAGGGTAAAAGATGTCAGACCTGCACCGTTGGAGTAGAGTGGATAACAATTTAAAATACAGTAGTCATGGTCAGTCTAACTGACACAATGACATCTGAGCAAAGAGGAAGGATGCAACTGGGTGAGCAATGGAAATTCTTGGTGGAAGTGCTTTCAAGAGTGATGGAGGGGCTGGCAGGTGGTGCAGCGGTTAAGTTCACACATTCTGCTTTTTAGCGGCCCAGGGTTTGCCAGTGCCGATCCTGGATGTGGACATGGCACCGATTGGCAAAAGCCATGCTGTGGCAAGCATCGCATATATAAAGTAGAGGAAGATGGGCGTGGATGTTAGCTCAGGGCCAGTCTTCCTCAGCAAAAAGAGCAGTTAGATCAGGGCTAATCTTCCTAAAAAAAAAAAAAAAAAAAAGAGTGAAGGGTGAAGGAACTAACAGTCCAAATGTTCTGAGGATCCATAATTTTTTTCTTGGAGCTACTTGAAGAAAAGATTTGTTTGTTGGTCTATAAAACATTGAAAGTTAAATCTATTCAGTCATTTAAAGGCAGCAAGAGTTATCATTTGCAAATTTTTCAGATATTTTGGTATAAAATGAAGAAAAAGCCATGGAAAAACAAATCTTATAAAGATAATATTTTGAAGACATGCAGTAAAAATCTGATATTTTGTATTTTCACTCTATCTAAAACTGCTTTTTTTAACTGAAAGCAAAATGGTATGATTAGTGTTTCCTGTTGGTCATATGCAATTAGCTTGAATTTTAATATTTGGAGGAATGTGAAAATAGTTGTACTTTTCCGTATTAGCAGAAGTATGTTTTCTCTGAACCACACTCCAAGTTCACAGGGTCTAATTCAGTTTGGAAGCTAGGAGAAATCTTCATTGTACAATATATAAATTATTCAAATTGATAGATTTATAATTGCCTTATTTTATAGTTAAATTTGCTTTATGGCTTTTGTTTCAATTAGAGGAATATGATCAATGATTTTAATTTAGAAGTTAGAGCAGGATTAGATGTTAGTGGTATATATGCCATTGCCTTTACATATTTTTTAAAGGTATCCATTTAGAAGAGTTAAGCTTACTCTAATGGTCCAAAGGTGTTTTCTTTTTTCTTTTTCCTGAGGAAGATTTGCCCTGAGCTATCATCCACTGCCAATCTTCTTCCTTTTTTTTCTTTGAGGATAATTAGCCCTGAGCTGACATCTGTGCCAATCTTCCTCTATTTTGCATGTAGGTGGCTGACAAGTAGTTTAGGTCGGTGCCCAGGATGCAAACCTGCCAACCAGGGCCGCTGAAGCAGAGTATGCCGAATTTAACCACTACACCATGGGACTGGCTCCCCAAGGGTTTTTTTAGGTCCAAAGTGGTCCAAAACCCTTGTAAAGGTTTTATGTTAGGAAAAAAGACAATAATGTGAAACATTTTGGTTGAAATGAGTAAAATTATTCAAAACTGCACAAGTATGGAAGGGGCTATGTCAAGAAGGATTGAGTAGCCGGTATTTGAATATGAGTTTGGATGACTACATTAGCATGTTGCAGCAGGCGTTCTAACAAGCATTAGAAGGTGGTTGATCTAAGTGCCTTAAGCAGTTTTTTAGACTTTATTAAACAAAGATTTAGAAAGTGCTCACACTCTTAACTTTGTACTAGACTTTGTTTCTCTGTCCTCAAAGAATAATGAAACGTGCAGGAGCCGGCCTTGTCACAAAGCAGTTAAGTTCTCACGTTCCGCTTCGGTGACCTGGGGTTTGCCTATTAGGATCCCGGGTGGGCACACAGCACCGCTTGGCAAGCCATGCTGTGGTAGGCATCCCACATATAAAGTAGAGGAAGATGGGCACAGATGTTAGCTCAGGGCCAGTCTTCCTCAGCAAAAAGAGGAGGACTGGCAGCAGCTGTTAGCTCAGGGCTAACCTTCCTCAAATAAAAAAAAAAAAAAGACGTGTAGACAAATACTTAAGTGATTTTGAGATAATAGAGGCAGTATAAAATCTTGCGCAATCAAGAAGAAAGACAAATTTTACAGAGAAATGACATTTGAGCTGAACCTTTAAGGATGAGTAGCAGTTAGTCAAGCCACTTAGGCAGGAACAACATTTCAAAAAGAAGAGAAAACAGCATAAACAAAGATACAGAAGAATAAGATGCAGGGGCTGTTTGAGGAAAAACTGGAGACATGGAAATGAGTTAAAAGTGATGAAATGGTGCAAATCAGTAGTTTTCGAACTTTGGTAACATGTGTGGGACACATTTGTGTTCATGTAGTCGCAGTTATATGCCAGTCCCAAAGCACTAGTGCTGACTCCAGCATTTTCTTTGTTACTCAAGAAAACATACAAGAGGGGCTGGCTCTGGGGTGTAGTGGGTAAGTTTGGTGTGCTCTGCTTTGGCAGCCTGGGTTCTCGGGTTCAGATAACCGGCGCAGACCTATATCACTTGTCAACCACACTGTGTCAGCAACCCACATATAAAGTGGAGGAAGATTGGCACAGATGTTCGCTCAGGGTCAATCTTCCTCAGCAAAAAAAGAGGAAGATTGGCAACAAATGTTAGCTCAGTGCTTATCTTCCTCAGCAAAAACAAAACAAAAAACATACAAGAATTCACTAAATTTTCTTTTTCTTTTTCTTTTTTTTTTGAGGAAGATTAGTCCTGAGCTAACATCTGCCACCAATCCTCCTCTTTTTGCTGAGGGAGACTGGCCCTGAGCTAACATCCATGCCCATCTTCCCCTACTTTATATGTGGGACGCCTATCACAGCATGGCTTGCCTAATGGCACCATGTCAGCACCCGGGATCCGAACTGTTGAACCCGGGCTGCCAAAGCAGAACGTGTGCACTTAACCGATGCGCCACCAGACCGACCCCAAGAATTTACTAAATTTTATATGAAGGAAATTACTTTAAAACTTTGGCATTTTAATTGTTAGTAGTAAAAAATTAGAGCATATTGTATGATACTATCAGCACTATGTTTCTCGATAGTTGGGCCACTGTACCATGTCTCTCAATAGGATCAAAATAGAAAAAAAAAAACTTTAACAAACATTTATGAGTTTATTCAATGTAACTTATTGAGGATCTAGTACATATTAGTCACTGTTCTAAGCACTAAAGACAGAAATATTCCTTTAAAGGGAGGTTAAATTCTATTGAAAATTGAAATTGAAAAAGAGAACGAAAATAAATTTGGTGTTCCATGTTTCCTATTCCCAATATGATTTTTTGCTCCCTTTTGGGCTTATAAAACTTCTGAGTATCCTGAAAAGTCAGAATATCTGAATATCTTGAATATGTCTCAGATATTAATATTTTCCATTTCTTCATCTTTCCTATTGGAGTTTATTGATGGCAGAATTCCCCTTTTTATCTTATATTTTTAGTGTCTAGTCTATAGTAAACAGTAATAAAAATATTATTGATTCAAATAGCCATTGACACAGAAGAAAGAAATTTAGAGTAGGGCAAAGTGAATTCATGTAAATATAAGATTTTACTTATATTTTAACTTTTTAATTTCTGCTTTTTAAAGCAGAATACATGACTGAATATGCTGGGTTTCCTCCTTGGGATTTCCCATCTCTGTGGTTATACAATCATATTTGCCTAATTTTATATCATGGCTTTATCCTCAAGCAGTCTTCATTTTTATCCAAATTTAAGTCTAGGATAACTATTACTAACAATGTGGTTATACTTGATCATACTTTTGGCTTTTTGTGTTTCAGATTCCCAGCATACTCCTGCTCTTCCTTTAGCTCAAGTTTTGCAATCTAGGCTACTAAGAATCACATTTAATAGCAAAGCATTTAATGAGAATAATTCTGTTACACAAAGTCCTAAACAGTATGGGTGAGAGACACAGAGAGAGAGAAAAAGAGAGAGAGAGAGAAAATAATTTCCCAGTCTAAAATTTCTTACACAAGTGTGATAAATGTTATGAACAAAGGATGGTGAAGGCATTGTGGGAGCTCCGAAGAGGAACAGTCAACACAGCCTGTAAGATTTCTGGAAATATTTCCCTGTTATGATGATGCTTAACCCAAGTCTCTAAGAACAAGTTATTGTAAAATAGAAAAGAGTTACAGAAGGCATTCCAGGAGGAGGAAAAAATATGTTCAAAGGCTTAGCTATGATAGAGCACACGTCTTCATGAAAGCTCAAGAAATTTATTATAGCAAGAACAAGGTAAGGAGAGGAAGCAAATGAGAGATCAGAGATTTAAGAGCTAAATAAGAATCTGATCTTGCAGAACTCTGGATGTTTATGTCCTCTATGTGTTTCCCTACCACTGAAGATTTCAAGCAAGGGCTTGATATGACAAGTTAGGTTTGTTGTTTTTTTTTTTTTTTTAGCAAGAATAGCACATTAGCAACACAAGATAAAGTGAGGAGAAATTTGTCTGGAGATAGTGAAACTAGTTAGGAAGCTATTGTAGTAATTTTCATTTTACATATATGTTGAGGATCTACTCTAAATCCTGATATTTCAGAAGGAGAATATTTAGGAAGTAATAGTAAACAAAAATTGATGATAAATTACAAGTATGTAGATGTAAAGATTCTGGAGTGATTCCCAAATTGCTGGATTGAAGAAGAGCGTTGAGGTTGGCTTCCTTCACCCAGTTAGATGCTGGATTAAAAGCAGCAAGTTTAAGGTCCAGCTGGCTGAGTGATCTGTAATATTTTCCTTAAGCGGTATTAGTTCCATTTCCTTCTACTCTTCTATTCAATGAAAAGTTCCCAGCTCCACTTGTATTCCTGTATTTGTATTTAAAAGTATAATGATATTTAACATTGTTCTCAAAGTTCTGGTTAAAGAAGTAAAATGTGAAATTGAAGCTTTTTTTCTAATTTAAAAGGAAAAGACACATAAATCTAGGAAAGCTAGAAGAATTAAGTAAAGAACACAGAGTTAATATGAGACAGCAGAAACTAACTAGACATAAGATAAATACACAAAATTCATTAGAAGCAACAAGCGGAAGGTATTATGAGGGCAAAATAGCACACTCCTCAAAATGTAAAATAGAGTTTTCCTAAAAAGAAATGTGAAGGAGCTGTCAGGAAAACAATATAACTTTATTGAGAGAGATCCAAGATGACGGAGATAACTGCATCGGGCTGATACTTTTCTCGTCTGTTCTAATTGAGTTGTGATTCTGCTGTACGAGTTCATTATTTTTAACCATGGTCCGGACTGTTAATTGTTTCCAAATGCGTATAATAAAATTCTAATCAGAACTTCAAAATTATTTTTCAGAAACTTGACAATAAGTTTGGAAACAAATACAGGTGGAAATAACTAAAACTTTAAAAAATATATATGTAATAATGAGGCTGGACCTTCATACCAGCCATAAACATAGAAATACAAAGAGATACAATAGTTAAAAGAATGTTGTCAGTACACATGAAAACAGATGCAGTCAATGAAACTAAGTAGGAATTCTAGTATCTATTGGAACATAAGGTTTAATAAGCAAACATCTTCATAAGAAACTGGAGAATAGAGTATTTTCAAATGGTACTGGGAAAATTGGCAGCTGTGTGGGAAAAAAATTCAATCTATATCTCACCTCCCACTTGGCACCAAAATATATCTCAAATGGATTAAAGATTTAAATGCATAAAATGGAAACAAAATATATTGTGGGAGATGCATTTGAAAATTCATTTAATTTCTGAATAGAAATGGCTTTCTAAACTTGAATGCAATTTAGAATATCACAATGAAATAATACAGCTATAACTGCGTAATTTTTTCAGGGAAAAAAAGACGTTACAGCCAAACAACAAAGTGGGGGAAAATAAAACAGATCTTCGGTATTATTCATATAAAAATAATTTATAGCAAATGATAAAAATAATATGCTGCAAAGTTAGACTGTGTGAGTTTAAGCCAAACTGTACCAACTCTTTAGATCTGGAATGGAGGGAAGGCAAAAACCTCCCCAAGGTTAGTATCCTCACTTGTTTTTCACAAGGCCTCATTTGCAGCAGAGGTTTAAGCTACATTTCTATGTGACTTAGCAAGAACAAGGTAAGGAGGAGGAGGAATTGAGGCATTGCTCCCAGTGTAGAAGCAGCACACTGACTTCCCAAGGCAAGAGCCATGAACAGTGAGAGCAGAGTTTTAACATCTCCCTGCCTATTTTTATTCTCCCACCCTTAAACCTGGCTGCTCCAACCCCTAACACACAGAATGATTCAAGGGAGGACCCTCATATTCCATTTTTGGAGAAAACTTTCTCAAAGTTCTCCTTCCATCTTTCCCTCTGTAATTCCTCTGTTGTTGACCTTGGGGGAGGGAACCAGAGGCTGAGTGAGTTCTTGGTCTTCTCTTCTTTATTTGCATTCATTCTCTTGGTGACTGTACCTAGAAATGTGGTTTTAATTACCATATGTGTATACTCTATTGGACTTCTGACAAGCATTGCAAACTTCACATGTCCAAAACTGCTTGACTCTGTGTGTATACATGTGCAAGAATGTGTGTAAATTATCTGAGTTTTTTTGTGAATATATCTCTCACATGAAATCATAAGCTAATTGTATACCACAATTTAACTTTCTTCTAAAAGTGAAGTAAATAATCCATTTAATTGAGGTGGTTC
Organism: Equus caballus; assembly: GCF_041296265.1. Classification (NCBI taxonomy): domain Eukaryota; kingdom Metazoa; phylum Chordata; class Mammalia; order Perissodactyla; family Equidae; genus Equus; species Equus caballus. The sequence continues at coordinate 72,300,787 of NC_091692.1, read as the reverse complement.
TTATTTAACATTGTCTATCTGAAATTAGGTTATATAACATAACATTATAAATATCAATATTTATAAGATCCTAAATATAAATGCCTGTAATCATATTTATAAACACATATGTTTAACTCAAACTGGTAGAAGGATGTAGATACAATATGCTTCAATTTGTTTTACTATGGTGTTTATTTGGTGAACATTACTTATTCAAAGATAATCGGAGAGTTATACACCATGAAATATTTCTACTATGACATTAATTCAGTGAACATTCCTAATTCAAAGGATTTTACAGAATATTATACCATAAAAAATCAATTTTAAAATACATTCTATTTTTAAAATGAGATTTATAGAACTCTGGAGGAACAAAATTGTGTCTGAGCTGAAAAATGATATAGAAGAGGAGAACCCATTCCCAGTTTCTCATGTTAATAGTTATTAGCTTTAAAATTGTCTAAGAAGATAAAATGGCATGAAGAAAAAGGAAGTATCCAAAAAGAAAAGCAATCATTTTCTGACTCTAACCATTAAAAATTCTGTCAGTTTAGAGATCTGTTTTTAGGGGAAACTCCAGAGAAATGCGTGTTGAGAAAGAGAGGTTTTACCGTATGTCCCCTCAGAGTTGTTTTTCTTGCAAGGTCTCCTTTCCTTTTGTGGGAGCCCAGCTTGCCGTGGGAGTGCCATGGACACTTCTGCTGGACGCTTCCCAGAGCTGCCAGGGAGCGTGCACGAACCTTGTCAGAATATGTTCCTTTCACGAAGAGTATAAGGGGAGGTGAGAAGGTTTACTAGGCCACGCACCACTTAATTGCCCAGTGCTTTTATTCTCCTCTCCTTCATTATGCACAAATTTAGCATCTCTTCTGTTAATCTTGCTAAAATCTGTTACATGATATTCCTTCACTACAATCCAAGAGCTGGCTGTGTATTCACTGATATAACCCCAGCAAGAGTGCTTGGTATATAGACTTTTGGCAATTATTTGTTGAATGGCATCTTAGCTTAGGAAAAAAGCCCTTACTATAAGCATTATTTATCCTTTTGTGATAGTTTTTATGTTATCTTTATGAATGTTTAAATATTCTGTTACATATATATTCTATGTTCAGACTACAGTTTTCTTCTGTTGTTACTAGACTGTCTTTTGCCTTGGTGTCTTTAAATAAGCAGTGAGCACGTTGATAAGCATGCTGTTATTCTCTGCCCCTTCCCTTTGCCCGCAATCTGCATTCAACTGCCCTGCTCTGTCTTTTTCTCTGCAGTCTCCCTTGCCCTCTGGCTTCCTTTCGAGTTTGGCCATAGAAGGAACTGATCTTGTCCCCATAACAGTCTCAGCACCAGGTCTCATTGTGTGCAGGTATCTCCATTTTTCACAGGATAGAAATCAATTCCCATGGAGACTATGGTCCCTAATATGGAAACCTATTACTTTTGTGCCACAGCATTCCATTTTGGTTCCTGTCCCACAACTCTATAAACAGTTCATTTACTACATTTTTCTTCAAAATTCTCCCTGAATGTGCTTGCATTTTTTTCTGGGAAATTAATAAAACATGGTTTTAGGTTTTTGTTTCATTTAATAATAAGCTATTTACTAAACTGTTTAATCCTTTCGTGATGTCATAACCATTTTAATATAGGTATATTAGTTCTCATTGTGATATTCTAATTAGTCATTCTCCTAAGTGGATGTTGGTATCTCATTTTAATTTGTATTTCCCTAAGGATTAGTGATGTTGAACATCTTTTCACGTGCTCCTTTTCTCCATCTCTTCCTTAGCGAAGTGTTCAATAACTTTTTGCCTATTTTTATTGTCATCTATTTTCTTATTATTGAGTTGTGAAAATTCTTTCTATATTGTAGATACATTTCTTTTTTAAATATGTGCATTGGAAATCTTTTCTCCCAGTCCATGGCTTGTCATTTAATTTTCTTAATGGTGTATTTTCACAAATAAAAATTTTTAAATTTGACCCAGTTTACCTTTTTTTAACGACATACTTTTTCTCTCTTACCTAAGAAGTCTTTCACTAACCAAAGTTGCAGGGACTTTCTTTCATGTATTCTTCTAGAGGTTTAAACATTTTGGCTTTTGTATTCATGTCTGTGATTTAGTATGGGTTGAGATATTTTACTTTTCCTTTTTTGTAGTTTTGTGTTAAGATATCCAGTTGTTCCAGCACCATTTGTTGAAAGCATATTGTTTCTTCATTCAATTACCTTAGCCCTTAGTTGAAAATCAATTCATATATTTGTGGATTTATTTCTGGGCTGTCTATTCTGTTCCATTTATCTGTGTATATCAGGTCAGCAACACCACATCATTTTTATTACTGTAACTTAATAGTCTAAAATCAGCTAGCATGAATCATCCAATTGAGTTCTTTTAAAAAATTATATTGGTTATTCTAGATACTTTATATATATACATGAATTTTAGAATCATCTTGCCAATTTCCACAAAATGTTTGCTGAAATTTTCACAAGAACTATACTGAATTTATAGACTAATTTGGGGAAAATTGACAGCATAACCACATTGAGTCTTCCTATAAATGAACATGGCATATTTCTCTATTTATTTAGATATGATATGTCCATGCTTTGAAGTTTGAAGTGTATAAAAAACTGGCATGTATTTTATTACATTTAACCCTATTTGAATTATTTCTCATGATATTGTAAGTGGTACTTTATTAAAAATTTCAATTTTCAATTGTTCATTACTAGAATATAGAAACACAATTGATTTTTGCACATTCACTTTTTAACCTGAGATCTTGATAAACTCATTTATGAGATCTATTATAGAGATTTTCTACATAGACAGTCATGTTCTCTGAAAGCAGAGAGTTTTATTCCTTCTTTTAACAGCAGTATGTTGTTTATTTTTCTTGCTTTGTTGCACTGGAAAGAACTTTCAACTCAGTGTTGAATAGGAACGGTGAAAGTGAACATCCTCAATTTCTTCCTGATCTTAGGGGGGAAAGCATTCAGTTGTTCATCTTTAATAATGATATCAGAATTATATTAGTTGTACCTTTTTCATAGATGCCCTTTATTCAGTTGGATAAATTCTTTTCCCCATTTGGTGAGACTTTTTTTAAAATCGTAAATAGATGTTGAATTTTGTCAAGTGTTTTTCCTAAATCTGTTGAGATGGTCATATGGTTTTACTTTTTTAGTTTGTTGATGTAGTGAAACACGTTAATTGATTTTCAAAAGTTGAACCAGTCTTGCATTCCACTTGACCATGATCAATTATACTTGTTATATACTGGTGGATTAAATTTGCTAATTTAAATTTGATATGGATTTGTACATCTATTTTCATGGAGGATATTTGTCTGTAGTTTTATCGTTCTGTAATGTCATTGTCCAGCTTTGTTATAAGAGTTAGAGTAGCCTTGTAAAATTGGCCAGTAAGTACTTCCTTATTTTACTTTCTAATTGAGGTTGGATATAATTGGTATTATTTCTTCTTTAAATGTTTGATAGACTTCAGTGTAGTCCTTTGGGCCTGGAATTTTCTTTGTTGTAATATTTTTACTGTGAATTTTATCTCTAAAATAGATATGACTATACATGTAACCTATTTCTTCTACAGTGAACTTTTGTAAATATGTCTTTCAAGAAATGTTTCCACTTCATCTAAGTTTTCAGATTTACTGGCATAAAATTTGTTGTTTATAATATTCCCTTGTTATCAAAATATCTGTACTGTCTTTAATGACAGCTCCTGATTCGTTTCTGTTGTAATTTGTATTCTCTTTCTCTGATTTGTCTAGGAAGATATCAATTTTATTGATCTCTTCAAAGAACAAGGTTTTAGCTTTATTGATTTTTCTCTATTGTTTTTCTACTTTCAATTTCATTGCTGTCTCCTCCTATCTTTACTATTGCTTTCCTTCTGCTTGAGTTGGGCTTAACTTGCTTGGTTTTTTTTTTTTTTTCTAATTTCTTAAAGTGGAAGCTTAGATGATTGATTGGAAATTTCTGTATTTCTAATTCAGTAATACAATACTCTAAATTTCCTCTACTTACTGTTAATGTTCTGGTTATAGACAATTCAATTTAGAAATTTTTATATTCAACTTCAAAGATTTCTTCACATTTAGATTACTTAGAAGTGTGTAATTTAATGTCAAAATATTTGAGGAGTTTCTAGATATTTTTTGTCCTTTATTTCTAGCTTAATTGCATTTTCTTCAGAGAACATACTTTGTAAGATGTCAATTATTTTTAAACTATTGATAGTGGTTTTGTGGCCCAGAATAGAATCTTTTTTGATTATATCCATTTGAAAAAAATGTTGTTGAAAGGAATATTTTATAAATGTCATATAGGAAAAGTTGTCTAAAAGAGTTGTAGGTCTTCAGTATCCTTACTGAGTCTCTCTATACTTTCTTCTATCACTAACAAGAGAAGACACTTGAAGTCTCTAACTGTAATTGTTGGCTAATCTATTCTTTTCATTCTATCAGTTTTGTTTAATGTAAAAATATGTGAATAATGGTAGATTATTAAGTCTTATTGATAAATGTATTCCTCTGTCCCTAGGTAATATTCTACTTTATTTCTAGCAATATTCTTTTCTATAAGGTATGCTTTGTATGGCATTAGTATAACCATTGCATAATTTCTTCTGATTAATGTTTGCATGGTGTATTCTTCTATCTTTTTACTTTTAATCCATTATGTTTTTAACAGCTTTGTTGAGATATAACCCACACACATTAGAATTAACTCTTTTAAAGTGTAAATTCAGTGGTTTTTAGTATATTCAGAGTTGTGCAACTATGACCATAAACTAATATTAGAACTTTTTTATCAATCCAAAAAGAAAACTCATACCCAATGGAAGTCACTCTCCATCTCTTCCACCAGTAGTAGCAGCTCTAGACAACTCCTAATCTACTTTCAGTCTCTTAAGATTTGCCTATTGTGGCTATTTCATATAAATAGAATCACACAATATGTGGTCTTTTGTGACTGGTGTGTTTCGCTTAGCATGATGTTTTCAAATTCATAGATGTTTTAGCATGTACCAGTACTTCATTTTTATTGCCAAATAACATGTCATTGTATGGATATACCGCATTTTGTTTATCCGTTCATCAGTTGATGAACAGTTGGATTTTTTGGACCTTTTGGTTAGTATAAATAATGCTGTTGTAAATTTATGAATAATTGTGACCAATATTTAAGATTTAAAAAAAAATTTATTTTGAGACATTGTAGATTTACATTCAGTTGTTAAGAAATAATACAGAGAGATTTGCATACTATTCACCCAGTTTCTCCCAGTGGTAACATCTTGTATAACTACAGTACAATAGAACAGCCAGGAAATTGATATTGACACAATCCGTTGAACTTATTCAGATTTCACCAATTTTACATTCATTCACTATAGGTGTATGAATTTAGCTTATGCAATTTATCACAAGTGTAGATTCCTGTGACCAACACCACAATCAAGATATAGAACAATTCCATCAAAAGAATTCCTCCAGCTATGCTTTTATAATCATAGCTGTGGGCCACCTCCCCATGCCCTCAGCCACCACAACATCTAGCAACCGCTGCTTTGTTCTCCATCTCTTTAATTTTGCCGTCTCGAGAATGTTATATAAAAATTATACAGCATGTAACCTCTTTGAGATTGTCTTTTTCTTCACTCAAAATTTTTTGTTTCACACCTATTGCCCTTGAGAAGCAGTCAAGTTGTGTGTCGATAGTTTGTTCTTTTGTATTGCCGAGTAGTAACCCATGATATGGATGTATTACAATTTCTTTCTTTCGTTTTTTTTCCAAAGATTGGCACCTGGGCTAACAACTGTTGCCAATCCTTGTTTTTTTTTTCTGCTTTATCTCCCCAAACTCCCCCTGTACACAGTTGCATATCTTAGTTGCAGGTCCTTCTAGTTGTGGGATGTGAGACGCCGCCTCAACATGGCCTGACAAGCGGTGCCATGTCCGTGCCCAGGATCCGAACCCTGGGCGGCCGCAGCCGAGTGCGCGAACTTAACCACTCGGCCACAGAACCAGCCCCCATCTTTCTTTTTTTTCCGCTGAGGAAAATTCACCTTGAGCTAACATCTATTGGCAGTATTCCTCTTTTTGCTGAGGAAGATTTTCTCTGAGCTAACATCTGTTGCCGATCTTCTTCGTTTTTGTACGTGAGCTGGCGTGGTAGTGTGGTCACTGACAGACGAGCGTTGTAGGTCTGCACCTGGAAACTGAACCCAGGCTGCCAAAGTGGAATGCACTGAACTTAACCCCTAGGCCACCGGGGCTGGCCCTACTACAATTTGTTGAAACATTAACCTGTTGTAGAGCATTTGAGCTCTTTCAAGTTTTGGGTTATTATAATTAAAGCTTTTTTGAAGATTAATGTATAGTTTTTTGTATAAACATAAGCTTTTATTTCTCTGGCATAATGCTCATGAGTACAATTGCTGGTTTATATGATAAATACAATTTTAGTTTTATAAGAAACTGTAATTCTCTTCTAGAGTAGCTGTACCATTTTGTATTCCCACCAGCAATATGTGAGTGGTCCAATTTCTCTACATCATCATATTTTATTTTAGCTATTCTGATTTGCATTCCCCAAAGGCTAATGATGTAGAATATCAATTCATATACCTGTTTTTCCATCTGTATACCCTCTTCAGTGAAATGTCTATTCTTGTCCTTTCCTCGTTTACTAATTTTTTTTCTTAACAGTTGAGTTTGAGAGTTCTTTATATACTCTAGATACATTCTTTGCCATATATGTGGTATGCAAATATTACTTCCCATCTTGTAGCTTGTCTTTTCATCTTCTTATTCAAGATCTTCTGTGTAGCAAAGTGTTTAATTTTGATGAGGCCCAATTTATCAGTTTTTCTTTTATGGATCATGTTTTTGGATTCCAGTCTAAAATTCTTTGCCTAGCCTAGACTCCAAGGATTTGCTCCTAGGTCCTTTTTGAACTGTTTTGTACTTTTACATTTTACATGTAAGTCCATGGTCAATTTTAAGCTAATTTAAGCTAATAAAGTGTGATGTTTAGGTTGACGTTCATTTTTTTGCCCATGGTTGTCCAATTGTTCCAGCATCATTACTCCCACTTCATCCTAATTTTTTCAAATTTTTTTAACTACTCTGGGTCCTGTGCTTTTCCATATACATTTTATAATTACCTTGTCAATGTCTACAAAAAGAATGTGCTGAGGTTTCAATAGGATTGCATTAAACCTGTAGTCCATTTTGGGGAGACCTGACATCTTTACTATGCTAAGTCTTCCAGTTCAGAACATGGCATGTCTCTCCATTTATTTATGTTTTTGATTTCTTTCATTACGTTTTGTAATTTTCCTGATACAGGCCCTGTAAATGATTTACTAAATTTACACCTAAGTATTTAATTTATTTGGAGCAATTGTAAATTGTATTGTTTTTTATTTCAGTTTCCACAGGTTTACCGTTATTGTTTAGAAATGTGAATTATTTTTGTATGTTCATCTTGTATCTAGCAACCTGGATGAATGCACTTATTAGTTCTAGGAGTTTATTTTGTAGATTGCTTGAGATTTTCTATATAAATAATTATGTCATCTTCAAATAGGGACAATTTCTTTCCTTTCTTTCCAATGAATATTCCTTTTCTTCTTTTCCATGCCTTATTGCACCCATTAGAACTTCTAGCACAATGTTGAATAAGAGTGATGGGCCATACTCCTGACCTTAATGAAAAGCATTCAGTAATTTAACATTAAATATGATCTCAGTTGTAGGTTTTTTGTATATGCTCTTTATCAAGTTAAGAAAGTCCCCTCTATTCCCAATTTGCTAAGAGTTTTTATCATCAAAATTGGATTTTGTGAAATGCTTTTATTGTGTCCATTGATTTGATCATTTAAATTTTCTTCTGTAGCCTTTGATATGGTGGATTCCACTGATTGATTTTCAAATGTTGAACCAGACTTATATAACTTGAATAAATCTCACTAGGTCATGGTGTATAATTCTTTTTATACCTTGTGGGATTCAATTTGCTAATATTTTGCTGAAGACTTACATCGAAGTTCATGATAGATATTGGTCTGTAGTTTTCTGTTTGTGTCGTTCATTTTTTTTATTTTTGCATTGACTTTTTCTGGTTTTATTATTAGGGTAATACTATCCCTTAAAGTGAGTTGAGAAGTGTTGCTTCCTCTTTGATTTTCTGGAAAAGAATGGGTAAAATTGTTCATTCTTTCTAAGTTTAGTAGAATTTTCTATTAAAAAACATCTGAATCTGAAGGTTTCTTGCCAGCTTTTTAATTTCAAATTCAATTTTGAAATGGTTATAGTATAATTCAACTTTTCTATTTGATCTTAATTAAATTTTGGTAGTTGAATACACACACATTGTATCTAAAATATTAAAAGAGATTTTTCTGAGGCATATGTTTAGATAGAAGTAACGCTATTCTGCAGCAGCCTGTTTTTATAAAGATTGTATCTGAAAGATAGGTCATGGAAATAAGGGATAAGGAGCGAAGCAGAGTCGGGGTACAGATGGGGGTAAGCAAGTGGAATGTGTTGATAAAGGGGGAGGGAGAAGAGAAAAGAGAAGAACATTTAGTGTAGCCACTTCTCTCATTTGCTTTGCAAATACTTTATAGCATCTGGCTTCTGAATAATTGGACTGCATAAAACAATGCTTAGCTTCTTAATGCTCTTGTTAAAACCACATGAGATTGTGTATTCTGCAGTTCAGTGACTTTTGAATATCTAATCAAGAACACAGTCAGACATCTGTGACAAAAAAGCACAGCCAGGTCAGTGTGGATATCTGTACACTTCACACACACAGTATTCATGACTTGCATAGCATGGAAGGTTAGTGCTTTCAATGTCATCCCAGAAAGGGATTAATTTTGTTGCGAAAATGATTTTCTAACTTATAACATGCTACAAAACATAATAGAAAGCTTCTCACTTTTTTTGACTAGTTTTAAAGAAGCTGGTTTTTCTCAGGACTGTGAAATGCATTCACATCATAACATGAAGGAATAATAAAATTTGTGGTTTCTGAAATAGTTGTGTAAAATAACTCCACTGCGTGTTATTTGATTTTATGGCAAAGCATGGAAATGCAAGAGTGTATGTTGAAATAAATTTAAGGAATTCTGTGTTAAAACATATTTTTAAAAACTACAAGAATAGGATATGGTTACAAAAGAATGATTCAAAAACTTTTTGAGTAGTGTACCTTCCCCCATCCCCAAAGGCATTTTTGGTGGCTAATATTCAGGAGAACACACTTTAAGAAATTTTGTAGTAAGATTTTACTGCAACTAATTAGCATCTGTTCATTATCTATAATTTGAAATATGCTTGTACATTCAGAGATAAATCCAATGTGGATCCTGCTTCAAAATTCTTATAATTTGTAGACTATGTGTAATATAGTAAGATGAAAGCAGCGATAAGTGCCGTAAGACGAGTCTTAACAAGTGCTTTTGTTGTTCTGGGAAGAGAGGGGTAACCTTCAGCTAAGGGAATTGCAGAAGACTTATGAAGGAGATAGAATTTTAGATGGATCTTGAATAAAAAAAAGAACCATAATTTTGATAATGTGTGAAATGAGATTATTGAAAATATATAGAAAAAATTATAGACAAATATATAGGTACTGAAAGTTAGAGCATCTGCCTAAACAGCTTATATTCATGTATTTTCTTGATAAATAATATCAGTGTACACCTGCTATTCATCAATCATTGTGCTCAGCACCAGGGATTTAATAACCTACATTCAAAGAAAATGTAAAATAATAGTGAAGATAGAAAACTTACTACTATACAAAATAATAAATGATGTGACAAGAATATGTAAAGGTGCTTTGTGAGGACGGAGAGGGAGATGGGACATTTATCTTAACCTTGAAACTTTACAGCTGGCTTCACTGAGAATGATTAGGAGTAAGTAGATAAATGTAAAAAAAGATATTCATTCAGCCTTAAAAAGAAAGTCCCTCAGACCTACATAAAAAAGGCACTGAGTTAAGATGAAAGTATGAATTTTGGGAACTAATTACAGCTCAATATAGGACAATTAATCTGACACAATCTTGGAGAATAGAGGAAGCATGAGGAATGAATCTTACTTCAACACCAGAGACAGAAGGAGGTCAAAAGAAGTGAAAGAGGGAGAGAGGGAAGAAGAGAGGGGTAGAGTAACAAAGCAAGAGAGAGGAAGAAGTGAAATTAGGGGAGAGTGGGAGAATTGTTGTGGGATACTGTGATTTTATAGTCATGCAGGTGAAGATTTGAGTAATCATAGGTTTAAGGTTTGACTGTATCTATGGGACTGAAGATGAGGAAAGACAGATAGGTCATTAGGTGTCAATAATTTTAGGGATTGGAAAGATTAAAAACTAGATGTTTTATTAGAAAGATTAAAAAATGTGTTAGTGCCACCAAAGATGACACCTATTGTTGCAAGTGCTACTTTTGAGAAAATTGAGAACCAGAGATTAACAGATGGCAGCAACGAGGATCTAACAAGAGAGTTATAAACCAAAGGCATAGGCTCAGAATAGTTTTAGAGAATTTTAAATAATGTGGTTCTCTTAGGTTTCCTACACTTAACTGATTTGTAAAAAAATTTATAAGGATTATAATCATATTCTCTGAGGTACCATTTAATAGAAAATGTAGCATGTGATTTTAAATATCAATTTATGATTTAGTTATTTATATCTGCATAAAATTGTAAAAGTTAAAACAGTTTTTGCAAAGATTAATTATAGCAAGATACGCTATTATTGTCAGTATTTCTACTGAATATGCAGTGAAACTTGATGTCATTATTAATTTACTGTGTCTGTTCAAATCTGTTAATTACTCAAAAACATGTCTTGAATTCTTCTTGGATACAAATAACTATAGTATGTTACCAATTTTTGACATTTATCCTTGTCATAATTTTCTTTGTTTTAATTCTCCTAAAATCCAGTTTAGTAGTTTAAAACATATAATCACGATTATGGCTGTTTTGAGTGTAAAATGGAAAAGATATTAAAACAATTGAAACCTCATTTCTAGACATTCTTTATCATGTTACTGTTTTATTTTTTTGTGCATCATTTGCCACCATCTGAAATCACCTTATTCATTTATTGATATGTTATCTTCTTTATTTTCACTTTGTAAGACCATGGATCTTGTCGGTCTTGTTTACAGCTATATTTCCAACCCTTAGCATCAGTGTTTGTCATATATTAAGTGTTCAGTAGATAATTGTTGAATACACTTTATCTCTTAATTATCAAGAGATGATTCTCACTGACTTTATACTGAAATGAACCCATATGTGCTTACCTTCAAATGACCACAGTGATTTGATAAAGGAATAAAAAGGAGTTATATTTAAGAAATCTGTCCTTCTGTATTGAAGAAATTATCTAAATTAATTAGTTTGATGAAATCCTTCCTAGCAGCATGTATTCTCAATCCACCACTTCCCGGATCTCCTGATAGCATGTGAAATATGGTACAAAGATGTGTATATTCGTTTAGTAGATTGTTCCATAAGCCATAAATAAATCACATTGTGTTATTTGTGTTTAGATATCGAGGAATACTAGTTGACCACAAGCTGGACAGTCGTTGTGACTCCCTTATAATCAAGAAAGGTGTTTTTCCTCTCTGGGGACAGAGGGGTCCTGTGGTGCACTTGCTTTCTAGTTCAGTACCTTGGCTTTTCTGCACTTCTGTTTCATGAGCTGAAGCATTGAGGCTGTCAAGAATACCCTTTAAGTTCCACCCTTGTTAAACCAGCATTGTTTTCTCCGCCTCATGCATGTTGTGCCTCTCGCTACTGCAGCTCTAAAATCTTCAGTTCCACCTTTCTCAATTCCTGAAGGTGATTTCAAGTTGCAAACAATAGTTCCATAGTAGTTATTACTTGTCTTTACTACACTCTATTGCTGAAATTATCTTTGATATCCCTAAGAAAGAGGGAAGTTTATCCTCTTATTGTCTATTTCGTCTTCTTTCCTCTCTCACTTTTATTGATATCATTGTTGCGTTGCTTCTTATTTATTGGATCTTCTAAGAGCCTCTCTCCAAACACTGTAGTTCAGTGTCTTACACCATCCATGTATTATAGTCTCATTACTTTTAGAAATGTGTGCCATCTGTCAAAAATAATTTTGGGGCTGGCTCAGGGCCTCTTCAGTTAAGTTTGCACGTTCTGCTTCAGCAGCCTGGGGTTCGCCAGTTCAGATCCCAGGTGCGGACATGGCATGGCTTGGCAAGCCATGCTGTGGTAGCCTTCCCACATATGAAGTAGAGGAAGGTGGGCACGGATGTTAGCTCAGGGGCAGTCTTCCTCAGCGAAAAGAGGAGGATTGGCAGCAGTTAGCTCAGGGCTAATCTTCCTAAAAGAAATAAAATAAAAAATAAGTTAAACTTTCCCTAATGGATATTTATGCTCATCAAGTCAGGCAATTGAAGATGACCAAAGTGTAAATCAACTTCTGACAAGAAACATGCTACTCTATTGAAAATATAATTGTACCAAATCCAAGTATTTTTTCATTGAATTTCTACTTCAACCAAACCAACCAATAGGCAAATTGGATATTTTCTGAAAGTGATGAAGTAAAATTTTAAAACTTGAGTCTTAAAATTATGCAAGTATATACATATTTTGATTTACTAAATTCAGATATGAAAAAAACAGTTAGCTGGACCAATAAACAGTCACTGTTATGAAAAGAGAAAATAGGGCACTGATAGGGCAAAGTTAAAAAAATGTATTCCATTGTGGGGGGAGAAATGAGAAATGTATAGAATAGAACCCAACTTGTTCATGATAGAATTCAAGAAAACTGGATTACATTATAGTGTTGCCAAGCCCATTCAATACACCCATGGGAACAATGATACAACAGTGGTGAATTCCTATTTCCATGCCATGGAAGGTGGTCATCCACGAAAAGCGATGGCTAGCTCCAAAATTCCTAGGAAAGTTGGATTTTAGGGGTTAAGGGAGGGAGGGTGTTGGATAGAGGATCATTGCATCACTGTGTCTACACCTTACCACTGATTGCATGTGCAATGACAGGTATTCCAATCTCTCCCTTCTGGTCCCCTAGAATGACTGACTGCCAAGAACTGAGAGAAGAGTTGTAATCATCTCCCCCAACACACACACACACGCACACACAAATAAATCAGCTGTCAGTTTTGCCTTCTGGTAAAGAAAAGTGCGTGCTTTGAAGAATGTAATGATGCATCATATGCTTGTTATTAGGAAACCTTAGTCTGAAATTCTCCTTTGCTATGTAAGAATCTTGCTTTTGAGAATATTTTGTCTTGGCTTTATAACACACACCTACAATTTAAATGGTTAGGTATTGGAGTGGTATTCCTTTATTGAATGAAATTATAAAAACTGCTTCACTGAAAATCTTCAAAAGATTATAGAGCAAGAGAGTCAGTTCATTTATTAATCGTGGCCAATATCTGGGGCATAGTTTCAAAATTTTGCTTTGTGCCTTGCTCTACGGAGATTATGAAATAGTACCTTTGTAACTAGATATTTGGAGACTAAATATATATCCAAAATACAATCTGTTTTCTGCCTATCAATTGGAGCAGACCGCCAATGCATTATAGAAGTATATATTATAATTAAATCTAATCGTGAAAATTTATAGTATTGTGAAATTACATTAAAATAATGCTTATCATATGAAATTACATTGTGAAACTTGCCATTGAATGTGAAATACTGAAAATATTAGATGAAAAATGTATATCAGTTGCTTTGAAGTCTTTCTATTTTGTAACTGTGCTGTGTCAGTTCATTCATAGGGAACACAATGACCAATACCATCAGGTCAGCATTCATTATATTTATTATCTATGTGGTAAATCTGGGTGAATCAAAACTCATATGCAGTTTAGAGTTGATTTTATTAATATATGCAACCTGATTGGAACAGCACGTGTGTGGAATCGCACTATTCTATGATTGACTTTTCTATGCATGCAATAACTATTTTATTTGTGTTTAAAAAGGTAGCAATGCAAAATCATGCATATTGTATACAGGTAGACATTTTTTTGGGTCCCAATTCAGTGAAAATGTTTACTGCTGAAAAGCTGTTTAAATTTTTTTGTTGTTGTCTTCCATAATTCAGGTTATCTGGAATGAATATACCACCACCAATTATCAGCAACAAAAACTGGCTCAGACTGCATTTTGTTACAGACAGCAATCACCGATATCGTGGATTTAGCGCTCCATATCAAGGTATATTTAATGAATACCTCTGCCTCTTTTGATGTGTAAAATGATTTTAGTATACACAACTGCATTTTGTGATAGAAGCAACATATCTTTATCATTTGTAAATTGTAATTTGAATAAGTATAAATGGTTGTTCTCTTGCTGAGACAATAATGTGATCATAACTAAATTACAATATAAAAGTTAGTTGATTTTTATAGCACCATGTTCAGAGTAAAGAATATTGTGACCTCTAAAAGGTAATATGTAACACATGTAATATTTTACTTTAATAAAGTGCTTCAGCAAGTGGACATGCTACCTAAAGCTATACTCCAAAACACTGCAGAAAATCTGCAGTTGTAAATAGCGTCTTCATCATCTGAAATCCTTTTTCATATACAGTGTGTTTGCTGTTGCTAGTTTAATTAAACTTGTTAGGATTATCTACCATTTTTATTAACAGGCATAATTTTAACTAAGCAGGATATAATATTTGATGTATTAACAAAAGCTCTTTGTTTAGAACAAGATTATTATGAAGATAAATAATGAAAATGTAGCTTCTACAATGTTCAGTAATATTATGTGAATTTAGAGTACTTTATCCTCAGACTACTTCTGTAAATAATTCATTTCATTCTCAGTAGTGCATCAACTACTATTCAGGGAATAGTGAGCATTGCTCGAGTTACATTTTTCCATTTATCCGTTCTTTTTAATGCTTTCCTTTTTAGTAGTCTTTAGTCTTAAGCACTTTGCAAATTTAATATTGTGACTTTAGGCAGCTTATAGTAACACTTAAAATGGTATTAGACCACATGTCATTTTCTGGAATACAAATTTCAAGAATTAATTTATATTTTGAAGACCGATAACCTCTCTATATGTGTTCTATTAATAGGATTTCTCACAATAATAACAGATTAATGTGATTGGTATATTGACATTTATAATAGTGTGATGGGTGTCACTGTCATAAAAATCCCTAAGACAGTAACTTAAAAGTAAAGACTTTAGACAAAATCCAGTGTAGGAAAATCTATAATTTACATTTCTAATGTAGTTAATTTTAATGGAAACATGAATACAAATATGCTCTTAAAGATATGCATTTTATTAACATTTCTCATAATAGAATATATTACTTATCATAAATTGCTATATTTTAAAATTAAAAATTAAATATTCAGAGAAAAATTTATTTTCATATATTTTATTAAAAATTACTGTCCAGGGCATAGTAACTTGAATCTTACCAGTTTTGGCCAGTGTCGCTTTTAAATTTGCAAAAATATTTTCTTGAGTTTCCAATTGCAGTTTTCAAAAGTTTTGTTCACTTCAGAAATCAGAGAATGCTTTTTATTGAAAAGATATAATTATTGTGGAGCCTGTTTGTGTCTGCGTTGACCCCTTCCCTTGTGGAGTTTTCCAACCACATAATTTTACGGCTCTGATTCCTCTCTGCAATGAGTTAAGGCAGATGGCATGGCAGAAATTCAAAAGACTTTCATCTTTGACTCATGTGGTGATCTTTTCTACTAGATTCATGGAATCTTTCAGTCGGATAGCTTCAACTCTTTAACTGAATAGTAATAAATTAGCACCTATTTTATATTTAAATGGACAACCAAGAAGAAAAAATAGATCTCCAATCTCAGAAATAAAATAGTACTTCCGTTGCTTTATGCAGTATGGATTCATGAAACTGGTGTCTTTAGATAGGGTTGTATTGCATTATAAGACAATAGTGCAAAGCTGCCCGTAGTTCTGTGTGTTTAATTATTATTATTTTCAGTATTCTACCCGCTGATCTTAAATTGACTTTTATAATACTTTCAAGATTCAGTTTGATTTTCCAGCATTACCTATCTGGTTTAAGCACTGAAAAATAGCATATCAGTGAATTCACTGTTGTAAATTAGAAGGGAAATGTTTTATGGGGTATGAATTATTTCTATTTTCAGCAGGAAAAGGAGCTCAAAAGAGGATAATTTTTGGTATAACCTATCTCTACACAGTATAGAGGAAATAAAGAACATAAGAAAATGGAAGCTATGATTTTATAATGAAATCAAGAAAAAGTTTTATTATATAAAAATATACCTTTGCATTGTATCCTTTTAAAACTTTCTTGATTCAGGCTTGATTTTTCTAATTGCATTATCTCCAAATAATATTTTAACTAGATAACATAAATTCACATAGAGAAGTAATTCTTGAAATTATAATCAAATAAAGAAATTTGGATTAAAAAATGTAGTAAGCTAACATAAATAGCTGTAAAATTTATAATTCTTACATACTGAAATACATATCCTAGGTGAAATGGTAATCATGCTTTTTAGATTTTTCCATGCTGCAATTTAATTTCAGTGATATCTAAATTAAAACTGATTCAAGATGGAAAATTTTGTGGAATATACTATACAAAAGTCACAACCAAGTCTCCATGTAGTATAATTTCTTAATAACTCAAATACTTAAGTACTCAGTAATTATTTTCAATTTATCTATTATTTTGAATTCATTTAATGTTTTAATGGAACTGTAGTTTTCCAAAGACTGATTATTTTCCTCATAGCATTTCTATTCAACCTGTGTTCATTATAAAATATCATGAAAATTAACTACAGACTACTAAGGGCTCCTGAATGCCATTAGCTAATTTTTATGGTTTGTCCAATAATTGATGGAGTAGGTATATAAACACACCAACATGCTGTCCCCAGTAAAGCGTCCTTTCGGTTGTGTTGTAGGCCAACCTGTAGATATTATAATAGAGTTAAGTAGAGGTTGAGGATGACATACTAACAAATATAGTTCTGTTCTAACCTAAAAGTACTAAGAAAAGTCTTGATTTAAATAAAATGCCTTTGATATGGAAAATGCTTTCCCTTCCCCAGGTCCCGCATTAAATATGCCCACTCTCATCTAAAATAAACTAAAGCATCTCTTTTTTCCCCCCTGAGTTTATTTATGCTGGAAATCTCTTCTTTTAAAACTCTTTATTCTATGCTTTAAAAAATTTTTTTCTTTAATTTCAACTCTCCTCCAAAGAAAATCATTTCAGTATCATTTTGCCATATTTATCTTTGTTATTTAATATTCCTACATTCAGGTTCTATTAAACCTCTTCTGATGGGAACTTGAATTGTGCTACTTCACACATAAATAGTGTAACTTTTCTTTAACTGTGGTGTTTGGAAGTTCTCTTATTTATTTGTTGAAATCTCCATATTATTGTCACTTGATCTTTATTATAAACCTAAAATCTATTTATTTTCCATTTCCATAAATTTTTGATCACTTTTTTATAATTTCTACATTGGAGGGGGATTTTCAGATGATATTCACCTGTCCAATATATAAAATTTTACTTCTAGATGATATTTATTAAAAACTGTTATTTTTTATCCATAAGGCTCAATTATTCCAGTATGAATATTATTACATTTTTCATTTTAAGTTATTCAACATCTCACACTTTTTTAAAAATGTGCAAACATGCTGTAGCTATAGATATTCACAAAATTGTCTTTGACATTACAGCATTTAATTAATTCCAAATACCTAAATATATGAATATTCTTATATTATAGATTAAGATTTTAAATCCTTACAGATTTCATCACATTTTGATTTTTCCCTTTTCTTCCATGATTTTGTTTATGTGATTCTTCCTATGCAGGTTAATATTTTATAGACACTTATTTTCAATTTAACAATGATACATCAATAATAATAAGGTGTATTTTTAATTTATGAAGAAATATATTTTACATAGGTTCTCAAAGAGACTATCGTTATTTTGGGATCAGCTGTGCATCTTTTTGGTAAGAAAAATATATTTAATGGGCAGAAATTGTATTGAAAATATACTGCCATAAACTTCAATTACACAGAGACCCTTGACATTTTAGATACACATAATTTAAGTGAAAAATAACTTTGGAATAGTTATCCCATTTTTTACATTTGGAAATGTTTTGACATAAATGTGTACACAGTTATTGAACAAAGATAAATACGATTATTGAGGATGCAGCATTAGTGTATCAGGGAAAGAATAGGATTTGGGGTCAGAAGATGAGGGTTGAATTTTGAAGTTACTGATTGATGTGTGAGTTGTCTGAGCCTTGGTTTCCCCATCAGTAAAGAGAGTTACAAGAGCCAGACACATTATTGTTGTGCAAATCAAAAGATATTAGGATATCTTACAGTAATAGACATGCAGTGACTAAAGATACTTCAGTGGATAGAGATACTCAACAATATGGAGTGGATGAGAAACATACTTTCTAACACTGAGGTACAGGTAGTTTAAAAACTTGTGATCAAATATAAAGTTTGAATTCAGGAAACGCAATTAAAAAGGAAAAACGCTAGGTTTTTTATTTTTTACTATCACAAATTAGGATACCTATGTTTCTCCAGGGAAAAAGCACTTTTCCTTAGAACCCAATTTTAAATACGATTTTTTTAAGTAAAACTAAGAAGTAGTTTCCTCTGTATAACAGAATTTTTTCCATCATAAATATAGTTCAAGTTTGAAAATAGAGCACAGCATCAAAGCAATCTGTTTAATTATATATATTTTTTCTAATTTTATTTAGACATCAGTTTTTCTTGCTGTATCTTCATATATCCATTGTTAATAAAAGACATGGAATCATATACCACCATTCTAATTGTGAAACGTCTCCTCAAATTTGATAACCATTGTGAGTCATGTTTATGATTTTGTCATTGGAGGTAGAAGTGTGACATAATAAGAGATCAAAACTTTTGTTTGGGAAAATTTCAGTGTAGTTTACTGTCATGGGAATGTTGGATAGGAGCAAACTGGCTCCTTTCCAGACAGTGGACAGGGCTTTGTCAGAACAATTCAAGAAATATTCAACATATATATATATTTTTTTTCCATGTTATGGTAGGTATTACTTAATTTTTAGTGAGTACATGTCACTGGAAAATTTGTGAACTGTATTTGAATTCTTATCTCAAAATAATCCTCTTTTCAAACATAGACAAACTGATTTATTTTAAGCTTATGAAGTAAACTAGTTATTTTCATTTAATGAGTTTTGAGAGAATAGAAATTTGAGTTTCACTGGTGTATAGTGTTCGAGAATAATTTCTAATCTTGTACTTTACTTCCTTTTGATTTTATTATTAGTATCACCTTTTTTTCTTTGTCACCTTTAATGCTAAATAATTAATTTCACCTGGAAATGCTTTTTTTAAAAAAAAAAATTATTGCAGGGTCAAAAAAAAGAAAGAAACTTCTTTTACTTCTTGTTTTATGAATCTGTCTGGTCTGTGGGATTCATCCTCTTAATTAGTACACAGTCTACACAACCAGCAGAGATAATTAGAAGAAGATATTTAGTAGTCCAAATGTTTTAAGTAACCACGGGTCTGTCTAAAACAACCATTAAAAACTCCTCAGTAGCATTTTCTTCTGTGATTTAAATGTATGTTGCATAGGCATGTCAATATAAAATGTAAGGCCTTTTACCATATTAGTTGATAATGATGTTAGAATTGCATTCTTCCATAACTAACTATTTTTATTTTTTCACTTCAATCCTTAAAAGTTATTTGCCAATCTTCTTATGTATCTTCCAACCCGAAATTCTGTTCATAAATTGTGGGTGTTTGACAGTACACTAGCTGACTGTCATTTCATTTCAAATTTCCCTGAAATACAAATTCTACTGAAAAACAGTTTAGTAAACTGAATGATGTGTTGTATATCAGAAACACAAATGCTAGTGATTCAGTTTTGCTTAACTCTAGTCAAACATAAACACTTCTAGTAAAATACTTTATCTTGCTAAACATTTTAGCATTTATGAATTAAAAATTGTCATGTTATTGTGTTTAGAATTGGAATATAGTTTTAATATATAAAATGAGATTTTAAAAATAAAGTAAAATATTAACAATAATGAATTTCCTTTATCTCGCCTAGCTGTTTTATAGTCCTTTTTATTTTGGTTATGAGATAATGATGTATATTAACACTGAGACTACCCAGAATTATTATGGGCATCATTCATGAGAAAAAGGCACTCTTGAAAACATTAAATTCAGATTCTGGTAAAGAGGATCACTTAAAAGCAAAAACTAATGTCTTCTTAAGCAAAGTACAGCAGGAAAATATAAAGAAAACAATGTATCTACTTAAGAAATAGTCATAGAAATCAGCATAGTTAAGATTGCATGGCGATTCTATTATAAAATTTCTATTATTTTCTATGGAATCGAATCAATCTCTATGACATTGGTACTAGAATGACTGTGACTTATAGTCAAAAAGGAAAATATTAAAGATTGTTACTTTGAAAAAAGATTTTTAATGCTTACGTTTGCTAAGTGTTCTTTCTTATGTCAGTGTTTAATCCATATATATATATATATGCATCCTTTATTGATATACCTTAAAAAGTGAGACACATTACATTAACCTTATGTTACAATCTCATGGATTTCGTGAGAATCCAGAAATACCTTAGTAAAATGATTATGATTTAGATTACTATCTTCAAATACAACAACTACTATGAATAGGAGATAATCTATCAAATAACAGTTATAATATGGTTAATATTTTCTAAAACATACAGTAGGTTTAAAATGTAGTACCTGACAATGGTAAACTGAAAAAAAAAATTATTTTGGTGTAGCATTTTGATTTGGCTCACACATTCCTGCTGATAATAGAATAAAATTAAAACCTGTCAATCTTTTCTAGGATAAAAGTCTCTTTCGTGTTAATTTAGCTTCCTTGGGATAAATGCTCAAATTTTCAGGATTTAGATCACCTCTTTTGTCCTTTTTAAAGAAAGTTTCTAGATCTAAGTGATATCCTGTGAGTCCTAATAATGATGAGATGAAGCTGACTGATCCATTTATAAACCCTTGTTCTCACTCATGAATATTAGCTGGTTTTAGTGGAGATGTCACTTCTTGGCAACTAAGAATCCTGCAGACATCTACTGATGATGTCAACAAGGCAACAGTGGTATGCTCTTTTAGCATGGTCAGTTGTCCCCCTTTCTGACTCTACTCCATGACACGTTTTGCTGGGTCTTCCATCCACTCTTTAGATAGAGCTCTTTAAGCCATATTTTCTACCTCAAATTCTCTTTTTCCTTTACCATAAGGCAGGGTCCTGACTCCCTAACTCACTCACAGCTATCTGCCACCCAACACCCATCCTTCAACAGATAATACTCTGATGTTCTGCTGAGTGTGGATATATCTTTAAGGGGCTTACATTTTTCTATAACTCAATGCTGTAAGATTTCAGAATTAATTCCTTTAGCAAATAGAGTTTAACAAATCCGTGTAGATGTTTGTACTATTCCTCACTAACCTCCATTTTTCTTGAGAGTTTTTTACACAAAGGGGCAACTTAGACTTCTTCATCCTGTCAGATGGTGGGAGAGCTTTTCTTTTGTCATGTCCTGAGTTTGCACAAATCATGACTTTTTGTAAACCTCTGTTAACTGAGGATTCCAGGCTTGCTTCTTGACCTGAAAAAGGAGCTATTTGAAATTTATATTCAACCATCCGTCCCACCATAGCATGACTCTCAAGACTAATATCTGGGTATGTACCTTAAAATATGCAACTTTCAGTCAAAGTTGTACAAGAACTCTTCCAAATCAGAGGAACCAAGGAACTGAAAGAATGAGGAAAGCCCACAGAGTTGAGATTTATAGTAAAAAGAAATAGAAATATTTAAGATTTTCAAAACAGCCCAGCTATTATTAGATAAGAAATTGATCTCCTGAAGGAAAGATACATATTATCTTTCCTACTTAAGCCTAAAATATATTTTTTATTGATTTACTAGTGTTCAAGCTACATTTGCAGCTGCAATTTAATTTTTCAAAATACTGAAGTCTACAATATTTGGTATCTTTATTATCCCAACTAACTTTTGGTAGGACTTTCTCTTCAGTTAATGTGATTTCTATCAAGTATTTAAAATTATTAGAATATAATGAATTCATGAATCACACTTCTTTTAGTCTATAATTGTATGAATTTCTTGTATTTCAAAGTATATTTGGTAGATTGCAAAAGTTGATGTTGTTTTATGGTAATACATCATGATGTTTCAATGTTTTTCCATTTAGTATTCACTTGTATATGAATATATATGATAGAGCTTTACTCATATTAAGAATTCTTAAATGCTCACATTTACTGTCTCTCATGAGGGCAGTTTTGTTACATCACCTAAGGATGAACAAATAATGCTAATTAAGTTGATGTTTAATAAACAAAATTCACTGTTTATAAATTCTGTTGAGGTGACAAATGTACTGAACAAGGAATTTTGTTTTGGTAATGATTCAATAATTGCACAAAGTGACCACCAAAGGGCTTCAGTGAGGCGCAGCAGGTACGAGCAGTGAAACACATAGTATATGATTGATTGCTCCAAGTCATTACGAAAAATTGGGTCTGAGGCAATAAGCTTTCTGGACCTTACTTATGTTTATTTCATAGGCAATTTATTATGCCATTTGAAAATGACGATGAAATTAAAATCCCTACACTGTTTAATTCAAATTCACAGATATGCAGAAATAGCTAAAGGCAACTTAGTAAAAGTTTAGTCAAATGATAAATATATTATTAACTTAGTATTTTCCTTAAATTTAGAATTGTATGGTGATGGGCAATCACACAGGGCTCTATTTTGTGGCCCAAAAACCTTTGGAAACACTGGGTTAAACAAATTTGAACTGATTTACTTTATTTAAGCAAAGAAGCTTTTTTTAGCTTGCCCTAGAACTGCTATTCCTCAGGACACGTTTTGGGAAATAATCCTGTAAGGTATGATAGAAGGCTTTGGGTTTATCTGACAATAAGTTTATCATTACTTAGCCTGATCTTTTATTCAATTATTTAATTAACTGAATTTTTAAATGAGACAGGAAAATTGCTAATGTTGTTTAATGAAACTAAAATAATTTTTAGATTGAAACCCTCATTTGAGATGTGTTAATGGCACATTTATTTATTTGTCTACCCATCCATCTAATTTTGTTCAACAAAAATATTACTGAGAACTTACTCTGTACCAGACATTGTGCTGGGCTCTATTATACAATCCCTGAATTCAGAGAGTTTCCTGTCTAGTATGTGAAAAGATGAGTGAATAGTCCATTAACAGAAAAATAATTTATGAAGTATTATAATTAAGAAAATGTGAGTCATATGGGAGTAAAGGAGAATGCATAGTCCAGGAAAGCTTTCAGAATTCCTGACACCAGACTTGAGTTTTGAATGATGCAGAGTAGTTTTAGGTTAGAATGGAGATGTGGTAACTATGTGATTTAAAACTATGGCTGTACGGATTACTAAAATATTGAAATAGTACTGATTGGTAAATAGCTACTTCTGCTAGGCCCAGAGTACCTTCACTGCCTTTCTGACTCCTGAACTGTCCCATTTCTTTCAGGACCCACTGGATTGTCCTATAATACAATAAATGGCTATAGCCGGCACAGCAGGGCACCTTGTGGACACTGCTGTGGCAACATCCACAATTTATTTTCTAGTCCCCACCAGCTATTATTCAATATTCTCAATATCACCCCAGCCCTTTTAGTTTATGACAAATTCAAAGTGACCAGCAAGAAGCAAAAATTATTACTCTCATTACTCTTGGGTGAATTTAAAAAGATGTATTGTTCACTTAAAAGAATAGCACCTATGTGTGCAAATTAAAAGATATGGACAATATAAATATTCTACCTAAAGTATAAAACCTAGAAAACAGATTCTGAGTTGTTTTATGGTTACCTGGTTTTCTAATTTTCAACTTCCTAAGGATGGTGACCTTTTTTTTATCTCTGCATCCTGGAGTTTACTGTATTATAGGTACCCAATAAATGTGAAAGAATGATAGAATTTTATACATTCATATATGTGTCACAGTTTACAAAATATTTGCATATAACATTATTTCATATAATCCTCACAATATCCCATCGATTACATTATTATCTCTATTTTACCAGATAAGGAACAAAGACTCTGGGACAAGTTATACAGGCGTACTTTGCACAAGGACACCCAGGCTAGGTGGCAAGTGGGAGCTGCATACCTCTGGCTAAGCCCTGTGCCTGATGCCGTATCACCCAGAGAAAGAGACTTATTTATCTAATTCACTCAGAAGTCCTGTTTGAGCTACCTGCAGCCCTCTCAAGAAGGTCACATTAGAAAATAGCAGAACCAGGTCTTAACCTTTAGAGCTTTCTGCGTCTAAGGCCTGCGCTTATTCCTCTATGAATTCCAGCCTTAGTTATCCTCAAATTTGCAAATTCACAGAATAGATTTTTTATTTTTAGAAAAGACTAAAATTCATTGAGAATCAAATTTGGTGAATAAAGTAAGTGAAAATTGTAGAAATACACTCTAGTGACATGTTCGTAAAATATTACTATCAGTTATTAAATTAGTTAATGTATGTAAAGCACTTTGAATAGTGCCTGACAGAGAGTGAGAACTATATAAAATGTTAGCTATTGTTGCTGTTATCAGCAGCAGGAGCAGGAGAAGCATCATCACCTTTATAGTTTGACTAAAAAGACCTGGAAGATGATTTCAAGCATATTATGAGTAATAGGAGTATTATTTGAAATAAGAATATCCTGACCTTTCATGGTAATTTGTTGGAACTCGTATTCATTTGATTACATAATAAAGTACTTGTTTGCTGATTTAAAATAAAGGAATCCATTTAACATAGGTTTCAATACAGTAGATTTTATAATGAAAATTATTCCCAGTGAAACTATATCAAATATTTAACAGATAAACATCTTACAGATCAACCATGTGGGACATCAGCAGAGTGTATTCCTTGCTACTGTGTATGTATGTGGTGAACAAGCAATAAAATCATCTGCTGTTACAGACTTATTTATCCTTCTGTTAGATCAGGTACTACTGACTGTTATTGGAAAACCCAAGAAGGAATCTGTAGCTTTTCACCTTGAGATGAAAGAAATATAATAACCCTTACTAGGAAAGGTAATGGTTTCGTAATACCCAGTTCACTTTTACTGGAAAAGGTCAAATTAAGACATTATATTATTGATCTAATAAGAAAACAACTTTCTTGCATTGGCTTATATCCTGTCTCTTTACAGGAAAAGTACAAGTCCTCTTTAGAGATTCCATAACTAACATGAGCCTCCAGATTTTGTGGTCATACACTTCTGTCAAATTTCCAAGCAAAAACTTATTTTTCTAGCTTATCAGTATAACAAAAAACAGTAAACTTTTTTCAGAGGAAGATATTTAAGTAAGAAATAACAATAAAAACTAAGATTGACAAAGTAGGGAGAGGTAGAGATACCCAGGAATAAATTTTTCTTTCCAGAGTATTGTTCTAGAAAAAACACATGACTAAAAGTTGATGAATCTGGATATAAACCCCACTGTGTGAACTTGAATGGATTCCTTAACATCTCAGGACTATGAGGTCATTACGTAATGGAGTAATAGACTTCCTCCAGGTCTAAAATTCTTTGGCTTAATCTACTGTTCCCAATGCCAGTAACTCAAAAAAGTTGCTCTGATGATAGCTCAGCTTCACAGTGGTATGTGTGTACACACATATGTTTATATATATAAAATTTAAAATTTTCTTGTATCCACATAAAAAGTAAAAGAAACAGGCAAAATTAACTTTAATTATATTTAACCATGTTCAAAATATTAATATTTCAACACTTCATCTATGTAAAAATGTTAATGATGTATTTTGCATTCTATTTTTCAATTAAGTTTCAAAAATCTAAATCTGTATTTTACACTTACAACACAACTTGTATTGAACATTAAGTTTTCATTGGGAAGAGTTGATTTTTTTATAGACTAGAAGAATAATTTACTTAGAATTGAAATAAGTATTTCAATTTGTTAGCAATTATGATTTAGTTAGGTTTCACTGTATTTCTTACTGTCTGCATACAATATTTAAATAAACACATAATGTTACGTCACTGTATGCTTACAACACTTTCACTACAATACTACATCTTGCATAATGTAACAGTTAAAATGTAGGCTATCAAAATAATAAAGTTGCATTTAATGGAAAAATAATTTGTACTACCTATTTCTAAACTTAGATTCAACTTAATTACATAAAATCAAATTAAAAATTTAGCTCTTCAGACTAACTACATTTCAGATGCTTAAAAACTACAAGTGGTTAGTGGCTACCATATTGGACTATGCAGCCTCAGCAGATAAGGTGAACAGCCCTACTGTGGCAGCTAAGTTAATGCTCTCCAATTATAAGAAAGTAGAAAATTTGTTCATAAATCATAATAAATACTCTGAGAGAATATGATATAGTGTAATTTTTCTCATTGTTCCTCAGCTTTTTGTTGTTATTGTCCACTACCTCTTTATGATTTATTGTGTATGATCATTTTACTACAAGATCTTCCATATTTTGGAACTGTAGAACCTATAATTAATTTAAAAATTATGATTTCCCTCCCTGCCATATATAATTTAAAATAAATCCATAAAATAAAAGCATTCAGCAAAATTATCACTTTCCCCTTTTAATACTTTTGAAAAAATTAATTTCTTTGACAACCAATTTCTTTCCTTTTTCTTTTTCTTTTTGGTGCCCTTAAACGCATGCTCACTCTTGTCAGACGTGTAGCACAGATCTGTCTTTTCTCTACCACATAGATATTGGGAAGGTTTAAGCTCATATTTAGGAAATGAGATGAATCTGTCTGATTCAGGATGTTCTGATTATCTACTGTAGGCCTGATTTCATATATTTCGTTATGTTTCATTTTCCCTATAAGGATGTTCATTCTTTGATTCAGAAAGTGTGGTAACTGTATGCAAAAAGCAAAATATCATAAATAAACGTTAACTTTTAAGAAAAGCTTCAGATTTCTTCTAGTTTTCACAGTTAGATATTCTGACAAATTCTAATAAATAATTTCAGTTTCGTAGAGGAAAGACACCTTCAACATAGCTCTGCCCCAGGATGAAAACTCAGTCTGTGGTCACATTCAACTGGTGAATTACTTCTCTAGGGCTGCTATAACAAGATACCACAGTCTAGGTCCTTAAACAACAGAAATTTATTTCTCACAGTAATGGAGGCTAGAAGTCCAAGATTGAGGTTTCAGTAGGTTTGATTTCTTCTGTAGCTTCTCTCATTGGCTTGCAGATGGTCGCCTTCTTGCTGTGTCCTCATATGGCCTTTCCTCTGTGCATACCTGTGCCTGGTGTCTGTCTCTGCATGTCCAAATTTCTTCTTCTCATAAGGATGTCAGTGATATTGGATTAGATCCCACCCTATGGAACTCATTTTAACTTAACCACCTCTTTAAAGAATTTATCTTTAAGTACAGTCACATTTTGAGGCACTGAGAGTTCAGACTTTAACATATGAATTTGGAGGGATACATTTCATCCCACAAAACTAGAAACACAGTTTCAATTCTATAATTAGAATACTAAGCCCCAGGTATTAATCAAAATACTAAATTTGATTGAACATCAAAATGTTCTTCCATCTCTCCCATCTCAGTCCTTGTTAGCCAGGTATCTATAAAGAAAGGAGAGGGTTGAGATTGGCTCTTCTGGTCTGTCCACCTTGTACTTTCCTCCTTCTTCCAAACTCCTTACTTGTTACTGTTTTAGGTTCCTCTCAGATGAAATAGAGGTAGAGTGGAGAAGAGATAGAGGGACTGGACTAGCCCTAAGTCCTAAGCCTGTTACCTGCTCTCTGGTCCTGATAGTCAGGCTGATGCTGTCGTGGGTGGTCTTGGGGCCTTTTCAGTGATTCCATTTGGGCCCCTCTCTTCTGCAATTCCTTATCCCAGGGGGATGCATCTGTATTCTAAATGAGCATTTGCCTGAGTTGGTTCCCAGTCACTTGATACCCCCAGCCTTCTTCTGCTGAGATATTTTTTACCTCTCAGGTGGCTAATTGGACAGGTATTCAGATGATGCCATTTTGAATCTCTGCAACCCATGGCACTCCTCAGTGAAACGGGAAACAAATCCTTGCTCTGAGAAACACAAAAAGATCAGGCTTGTCTCAATATAGAAGTTCTCTCTTCTCTCTTACCCTCTAGATTGCCTCAGCAGATGTCAGTGTTAGCTTATTCCTATGTGAATTCAACTTTCACTGTCTCAGACATAAATAAACGCCAATCTTTTTTGTCTGCCAACTGCACAAAACAAATTTCATAGCTGAGTCTTCCCATTGAAGCCCACCTCACTAGACTAGCACTAGAAGGTATCATTCTTCCACTACTTCCTCAGACAGGCTCTGGGAAGGGTATTCAATGATCTACAAAGGCTCTTTCAAAGGAAATAATTTCACCCATCTCCTTCTCTTCTCTCTGTCCCCCTTTTACATCCTTGCTGTACCTGAAGAGTCCAAGAGTCACTAACAGATTTTCTTACATTTCCTTTGAAAATGATTCATATAAGAAGCTGAATCTGTCATATGTTCGCTTAAATATCATAATATCTACTAAATTGATGCTTCCTTTGGAATTGAATCAGGAAGAGCCCCTGTTACACATTCCACGCATACATACATGTATATGCAAATGTTTACACACTTGCTGAAATCAATCCTTATACTTTGCTAGAGTATTTAATAGCCAGTGGGAACTATATTTATCATTTTCAGTACTTGATATAATATTTGTTCATATGGTTTTTATCTTTGTCTTCTTTTGGTTGTAAATTTTCTCTCCCAATGATCTCTCTTTCACATTGTGATTGAACTCCTATGTTATTATATAAAACATAAACTAAATGTGAAAAGGAATAGAAAGTGAAAAATCAGCCAATAGTTGGGAATTTCTGGAGGCTAGGATGAATCTGAAGTAAATAGAACGCTGCACACTTCAAATTTTTTTTCAATAAGAGCAATTAAGAATGACACTAATATTAAGCTGAAGATCTAAAGTTATGTGTTTCAATCCCAGCTATGTCACTGGTTAACTGTATAAAAATTACTGAATGTCTTTGAATACTAATTTAGTCATAAAGAAAATGAGAGAGATGGATTATATAATCATTACACATTGTTTTGGGTAATTTTTAAAAATCTTGAATGATTTCATTTCTCATTTAAATGGTATTTCAGTGACTCTCAGTGAGTCATTTGCAGATGACAAAACATTTGAGAGCATGTTTATATTTTAGATTTTGTTGCAAAATTTGCATATGTATAGTTATGAGAATAAATTTTTAGGGGAGCTATTATGCAGATCTGACTTGAAATGAGAATCAAATGAACTTGATTTCTATATGGTCTAAATTTAAATTATATAATCCGTGTTTTATGAATATGTTGATATACAGCATATATCCGTCCTAAGATGACTTTTTTTAATAAAGTCCCAGGGCATCCAAAACCATAGCTTTGTAGCCATAGTCATTTGTTGATTGTGTGACGTGGCAGTTGAAGAGCTGACTGAAGAAACTGATGATTTGTCCTTCCTTTCTGGTTTACACAATAACTCAGTAGTAGTTGGTGAGGGGTTTATCTTGGCCATCTCTTTTTCTCAATCTCTCGTGATAGAAGGATGGATGGATGGATAGTTGGATAGATACATATAAATCATGAGATAGATAAATAGATAGATATCACTTAATGCAAGTTAAACTACTCATCCATGGAAATTTAAGCAGGACACCAAGTTTGTTCTAACATGTTTGACAATTACAATTAAAAATATGTTTGGTGTTTAAAATATGTTTGACGATTTTATTATTAAATTTTTTAAATCTTGAAGAAAATTATTTACCAAATATCGCCAACCATGAATAAAAATTTTAATGAGTAATTAAAACTTTTGCCTTTGATTCATTTACCTCTCTTCCCTAAAATTCTGCATAAGAATTGCTAAAATAAACTAACATTCTTTCTTGATGCATAGATTTTAATTTTCAGCTTTTTCCATTGAGTTATGCTATTGATTCCACCGCTATTAAATTACTTTGAAAAAAAAGACGCTAAATCTAGTGCTAAATGCTCTGAATTGGAATGATCTTCCCACAACTACTGACTACCCATAGAGGAAATGAGGTCAACGTCCTTTTTTATGACAGAGTAACTTTGCAAATAAAGGACCCAGTATTTTAAGGCTTCCTCTACATTGTTCAGTAACTCTTGTACTTTCTCTCATTTTTCTCTTTGGATCTTGAATGCTTTATAGTATACCTTTGTGTATAGATAACCCTGCAATACTCTTATCTTCCTGTGAGAATTCTTTCTATGTAGTTTATAATGTATTTTCCTGCTATGTTTCTTTGCTTCTTTTGCTATAGGACTGACTGAATAATTACTCTGCATAATGCATTCCCATTTAATTAAATGATAAGTAGGACTGTAGGCCAAAATCAGTCTGAATCTGACTGGGACCAGTTTGTTTCATTCTCTACAAGAGGATTTTATTCCTTAGTATTTTGTTGGTAATTAGAGAATAACACATTTTAAAAGTGGTACAATTGCCACTCTTTTAACTTAATAGAAAACTTTACAAAAAATATCTATACCTGAGGGCCTGTTAACTAAGGTGATGTCATCAAAACCAAAAAGAAAAACAGTGACATCCCCTTTAAAATAAATTATATTGTTACAATATATTTCTGTCTTTAGCTGGGAAATAAACATTTTATGTCTACTGAGTCCAATGTCTTCACAGAAGTGATAGAGATATGTTGTCAAAGCTATATTTATGTGACATATATTTTTTTTTTAGGATTTGATTTGTATACTGTTGAAATATACAGTTTCTTATGTGACGTAATTTGAAGATAACAGTAATACTGGTTTTTATAGTATAGAAAGGAATAGTGCTTCTGGAATCAGAAAGTCTGGAGTCAAAACTTGGTTTTTCCATTTGTTCCAAAATTATACTTTGTCTTCATTTTCTTTTCTGAAAATAGCTCACTAAATAATCTAGATTCCTGCATCTATTAGTTCCTCTCCTTCCCTCAAAATCTTTGCTCTATATTATATTTTCTCAGAGCCTATTTTGTTTTTTATTAACCCATAAAATACTACTTCTAAGGTATTATAATGATTCTAATAGTTTATGTCCATTTTTAGATAAAATTAATGTTACCCATGTTTTAGATTAGCTAACTGGCAAAAACACATATTAAAAATATTGCAGAACAAACAGTAATAAGGAAAGTATTTGCTAAAATACCATAGGATACTCTGATTTTTACAGGGTGTGAAATAAATGATCAATCTTTTGAAGAACAAATATATAAAGAAAAGATAAGTAAATAAATAAGGAAAAGTTGGTAATTTCAATGCAAGTTAATTTCTATATTAAGTTATTAAATATAAGAGCAGATTCTGAATTCCCACTCTTCTCACACTTACCATGATTTATAACCTCGTGTAATTATTTAGACATTTTTCACAAACTGGAAATCCATATAAACATTGAGGTCAATTGTGGTAGGTGTCAGATGAACAAGAAGATGTTCTCTAGTAAAGCAAGTTTACAGGAAAATCCGTATCTCTTTATGATAAATGTCAGATAACATGAGGAAGAAGATGTGTAACATATGATAAAAGGTATAACCTAGTCAAAGTAAACCATTTTTCAGACCTTTAACCCAACCTGATTAATGAGCTAATTGAATCTTCCTTTAACTTCCTACATTCTGACCTCCAGCTTTCTCATCAACATAGCAAAGTTAAATTCAATATGATACTTGAGCAAACATAGTCATTTAGTTCCGAGTGATTATTTCAAAATTTCTTTTTAATTAAAGCTAATGGCCTCATTAAAGAAGGCTCATAGTTCTGATTCCAAGTTTTCCCTTCTCTAAGAGTGAGCATTTATTTTTTCTGTTTTCACAAAGACAATTTTTACAACTATAGTTTAACACAAGTGAAAAAACATAGTACATGTATCAGAAGAAAATATAAAATAATTTCAATATAATTTGTGAATAGTGAAGGGTTTTATGATTCATGGTTATGAATGCAGACTCTGGAAAAAGGAAACCAAGGTTCAAATCCTGTTTTCACCATTTAGCTGCTCTAGGACCCTCATAAACTTAGTCTCTTCAATTGTATAAACAGAGATGTTAATATAACTTGTCTCAAAGAGTTGTATTAAACAAAATTGTGTACAAGAAAATAAACACATTGACTCAGTCAACCAAATAAGTCAACTCTTATTATTATAAATTTTCTACCAAACAGGTAATACCTAAGATATTTTGTCTCATAGTTATTTGTAAGTCCTTGTCTTATTTTTATTTATTTATTTATTTATTCTTTTTTTTTTTTTTTGAGGAAGATTAGCCCTGAGCTAACTGCTGGCAATCTTCCTCTTTTTGCTGAGGAAGGCTGGCCTTGAGCTAACATCTGTGCCCATCTTCCCCTACTTTATATGTGGGACGCCTACCACAGGGTAGCTTGCCAAGTGGTGCCATGTCCGAACCCAGGATGCCAACCTGCGAACATCAGGCCGCCAAAGCGGAACGTGCGCCCTTAACGCAGCGCCACCAGCCAGGCCCCAGTCCCTCCCTTATTAATGAAATTCCTTTAGAGACACATTCACAGTTCACTCCCACAGTCCCACTCTGACCTGCCCATAGCAGTCATTCATCCATCCATCCATTCATTCATTCAACAAATATTTATTGAAGATGTTCTATGTACTTTGCTAGGGGATAGGGTTGTAAGGGAGAGGTGCAAAGTCCTTGCCTTCATGGCTATTGCAATGTAGTTGAGAATACAGTCCAATAAAGTTAAACATATATATATATACACACACACACACACACGTTAAACAAATAGACCAAAAAAAAGAAAAAAGGAATTGTAAGTGTGACTGTGTGCCATAAGTGAAGAAATGGAGGGAGTTGGAATAGAGAATAAAATAGGGGATGTAGGACCTAGGTGAGGTAGATACCCAGGGAACATATCTACATGATGAAGTGATGTGAAAGGTGAGAAGAAGCTTACTATGAGAATAGTGGAGTAGGGGCAATGCCGGAGCAGTGAGATTAAGGAAAACAGGCCAGTTAGAAGAAAAAGCTTAACGTGTTCGGAGAAGCTTAAAAATACTCATGTGGCCGAAACAGCAGAATTAAATGAGAGTGACCTGAAGTAACGTAGAATCATGTCCTCAGGTGATGATAAGGGATACACAGAAGAATTTTAAGTAGGAGAAAGGGGCAATATGATTTAATCTTTGAGATTTTCTTTGTTCCACATCTGTGTAGAAAATGTTCTGTAGAGGAGCAAGAATGAAAGTGGAGAAAGGAGTTGTGTTGCACTGTCCTGCTGGGAGGAATTACTGCCTGAATTAGGATGAGGAGCTAACAGTGAAAGGAAGGCAGATTTGCTATAAATTTGAGTTGAAATTGATGAGACTTACTGATTAATTGGATGTTGATATGAGGAAAAAGAAGAAACTATCGATGATTTCTAAAATTTTCTTTTTAAAATACAAAAGGCTCTAAGGAGAAAATGTCTTATAGTGGAAAGAAAATGAAAGAACACACTCTTTGAGGCCTGTTATATTTGAATTTTACAATGTATATTTGTGTCATCACAGAAATGATTATATAGGTATGTCAAGAAGGAAGGTGGATATCTATGTCTGGAGTTTTCAACAAATTATAAACTGGAGTTTCGTTTGGAATTCAGCCTGTAAAGGGACCATTTCAATACATGGGATTTGATGAGTTCCCTCAGAAGACACAAAAGTGCAAAGTCAGAGAAAAGACAATTAAGGATTAAGCCCTGAGAAACTCACTATTTAAATTTTATGTAGAGGAGCAGGAACCAACAAGAAATTGAAAAGAATTGACTAAGTATTGGTAAAGTAGACAGGAAACTAGAAGAGAGTGGTTTTGTAGAAGCCCTGGAAAGAAGGGAGTGGTCAATGTATGCCATGCTTGGAAAGCTTTTCTGCTCTCATTTACATTAAATTCTTAGAAGAATTTTTAAAATATTATGTCCAATTCCTCTCTTTTCATTCTCTCTTGGACCACTTCCCGTCAATGTCTATCCCTATGATGAATGTAGGTCACCGTTTCTCAATTTTGGTATTATTTAACCTATTAAGAGGATTTGGCACAGTTGATTTTCCCCTCCTCATTGAACTACATTCTGCATTTGGCCTCTAGAATGCTACTCTTCTGCTTTCCTCCTACCTTACTGGCGATTCCTCCTCCATCTCCTTTGCTGGTTTCGCCTCAGACTTCTGATTTGTATTTAGGTTTTTGCCTCAAGTTCTTTGGTCATCTCATGCAGTCCTGTGGCTTTACATACTCTACGGTGATGACTCCCAAAGTTATATCTCCAGCTCAGATCTTCTGCCCTGAACTACAGCTTCACATGTGCAAGTGCCTGTACAACATCTCCACTCTTGGATTTCTAATATGCGTCTCAGACTTAACTTCTCCATAATTGAACTGATATTTTCTTGCAAAATTTTCTCCTTCCAGCTTTCTCATATCAGTGAATTCAGGACAAATCTTTGAACTTATCCTTGACACCTCGTTTTTTTTCACATTTTATATCAGCAAGTCATGATCAGTTCTACCTTTAAAATGTCCATAATTTGAGGGGCTGGCCTATGCTGTAGTAGTTAAAGTTCCATGCACTTTGCTTCGGAGGGCCCCATGTATGTGGGTTCGGATCCCTGGTGCAGACCTACTCCGCTCAGCAGCCATGCTCTGGAGGCATCCCATGTACTAAAAATAGAGGCACATTGGCATAGCTGTTAGCTCAGGGCTAATCTTCCTCAAGTGAAAAAAGAGGATTGGCATTGGATGTTAGCTCAGGGTGAATCTTCCTTACACACACACACACACACACACACACGCAAATTCATAATATAACTATTCACTTCCACCTCCATTGCAACCATCTGGTTTCCAGCCACCATCTCCTCTTGCCTCAATCACTGCAACTTCTTCCTAATAGGTCTCCTTGCTTCTATCTTTGGCCTTCTATAGTCTACTAGAAATAAAGCAGGTAAAATAATATTTTTAAAATATGAGTCAGATAGTGTCGTTCCTAAGCTCAGAACCCTGCAATGGTTCTGTCTCAATCAGAGGAAAAGCTTTTCTAATTATATGATTTAGCCTTTTTACCTTGCTGACCCCCGCCTTCCTTCCCTACTCATTTTCTTGCCACAGCAGTATCCTTGCTGGTTCTCAAAGTGTCGTAATTTCTCTTGTCCTAGGGCCTTTGTGTTCACTGTTTTCTCTGTCTGGAAAGTTCTTCCCTCAGATATTTGCAGTCTCAATCTCTGATATACTTCACATCTCTGCTTAAATCTTGCTTTCTCAGTGGGATCTTCTGTACTATCCTATTAAAAATGCGTCTCTTTCCTGGCATTCCACCCCTCCAAATTGCATTATTTTTCTTCATAGTACTATTCATCATCTGAATATAAACTTCCTAAAGACAGGGATATTTGACTATTTTCTACACTGTTATATGTTAAATCACTGGAAGAATTCTTGGCATATGGTCGGTGCACAGTAAGTATTTGTCAAATGAGTAAGTTGAGGATGTAGAACAGGATTTGGTAACATTTTTCAGTGGTAAAATTTGTGGAGAACCCTAAACAAATTTGTTTGAGGTGTAAATGTGAAGTGCAGAAGTAAAAATAGGTTGTGTATGATGTTTTTTAGAATGTCAGCTAAGAAGGAAGAGAGAAATGTGAAGGTGGTTAGAAGTGAAATGTAGGGTCAGGATATGGCTTTTCTTATTTTTTATTTTTATGTTTTTGGTGAGGAAGATTGGCCCTGAGTTAACATCCGCTGCAGTGTTCCTCTATTTTAATTTTGTATGTGGGACACTGCCACAGCATGGCCTGTTGAGCAGTGTGTAGGTCTATGCCTGGGATCTGAACCTGCTAACCCCAGACTTCTAAAGCAGAGTGTGAGAACTTAAATGCTACACTGGCCCCTTTATTTTTTGTATTTTAATCTTGAAGATTGAGAATATATATCACTAGTGATGTAAATGACCAATTAGAATAAGAGAAATTAATGATGTAGAAGAACAAAGAATGTAACCATAAGACCAAAGTTCCAGAGGTGTCATAGGATGTGATCCAGAACACAAATGGGTAGATATTTTGTTTGTTTGTCTGTCTGTCTTTGGTAGAAAGAAAGATGTTTCTTCCAGGATCTTGAAAAGGAAAAGGGAGATAAATGTTTACTGAAAAAATATCATTAGAAATGCTTCTTTAGGGGCCAGCCGCATGGCCGAGTGGTTAAGTTCACACACACTGCTTTGGCAGCCTGGGGTTCACCAGTTTGGATCCTGGGCACGGACCTACACAAGCTTATCAAGTCCTACGTAGAAAAACTAGAATGACTTACAACTAGGATTTACAACAATGTATTTACAACTTTTTTCAGGGGGAGAAAAAAAAAAACAAGGAAAATTGGCAACAGATGTTGGCTCAGGGCCAATCTTCCTAAAAAAAAAAATACTTTATTTAAATTATTCTCAAGGAATGATAGCTAAACTCAAGGCTGTTTTTCACTTTGGAAAGAGTCATACATTTCAGCATTATAAAAATTAAAATTATTTGATTTATAAAATAATTTAGTAGAATGGGAGAAAAGATAAACACACAGTCTGATATTTACCAACATGTGTATGGCACAAAATAAAGGTAGTAGGTAAGAAAATTAGGAAAGAAATTCTAGATAAAGTACAGACAAATAGAAACAAGACTTGAATCTGAGACTTTTTATTCCAGATCTCACACTTTTTCTAATATAATTCACAATGTATTTTGCTTAAACTTTTTTGTGTGAATATTATAATGTTTAGCTAAGTATTTCTATACAATTTTTCAAGAAATGACTTGATAAGAGAAGTTTCTAAAAAGTCCATCCATACAGGATTTGGGAAATATTTTTTAACTGTGATGTTGTTAGTTTTGCCATTTTGTGACAACCAAACTTATAGGAGAGAGATTCAGTTTAGGGATCAAACTATCGAACTTGTAAAGTATCTTTAGTTAATTAGTATTTTTAGTCTCTGATAATGTCAACTGATATAAAACTAAAGTGCAGATATAATATCCCTTTGACCATCAAATTGCCATCTTTATTTATATTTTGGAGTTCTGATATAATTATTCTGCAGGCTGTATATTCCCTATAATTACCTGCCACCTGATTGTTAGCTATTATTCATACATTCATACAACAAAAATTCATACAACTCTATCTCATAAAGACACTTGCAGGGAGAAAACAGGTACTCATCAAATAATCATGCATTAATGTACATTACAACTTTGAGTGAAATGACTAATTACTCTAAAATATGGTGAAACAGATGTTTAAGAATAAGTAATTTAGAAATTGCATTTTTAGTTAATAGAAATGTTTTAATTATGTAATAAGTGTGTTGAAGAAACATTAGATTCCATGTAAAGAAGAATAAAAGAATTTTATTCTCTCTTGTCACTACTTTTGAATAAGCTCTATCAACTTTCTGTTCAGTATTACCACTAAACATTGGTTTTCTGCCAGGTGCTGTGTCAGATATTTTATTTTCTATATTTATTTCACCCTCACAACATATGATGTAGTGGTTTTCTTTTCTCAATTTTACAAATTAGGAATTGCAAGATTCATAGCTACTATTCAATTTCCTGAAGGTTTCTCAACTGATAAGGGTGGGAGTATGGATTGGTTTCGAGGTCTGCCTGACATCACAGCATGTGCTTTTACCGAGTATAGTACACTTGTAAAAGAGGAACAAAGTGCTGTGAGACTTCCATCAGAAACCAATAACAATAATATAATTAGATATTATCTTATTATATGTCTCTTGATTGGCTTCTTTCAGATTCCAGAAATACTGTTATGTTGACTCTTATAATATAGCAGATAAATTTACCTTTTTGAGTTAGAGTTCATGTCTAGCCTAAAGTGTCTACTTTATTTCAAGGCTGCTAAGATATAGGATATATATACATATGAAGATTTTTTCATGGTTTTCTACCCTCTATCTAAAACTATTGGATATTTTTCGCCCATCTACTTGAAACATCTTTTTTTCTCAAAGCCCTGGTTAAAATATCTAACTGACAGCCATTCTGAAAAACTACTTAATTAATTAATTATTCTCAGTGAGTGCCCCATTAATTGAATTGCTATTCATGTACTGCTTCCCACTAAATTTGAGGTTAGGTTTGGTATTTCCCTGCCTGTGCCTACATATGTCTCTCCCAGAACTACTAAATCATTGTCCACTTTCAAAATCCCCTTTCTCCTCATAGACTTAATATTAAATACATCCTGAACCTTATAAGATGGAAGGACAACCTAAACTGCCCTGTCCCTCAAAGAAGGCAAAATATCATTTTTAATATAGCATTCCAACTGAGAATAGTAAGGACAGCTACAAATATACCCATTTAATCAGATATAAAAAAAATCATGGAACAATTAAAAGTACATATTATAGGTCAAATCACCTGAATAGAATTTCAGCCATGGAAATGTTAAGGATGTGAAAATGACAGACAAGGATTCTCACTTTCATTTGACTATGTCTGCTTCCATCCTCATGATTTCATAAAATGCTTTATGAATTAAAACTATGTCATAGTTATGTTCATTACTTTTTTTTTTTGAGGAAGATGAGCCCTGAGCTAACATCCACTGCCAGTCCTCCTCTTTTTGCTGAGGAAGATTGGCACTGAGCTAACATCCATGCCCATCTCCCTCTGCTTTATATGTGGAATGCCTGCCACAGCAATGACTTGATAAATGGTGTGCAGGTCCATGCCCCAGATCTGAACTGGGAATCCCAGCTGCTGAAGTGGAACATGTGAACCTAACCGTTAGAACACTGGGCCAGCCCCATATTGGTTACTTCTGTTATTTAAGGCATCTTAATTATTTAGAATTTAAATACTTAAACTCCTCAATTACTTAAAATTTCCCATTGTAAATTTTAATTAAATATTCATCATACCTCCAAGTGAGGCTTAGAGAGAATTAGAACTCAGAGATAAAAGTTGAAAGATGTGACAGGTTAAAATCCTTCAAACAAATCTCTCATCCAAGAACTGTGGTTTCCGGGTGGCCAAAGAGTTAAACAAATGACTACTTCAAACTGCTTCATATCTTTCATGCTACCCTTTATAGATTCCTTCTAACTTCTCTCACATTATCTGCACCCAAACAGAGCTAGCTGTCATTTTCTATGTTTTTTCATATTTAGTCATCCTTACACAAGTTTTTCTTGCAATCTCAATTGTCCCCTCCCACAATTGCCTACATCTCTCAAATGCAATCTTCTCT
The DNA here is from genome assembly GCF_041296265.1 of Equus caballus. Classification (NCBI taxonomy): domain Eukaryota; kingdom Metazoa; phylum Chordata; class Mammalia; order Perissodactyla; family Equidae; genus Equus; species Equus caballus. The sequence continues at coordinate 72,261,138 of NC_091692.1, read as the reverse complement.
ATATTTTTCCTTCTATTGCAATTCAGATATAGTCTTTCTCTTTTGCCATCCTTCCCTTGATTGTAGCTGATTTGTACAAATCTTAGAACTCCTTTAAGGTAAAATATATGACTTATTACCCTTTATATCCCTCTTCAGACTGAGAATAAAACCTCGGATATTATAAATCTAGATATCTACCTTTTATAGAATGAATGCACGTAAGAAAAATGTATTAATTTTGTTTGTAGAATATTTTATACCAGTTATATTTTATCTATTTCCAGACTCTTACAGGTGTATTTTTTTCCAAATATAAGAATAAAAGACATTGTTACCACTGGTGATATTTAATTCTATTATTTTTAATTGGCAAGGCTGCTATTCTTCCCTGTTTTGGAAGGAATGAATTGAATTGCTTGTATAACTATTCTAATTTCTAAATAAATATGGCTCATGTGCATAGATGTATTAGTTCTATACATCTGCAGTATAATGTGAAGAAAGAATGAACATGAAAATGTAGGGCGTCAGTGTAGTATTGCAGAACAAAGAACACTTATTTGACTTGGATTCAAACCCATGAAATTCTTAGCCCTTGGAATCTCAATTTTATCAGTAATAGAAATAATAATTTCTCATATATTGTATTATTGTGATAATTATATCTCATGATATTTTTGAAAGCACCTATTACAGTATCTTGCCATTTTAGACATCCCAGGGACTCACATAGCTAATTTAGCCAATCTCTGTATGATTATTTTTCATGAAAAAGATTGACAAAATAGCATTGTGTAGGGGAGAAAGACATTTCCTCTCCCCAAATGGGGGTTCGTCTGGCCGGAGAACAAATTAAATTCACATGAGACAGAATAGCAAGAGAAAATTAAACAAAGCTTTATGAGGAACCATGGCCCGGGGCCTTTCTTCCCGAAGGAACAAAGGGCACCGAAGAAGTGGGGTGCACACAGTGGTTATATACCCCCAAACAGGGTGTTTCACATGTGATTGAAATGTCCCTCCCACAATAGTCACAAGATTGCCCTGTCAGTACAGTGCTTGATGGACACGGCAGGTAGTGGTCTGCTATCTCGGTGGGCGTAGCAGGAGGCAAGTCTATCGTCTGGAGCTGGGTGGTCACAGGTGAGCGCAGCAGTCAGTTCCTAGCCTAAGGAAAGATGCTTAATCCTTAAAGAAATGCCACAGTTGGGAGGGGGAGGGAAGTCAGTTACAGGAGGTTACCAGACTAGCACAATAAAATGCAGATTTAAGTCCTTGCCTTTGGTATTGATTAAGAGTTTTTAGAGAGAAGGTCATCTCCTTTCTTCTTCCTGGTACAGAGAGGGAGGCACCTTTACAGATAGAGATTTACCTTACAAACGTAAATGTGTCCTAACAAAGGGCAAGTTCCATTCCTCAGAGCCTCCTTCCCTGTCCCAGTTTATCAAAAGCAATCAGCCTCAAATAATCCTGATGCCAAAGAGACATATCTTGGGCTGCCCAGTTTCAGGTCCCCACAATTGTATATCTTCTTTCTTTTTTGTCTTTATTTATTCTCTTCATTTGAGTAATAATAATGAAATTACATGCTGTGGTCTTTTCCAGTTTTCAGTTGTCTTTTGCATCCAATTATTTTGTACATCAACCCTTTTCTTGCTAGTTGTTGGAAGTATACAGGTCCATTGAGTTGGATATATCTAATGAAAATAGGAGATGTTACTCCACATATGCAGACTGGTTTTAAAATTTCCTTGATAGGTATAACCAGCACAATCACACATTTGTACTTGAGATTTGGAAGAACTTAAGTAAATATAATCTAATTTAAAATTCATCTTAGTTTTAATTATCCGATGACCATTGATTTGCTTGTTGAGTCAACCCACTCTCCCCATTCATCAAGAAATATTATCTCTGTTCTTTATAGTGTACCAGCCTTTGTTTTGGCTTTTCCTCTGATTCTATTGCTTCTCTGTAATCTGTTCTGTACACAAAAGTTGGATGATTTTTTTAAATACAAATCATCTCAAACTCAACACCTCATCATGGCTTCACAGCACATTTATTAAAACAAAAAAAAATTATCCATACAGCTGGCTATAGTGATGTGCCACATAATGATGTTTTGGTCACTGATACTCCTCTATACAATGGTGGTCCCATAAGATTAGTACTATATAGCCTAGGTGTGTAGTAGGTTTATACAATCTAGGTTTGTGTAAGTACTGTAGGGAAGGAAGAAATTTTCCTCTGCCCTTGTAGGTTCTTCTGGATGATCTAAGAATTAAATTGACATGAGACAGATTAATAGGATAAAAACAAACAAATCTTGATAACATGTATACATGGGAGAAACCCAGGAAAACTTGTGAAAATGGCCTAAGCTCTCACCTTGAAAACCATCCTCAGCTAAAGACAAAAGAAGAAGTTGAGGGTGGGGAGAGTCAGGGACTTCGAAGGGAAGGAAGGCAATTCACAGGTAGGTGAAAAGGAGCAAACATTTGGAAAACAAATGTTTGGCCACACAGAAACAGAATAACACAGAGGGGAGCCCAACAAACAACCTTTTATAGGTTCCTTCCTGTCTACCACCTAGTTCATGTTATATTAAGGTGATAGTCCACTTCCTGAGACAGGCTCTTTTATCTGAATTCTTTAGACCATTAAGGAGGAGGCAACGAGAAAAAATTTCTGAGTCTTTTGTTTCTTAAAAATAATCAGCCTAAAATAATCCTCATTTTAAAGAGACACATTTAGGGGTGGCAAATTTTGTTACCCTTCAGTACACTCTGTGATATTCATACAACAACAGAATCACCTAATGATGCATTTCTCAGAATGTATCCCCATTGTTAAGTGATGCATGACTATATTTGTTTCTATGTGTTTAACTCTTGCCTGTTTCACCAGATTTTTCCCTTCTCCCTGCCTGTGTCTCAGCAACATGCCTTTCTTTCTGCAATTCTTTCCCCCAGTCTTCATGTAGTTGACTCCTTCTTGTCTTTTAGGTCATAATATAAATGTCCTCTTCTGAAAGAGGCCTTCATTGACCAGGTACCAGGCACTCTCTATTATTCCCTTTTTAAATTTTCTTCTATCCACTACTGGACGTTTCCTTTCTTTGTTAATTTGTTGGCTTATTTTATCTCTTCCCTTTAAAAATGTAAGTTCCTTAAAAGGAAGATTACTTATGCTTTTTACCTTTATTTCCTCAGCAACATAGTGCCTAGCACATGGTAGGCATTCGATAAATATTTGTTAAATGAGTCAACAAAGAAATGCATGCTTCTTGTTAGATATATTAGCCCATTTTCTTAATTCAAGAATTAGTACATCTCATGTCATTCTGTAGAATGCCATAATCTCATTTTCTTCTTGTCCCATTTTAGCTTTGGCATCCTTCTTGTTCCTTAAAACTTCAGAGATGAAAATTTTCTGTATATCTTGGATACACTTTCTCAGCATGTATGATAGGCTTTAAGGGTCATAGAAGAGCATTATTCACAGTCATATTTGTGCCTGTTACGCTGGCGTCTCCCTGCTGCTCACAGCATCTGTTTCTTTCAGGGACTGTGCTCCTCAGCTTTTAGCATTCCCATCACTTCGTCTGTTATTTATTTGGAACATTGGTTTCAATTAGCCATTTGGATATTTTTTAAACCTCAGTACTCATTATACTTTCCATATCGTCCCCGGCAGTTTCTCATTCTGCATGGATCTGCTCTTGGCTCTTAAAATGGAGTCTCTGTTCTGATGTATTTACCTTTTCAGCCTTTGCAAATGTGCATTCTGGTGCAGAAGCTCTATAAAAGCTATTTTTGAACTTTTTCATCTTTGGAATACTCTAGTAGGGAAAAGGGCCAGGAAATCTACTTCATTTTCTTCCAAATGCCACTGAGTCATGTATTTCTTGTCATAGTAGCAAAGTACTACCATCATCAACTCCCTGTACACATGTATACACACATACAAGCACACACATGCACACAGACACATTATCCATTAACAGCACAGTGATTTGTTTAACTTTGAATCAGATCCTCTTTCTCCATTACTAACTTATAATAAATTAGAAAATAAAATGCAAACTTCTTACAATGGCATACAAGTCCCTAATTTTTGAATACTTAGTATTCTCTCACTGCCTTTTTGGACGTACCATCTTCTTTTCTGTCTTAGATTCTTTGTATTTTGAGGTTCTCTCTAAGTGGAAAAGTATGTCCTCAAGTCTTCCCTTGACATGTTTTTTTTCACCATTCAGGAGTCAGCACAAAAATCTTCTCAGAGAGGATAAGCCAATGTGAAATAGGCTACTCTCAACAACCTAGGCATTATAGAGGAGTAAGAAATTTTCCTCTACTCTTCTAGGTTCTTCTGGATGGTCTAAGAATTAAATTGACATGAGACAGATCAGCAGGAGAAAATAAAAGAGTTTAATAATATGTATACATGGGAGAGACCCAGAAAAACTCACCACAGTGGCCAAAGCCACCACCTTAAAGACCATCTTCAGCTAAAGACAGCAGAGGCTGGTGGGGTAGTGTTTTAGAACTTCAAAGGGGAGGAAGACAATTCACTTGAAGATGAAAAAGCAAATATTTGGTAAATAAATGTGTGCCATGCCATTCAGAGACAGTGGGACGTGGAGAAGATTCTGATCTCTAGGCCCTGTCTGGAGTCTCCCCCACCACACCTACCCCATATTCTTTGTAAATATTTCTGGTGATAGCTCTGTTCCTTTTAGAGACCATTTATCTAATATTTTTAGGCAGTTAAGAGGGAGGTTACAAAAAAAACTTCCTGAGTCTTCTGTTTCTTAAAAGTAATCAACCTAAAATAATCACTATTCTAAAGAAGCGTATTTTGGGGGAGCAAACTCTGTTCTCCTTCGGCATTCACTGTCTTCTGTATTCGTGCCTTCATAGTACTAACAATTCTGAAATCACTGTTCTTACTGCCTTGGTATCTCTTTCCTTCCCTTGATCATTTTAGCAACCAGAGGAATGCCTGGAATGTATTAAATTCCTAATACAGTTTGTAGAAGGAAAGAACAGAAGAAAAAAAGAGAGAAAGAGAGTGAGGAAAGCGGGGGAGAGAAAGAGAGAGGGAGGGCGAGAGGAAGGAAGGAAGGCAGGCAGATAACGTAATAAATGTATTATTTAAGTTAAATTCTGTATTCCCTTAGATACATAGATTTGTAGAGCTGAAATGGACCTTAAATGTCTTGTAGCCCAGTATTTCCTTTTTGGGATTTCCTGGAAGAATAATAATGGTCCATTATTTTCATAATTTCAAAAAACTTAATTAAAATTTACCCATGACAGGGCCTCACGTGCTAACTAAAGTATCAATTTTCTTTGCTTAGCACTATAATTTAATTAACCCAGTGATATATTGGTTGCCTCATGGTAATTAGAAGAGCTGATTAGCAGGTTCCATGATTGATTTTTTAAAAAGAGCACACATTTCTTACTGTGAAAGTGATTTAGTTTATTTGAAAGATAGAAGTTCTCAAAAAAAAGAATGATTTCTTGGGGAAATATAATGAAAGTAGCATTTCATGATGAAAAATTTGAGAACCACTAATTCAGTCCAAACTCTTCATATGAGAAGTGAGGAAACTAAGGCAAATCGCCTATAATTTTATTCCTAGTTTCAGCAGAGCCAGTACTGAACCCAGAACTAATTTCAGGACAGTATTTCTTCTCATGTTGTATATAGCTCATATATGAAGTGGTGTTTAAAAATGATTGTAAGTAATTATGTTTTTCAAAAAGCAAAAGTATAGATTATTCGCATAATTATTATAGATCACTTCACTGGGCCAACTCAAGAAAATGTACTAGACATAATTTATATATACAATTCTGAGATCACAGAATAATATTGTCTGTATCTCATTCTTTTCTACACTGCAAACCTCAGTTTATGTTATTGACTGGCATATTATTTTTTTTATTCCATTTTGTTTCAAGACACATCATATGAAGTTTTATCTTAATTCAATTTTAGAATTTATTCACTTGTATATAAAGGTATTCTACTCTCTATCAGGAAAGCCAGAACTGCACAGATTCAGTGACATTTTAATAGCAGAAATCATCTTTCTGAAAGGAAAATGCAATTTTTGAGAACATATTTTGAAATGTACTAGCACATAAAGAGACACTAGGAGCTGAGAATTTTGGCAGATAGACTCTGTAGGTGATGTTATGGCATGACTGGGAGCTCTGAGAACCCCTGATGTCCTCCCAGTTCTATGCAGCCTTCTGGCTAGTGACTGAAAGTCTGCAACATGAGTTTCATCTTCAACAAAAACCCTTGATTGACCTTGTTGTGAAACATATTTTTAATTCAACAAAGAATTCTACCTACCATTTTGAAAAAAAATTGATGAAGCGGGTCCTCATAGATATGGCATTGGAAAATAGAAAAATGACTACCAGGGAAAATGAACACATATAAGATTTGTGTGTTAAAAAATCAAATATTTTCTAATTTTCAGCTTTGCTTTAGAAATGATCCCAGGTAACCACATTTACAAATTACTAAAATTTTACTTTTTAATTTCAAGAATGCTTTTTATGTTTTTCATTGGTGGAAATAATTCATCCTATTACAATACTACTTTCTTTTTAAGAAACTCATTTGGTTCTGAGAAGTGATAAGAGAAATAGAAATAAAGAAAATTGGTGATACTATTGCCATTAGTTTAATTATTATTCCAGAAATGTGGAATTCAAATATGTAAATTCTACTCTCAGAATGTAATGTTATCTTTAACGAAAATACATATTACTTCATAGAAATATAGAGTACATGAGACTTTGGAACATAGTTATAGAGAAATAAAGTGAAATGCCCAAGTTATGTTGAATAGGAAGCAGTATGTCACCAAGATTAAGAATACAAGCTATGGAATCTGACAGTCTGAATAAAAGTGCCAGATCTTTCAGGTCTTTTATTTTTATATCCCATTCTTTCATTTTATTAAGATTTTAGCTTATTTGTCACTATGTGTTTCACCACTAGCTATTATATTAATCTGTCCATTCTTTGTCTTTCCCACTTGAATGTAATCTTTCTTAGGTAGCATAGTGTTTGTACTACTCACCTCTAGATCATTCAGTACCTGGCATAGAGTGGGCACTCAATAAATTCTTGTTGAGTCAATATCTGAATGAACGAATGAATAAATGAATGAGCTAAGACAATAAACACTAGAATGATTACATGAATGAATGTCTTAATCAAGTTATTTACCCTCAATTATATAAATTATAATAATATCTGTTGCATATGATTGATGTGAAGATTAAATGTAAAATGTTTATCATGGAACTTGCATGAAGTAAGTGATCAGTAATTGTTAGAGGCTATGATTATTAGGACTTTGCATCAGTGAGGAATAGTTGCTGAGGACTGATTGATCCCTGGGTCTCTGGGGCAAAAGTCCTCATAGAAAGCATGTACTCTCCATGAACAGTTAAATTTATGTGAGAGTGAGAAAAGAAAGATTCCTCCCATGAAATTTTCTGAACGTTGGAGAAGTCCTTATAGGTAAAAGTTAAGAACCGGAAATTTACAGAAGCTGTGTTCATGCCAAAAAAGGATCCAATTTAGCAACATGTAAGAAGCCTCAGGCATGATAATGCAAACCTTGTTACTATTGAGCAGTGCATAATTTTCCAAGTGAAATTATATTACTAAGAACTGTTTTATGGGGAACAGCCTGGTGGCGTAGCGGTTAAATTCCTGCACTTGGCTTAGGTATTCCCGGGGTTTGGAGGTTCAGATCCCAGGCAGGGAGCTAGCACCGTATGTCAAGTCACACTGTGGAGGCATCCCACATAAAGTAGAGGAAGATTGGCACAGATGTTAGCTCAGTGGCAGTCTTCCTCAAGCAAAGAGAGGAGGATTGGCAATAGATGTTAGCTCAGGGCCAGTCTTCCTGACAGAAAAAAAAAAAAAAAAAAAGAACTGTTTTATGAGAGAAAAACTATGATAGTTAAAGCAGGAAATAGTAAGAACACAGAGGCATCATATGTCAAGCTGAACTTGAATTATTTTATTTATTTTCTTTAAAGATTGGCACCTGAGCTAACAACTGTTGCCAATCTCTCTTTTCTTTTTTATCTGCTTTATCTCCCCAAATCCCCCCAGAACACAGTTGTATATCTTAGTTGCAGATCCTTCCAGTTGTGGCAAGTGAGACACCGCCTCAACGTGGCCTGACAAGCGGTGCCATGTCTGCACCCAGGACCTGAACTGGCAAAACCCTGGGCCGCTGCAGCAGAGCGCGCGGACTTAACCACTCAGCCGCGGGGCCGGCCCCATGAACCTAAATTATTAAAAAACAAAAGACAGTTTATTGGGGTGTGGTGTGCAATTTTTCTGTATTTACAAATGAAACAGGTAGGAAATTTAGTCTACAGACTTGGATGGGCAAGAAATATCACTGTGTTCTCTTAAATTCAAATAATTTGAGAGCCTCCATTCAACCTGACAGGATGAAAATTCTATCCAGGTCATTGTGGAGGAGGGTACAAGAGACATTTTCACCTTCTTCTTCCGTTGAGTTGCACAAGAATCTAGGGAGCCTTTGTAGTGCCTGGACAGTGGGGAGAAAGGCACCCAGTCATAATTGTTAAAGCCCGCAATTCCCATGAAGGCAGATGATCCTCACTTGCCTTGACAAGCCTGACTGAAGAATCTTAGCCAAAGGTGAGAGTTCCTGGACCCTTCCAGTTTCCTGCGATGCAGCAGGGAGGGTGTGTATGTCATCTTCATAGCCCCTCCTCGGCCTCCAATTCTACCTCAGTCATTGCCCTTCTCCTGTCACTTGATGAATCACCTGAAGAGGCCTAGGCTGCCAGGAAACAAAAGCTATGGAGAGATCTTAGAGAAAATTTCCCTTTTAGCCCTGCAAAACTATCTTCTGCTGAGCCAAGGGAATTGCAAGAAGGACCTGGAAACAGACATGGATTGGGGAAGGTGGTGATAGGGGAGAAATACAATGAAAACAAAACATAAATAAATAACTTGCATGTTGATTCAGACACAAGTGTTTACGTTCTGTATTGTACTGGGGAGGCTAAGTAGAGGTGTACTCATTTCACAGGAGTTAGGATTGTGGTTTTGGGATTATGCAGTTTGGGTCCAAATCCTAGCTTTTCCACTTACTAGCAAAGTGAATCAGTGTATGTTTGAAGCAGCTCTAAGCTTTAATATCCTCAGCTCCTAGGTACCTTTGAGGATGAAATGAATGAATCAGGACTGTGTTGAGAATATAACAAGTGCTCAGTAAATGCTAGTTGCTCTTTATAACATGTTTCTTTAAATAGTTCTGTTCATTTCATAGTTCTACTCATTTCAAGTAAGCATATTGGAATGCCAAATAAATTTAAAGTGTCTTTTTCACCCGTATTCAGAAATTTGGGGAGCTAGAAAGACACCAGCCCACAGATGAGAGCAGCAAGTGTCCATCAGCCTTATAAAAGTTAAAAGTATAATTCAGAAAAATGATTGGCTGTTCATATTATTACCTGTAGTTGGAATATACCAAAATCATCTGGGTAGATATAAAATTTTCAGATATTTAAAACCACTTTAATGATTTAGAAAACTTCTTTTGCTTTAATTAATCCTTTTCATCAGAAAGTCAACCAATTAAAATGCATATGATCTTGATCAAATAGAACATTCTTACTCAAAAAAGCCTTTCAGAATCCAGAGATTTTTTTATTATATATATTATATATATAGTTAGTTTCTCTCTCTCTCTTTCTCTCTTCGCCCTCCCATATGTATATGTGTATATGGTCTCTATCTATAAGTCTCTTTCTCTTCTCATATATTTGAGAATATGTATATTCTGTCTGTCTATCTATCTAAATAAAAGCATGAGAGAGAGAGAGAGAACTGAATTTTCTACTTTCCATTTTATATTTTCTATCATCTGGAAAAACAAGGATGGGAAAAGACCAATAGCTCAAAAAAACTTACTTGATAATTTGAGAATGGTAACTGTTCAATCTTTGTTGCCATTTCTAGTATTTGGATACAATTCAAAGACCAATAAAGTCTTGCTGGAAGTATCTTCAATTCAGGTTTCTACGGATCGAGGCACTGTTAAAAAAAGCTGGCATTTTTTGGTGTGTCATCGATAGATTTAATTCTCAATATGTGTTTTCTTCCTCAAGTATAGAACATAATGTTTTATAATGAATAAAGGGCTAAACTAGGATATAAGCTGTTTTTAATACTAAAAAGAAAGCTGTAGGATTTAAATACACATGGAATGAAAGGCCCTAGCACACCTCATTCAACTTGTCTTCTTTTTATTTCTCATGTCATTAAAAATAAAAGCTTGTATGAGTTTTGTCTAGATGTTCTTGTGATGTCATCATGCCTACTCTCTGTCTTTCCATAAGTTTTAACAGGATCTATCAAAGCACACTTAGATTAAAGGGATCAATATTTGTTAATAGTTTTTACTTGCTTGGTAGGCAGAAAATTTTCAGAGTCTCTAAGTCTGAATTACTTTCAAAGTAGTGTTTCAGATAATAGGCAGGATGCCTGGTTGAATTTGAACTTCACATAAATGATGGATAATTTTTCATTATAAATGTGTCCTGAGTACTGCACAAGATATACTTAGAGAAAAAAATGTTATCTGACATTAAAATTTAACTGAGTGCTCTATAGTTTTATTTGCTAGATCTAGCAACCTTATTTCAAGGTTCTCATAGTCATGTAGTTGAGTCAGTTAAATGTTAGCCCTGCCTTAAGTCCTTATATCTCTAATACTGTCTCCACATTACAAAAATTTCAATATTTCTAAAATGACAATCTTGTCATATCAAACTCCTGCTAAATATCCTTCAGTGATGCCTCATCTTTTCAAGCTCAGTTAAAATTTCTTGGCTTTTCAAGCATTGGTCCCTGCCTTCCAAATCTCCTATTGCTCTCTCTTCATTCCTGCTATGACAAATAATTTGCAATTGCATGAACATGTCTTGCCTTTTCCCCTGCCACGGCTTTTTTTAGGCTATTTTCTCTGACTAGGATGTTCTTTTACTTCTCATGCATCAGGCAAAACCTGTTCATTGTTTAAGCTCAATTGCAATGTCTCTTCCACCAGAAGATCTTTCCCATTTTGGAAGCATAGCTAATGGCTTTCTAGCTGTTTTCGTAGTTCTCTGTGTATCCTTCATCAAACATATAACATGGGTCTGATTTTTTAAATTCATAACTGTTTACTTGCAAGGCAAAGATAGATATCTATATCTGTATCTGTATCTAGTTATATACGTATATAGATGTGTGCGTGTGTGTGTGTGTTTGTACTTGATACATAGTAGTCATTTAATTCATGTGATTGAAATAAAAAAGAGGAAGGAGAGGGACAATGGAAAGTAATAAGTTTTGTAGTCAGATTTTTAAAATTCTACTAAACATAGAAAAAGCAAAAGTCCTCACTTTCCTTGGTGCAGAAAGGATGGGGAATGGAAAAATTCACTAAGCAAATAACATGTGCTTTCTCTGGAATGAATGCAAGATGAGGTTTCTTTTTCCAATATCTGCAAAGATGTAAAAGCACAAGTCCTTTGCTGAATCTCTTTGTTCGTATTTCATTCTTATTTTTCCTGCCTTACCAAGTAGTTTCTGCTCTAAATAAGATGCAATTTCTTTGTATTTAAAACACAAACTTATGTGTCTCTTCCCCAGGGAAGATTTGACTGAAGGGAGCTCTAATTAACCTTCTAATTTGTATCACCCAGAGGATCAAACTCTCTACTCCTAGATTAGAAAGTGTCAAAGAGAGTTGGCCAGATGTCACAATGTTAAAATAGATGGGTTTTGAGATCCTCCTTGGTCAGGTCTCCACACTATTCCTAAATTTTAATATCATCTATTTCTATAAATGAACTAAAAACCAAAACATATCTGAGGCCAAATATAAATGTAAATCTCAGCTGTAATTGTTATAGTATTTGTACCTTTGTCTTATTGATGGCATTAAAAGTCAGTCTTTTTACTTATTGTCTTGAAATAATATGTATTCTTTATAAGAAAGGAACTTGGCAGAGTAATTATATGAAGAAATATAATGGTTTACCTTTCAATATGGAAATATGTATTTCAAATATCCCAACATATAATTATATGTAAAAACCCAATCTATAATGTATAATATAGTTGCCTTCCCAGTTAATGGTAGGCTTTCCATGATAAGCTTTATAGGTTCTTACAATTTCTGAAGGTTTTTTTTTTCCTCTAACATGCTACTTTTCTAAGCCAAGAATGATACTTATTTTTTAAGCAAATCACTCCTTCTACTAATTAATTAGCTTCTATAGAATAAAAAGTGTTTTACAGAATGTATGATGCAGGAAAATAAGACCTTTTTTGGCTTGAGTTTCTTATTAGGCTGCTCTACTTCAGCATGTTTATGCAGATATTCACCAGTTGCTCAGCAACTTTTCTACAGTCAACACTACAATAGTCTTTCCTCCGTAATGTCACCCTTTCCTACCCATGCATGCCTCCCTTATACCCCTTCTGCTAATAATGAACCCAGTTCTTCCAATCATATAACAGTCGTGGGATCAGATATCAGCTTATGATAAATGCCTCAACAACGAGTGTTCAGTGATCTTACTGCCATCTTCATACTCTTCACCAAAACATGTATTTCTCAAACTGCCCCTGTTATTTTTTGAGGAGAGGAAAACTTTACAATAAACTAACTTAAACTAAATAGTTAAGCAATTACTCCAGTATATTTATTTGCTCAACCAGAAAGATATTTGTCTGATTCTAAGAGAACAATCTTGAGAAGCCAATACCTAATCCTAAAGAGCATCTTTTTAGTAGCATCTCTGTACACAGAGAGAAAAATGTGGGGATAAAGGTAACTCCTTGGTTCCCTTAAATCATATCACATATATGAAACCAGTATTATGTATACTTTAGGCTTTAAAAAAAGAGGCGCACATACAATTAATGAAAAATAATGAACAACTCAGCCTCCCCAAGCTAGAAGACCGTTATAGAAGGAAATAGAGGATAAACATTCATACAGTCAGGTTGTTAAGGTAAGCAGGACTCTGGGACATGATGGGCTAGGTCAGCATAAAGCCTTCTCTTATTTTTCCTTTTAGCCATGATTGATAGAAGGGATAACCTCAAAGTTCCTTTCCCTTACTTCTTCTGCTTCTCCTTCACATCACCAAATATCGTCATTATGAATTATTTTTTGGGGGGAAAGTGTGCTGGAGAAAGGAAGAAAAGAGAAATGCTACCCTCATTTGAGAAAACACTAATGAAGTAGTGATTTTTATGTTCTTAGATGTTTCTTCCTCTCTGTTCTTTGCTTCTATTCTAGAACATGCAATATAAATTGCAATCATATTATAATTATGTGTTTTTCTGTTGTTTGAACATATCTGGACAGGTCCAATTTCTTACTTATATTTATATCCTTGAAAGTACATTTAACACTCAATAAATCTTAAAGATACAATAAAATGTTTATATTTTTGAGAAAAGAGAGAATAGTACATTTAGCCACATTCTTTCTCCCCTCATATATTTATTAAACTTTCAAGGGGGAGTAGGGGATACACATGTATAAGACATGATCTCTATTTTCAAAAGGTTATTGCTACATATTCATTATCATAGACAGCAAGGCTCTGAAAATGAAAGAGTTCCCGTTATAACACTTTGGAATAAGAACTATTTGGTATTCCTTTTTCCTATTATCACCTTTTAATCTTCCCTGAGAACTGGCAGCTATTCCACAAGACTTCGTGTGGAAGGAAATTGAACAAGTGTGTGTTAAACCACATTTTATTTGTTTAGGGGAAACCCAGAATGACAAATGCTTCTACTTTAGCTAAACGGTAAGAGCTGCTGCAGGAAAGAAGTCTAAAAATGCAGAATTCTAGGAGATGGTTTTAGAAAGGTGTGGAGGGGCATTCTATTTCTTTTTCTTACTCTTATGAAATGTGACAAGGATGCTACGAATCTTATTTCAAAACCTGGGTCTTCAAGTTTTGTCAGTACTATGACTTTATGGAAGAACATTATGCTTAGTTACACAAGAAGGACTTCAGTTTGCATTTTGTGGATATTTATTCCTGTGAGTGGTGTGTGTGTTTGTGGTTGTGCACATTAAAATAAAAAATGACACCTAGGATCCACCACTACTCATAGTCTAGACTTCCAAAATGTATCAAAAAGAGTGATAAGATGCTGAAGCTTGATTCTGCAACTTCATTTTAATCAACTAGGTAAAGCAGGAAATGGTCCTTTAAGAGAGAATATCTTCAAAATTCTTACAACCTTCTACTTAAAGAAACTTTTCCCTAGCATGCAGTTACTCTATTTTTAGTGCTAAGAAAGGAGATGTCTATTCTCTCACATTTTTATGACAAAACTGATGATATTTAGTATAGCACATACATTTATAACATTATATAGCATATATACTATATAACACATATATTTACTATATACGTAATACATATGTAGTTTTGTTGTAGTTGACTAACACAGCACTCTCCATATGCTTTCTAAAGCTTTTGATATTTTTTATGTTTTATTTAGATAAAGATACTTATGCTCGTTTGGCATGTGGGCTTATCATAATTTTAGACAATTCAGAATATGAGGTTTTATCTTGCATGTAAACAACTTGAAAATACATATTTTGTTGAATATTCATTTTGTAATCGGTTATTTAATCATAGTAAGTGGACTTAGTAGATGTATCATTAGATCCTGCTATCATCACTTTCAGCTTAGATTGCAAATGTGTATTCTTTCACTGCATATTAAATCAGTAAGATTACTTATACTTGGTAATAACAAATTCACTTGCAAAACTTAATACTGGTTTCCCATTTAATGCTTAGAAATTTAAATTGAAATATGTAATGTAAATAGAAACATAAACAGATATCAATATGTCAGTCAATTCAGAAAGACAGGTTATATTTAAATTCTCAGTTCTATTTTTAAATTAGTACACACCTAATTAAATGAACTTACGATCATAAAAAACTTTGTTACTTAAATTACTGATTTTTTTTTTTGCTCTACTAAAACCAACTTCACATTTTAACACCTCAGACATCTGGATGCAGGTGACAGCATTTTTGCATTGTCATGTCACAGTTTAATTGGCAGAATGTTTTCTTTCTTGGAGATGCATCTTATAATCAAGAGTATCTTATATTCATTTAATTAATATTTTAAGATCATAATCTTGTGCGGTTTCAAGGTAAATGCAGGATTTTAATTTAAAATCAAAACTGTATAAGACCAGTATAGACCTACTCTTTAAAACTAAGTTACAAACTAATTTTTTCATTATTTGTTCACTTAAAATTCTAGTCAGAGAGACAAACTTTATATTAAGTAACAATTAATCAAAGATAGATCATTTATATTTATTCTCTACTTTAAGGGCTACTTTCTATTTCAGTTTACCCATCTGTTCACTACTTTGAATATTCATAGTACACATACATCCACCAATTTATACTGCTAAGTACTAAGTCCCTCAGATTTTAGGATACTTGAATTAGTAATATTTAAAATGCAAAATACTTAACTTATTTTTCCAACTGAAATATGTTTCCTGAAAATTGTAACATTAACATGCAACGAAGCAGTGGCTTTGTTTCGCCTTATCCATACTCATACTTCAATTAGTTTTCAAGAGTCCTCTCTTATTGACCTGTTCCTATAAGTTCCACCTAAGTCATATTGAATAAAAGAAGAAATACAACATACAAATTAAAGTATTAAATAGGCTAAAATTTATAGAATATCTAAATGATCGCTCAAATAGAATTGTTGCATTAGTTGTATTTAGATTTTATTTTGCTGTTATTTTGTATATTTTTTCTTTTGCATGTTTTTATGTTAAATATGTTCATTGCATTTTTCTTCATTATATATCATAATGCCACAGAATTTTTCACTTAGAATTATTGTGTTAATTAAACTTTGTTAATTAAACAAATGTCTCATTTGAAATACTAAAATTAATGGAACAGAATATATGTTTTTTAATATAAAATAATATGCCAAACGTAAATATCTAAAAATTACTTCTTTGAATATGCAATTATCTTTAACATGTACTTATATAATTGTATACATATTGGGCCATTTACTCATATCTCTAGCAATGTATTCTGTTCTTTACTTCTGTAATGAATTAGACAATAATTACAAAGCAACATAGCATACAATTTTTTCTAAAATCTCTGAGATAAAAAATCTAATTGAGGGGACATCCCCAAGGCATTGTGGTTAAGTTGACACTCTCCGCTTTAGCGGCCTGGAGTTCACTGGTTCAGATCCTGGGCCTTGACCTACACACCGCTTATCAAGCCATGCTGCGGCAGGTATCCCACATATAAAATAGAGGAAAATGGGCACGGATGTTAGCTCAGGACCAATCTTCCTCAGCAAAAAGAGGAGAATTGGTGGTGGATGTTAGCTCAGGGCTAATCTTCCTCAAAAAAAAAAAAAAAAAAAAATTTAATCCAAAAGAAATTCAAATTCAATCATGAGATGAGTTTTTATTTGGTACACTTTTTAAATGACTTCATGAATTATTCTTAGTTTCTTGCAGATATATTGTTGAAATTAAAAAGACTTCAGATACGTAATCTTTGTTATAATACATAATAAAATCCAAATTTAATATTCTGAGGATTACTATTAAATAAATTTGCCAATTTACACATGTAACTTTTGCCATTTTCCATTATCATAATTCCAAAGATGACATATAGTTATGATTTATAGAAGCATGCTTATATATGTGATCATTTCATTTTATTTTTGTTATGTTGGGAAATTTTTTGTTAAAGAATATAAATAAAATTATATTATAGACGTGTTTATATTGTAAACATCTAATTTTTAAATATATCTTAAACAATTTAATGACAGGATAATCTAAGTGTGATAAGCTACATCTTGTAAACATGATTTGATTTCAAACGAAGAATGAATTTTTCTGAATGTACATTTTATTCCTTAATTTGGGTTGTATGTATTGTAACATTTGCATTTAATACTGTGCTATTAAAGATAATGTTTACACATTTGTGTAGCATATTTAAATCTTTTAAGAGAAAGTAAAATATTATATTTTAATATTTGATTAGGTATATTATATATTTGATATTGGATTTTTGCTATACATAGTCCTAAGGCTTTTTCCAACACTTGCGATTACTTCATAAAACAGTAATGTATGCAAAAATGTTGAGTGTTTTTAAACTGTTAAATGGTACATTTTGACAATTTAAAAAATCTGTGTTTCACACACTGCCAATTTAAAGTGGTACCAAAATCAGTATTCTAAATTGGTCTACATTTTAAATAAAATGATTATACAATACATGATATAACTATATGTCATGAATGATTTTATTGCCTTCTAAGGGAAATCAGTGTTACTTCTTTATGGTTCTACTATATATATCAAGCATATCTAGGTAAATCCATTTCACACTAACACTGTAAATTTTCCTATTTTGGGAATGATGAGAAAAATCTTCAAGTAACTCTTTCTTATGCAAATAAATCTTCAAATTCCACACTTTCTCAAAGTAGTGTTTTTGAAAGTTAAAAACAAAAGTATCAATTTTTCCTTCCTTTGGAATTACTGCTTGAAGTACAACATTGCCATGATGAAAATTATAATCATATTTCTTTTGTAAAATCTGTCCTCTTTGTTATTGTTAATATTATTTTAGCATTATTATTAAATTGATTCATTCGTTTGTTCTTTCTTTTGAGGAATATTTCTTGAGCATCTACTATGTACCAGGCATTGTTCTAGATGTTCATAATTCAGCAGTGAATAGAAAATACAAGTCTCAGCCTTCATGGAGCTTGCGTTCTAGTATGAGGTGGAAAGAATATGAACATAAAATATAAGTAAAACGTAATAACTGGTTAGTAAAATATCTGGTAAAATAGACTGTGCTTATTAAAGAAATGGATTTTTCAATGCTTCATTCAAACATTTTCCCCTTTTCTGCATTTAAGAGAATAGTATTGAATCAACACCACCATTAGCCAGAAGTAGGCCTCTGTTACTGAAGATTTTAAGGTTGAGATTGCTAGCAAGTCCTGGGTCAAATGCTACCAAAGATCAATTCTAACTCTCAAATTTGTTCAGGAACTATATTTATCCCCTAGAGTCTTCAAGAAAATGGGTGTTTGGAATTGGTCTGTAGGTCTTGAAGATTAGTTACAGAAGCAACATAGACACATTCCCCAGAATTACCCCAGAATCATTGACCCAAATACAAAAAATCTTTTTTTTTTTTTTTTGAGGAAGATCATCCCTGAGCTAACTACTGCTAATCTTCCTCTTTTTGCTGAGGAAGACTGGCCCTAACCTAACATCCATGCCCATCTTCCTCCACTTGCCCATCTTCCTCTACTTTATACGTGGAATGCCTAAAACAGCATGGCTTTTGCCACATGGTGCCATGTCCACACCCTGGATCGGAACCGGCGAACCCTGGGCCGCCGAGAAGCAGAAGGTGGGAACTTAACTGCTGCGCCACTGGGCCAGCCCCCAAAAGATCTTTTGAGATTAATTGTAATGATCTCAGTGATGGAATATAACAAATAGCTACTCAGTTTACTCCATTGTTAAAAGTAGGAACACTTAGATTTGAGACAAGAGTCCAAATTCCATGTTTTTATGCTTTTCAATTATATCTAGCAACCTATGTTTATAGTTAAATGGTTTCCTTCTTTAAAGTAATCCTGAAAACCTGGAAATTAGGATAAAGTTATGAAAAATTTTAAAGTATTAGTTTTTCATCCTGATTTCATACTTCCTTTCAAAAATGGAAGGTGCAATTAAATTCCCCAGGAGAATAATATGGATCAGGTATTGTTTTTGTAGTAATGAGCACATGGACAGCCAAGATGTCTGATTTGCCGTAAGGTCAATTACTGAATGTTAGTAGTATAAACGTAGTTATTGCTTAACCACATGATTAAAGAAAACGCTTACCAAATATTGGCTTAGTATTACTGGCAAATTTTCACAAAATAACTTGGATAAATATTCAGTAGCAATTTTTTTTCTGATTGATGCTTCAAAATATATTAAAAGTCTTTAAAATAATCTGATAATGACACTTCATTTACCCCTGGCCCTCTCAAAATATAATCATCATTTAATTCTTTGGAATTTCTAAGTCAAATTAAAACAAAATATGACAACTCAGGCTGGAAGAATTAGTAGCAGACATGTGCTTCTTTGCTTGCTTATGAAGGAGGGGCTCCAGGTTTAACTTCTTTTTTGACTTTAAAGCAAAAGCCAGAATTACTAGTCCTAATAATCACCTGCCTACAGTACAGCAGGAAAAAAAAAATTAAAACAGAGCATGTCAAACCACGTTAAAGGATATAACTACTTTCCTCTTGCAGGATGGTTAAAAGATCCATATGTGTTTTTGTCTAAAATATCTGATTATACATTATGGACAGAAGTTTGAAATGCAGTTTATTGAGAAGGCAAGTATATGAAAATGTATACCACTCATTGGCTTTAAAAAATATTCGGAAGTTTTCTAAGTAGTACCTGACTATTATTCCTAATTAGTAGCTGTACTTCCAAAATTCAATAATTTTTTTCTTGTTAAGCATTTTAACTGTCAAAATTCTTTTAAATATATCTTCATTCAGTTTCATGTATCTGTTATAAGGTTACTTTTTTTTTTCATTATATGAGAATTATGTACAACCAAGGACAATCTTGTGAAAAATTTAAGTGAAAGTAAAAAGAAGACCCTAATTTAGCACCTTTAAAACATTTTTAAGTTATCGTGAAACTTTAACAATGTCAAGAATGTGGAGAGATATATACCATGAAATGCTTGTGAGATATTTGGAAATTTTCAACCATATTTTAAACCTAGTTTTGTATGAATAAAAGTTCCGTGCTAATAATTTTCAGTCATTTCTAAATAAAATGATTTGTTTAATTAGTTGAAAATTGGTTAATCTCAAATTTTACTCTAAAATAGTGAAAAATATTACCCAACTTCCAAGAACAACGCAGTAAATTCTAAAGTATATATAGTTTAGGACATTGAATATTTTGTCATGTTGGTTGCTTTCTGACAAATGAGGTTAAGATAGACATTTACATAGAGTAGTTATTTCAGAGTTTCATTTTTGTAAAATCATTTTGTTTTCATTTTGGCTTTGATTTTAAATTCTCCTTTCTTCACTTGCTTGTCTTGAAAATAGAAATTTTGATATTTTTCCCAGAAATTATGATGAGATATGGCACAGACTATTCAAAGCATACTTTTGAGAAAAGTGTGGTTACATAGTTACCCATTCTGTGAAAACTTTTCACTTGCCAGGCATTTGTTGCTAAAATTCATCTGTAGATAAATAACAAAGAAAATTGATTCAAGACCCCATAAGGGTTTACAATTTTACCTTTTGCCCACTAATGTGTTAGAGTTAAAATGTGGTGTATTTGTGTGTAATATCTATTATTGGTTGATTGATACAAACCAACCATCAGATCTGGTTACTTCACATTTCAGTGGTGTGTTTGTGTTTTGCCTCTTCATGTTGATTATCCTTAAGGTAATAGAAGGGAATATAATTTATTAAACTTATCAGAAAAAAAAAAAAACAAAATTTAAAAGAAAAAGTTAGCATCTAGTGCTACTGTGTCCCACAGGTTCTTCTACATTGACCCACACTACCTCCACTGGTGAGTTAGAGGAGCATAACAGGACTACCACTGGTGCTATTGCTGTTGCTAGCACATCTGCAGATGTTACTGTATCCAGTGTTACAGCTGTCACCATCCATAGACTTTCCGAGGAACAGCGAGTGCAAGTTACGAATCTCAGAAATTCAGGTCTGGACCCCAACACGTCCAAGGACGGGCTCTCTCCTCACGAAGCAGATACACAAAGTACAAGGAGAAGACCAAGAAATGCTGAACAGATAGAAAGAACTAAAGAGCTTGCAGTTGTTACTCATAGAGGTATTGGATGTTATTTTCTTGTGCTCATTTAGTTACAGCCAAAGCTATGTTTTGGTAATGATTCTAATTAGAGAATGAGCCAAAAGAGAGCCAAGATGTAGGAAGTGAAAGAAAGAGTTCAAAGCAATTGAAAAATAGAGATAGTAACAGCCAAAACGTGAATAATTTGAAAGCACAAAAATTAAAATAAAAACCAAGTCAAAGTGCAATGCAAATGTTGGAGGGAGGAGGGGGTAAAAATAGAAAGAGAAGAGTGCATAAAAGGGATAAAAAAACAAGTATTAAATATCTATTGTTTATTATATCCCAGTTACGATGTTGAGATAACATGAAAATAAAATAGCCAATTTCTATTAATAACTGCACATATTTACATATTGATTTTGTAGTAATTTCCAGTATTTGCATGAGATTTTTGTTACACAAGTGCTAACTAATGATTGAGAAAACAGATCATCTGATTGGGAAAAATAGAAACATTATGTCTGGTGATTGTTTTATATAGCTTACTCTTCTATTTCTAATTTACCTATGCCTGACCCATATGATTATATTGAGAACAAATTTCTGTTTTTGAAAAGGTAACATCTATTCATTGAGATTATGGCTCAAAATTAAATATTCCTTAACTTCCTAATTTAATTTTTAGAGAAAAAATAGCACAAAGACAAATCATAATGATAATTTTCCAGTCAATTAATATAAGCCTGCCTTTTATAAAATTAGGAAATATAGCAAGCATATTTTCCTTTTTCTTGGTAGCAGGGTTCATCGAACAGTTTAGGAAAAAATCAGTGTGGTGTCAAAGGGAATCATAAATATCAGTATATGCGTCAGTGAAAATATTCATTAATTGAACATATTTCAAGTACAAAATATCTACCCCCACTCTATTTCTAATTCATCATCATAAATTCTCTAGACTGGCTATACTTTATGTAGTGTAGTTAGGCATGATTTATGCAGAGCATGATATAAGTAATGGAAAACCATTCAATGCTTAGCTCACACTAAAGAAAAAATAAGTTGATTGAAAATCATACAGAAATATCTCAGAAGCTTACTTTCATTAGAATTCATGCTGAAAGTACTTACCTTAATTATCTTTAGTAGGAAGCATTCTAAAATGAATTTTTAACATTTAGCAGTGTCCTTTAAAGGATTAAGTCAAATCACCTTGCTTCTCTATTCTCTCTTCTACCATGAATATTTCTCCTCATAAGACTATTAAAGATCATAATAAAATTTGATTTGCTTAATCAAGTAGACTATTTTTTTTAGTAGCAGTAAATAAAAATGTGTAAATATTACTAAACTATTGATTAAGGAAAAAGCCACATCTCTTTAGTTTTTTTCACTCTCTTTAGAAAATTATGTGAGCTAACTAATAGTGAAAAACTCCCCTGTAATCATTTCATCACCCATTGAATAGTAGGTGGGTAATTTTCAGACATCTGTTTATTATAGAACTCAACAAATAATACAAATACCGCTTTAGCCAAAGTTTACTACCAATTGATTTGAGGAACTCTGGAACTACAAATTAATATTTTGTAGAACTAGGAAAAATAATTCAGTTTGAAAAGAGAAAATGTAGTTGTCAATTATTAATTAAATAAAACGATTTAAAAATTTCTCAATCTAAAATTTTGAAGGACATTCAAGTAAATTTCAATTAAGCATCAAGATTACTTCCTTGGTAAATTCCAAATCAGTGCTCAAATTTTCTCAGTTGTTGTCATAATCTCCCAATGCTATTTTAGAGCTAATACCCTAATACCTGTTTCATCTTTCCTCATATTCTTTCCATAATAGTGTTTATGAATATAATATTCATTTAATGATTCCATGTACTTCGGAAATAAATATTTATTTCCGAATATTGTTATTGATATTTAAATTATGTGTCTGGAAAACATTTTGAATGTTATATGCATCGTTTTTAGTGACTTACTCTTTTATCAAATCTCTATTTTAATTAAAATTGGACCTTCTGACTCTTCAATAACCTACTACTATTTTAGTCGATTTCAGCTGTCTAGTTTTCTATTGTATTTCAGACACAAACTACTAACATTTTTGGCAAAAACCCCTATCAATGCTAGAAGTAAAGGAAGCCTATTATCCTATGTCTATTAATGTTTTTAAAAACCCTGAGTATATAGCTGTATCTTCAGGCATAAAACAGTCTTTAAAGTCATAGCAGGACCAAATTTCTCAATTGGAATTGGCTGCCAGCAAAGCAATACTCTTTTTAAAAATAATTCCAGTTCAGCCAACATGCCTGAAATGCCTACTGAGTATCAGGCTCTTTTCTATCAGAAATAAAGATAAATCATTCATAACCCCTTTTTTCACGAGATTGAGATAGAGAGGAGGACATAGAGAAACCCATCCTCATGGTACAAGGAAGATTTTGTAAAGCTCATGACTGATCAGAGTGCTAAAGGAGTTCTAGAATATATGCAGACAGTAAGTCATTTAATTGACATTTTAAATGAGTCAATAGACATAATACAAAACTATTAATTCCTGTTCTTCTATTCCATTCTCCTCAATGTTTAAAATGAATCACCTTTTAAAAATGAAGATGTGATCACATAACTTCACTGCTTTAAAGCTTCCAGTGATTTCCCATCGACCTTAGGAATAAAACCAAGACTTGGTGATACCTATGGGCACCTCCATGGTCTGGCTTTTTCCCATATCTCCAAATTTCATCTCGTGAGACTCTCACAATCACTTTCTGTTTTTTTCGCCAAACATAATTTCTTTTAGTTTGTCAAACACACCATGTTCTTTCTACCTCAAGCTACTCTCATGAACTATTCCTTCTTCA
The DNA here is from genome assembly GCF_041296265.1 of Equus caballus. Classification (NCBI taxonomy): domain Eukaryota; kingdom Metazoa; phylum Chordata; class Mammalia; order Perissodactyla; family Equidae; genus Equus; species Equus caballus. The sequence continues at coordinate 72,237,241 of NC_091692.1, read as the reverse complement.
TTGTAACTTCCTGTCCAAGTTTTATCTTAAATTGTCACCTCCAGGTAGCTTAGGTTTTCTTGTCATAACTCACCATTGTCCCTTACACTTTTCCTGTGCTAGTGATTACTAGCCCTGTGATTGTCCATTAAATTTTCTGAGGGTAAGAAGTGGATGAATCTTTTTCAGGCTGCATTCCTGGTGCCTAGAATAGCTTCCGACCCATAGACATAGTTAGGTAATATTTGCCAAACTAGTGAATAAATATTTACAATTTCACTAGCTAGAAAATTCACCTAAATTATTTAAAGGCTTACAGTTATATTCTTCAACATAACCAAATATCTGTATATTTCAGTATTAAAGACGACTACTTCATTTTATCACAGTTATGAAAAGGCTGGTGTTTTTAATTTCTTTTAAAGCCAACAATATTCTCATGAACTCACAATAATATATTGCCTTTCTTATATGACCACTTCAAAATTCACAACCTAAAACTAGATATAAATGCCTTACTTATAGCTCTTATACATTTATGAAATCAAAGGAGATTTATAGTTAAACATAAGAAGACTATAAAGTCAATGATTTTCATATGAATAAATACTAATGTAATGCAATGGATATTATTTTGCTGAAATTAATTAACATCTAGGGGCTCGCCCGGTGGCACAGCAGTTAAGTGCACGTTCTGCTTCTCGGCGGCCTGGGGTTCGTTGGTTGGGATCCCGGGTGCAGACATGACACCGCTTGGCAAGCTATGCTGTGGTAGGCATCCCACATATAAAGCAGAGGAACGTGGGCATGGATGTTAGCTCAGGGCCAGTCTTCCTCAGCAAAAAGAGGAGGATTGGCAGCAGTTAGCTCAGGGCTAATCTTCCTCAAAAAAAAAAAGAAAAAGGCTTCAAAAAAAAACCTAAAGCAAAGCATGTATGTGATAGCATAAGTTCTTTTGATGCCTACAAGTCCATACTATTTTGCACTATGTGATAAATCAGTATTTTTAAACTTTTTTCTCTATTCACATTGCAATTGAACTCTCATTTTTTTAGATGTCTTCTGATCATTACTAATTCCTAATTTATCTATTCTCAATAACCTGTGGCAATTAAAGTACCTATAGTTTACATCAATATCACCATGAACACAAATAAAACATGGACCCTGAAATTGCACATAGTATTTGGTACTTGATGCTTGTGTGTGCATGGACTCAAAATCTATGTTAATTTGTGATAAATTAAATCTTAAATCAATATGACAGTTACTTTATTATAAATAACATCTGTGCAATTAATGAACATTCTGAAAAAAATTGGGTTATTTATCAAAGATATTTTTAATTCTCTATAGGATACTAATCCAATTAACTTTTCTATCGTACTATTGGTAAAATGTCAGTAATTTAATTTCAGATATCTTAAAATAATTTTTTCACTTTTTACCTGTTTTCAGTCCAAGAAAGTCATTTCCACTTTTTCCATTTAAAAGGAGTCTTTTGACATTGAAATTAAAAGAAGTAAAAGAGAAAGAAAAATACTACTAATGTTCATTTAGATCTTCTTTAAACTATGTATTAACACCACACCACAGTTTCCTATATTAGTGTCCAGTAGTCCTCAGAATGAAAATTCAGTTTTTATTGACTGGATTTTAGTCTGTGTGTGCCACTTTCTATGTGTGAGACCGTGTGCAGGTCACATGAATTATTAGAGCTCAATTTTCATATCCGTAAAATAGTGTCATAGTATTACATGAGAGTTATTGCAAGAGTTAAACATGGTATTGGGTGGAAGTGCCAAAAAATCTTAGGTATTTTCTCCCAATGGAAAGATAAAACCAAATTGCCCACGATTGCTGGTTAGTTTTGAGGTCAGGGAACTAGGCTGACTCTGCCCCTTGTTAGCTATGTGATCTTGAGCAGTAACTTCAACTCTCAAGCTGCAAGCTGCAACTTTTTAGTAACTGAGAATACCTGTCTCACAGGTAGTTGTGTGAAAAAATTTAGTACAGTTGCTGACTTGTATTCAACAAATACTAATTATTTTTATTATCAAATATGTTCTAACTCTTGCTATGTGCATGACATTGTACTGTATAGTAAGGGTATAAAAATGAACAATGCAGGCTATACCATCGAATAGTCTATGTAACTTTTTAAAAGAAGAGTAATTACAAATTTATTAAGAGAAAAACTGCCACAGCAGTGTTTTTGAAATGTTATTGAAGTAAAGTAGAGAAACTGACTACCGCTAAAATGTAAAAGTCAAGGAAGGCTGCACAGCGGGTATTTGGACTAATTCTTGAAAGATGAATAAAAGTTTCAATCTAGTAAAGTGTGTTTATATCACTAAGATACATGGAAGATGCTTTGAGTAGATACTTGTGCTGAATAGAAATATGTTGAGTAAATAAATAAAGTGTTCGACTATGCCTAAAGGAGGATTTACATTCATATAAATAAACCTAAAAGCAGTTGATGTTTTTAGTTTACAAAATATCCAGATGTTTAAAATTAGATAACGTATCTAGTGATATTTTAAATTTCACTTAACTTATTTGTTGCCTTAACTATAAGATCTCTTTTGAAATTATTTCTTAATATTTACTTAAAATACTTTTTTCGATAATCTCTAAACCCCATAGTTTGATATTATAGCCCTAAGAGATCTCAACTCAAAGTTCACTTAAAATGTCAGGACTTACATAACAATATGATTAAAAATTATCAGTAAAGTGTCGTGTATTTCTAGAATTATATATTTTAGAATTAGATGGAATCTTTCAGATCATCTAGCACAACACCATTAATAGAGGAAATTGTGGTCTGGCAGAGGCCATATGAAAACCCAGTCTTTATATTGCTAGACTAGTATTCATTCATTCTTTCATTTCTTTAAGATTCATCAGGGTCTAATGTATACAAAGTCTTCTATTAGGTGATATTAAAGTTAAAATAAAATAGATTATATGTACAATTCAGCTTTCTTCCTCAAGAAGTTTATAGTCATACCATTTAAAAAATAATCATTAAAATGTGCTTTACTCTATACAGTTTATTTTAATATTGTTTTTCTTGTATGTTGTAGTAGAATGACATTTCTTTCTCTCTCTCTCTCTTTTTCACTATGTAGACACGTTCTGTCAGCTGTTAATGAGCAGGATTGGTAGTGGCTGTTTTCAAGCACAAAATGTGAATATATTCTTCTGGAAAAGTTCCCATATATGTATATAATAATTATAAACTCTCTTTTATTGTTCTTCCTAGTGGAAATTTAACGTAGATGACTATAACATCTTGTGGAGTCAAATATATGTTACGAGCATTTACAGCTGTTGCTGCTGTTTGTTTTGACAAAGTGTAGTCAATTCTTTCATAGTATGTTTGATAGCTAATGATCCTATCAATAGGATCAAGTAGGGTTTTAGTTTAGTTTATAAAATGACATGGAATTATGTTTAACTGAAATTAAACATGATGTAGACTTCCCCCCCTCCAAACAGAAGCTTAAAAGAAAACCTATTTTAATCATCAATATTTAAATAGATCTTTTTATTGTTTTCAGCTTTAAGGTAAGAATGGTTAATTCAGCATAAAACTATTCATTTTCAGGTCAGCAATTTTAACCCAAACAAAAGCAGGAATTTTTTTCATGTTTAGCATAAGCAGTAGTTTTTTGAAGTAAGATTATCGGAACATTTACGTTGCTCAAGAAAAAAGGGAAAACAGCATACTGTCAGACACACATCTAAACTAAATTTCCAGTTTATTTCAGAAGTCAAATTCTATGATATGTAGTCACTTTATTCAAAAAACTGGACTGTAATATGACAAAAACTGTATTGTGTGGAAGTAACAGTTCTTGAGTGCCTACCAAATGCTTTTCGCTAATAGGCTATTTGGCCACATGTGAAATATATTTTAAATTTTTTTGACAGTTTGCAAGCAACTAGTACTGTTTTTAAAAATTCTATTAATGCTTTCCTAGAGTATAAATTTGCAAATCCAAAACGTGTTCTTTAGATTTTTTTTATCTTCATAAGCAATATCACAGTGAGGAAGTTCATTTATGGGTGGTTGCTTAGATCTTTATGGATACTGATATATGTCCATCAAGTATCAGTTTTTATTGAATATATTATCTCTGTGCTAAGCATGTAATGAATTCAAAAGAAGTATAAGATACAGTCTCTATTTTCAAGGAAAAGTTATAAAAATGAGACTACAGAGAAAAATTATTGGTCAATTCTAAGAGAATTACTCCAGAATGAGTATGATATATGAGTGGGGATGAATTATAGCTGTCCTCAAATGTGTGATATGTTGTTACATGTGAGAGAGATCAAACCTGTTCTGGCATAGGTTGTAGAACTTATTATATGGAACCTCAGGAAGATACAGAATAGTTTACTATAAAGAAACTGTTCTAACATTGAGTATTTTCAAATATAGATTGTATGCTTCAGGAAGCAGTAAATTCCTAAATCACTAATAAGATATTCAAGCATAGCTTGATAAACAAATTGGGTATTTAGAAAGCATGAAGCATCAAAGAGTGTCACAATAATATCATTGTTACTGTCCCTTCTAATCCTAAGTGTCTATGAATCTATCCAGAGATATTGTATATTAATTAATGTATTTATCATCATCTTCTGTTTTCTCTTGATGTTTGAGTTGACATGGACTTATCTTTATGGTTATCTAATTGTATAACCAATGATGAAGCACGGAAGTTTCCAAGGCTGCCATCAAGAAAGTTAGAGATTGGCACTCTCATGATGCTGGTAAATGGGAACTCAGCCACATGTACATTTTTCCCAGGGCCCAGTGCCTACAGACAGTCCTTAAATTTCAAAAACTCTCCATTTGAGGATCTAACTCTAGCTTGTCTTTCAGGTAGTGTCCAAGATGACGGACTTACTTTCTTCAAGACTCTCTTTCTTTCTTTTCTCTCTCTCTTTCTTTCTTTCCTTATTTTCTTTCTGAGTGTCTTTATTTTTCCTTTCTTTTTTTCCTTTCATCGTATTTCTTTTCTCCCTTCTTTTCTTTTTCCTTCCTGCTTTCCTTTCTTATTTGTTTCTTTCTTCGGCAGTTGTTCACTGAATATTTATACACCAAACTTTCTGCCAGTTCTTGAGTGTATAACACTGAACAAACTGAGTAGACCCTGTATCACTAAGTTTATATTCATGTGGGGAGAAAAGGACAACAAACAAATAACTAACTAAAGGTAGAAAGGGCTGTGCAGAAAATTAAAACAAGTATGTGATATATGGGTGACTACCTTAGTTTGGATGGTCAGGAAACGACTCTGTGAAGAGATGAAATTTAAACTGAGACCTAAATAACAAGAAGGAGACAGCCATGTTAATCAGAGGAGAAAGCATATTAGGCAGAGAAAACAACTGGCTAGAAGGAGCTTGAGTTTTGCTTGAGAAAAAGAAAGCCCAGTGTGCCTGCAGTTTAGTGGACAAGGAGGAGAGTGGTGGAGATAAGGTGGGAAACTGGCCAGGTAGGATCTGAGGCCCAGGTAAAGAGCTTTATTTTAATCTAAATGAGATAGGAAGCCATTAGTGGGCTTTAGCAGAGAAGTGATATTATCTAATGTAACTTTTTTAAAGAATTCATTTTAGCCAGAAATTAAAGAAGAAATTTTAAGTAAGTAGAAGCAGGAAGACAAATTCGTTAAGTATACAGAGGTGCAATTAACAGTTGATAGAGACTTGGAGTCTGAGTCTTAGACCATGCTACTCAAACTTCAGATCACCTGGCAGTCGTGTTCAAATGCAGATTGTGACTTGGGTTTGGGGTGGGATCTGAGATTCTGCATTTCTTACAACACTACAGGTTATGCTGATACACTGAAAAGCAAGAACTTAGGTAGGATAGTTATCATGGAGAGAGCAATATATATCATACAGTACCTGCTCTCTGTCCACTTTCTGTGAGATCTTGTTCTCCACCAGAATAATCACAATGCTGATAATCTACGTCAGATAATATAGTAAAAGCTAAACTTTAATTCTGTAAGAATGACTCTAATGGTGGGAATTCATGAGTGGAAGGGATATATTAGGGCAGATGGATTCTCTGGGTTAATCTTAATGACAATAATTAATTATGCCAACACGTAAGAATGACCCATTTGATTATATTAGTTATGATTTTACTGGAAAGATCAATGAATGAATAAATGATGAAAGCGTTCTCAATTCAAATTTTAACTCATTTATTATTTTCAACTTTTATCCTAAATTTTATACCTTGAAGTGATTTTACTTAATGTGTTATCAAATAGGAGAAAGAAAAAACGTAAGGTTTTAGTTTCCCTTTACTTACCCTGTTTCATATCTCTGAAAGGCCAACCAATAGACGGAAGCAAAACATAGTGGAAAGAAAGATACAAAAATGGATTTTTTCCAAAATCAATTCCAGATCAAAAATTTTCGTGATTAAATAATTAAACATTATCTTCTATTTTATATAAATGGTGAAATTGCATTTGCCTGCTTGAATTCTCAGGTCCTTCTTTATGAGACTAACTGATGTATTAATTTTCATGCTTGTTTAGCATGAATAATAAAAAAAAAACGGAGAATTTATAACTTTTAAAGAATTTTTTGTTACATATGATTCTTGTGAGATACTTTCATTTATTAAATTAATAATTTTTATGTAAAAACTTTGATATTGGGTTGAGTAAATACATATTTAACAGATAGGGATTATTAACATTTAGGTGAGTGAACTACATATAAATCTTGACTATTGCATGCTTTATCTTATCTTTTTTGTTGTTGTTTCATTGTTCTCTTGATTTTTCCCTAATTATATTATTTTGTGGAAAATTGTGTTCAATGTTGATATTTGTAGCAATTTAAAAATCCATGTCTAGAAATGTGCCAATTTATAATTTAAATGCGTAATTATTTATTTGACTATCATCCTTATTTTCTATTCCGTTACCACATTTCATCACATTTGTGAAATTGTCAAAACTATGTTATTCATAACTGTAAATATATTTTTATATTTCTACTTCTTTTACATTTTGTTGAAACTGCTAAAAGACAGAAAGAAGAGAAAAAATAAAATGTTAGAATTTACTTGGTAACAGGTTTATGCATTTTTAAAAGTTATTAGATAAAAATACTCTGAATCCCTGAGGACTTTTATGACAATATTAAGCAATGAAAATGTATTTTCTTCATAAATGACAAATCTGCAAGTAATCATTTTAACATTTTTATCCAATGCTACCCCCTCAAGCCATGCTTCTGACTTATTCTTATGAAGAAATTTTAAGAACTTCTAAGGACCTAATGTTTTTATTTTCCTTTGAGTAGATCTTAGGAAGCATGTATCTTTTCATATTAACTGGAACCATCATCTCATAACAATGCTCTTATTTCATAAATGCTATTTTTTCAGATTTTCAGTCTCATTGTTATACTCATCAGTAATTGTTAATCAGGCATGTTAGAAAGTTACTCTTTATAATAACATACTATTTCTCAATTTTTATGGAATGGGCAAACAAGGGAAGATGATAATACGTACTGCACTGATTGAAAAGGAAGGCTTAACTTTAAAGATCGGAGATGAAAATGGGTTTGTGTGTAACTGATTTCCCCAAATGGTTACCAGAGCTAATTATTTTACCTGTGAATGAGATGTTCACAGTGATTGTGATGTTTGTGACTTTTAAATCTTTTTCCTTGTTAAAATATTTTGAAGGGCTAGACTTTCCATTTGTGTTCAAAGCTGGTGCCAAAGTGGACTCCTCTGCCTTTGGAGTATGAAGTATGATCCTATGTTAGAGACATTTTTATCTTGTTCAGAATTATTTCAGGGCATTTTCACCCACTTTTGCAACAAGCTGCTTCCCTTGCATGTAGTTTTCTAGAGCATATGGCTGCCCTGCTGTGCACAGAATGAAATCACACAATTAAGCTTTATAATTTTAGGAAGAGCAGAACCTTCATATATGGCAGAACAGCATGGTGTTAGGTTTGGGGTGCATTGCATAGAATATTTTTCTCTTCATAATTGTGTCATTTGAATTCTGCATCATGGACTATTGCTTTTTAGTGTTGGTGCTTGATTTGTCTTTGTTTAAAATATTCCTCAAATGGCAGTTCTTCATAATACCAAATGGGATTAAAGTGATAGAAATTTCTAGATTGATTTTATCCAGAGCCCAGAGAGCTTAGAAATCTCTGATTTAGTAGGCTTACATTAAGGAAAAAAAAAAGTTCATCAAGTCTTCTGAACCTTCCCATTAGAAAGGAATGGAGCCAAAGATGATTTTACTAAAAAGACTACATGATGATTTGAATTTCATATAGCAGTTGGTTTTTCTACATCTTTTGTATTAATCTATTCACACTTTTAGAATAAAGTATTAAAATTCTTCAAGCTGTAGGATTATACTTGGCACTATCAGTAAATAATGTCTTTACTCAATATTAAATTCAGTTAATGAAGCTAGGTCTGCTCTGTACTAAAGTAAAACATGCTTACAGTCATATTGTTGACTGCTTAAAATTTTATATTAGCTTTACATTAAAAAGAATAAATGAAAATATGATGTACTAATCCTATCTATTTGTGGTTTTCCATGATATATACTTGGGAGTTCTGGTTGAATATATGGAATGCTATTATTCATAGTCAGGTGGTGGTGTAGATGCTAGGATTGAAGTTTCAGAGTCAAACAAATGAGTGCATTTTACTAACATGTGCATAACCTTGGTCAATCTACTTAGCCCTTCTCTACTTTTACATCTGTAGAAAGGAGGGAAATAATCTCATTTTGAATGGGTATTTTGTGGCTTAAATAAGACAGTAGGCATAGAGAATCTGTACTTTAGACACACAACCAATAAATGATACTGCCCCCTTCTGGAGCATCTATGAGAAGAAAATATGCTCTAGCTATATAAAAATCTCATAAGGTAAAGATACCTGAACAAATTAAGAAAACAGCATAGGGTTTTAAATTTCTTAGGTAGCTAATTTCCTTAGAAATAAAATGTATAGTTTAATGCAATATTGATAGAGAATAATGGAAACAACTGATACATACAGCTCTATTTAACACTATTCATATTGATCTCATATATAAGTTATACCAAAGTAATGTGTACCATTCAGTTCATCTCAAGTTTCTAATAGCCCCATATTTTTTTCTTGCCAGTTTTACTTCGATATAGCCAACTCTCTTAACTTTATTTTTATCTCTATCCTTGTGAATTTACTATGCTTCTTGGGGTGATAATTGGTAGAAAAGAGCATACATGTGTGATCTAGATCTTTAAAACATTCCCTAGGAAACAAGTAAGCAACCAATGGTAGAATGATGAGCAACAGCTGCCCCTATTTCTACTTAGATATTATTGTTTGAAGTATAAGAGTAGTCATGGACAAATTAAGAGATGTTTAATATAGTACCTGAAAAATCAAATCTCTAATCATTTCCATGTACCAGTGGTATATCCATCAGAGTCTGTTGGGAGACAATGGAACATGGGTTAATTCAAGAAGGGCTTACTTACAAAAGGATTATTTCTAACTGATTGGATATAAAGGAACCACAAGGGATCATGCTGTAACTTAGGATAGTAGCAGCTAGGCTGTTGCCATTCCCGACCCTTTGGGACAGAGAGAGAAATATGTATCAGTTTGGCATGAAAGGAATAGTGACCAGTTAAGGGTCCTAGTCAACTCCAGTCAACCCAATGGTGAGGCGCCTTGTGGAATAATCCCCATCTTACTTTCCTCCCTCCCTCCATCCTCCTGCTGGAATTTTCAAGAAAATAAGGGAGTCTGTTGATAGAATCTAGTGCTTCACAAATTAAAATGTTCATAAGAGTTACCTGGGGATCTTGTTAAACTGTAAATCCTAATTCAATAGGTCCAGGGTGGGGCTTGATAGTCTGCTTTTCTAACCAAACCCCCAGTGATGCCAGTGCTGCTAGTGCAATGTCACAATTTGTGTAGCAGGAAATAGCTTATCAGATCAACCTTCTGTACAAAGAACAAGGAGGGGAATGGATCTGGAAAGGTGTATGGGCAATATAGAGCATAGATGAGTTATGAGGAGTGTTTTGCTGTCTTCACTAGCCATGAACTTAGCAGCATAACCCTGCATCAAAGTCGCCTGTCAAAGCCCACCTATGCTTGTTTTTAATAGAATCCAGGTAGTGATACCAAGGCTTCTGGTGATGAGCTTGGATAAAATATAATAATCTGAAATCAAAGGGATGAGGCAAATATTATCTATTAAAGTTATTTATTAAAGTAATAACATTTTTCTGAGTTTTTTACTTGGAATTATTTACTGTACTAATGAACTTTGTAGTGGAATAATATATTCCACTGCCCTCAGTCTAATGATATTCGTTAACTGTGGTTGCAGTTGCTTCTTTCCCAGTTAGTCTCATATTAAAAGGCATTGTAGTGTATATAAGTGATCTCTGATGTTGAGTATGAAACAAATATGTGATATAAAATTTCTTTGTTTATTTTGAGTAAGAATTTTTTTAATAAACCTGTAGGTATATTTTTGTTGTTGAGATTGTTTGATAAGTTTTGCCTAATTTCCATATTCTCTAAGGCATCCATGTGAAAACCAGGGCCATCTTAAGCATCCAAAAAAAAAAAATTGAATGTTATCATTTTTCATGTTACATTTTATAGTGAAATTATCTTTGGTAAAATTAATTTATGAAAAAAGAACAGAAATTCTAAACAAAACAACAGAAAACCATTTCCATTCAAAAGAATATGATATTTCAAAACTAAAAAGAGCCTAAGAGAATGAATGAATTGAGTGGATCTTAATATTTAACTGTAGGATGAAAGATAAAAATGTTAGTTCATTTGAAGCTGTCAGAAAATGAGGATTAAAACTTAATTAAAGTCTGAGACAGGTTTAAAAGTATCTATGAACCATACCAAAGGTAACTTCTCCCATATGGTGACTTTCATTATGCCTGTTATAAGAATCCCTAAAGAGAATATAAAAATTCCACATTTTTCATAGAATCCTGACATTTTACAACATACCGTAACTGCAAGACCTGTCAGGCCAAGCATTGCGAGTGCATCTGCTGGTGTCTACATAAATGTTACGGATTCCTGAATTTGTTCCACTTCTGGGAGGGAGGAAAGTCCATATACAAATTTTAGTATCTTTAGCCAATAATTCAGTTGTGTGATTTTCAACCAGTTCTTTAGTCCATCCACTGTCTTAAATAAAAAGTAGCAAAATTAATTCAATCTAGAAGACCTGTGAAAATTAACAAATTGGTTTTATAAAATATGATTTCTTCATTTCACACTTGCCCCTCTGTTCAGTTTTCCAGGTAAAAAAAATTACTCTATTTTTCAGTCTGAAGTGGTTGAAAAATAATATTCCAAACATTTAGGGTCTACACTGATCTCATTACAACTTTGAGACCTTGTAGCTTCAGAATCTTCTTTTGTAAAAGTGAAAATGAGACTGTTACAAGAATACTTTAAAATATTCTGAATAACTATCCATATATTCATAAAAACTAATATGATTATATAAAGATGTTTCCATACTTTCATACTAAATTTACTATTTTGGTCAGAGGATTTGGGGAAGTTTCTAACTTTATATTTAAAAAATTAAATTTAAGTTAGAAATCCAGGATGATTTAATTGTATGCCATCCCTACACAGTGAAAAAGACGTAATACAAAATAATTGAAAAGTTTTTAGTATTGCATCACCAATTGGAATGGCTTCTGAAACTGACTAGATCTTAAAATTGTAACTGGTAATGACAATAATAAAAATAACATTTACTGAACTCTTGCGAAGTGTCAGTTTCCTGAAATTATTGTAGAATTTAAGCATGACTGTAAATTTTCTTTCAGCTGAAAATGGGTCATTATATAAATTTTGTATTTATACATTGTATATGCAAGAATAAGTGCTAGCCAAAAACTAGCGTGATAGCATAAATAGAAGTTTAGGATTTAAAAAAAATATTAGACTATCTGAAGCATGTTACTTATCTCTACTGATTTTTAAAAGGAAGACTACAGTAGATTTTAATAATAAAATTGAATATATATCATTTCTTACTAAATTTAATTGGTCTAATTCCATCATTTAAAATTTTTGGATCATGCATAGCCCTAATATGTAAGTGTCTACAAATGAATTTTTGAAAAATGAATTTTTCAGTGCTTTTGAACATATTTTGTTGCTATTTTTCTCATCAAATAGTGGCCAGTATAATTTCTCTTATTTTAATATGTTGTGAAATATTTTTCACAGATTCATGAGCCTCTTGCTAATATGCTGTTGAATTTATTATATTTTTTTACTCTATAATCCAGAAACATGATCTAATTGCAGTATACTCTAATCATTTTTTAAAATTCTACTGCAGTAACATTTATAAAGCAAACATTATTTTCTCGGAAATTCGTGTCCAGCGAGAAACCTTATATGAAAGATGGTAAAGTAGACACCACAGGAACAGTACCTAACTTTTATTCTGACATCAGTATAGTTTCTTGATGTTATTTCTAAGGATGATACGGAAGGAGTGACCATTGAGAAGCCTCGATGCTAAATATGTTCTGAAGAAGTATTTTGTTCTGTCAGTGCAGGGTGTAGGAAAAAAAGTCTTAAATTTTAACATTTTTAGGCCTGTAACATGGAGCCATCATTTACTTTTAAAAGAACAAATGAACAAAATTTATCCTTGTAACACAGTTAAATACTTTTATAATCTCTAGGGGCAGGCCCGGAGGCATAGTGGTAAAGTTCATGTGCTCCTCTTCAGTGGCCCAGGATTCACGAATTCGGATCTCGGGCATGGACCTACATACTGCTCATCAAGCCACACTGTGGCCCCTCCCACATACAAAATAGAGGAAGATTGGCAGAGATGTTAGCCCAGAGACAATCTTCCTCAAGCAGAAAGAGGAAGATTGGCAACAGATGTTAGCTCAGGGACAATCTCCGTCACCAAAAAAAATTTAAACAAAACCAACTCTCATAATCTCTAATCCCATTTTAATCTTTGAGATAGAATTGAGAATTCTGATTACATTAGTCTTTCCTTCTTCTTTTCATCTAATTCTATACCTAAATACTTAAGAATAGTTGAATGAATCTCTTAGAAATGAATAGAGACGTTAAACAACTTGTCCTATGTCTTATGGGACCAGAACACAGGTCTCCCAGATCCTAGTCCAGTGAGAAAAATGCCACAAATCACACACTGTATTTTAACACAGTCCTGACCTGGAATAAAATTCCTAGTCAGTGATTGATTATATTTCTTAGTACCCACGTAAATGAATCTACTGTCAATAGTGAGATGTGCCATATTCTCAAAAACTAATTCACACACACATATACATTAGTTTTAATAACCAAAACCAAAACTAAAGGAAGTTATTTTCTTATTAGTATAGTTTATTTATTGAGTATAAGGAAAAAGTAAAGGTAATAATTAATTAATTCAAAATAAAAAGTAGGAATTATACTTCCAGGTATCATGATATTAAACACAGCACAAAAAAGTGAAAGACATTATTGTACATTTAAAAAGTTAAAATGAGCAAAAATAAACACCAAAAAATGAATAAGATACAGGACTTACTTTCTCAGAAGAAATTATTTTCCTTTTCAGAAGTTATCATAATCTGATTTAATCTCAATAATGCAGCTACTGCCACTTGCAAGATAAATTATCAAAATAAATACTACAAATTTGGAAGATTAAGATAATAAACAAAATATTGCATTTGTTTTATCTTTATTATTGTGTTAGAATACAATCTAAGAAAATGAAGGGGATTTCTGATTGTTCTGGTAACATTTAATAGATAAGGCCATCGTTCTACAAGAGTTCCATACAAATCTGAAGCAATTTTTTTTTCCAATGAAAAAATGTTCCATTCACTAATACTGAACATGTCTGTTTCTTCTTTTTCAAAGATAAATGTTCTGTAAAATAACAGATTTTCACTGTATATACATAGCAACGAAATAGAATAAAAACTTGGGGGTATATGACTTTTGAGATTATGTAGTGAAGAGTCGATCAATTTTCAAATAAGGAACTTGAAGCCAGGAGATGTTTTATGAGTTTAAGTTTTAGAAGCTCATTGATAGAGGGACTATTTAAAGGTCTCTTCCAAACCTCCAACTGACAGTTGAATTTCCTCTATCACCTCTGTGTAATATGATCAGTTTCCATAATGTTAAAGACTGGTAGCAACACTAAATATACTACCTCCCAACCTATTTTCTTCCAGTAATACCACATGTTCGCAGGTTACACTAACAAAGATTCTCTAACATAAAAATAAAGTCTTATGCCATTTTCCACAAAGAAAATGTTGATATTTGAAATAAAGTCAAACTCTTTATCCGTATATGTGCACTTTAAGTTATAATATAGTTAAGTTATATATGTTATAACTTAATTTCAAATAAGTGACTTTAGCTGATTAACATGGAAGTTAGATGAGGTTTAAGTAACATCAGTCACGATCGTTTTTGTGTAAGTTTTTAAATGCATTTTAGAATTCAAATTGATGTTGAAGGTAACACAACAATGATTGATCTGGAAAATACTGTCATGATAATTCCCTACAGTGGTTTAAAACTACTTTAACAAAGATTACAGAAACAAATGGTTTTCCTAGTGTCCAGGGCTTACAATTAAACAAAGATGGATTTTGTTGTTGGCCTAATATAGTCTTTTCTACCAGATCTTTCCCATATTATATAATATTTCCATTATGCGAAAAAAAAATATTTTTTTAGGTTAAACTGAAAAAGCAGTAAATAGCAATAAAAAGGAAGAAAAATTGTTTAGCATGTGAAAAGCAGAAGAAAACAGAGGAAATGGATCTTTGTGCTTGTGTCTACATGTCTTGCATATAGTGAAATTTGTTAAAAATTTATTAGAGCATGCATAGTTTTTATGTATTTAAAAATAGTCAGTTTTACACGTGAAAGTACTTCATTTTGAACGTTTATTCCCCTATTACTTCCTCCTTTTCTAATTCATAATTAATAAAGGAAATTGTCCCAACAAAATGTCTTTAATTAAATGAGCCAGAATTTACAATATTGCATTTATTCATTCAATCATAGACTCGTACAACAAGTACCACATGAGTTAAAATACTATTCCTGCCTTTGAGAAGCTCACAGTACAGTAGAATGAATTGACACAAACAACACACTTTTGATATTTCCTTAACCTGTACAAAAGGCCACAGCATATTTTAACTTATCTCCATGATGAAATGAGCTTTACATGCTTATTACTGAAATATACTTGTTAAAAAGATCAGATTTTGGGCCAGCCCTGTGGTGCAGTGGTTAAGTTGGGTGTGCTCCACTTCGGCGGCCTGCATTTGGATCCTGGGCGCAGACCTACACCATTCGCCAGCCATGTTGTGGTGACCTGCTTACAAAATAGAGGAAGATTGGCACAGATGTTAGCTCAGGGCTAATTTTCCTCAAAGCCAAAAAAAAGGGCAAGATTGGCAACAGATGTTAGCTCAGGGTAACTCTTCCTCAGCAAAAAAAAGAAAAAAGATCAGGTTAATTTTGTAAGTTAAATGTGGCCACTAGAAGCACTATTACTTGATGGCATGTGGTATTTAATGCATATACCTTGTAATATATAATATTTTAATAAATTTGCAAGTTTATATTTTTATGGTATACTTGAGATTTAACATTTAGGTTTAGAGCAGGGTCTTTCAATTGGTATTTGCACTATTTGTCTTTTCAATTTATTCATAAAGAAATATACAATCTGTGTTCTTTCTGTTGAAATTATAAAAAGATCTAAAGTATGTGTTTACTATTTAACATATTTTAAAGTTTTTTTGTGAAGTTAAATTTTATATTATGATCCATTCACCCTTTTTATCTTCTAAAATGGATATTCTCTTGGCCTTCCATCTTCTGCATCTGTATTACAATTATTGTACTTTCAAAATATTTAGGTTTCTTTCCTTCAATTTAAATTTACAAATAGATGCTTAAAAAAAAAAAGGCTTAGGTCCCTTTAGAACCAGGAAGCTATTTAGAACTCCTTGGTCTGAGGCGACAGTTTCTTAGCTAGGTTTGTCCTTGACCTCATCCAAGCAAATAATCAAGTTCAGATACAATGTTACAAGCATGTTACATAAACCTGCCCTTTCTCCAAAGGCACACACACACACACACACCCCTTCCATAGTTCTCATCATCCTTATTCCTACTAACATTATAGAACTGAGCTTTTTGACCCTTTGGACTTTTCTTCTTCTTCAGTTTTCTCCTTTGTGTTTATAATCTTTTCATTTATTTTTTCTTTATCCTTTAAGAGATTTATGTTAAAACTACAATGGAATATTCAGACTTATTTGTAATACTTAAAGTCAAATCTTAAAATGAGGAGAAAAGTAGAGGTAGAATTCCTGCTTCTAGTTCATGTTTGGATTGGGAGAATCTAGAATTATTCCTCAAAATACAAAATGCAAATTTGGTTTAAAAGAATTTTAAGATAGCAGGAAAATTCACAAGTGGCGGAACTAAATTTAGAGTAGTTGAATACTTCAGCAGAACTAAACTTTAGCTTACCATTGGGGTGGGGATGTGGAAGAGAATTACAACAAAGAGAATAACTTGAGAGAGATGTAGTCATTCTTTCACTGTAAATAAAGGAGCACAGATAAAGAATCTCAGAACTATGAAGAGACTGAGCAGTTATGTAGTCCCAGCTTCTTATTTTAAGAGAAAGGACCAACTCATAATTGCTAAGAATCAGATCTCTTAAATCCTACTCCACTGATCATTTTCCTCTTTTTTTATGTGTAGTATGTGTAGATAGTTCATAACTATATATTCCAGTAAACCATCAGACCCTATCTCTACTTTTCTACTTTTGAAGGTATTAACAAGAAAAAAAAACACAAAAATCACCTTAAAATATTTCAAAACCAATAGAATATGCATAATTTGAACTAATTGGGCAAAATGTCAGAATTAGTGAAATGATCATCTTAAACTTTTGAACAAAAATTTGTTTTTCTTTTTTCAAATTCATGGCATGAACAAAACCTGATTGCCTACTGTTTCAGGCTATCATCCCTACCTATAAACCTCATAAAAAGCAATATGTAAAAAATTCTAAATTATAATTGAGGAAGTTAAATATATCCTTTGCATTCTTGTTCATGTTGGTGTTTTCCAAAGAAAATAATTTGGGTCTCAGATCAGATTGTATGACATTTTTTAATTAGTGGGGTTTCAATTAAAAAGATTTTCTTTGATTACCTTGATGTCATTAAAAATTTAAAGTCTCCTGAACTACGTTTATCACTTTCACAAATACAAAGCAACCATAGTTAATCAAATAATTTATACTTAAATGGAAATAATTCTTTTCCTTCATTGAAAATACTTGAAAAAATGTTTTAAAAATGTTTCAAGTAACTTTGTTGAATTTATATTTGCTTTTTGGGCAAATCCAGTCATATCTATTTTAATATAGTGCACAATGAAATATACCATAATAGCAAAAATAGTAGCAAGGTATTTTAGGTGAACTCTAAATAGTTGTAATTCACTTTCATAAATTTTGTATGATATGGACTGACATCAATCATAGCGTCAAAAGTAATGATTATGAAAGGAAATGATTATTGGCAGAAATACTAAAATGTATTTTAAGTTTTTACAATCATGCCACTTTCTTAAATGTGCCCTAACATTTCAGTTAGGCTAAATTACCTAAAAAATAGTTTATTTTAAAAACCAAGTTCATTAAATTCTTCCCACTTTTATAATGTCTCAATATTTTTATTTTCTAGTTTAATTTATTCCACAAACTTTGATGAATTCAAGTGGTATGATAAATGTTAGTTTTTTGCTCTTATATAAAAACTTGGATAATATTAAAAAATATCTATACGTATATGCAGGATTCTCCCTAAAGAACACTTAAAATCCTTCTTTACTGCTTGGTATTTTATTACTTAGTGATTATATTGCTATTTCTTCTTTTTTATTTTATTCTGGATACTCTGTATCAGGCTTAAGAAAGCAGTTTCTTTAACTTGCATAATTCCATGCTAACAAAATTTGTTAACTTGAATTTCATTTAAAATTGTATATCCTGATACATGTTTTTGTTTGTTTTCTTAACTAGTGAAAAAGGCCATAGATTTTAAATCTAGAGGATTTAAATTGTTTCCAGGGAAAGACAACAGCAACAAGTTTTCTATCTGTGAGTGTACTCCTTTTTTGTTACTTTCTCTAGTGCAAGAGTGAAGTTTGTGCTGTCTGTGTTGTTTGTGTATGTTTTATAAAAATGTTTGTGTATTTACCAAATTAACTGCATTAATATCTATATAACATGCATGATTATTATTCAATATTTTCTGGTATTTAAATGCGTATTGAGTTAATGGATTAATGTGATAAGCTCCCAAGCTCAGATTGCTTGAAAATGTAAAAGAAACTTTTGATCTAGTGTGTTAACATTCTAGTTTTGTGATTCTAGGATGTGAGATTTAAAAAGATGAGTATGAGGCCAGCCTGGTGGCATAGCAGTTAAGTTCACACACTCCACTTTGGCAGCCCAGGGTTCGCTGGTTTGGATCCTGGGTGCAGACCTACACACCACTCATGAACCCGTGCTGTGGCAGGCATCCTGCATATAAAAAATAGAGGAAGATGGGCACAGATCTTAGCTCAGGGCCAATCTTCCTCAGCAAAAAACAAACAAACAAACAAAAAAGGATTGGCAACAGATGTTAGCTCAAGGCTGATCTTCCTCAAAAAATAAAATAAAGAGAAAAGAAGAATGAAATTCATGGTTTCTTGTAGGAATTTTTGTTTGAACATATCTAAATTTCCCCATAATTATTTTTTAAGGAAAAAATTTGAGTTAATTTATCCAAACCCCTTAAGTCTATAGTCCTTTTTTGTTTTCTTTTGAAAATCTCATGCAATGGCCTGAAATATAAATATACTTATATGCAGCCCCAATACACAATTTTACTTAACATTCAGGGATTTAGAGATCTTCTGAAGTTCATCCATGAATCTCAGATTAAGAATCACTGAATTAGAGCATTCATCTGTATTATCATAAATGAACATAAAGTCAAGTCTCTGGAGAGCTATGCATTTTTGTAGTATAAATCAACAGCAATTTGTAGAAATTCCCTACCTTACTGTTCATACAGATACATGTTATAAATTTTGAAAGAATCCATTCATGATACATCTGACTTCTAAAATGACATATTGACAGTAAATAAGATTATTGTAAATAACATTATTTTTTTTAACAAGAGTATATTTTTAGCATCATTATTTTTATTCAATTCAAAATCCTCTAATGAAATGAGTTTATAATTATTTAGCAAAAATCATTCATTATAAGGGTGGCTCCTTGGCTGAGTGGTTAAGTTTGCAGTCTCCACTTCGGCGGCCCAGATATTCACAGGTTCGGATCCTGGGTGGGGACATGGCACTGCTCATCAGGCCGTGCTGAGGTGTTGTCCCACATAGCACAACCAGCAGGACCTACAACTAGAATATACAACTATGTACTGGGGGGCTTTGGGGAGAAAAAAAATAAGAAGAAGAAAAAATAAAAGATTGACAACAGATGTTAGCTCAGGTGTCAATCTTTAAAAAAAAAATCATTCATTCATTGTAGTTATATCAGAAAAGGATTTTACTTACATGTGTATTGACTTGTTATATATAAAAAACAGTAAATGACACAAATTGAGCAGTTACATCAATTATCAAGAAAGAAATTTGAACCTATATGTTATCAAATATTTTAAAATATGATTTTTACATTTTGTTAGATTTGAGAATACTAAAGCAAAATTAGGAGATATCAATAGTAAATCATTGATCAAATTGGGTTACCCATTTGGAAAGCACTAAACAGTTCATTTCAAAGTATTTAGCTCTATAATTATGATTTCTTGTTTTATTTTTTGAGTTGAGAACGTATTTTCAATATTGATACTGTCTGTTTTTAAAAAAAAAATAATGCTGCAGTATTATTTTCATATATTAATTGTTTGATACATTTTGGAGAGAAAGACATTTTCCTATAATAGAAAATATGAAGAAAAAAGTTGTCAGATGAAATTATTCTGACACGTTAAACTTCATCCTGCAGCATGAAATAAAAGTTAAATGTTTGCAGACTTAACTATTAGGTTTACTACCTTTTTTCCTAATGTTTTTGTCTTGCCAATATACGTATTTTGGAGTTCTAGGTAGAAATTTATAAGCTATGGCTGTTGCACTCTTTCCTTATTTTTGCTACACAGATGTTATTTAGTATGCTGCATGCTTCAGACTTTCAGGTGTCCTGGGAAATTCAGGGTCTTTATACTAAAATATCTAATTTGTATCATAGCATTGAGACATATGTTACTCTCTATACTTGGTATATTGCCTGAGTGTACAAATATATTACTTTCATTTTTCTTATATAGGGGCTATAGGGTGAACAAGAAAAGGAATTTAGACATAATAGTATATCTGTGGGAAAAAAAAATTGAATTTTTAAAAATATTTATTTAAAGAATATTTGCTTTAAAATCGTCAGGAGAAAAGTTAATGAATCAAAAATAGTTAATCATGAAGCAAAAAATGTTAGTTTACTTCATAATTTTAAAACAAAATTTGCATTTATCCATTACATTTATGTAAAAGATAAAAAATACTCTTGTACCTTTTTGTTTTTAGTTTTGAAAATAAATAGTACCACTTCAACTGACACAAATTATTTTCACCAATTTTTTTATAGTCACAAAATAACAAGCCATTATTTTAAATTTAATTTTATTATATTTTTTTCAAATATTTAATATCTAGTGTTAAGAATATATTCTCTATAGTTGTCTATAGAAAAGAGTTATATTGTTTTAATTTTTATCATTATTATATGTCTATTATCAAGTAAGCATTTAGGTCTTCTCTTTGATATCATTGATTTAACACAGGGTCAATTAATTTTAAAATTAGACCATTTTATCTGACATTTACCTTTCAAATGAAAAAATGAAGAAATAAAGCTTGTGTTCTTTGAAAAAAGAACCAGTCGGTTCTATTACTGGAACTGCCAGAAGTGAGCATAAGTGTGGAGGGCGTGAACTACACGCATTGCTAAAGCATGTCTACCCTCAACAGCAGCTTTAAAGTTTATCTAAGAAACAAATTAACAGGAGATTCAGGAAACTGCAGTAGTGTTTATGGGGAGCAATTGGTTTTTATATTTTAAACAAGGTTTTAAGCAAGTTTTATATAAATAAACAAGTTTTTATATTTTAAAATGCGTTGAACTTAGTGAACTAGTTGTCTTGCCAACTTTTCTACTAGTCTATTCTAGAATATTAAAGTGGAATTATAAAGAAACTGAGAGTTTCCCATAATGTATTGATTTTTTTAAATTTTGTCTTCAAATTCATACTTTCCTTTATTCATATTATCCATTCAGTCCACAATTCTATTTGGACTACTCCATGGCAGCAGCATGCTAGGCTAAAAAGGTAAAAGAGTGAGTAAAATACAGTCTCAGCTGGCAAGGATCCAATATTTTATTGGGACGCTAAATGAGTTAAGAGGCAACTCTGTGGAATATAAAGTTAGTATGAAATAACATTCTGTCAACATCAATGATGTTTGAGTTCAAAACAGGATCCAAAAGCACTGTATTTTATAACGTGGAAAAAGATTTTAAAATCTAATATAAAAAAATCTAAGAAAGATAGCAATGTAACCAGCTAGATGAGGTCATGTAGAGATGATTTTTAGTGAAAATCTACATGTTTTACTTTTAGAGTAGATTATGTGCTATATAAAAGCAAAAGCCTCAGAAAACTTGGTTATACTAACAATATTATATTTTGATGTTGGCTAATTTTATAGTGTTTTCAAGCTAGAACATACAATAATAGGGTAAATTAAGATTCCTGTAGCATGTTTTATAAATGCATATACTAAAGACACTTCAATGTTATAAGAAATGGCAATTCATTCAATTTTTAAAATCCTATAAATTCTGCCCTCTCTCTTTTTTCCACTGCTTTGTGGGGAAAGGGACTCCTGTTGCGTAGATAATAATAATAATAATAATAAAATATCCTTAACGATCAGAGCAAAAAGAGTATTCTCCATAGTGATGCTCTCTTCAAAAGGCAGCACCCTTGTCCATGTAATTAAACTTTTAAAGAACATTCATGTTCTCACCACTCTGCAAGTTACTATTCAAAATAAAAGAAATAAAAGTGATGTCTGTCCGGTTGCTGGAATGGCATTATGTAGTGAAAGCAGCTGATTGAATGAATACTAACTTTATTTGAATGTCTTGGCATCACTAGCTGTGGGAAATTATGAACTATCTAAATATCAGAGAAGAGACTATATACTTTATTCTTTATTTTGAATGTTTTTAATTAAAGAACATTAAGTAAATACATGTATCATGCAGAAGCTCTCCTGTTATCTTTACATTTTAAATTAGGAAGTCTTTCTCCCATTGCAGATGTCCAAAAACAGTGGTTTAAAGGACACTTCCAAATAGATGAAAATCGTTTGACGATTAAAATAGTAGGAAATGGGATTAAGTAAAAACGGTAAAAATTATAAATATGCTCTACACTTTAAGATAAAATGTTTGGAAAAGTGTTTTTAATTTTAATTAGTGATGCCATTTTGCCTTGCTGAGCTTTCTGGACAGAATGTAGGGCTCACAGGTTGAGATTAGAATTTCTTGAATCAGTCTGTCAAGGTTTAAACCTAGACTAAGGCACTAACTAGCAATGTGACTTTGGGAACATTTTTTAACCTCTCCATGCCTCAGTTTCTTCACTTGTAGGAAGTGGTTAATAATAGGAACTACCCTTAAGATTGTTGTGAAGATTCAGTGAGTTCATCCATGTAAATGATGTAGAAAAGTCCCTGACACATAGTACTATGTACGTGTTAGCTATTGTTAAAATTCATAATAATCTAGGTTTACTTTTTGAGGCAATGATGATGATGAAATGGAAAAACATGAATTTTTTATTTTTTTATTTTATAATATATATTTGTATTGTATTCAAAGACAGACCACTTCTAGATTAACCTATAATCTGTGTTATACATTATAAGATAATAAAATAGGTAAACCTTGGTCATGCTACCTCCTTTCTTTATCTTTATCCCATGTTAAAATTTAATAATATGTACTACTCTTTATAATATGCTAAAACAGTTTAAAAAATAAATATAAAATTGCCCATGTTATATAAAAGAGAAAATAGAATAATGTGGAAGAAAATGAATGATTATCTTTTGCAAAAAGGAGATTTGACTGAGTCTTGAAAATTAGATAGGCTTTTGATAGCTAAACTGGAAGAAAGGGAAAACGGGGAGACATGGAGAAAACAGAAATAAAACATGGAGTGAGCATGGCTAGCCAGTAAAATTGCAGAACAATGCAGAATCTGTTGGACTTGAGTTATGGATGCATCTTGGGGAGTAGTGGGAAATATAACTGATATACTAGAAATCTAAAATCATAGAAGATTTCAACGGTAATAAAAATTGTTTGAAGAAGTTTAGTCCTCCTCTAGTACTCAAGGTGGATCAGAGTGAATGATAACGGAGTCACAAAAACATCAGTGATTAGCTGAGAGCATGCAGATGAGAGGACAATGGGAATTTGGGTGGGATTATCTAGTAGGTCATTGAAGGAACAAGAAAGGAGCATGGAAAAGATGAAAAAATATAGCTTGGAGGTTGTTAGCAAAGAAGTAATTTTTCAAGCCATGAGGGAAATATGAAATACGGAGAACTGTGATTTAATTGTCCACCATATGTGATATCAGGCAAAGTAAGAGAGTGGCCCAAAAAGCCCACAGAAAAGTAAAGAGGAATTACAAACCAAGTCAGCAAGGCAAAAAATGCAAAAACATCACATGCTTTGCATGGATCAATGAATATGTAATAAAGTTGGCAATAAGGTTATTGTTGGAACTGTTTAGGAAACTGATTTTTATGGAATGAAGGACACAAATGCAAAATTTCATATCTAATTGAAAATATGACAACTTTACCAGAGTCATGACTGTTGGTCCGTCATGTGCTATCTGACAAATCAGTTTGAACATGTTGACCAATCTGAAGTAAATGATGCAGGGATCCAGTGGTTCTCAATGTTGACTTTATGTTAGAATCACTTTAAGGATTATTAAAAAAAAGCAAAAACAAAACAAGCAACAACACTGATGCCGGGGGTCCCACCCTAGGGTAATTACATTAGAATATTTAGAGGTAGAAATTGGCATCTTTCTTCTTTCGTGAAAGCTCCACAGGTGATTCCAATCCACAGAGTAGGATGAGAACCATTGCAAGGTTTAGATTTTTTCCTCTCTGGAGTCTCTACCCAGGTATGGTTCTTTTCTTAAAAAAAGCAGATAAGTTGATGAAGAGCAAAATAAGTTATCCTTCACTTCCTTCTAAGATTGAATTTATGAGACAGTATCACTCAGGTATTTCAGAACTATCTGGTTTAAAAATCTTCCTATTAAAAAGATGTATCTTGGGGATTTACATATTTACTGGGGATGACCACATTCACTGAAAGTATTTATAAATCTTTCATTGACTAGGTGTTCTAAAGAAAATGCTGAAAATATGTACAATGGCTAAGTAAAACATAGTCATAGAAATTGCTAGAGGGTAAAGCCATTGTCTTGGTTTTTCAGTATTATATCATAATTCAATGACATGCTTGGTAGTTTGTACCATAGTTTTACTTTGACATTGGCAGGCAGAATTGCTTTATTATACGCCAAATAAGAAGTGCTAATAACCTTAAAGTTTTTCCATAGTGTCTTATTTTTCTATTGCAACTTTAAAAATAACAGGTACCCAAATTACACTGTCATAACTGGTAGTGACTTATTTACTGCCATTAATAATTAATGGAAACTCTGGCATTGATATCCTGGGAATGCATTGCCAGAGATTTCACAGCTTGATAGTAATTAATAATAAACTTTAATTGTTAATTTCTTAATATTCAGAATAAGATGTCATTGAATATGAACATCAAACTTATTTTTCTATAGGTACACAAGTAAAAAAATGTTTTTGTCTTCATTATTGGGTTTTAAAGTTATATTTTAACTTCCTATATTTAAACTATAATGATTATAATAACAAAACACAAGACTATATTTTCTGTAAATTTTTAAATTAGTATCATCCTTGATTTTCTAATCATATATGTTTTACTTCTTCTTTCCTTTTGTTACAGTAAATGAGGGAGGTATTAAAACAGCTTCCAATTTATGCCCAGATCCAGGAGAACCAGAAAATGGAAAGAGAATTGGATCAGACTTTAGGTAATGTTTTAAATTGTTGATTTCATTATATAGTTTGTTAAAGTGTATTTTAATTAAAATTTTACAAATAGCTAATAATATGGAGATGAAGACTTGATGACTTAAAACCATGGCAGCTAGTTTCCATTGATGTGTTACTATTAATAATATTTTATTATCTTAGAGTAGCTAATTAAATAACATCAACTTTATTAGGACTTTTTTTGGAGTTTAAATGATTAATTTCTTGTCAAGTACTAAGTAAAAAATCATCGGATTTAGATTTGAAAGACATGAGTTTGAATTCAAATTCTTCTGCTTATTACTTGTCTGATCTTGGGTAAATCACTCAATCCTATCTGCCTGAGTTTCATATTCTGTAACATGTAAATCAAATTGACCACATATAATGATGAGTTTCAAATGAGGTACCGTCTGTGAAACCTTCCTGCAAATGTTCTATAAACATTTTGTATGTATTTTTTAGATCTAACCATAGCTTGAATATGTTTTATGTCCATCTTAAAATTAATATTTATTTTATTAATTTGAAATTGTTTACAACAACCTAGAGAATGTATGAAGTATACTATGGTAGCCATTAATTTGCATAACTGTCAAATATTTTTTAAAAACCTTGAATTTTCAGTACTCCTTTGGTTGTAGCATTTTACAAATGAAAGATACAAAAGATCCTATAAATACTAAATGATAATTTAGTTAACATTCACAAATACTTATTTTTACAAAGTATCCATGATATATTAAATTTAAAAAAATATATTGATAATGGTTATAGTTACACACACCACACATTGACGATCTTCTTTATATTATTTGTATAAAGTATGAATGATACTCTAAATAATATTCCTATAAAGAAAAAAGATAGTTCTTAAAATAGAGACATACAGAAATTTTATCCCCATGTATCTTTAAAGATGACTTAAAGTTATATTTGCTATACTTGGAGTAGAAAACAATAATATTATTTCAACATGAATAATATCGTAATTTTCTAAACATTTTGCAGATCTTTATTTAACCATCCTCGTAATTTTTAAAATTATTTTGTTGAGGTCATAATAGTTTACAACATTGTGAAATTTCAGTTGTACATTATTATATATATGTGTCCCTTTACCCCTTATGCCCACCTCCCAACCCCCTTCCCCTCTGGTAACCACTAGTCTGTTCTCTTTGTCCACATGCTTATCTTCCACATATGAGAGAAATCATGCAGTGTTTGTCTGTTTCTGTCTGGCTTATTTAGCTTAACATAATAGCCTCAAGTTCCATCCATGTTGTTTCAAGTGGGACAATTTTGTCCTTTTTTAGGGCTGCGTAGTATTCCATTGTATATATATACCACGTCTTTATCCATTCATCTGTTGATGGGCATGTGGGTTGCTTCCACATCTTGGCTATTGTGAATAATGCTACAGTGAACACAGGGGTGCATAAGTCTCTTTGAATTGTTGATTTCAAGTTCTTTGGATAGATACACAATAGTGGGATAGCTGAGTCATATGATATTTCTATTTTTAACTTTTTGAGATATCTCCATTCTGCTTTCCATAGTGCCTGCACCAGTTTGCATTCACATCAGTAGTATTTGAGGGTTCCCTTTTCTCCACATTCTCTCTAACGTTTATTTCTTCTATTGGTAATTATAGCCATTCTAACAGGTGTAAGGTGATATCTCAGTGTAGTTTTGATTTGCATTTCTCTGATGGTTAGTGATGTAGAACATCTTTTCTTGTACCTGTTGGTCATGTGTATATCTTCTTTGCAAAAATATCTGTTCATATCCTCTGCCCATTTATCGATGGGGTTGTTTGGGTTTTTTTGTTGAGATGTGTGAGTTCTTTACATATTTTGGAGATTAACCCCTTGTCAGGTATATGATTTGCAAATACTTTCTCCTAATTTGTGGGTTGTCTTTTCCTTTTATTCCTGGTTTCCTTTGCCTTGCAGAAACTCTTTAGTCTGATGAAGTCACATTTGTTTATTTTTGCTTTTGTTTCCTTTGCCCAAGTAGACATGGTATTCAAAAAGATCCTTCTAAGACCATTGTCAAAGAGTGTACTGCCTATATTTTCTTGTAAGAGTTTTATGGTTTCATGTCCTACCTTCGAGTCTGTAATCCATTTTGAGTTAACTTTTTTGAATGGTGAAAGGTAATGGTCTACTTGTCTAAAAGCAGTGGTCTAATGGTCTAAAGATAATGGTCTTTCATTCTTTTGCATGTGGCTCTCCAGTTTTGCCAACACCATTTATTGAAGAGACTTTACTTTCTCCTTTGTATGTTCTGGGCTCCTTTGTCAAAGATTAGCTGTCTGTAGATGTGTAGTTTTATTTCTGGGCTGTCAATGCTGTTCCATTGATCTGCATGTCTGTTTTTGTACCAGTACCGTGCTGTTTTGGTTGCTATAGTTTTGTAGTATATTTTGAAGTCAGGGATTGTGATGCCTCAAGCTTTGTTCTTTTTTCTCAGGATTGCTTTAGCTATTCAGGATCTTTTGTTGCCCCATATAAATTTTAGGATAGTTTGTTCTATTTCTGTGAAGAATCTCAATGGGCTTCTGATTGGGATTACATTGACTCTGTAGATTGCTTTAGGTAGTATGGATGTTTTAATTATGTTTATTCTTCCAATCCATGTACATGGAATATCAATCCATTTCTTTATGTCATCATTGATTTCTTTCAATAATGTCTTGTAGTTTTCATTGTATAGGTCTTTCACTTCATTGGTTAAATTTATTCCTAGATATTTTATTCTTTTTGTTGAGATTGTAAATGGGGTTCTGTTCTTGACTTCTCTTTCTGATAGTTCATTATTAAAGTATAGAAATGCAACTGATTTTTGTAAGCTGATTTTGTACCCTGCAACTTTGCTCTAGTTGTTGATTATTTTTAATAGTTTTCCAATGGATTCTTAGGGTTTTCTATATATAGAATCATGTCATTGGCAAATAGAGTTTCACTTCTTCCTTGCCAACGTGGATACCATTTATTTCCTTTTCTTGCCTAATTGCTCTGGTCAAAACGTTCTGTACTATGTTGAATTTTCAAGAGTGGTGAGAGTGGGTGCCCTCATCTTGTTCCTGTTCTCAAAGGGATGGCTTTCAGTTTTTCCCCAGTGAGTATGATCTTGGCTTTAGCTTTGTCATGTATGGCCTTTATTATGTTGAACTACTTTCCTTATATACCCATTTTATTTAGAGATTTTATAAATGCATGTTGGATCTTTTCAAATGCTTTCTCTGCATCTATTGAGATTATCATGTGGCTTTTATTCCTCATTTTGCTAATGTGGTGTATCACATTAATTGATTTGCAGATGTTGAACGATTCCTGCATTCCTGGTATAAATCCCAGTTGGTCATGGTGTATGATCATTTTAATGTATTGGTGTATTTAGTTTGCCAAGATTTTGTTGAGATTTTTTGCATCAGCCATATTGGCCTGTAATTTTCCTTCTTTGTATTGTCCTTGTATGGCTTTGGGTTCAGGGTGATGTTGGCATTGTAGAATGAGTTAGGAAGTGTACCATGTTCTTCAATTTTTTGGAATAGTTTGAGAAGGATAGGTATTAAATCTTCTTTGAATGTTTGGTAGAATTCTCCTGGGAAGCCATTTGGTCCTGGACTTTTATTTTTTGGAAGGTTTTGGATTACTGTTTCAAGCTCTTTGCTTGTGATTGGTCTATTAAGATTCTCTATTTCTTCATGATTCAGTTTTGGGAGGCTGTATGAGTCTGAGAATTTATCCGTTTCTTCTAGATTGTACAATTTGTTGGAATAGTTTTTCATAGTATTTTCTTAATCCTTTGTATTTCTGTGTTATCCATTGTCATTTCTCCTCTTTCATTTATAATTTTATTTATTTGAGCCTTCTCTCTTTTTTTCTTAGTGAGTCTGGCTAAGAGTTTGTCAATTTTGTTTATCTTCTCAAAGAACCAGCTCTTAGTTTCATTGATCCTTTCTTCTGTTTTTCTGGTTTCAATTTCATTGATTTCTGCTCTAATTTTTATGAGTTCTCTCCTTCTGCTGAGGGCTTTGTTTGTTCTTCTTTTTCTGGTTCTGTTAGGTATAGTTTAAGATCAGTTATTTGAGATTTTTCTTGTTTGTTAAAGCAGGTATGTATTGCTATGAATTTCCCTCTTAGGATTGCTTTTGCTGCATCCCATATAAATTGGTATGGTATATGTTCAATTTCATTTGTGTCCAGATATTTTTTGATTTCTCCTTTAATTTCTTCATTGATCCATTGGTTGTTCAGTAGCATGATGTTTGACCTCCACATATTTGTCACTTTCCCAGCTTTTTTCTTGTAGTGGATTTCTAGTTTCAGTGCAAGATGCTTGATATGATTTTCATATTCTTCAATTTGTTGAGGCTTGCCTGTTTCCCAACACGTGGTCTATCTTTGAGAATGTTCCAAGTGTGCTTGCAAAGAATGTGTATTCTGCTGATTTCAGATGGAACATTCTTTATATATCTATTAAGTCCCTCTGGTCTAGTTTGTCATTTAATTCCACTATTTCTATGCTAACTTTCTGTCTAGATGAGCTATCCATTGATGTAAGTGGGGTGTTGAGGTCCCCTACTATTATTATGTCACTGTAAATTTCTCTTTTTAAGTGTATTAATAGTTGCTTTATGTGCTTTGGTGCTCCGTATTAGGTGGTTATGTATTTATAGGTGTTATGTTCTCTTGGTGGAGCGTGCATTTTGTCACTATATACTGCCACTCTTTGTCTCTCATTGCCTTTTTTATCTTGAAGTCTTCTTTGTCTGATATAAGTTTGACAACACCTGCTTTCTCATGTTTGCTATTAGCTTGGAGTATTGTCTTCCATCCCTTCACTCTGAGCCTGTGTTTGTCTTTGGAGCTGAGATGTGTTTCCTGGAAGGCAGCATATTATTGGGTCTTGTTTTTTCATTCATCCAACAACTCTGTGTCTTTTGAGTGGAGAATTCAATCCATTTACCTTTATAGTGATTATTGATATATGAGGGCTCAATAATCCATTTTATCACTTGCTTTTGGTCGTCCTGTATTTCCCTTGTTTCTTGTCCTGTATATTTTGGGATGCTAGTTCAATTTGGTATTTCTCTATGATGGTTTTCTCTTTATTTATTATTTGTGTCTCTGTTCTTATTTTTTGTTTAGTGGTTACCATGAGGTTTGTATAAAAGATCTTGTAGATGAGATAGTCCATTTTCTGATAGCCTCTTATTTCCATAGTCTAAGCAGGTTTCATCCCTTTCCTCTTCCCTAAGTTATTGTTGTCACCACTTATTGTGTTTTCTGTTGTGAGTTTGTGATTAAAATGAAGTGATTTTAGTTATTTTTGATGCTTTCCTTCCCTATATCTTTAATTTGTAATTAAGTTTTTGCTAATCTGTTCTGATAGACAGCTCCAACTTTTTGATTTTGTCTGTTTATCTCCTATCTTAAGGCTTTGTAAACCCTTTCTTTTATTTTTCTTTCAAGTATTAGGGCCTTCTTGATCATTTCTTGTAGGTAGTGTCTTCTGGCAATGAACTCCCTCAGCTTTTGTCTATCTGAGAAAGCTTTTGTTTCTCCATCATATCTGAAGGATAGTTTCACTGGATAGACTATTCTTGGCTGAAAGTTTTTGTCTTTCAGAATTTTGAATATATCTTTCCACTCTCTCCAAGGCTATGAGGTTTCTGCTGTGAGACAGATAGGGGTTCTTTTGTAAGTTAGTTTCTTCTGCTTTGATGCCCTTAATATTTTTTCTTTGCCATTGACTTTTGCCAGTTTTACTAATATATGCCTTGGAGAAGATCTTTTTACTTTGATGTAATTAGAAGTTCTGTTAGCTTCATTTACCTGTAATTGCTGCTCCTACTTCAGGTTTGGGAAGTTCTCAGCTCTTATTTCTTTGAACAAGTTCTCTGCTCCTTTCTCCCTTTCTTCTCCCACTGGAATACCTTTAATCCTTATATTGCGTTTCTAATTGAGTCGGATATTTCTTGAAGAATTTCTTCATTTCTGTTTAGTCTTAGTTCTCTCTCCTCCTCCTTCTGAAACATTTCTGTGTTTCTGTCCTGTAAATTACTGATTCTGCCCTCCATAATATCAGTTCTGTTTTGTAAGGACTTCTTTATCTTTTTGTTTTTCATCTTCATTGTGTTTTTATTCTTAAACACATTATCATTGCACTTTCATCTCCAACATTTCTGAGTGGTTTTTTTTTTTTTGTAGTTTCATCTCTTTTGCGAAGAATTCCGTATGTTCATTAATTTTATTCCTGAGATCATTAAACTATCTTTCTGAGTTTTCTTGTACCTCATTGAGTTTCTTTATGATAACTATTTTGAATTTTCTGTCATTTAGATTGTAAATTTCTATGATTTCATGATTGATTTCTGAGTACTTGTCATTTTCTTTCTTCTCTGGAGTGTTAATATACTTCTTCATGCTATTTGATGGGCTGGATTTTTGCCATCGCATAGTGGTAGTATTTGGTTGCAGATTCCACCTGCCACCACTGGGTGTGGGGGCAGCAGGAGCTGTGTTTTCTGAGCCCTCTGTAAGCCCTGGCAATATGCCTGTCCATTGGAAGCTGTGCCAACATGGCCCATCTGCATTTACCCACTGGCCATTGCTGCTTTACACAGATATGTGCAGATGCTCTGGCGGGGATCCCCTGCTCTTGCTGACTGGCCAAGCTGGTATGCCAGGTGGTAAGGAGGGGTGCTTTCTTTCACATACATGATCCTGTGAACCCTGCTCTGCACTCACTGTCTGCTTGCCTGGGCTGCTCAGTTTGGTGTGGATGCCCCTGTGATTGCTAATTGCCTCAGCAATTGCCTTAGTCAATTGCTAAATGCCTCAGCATTCCCACAGGCTGTGAACTTCTGTTCTTGCAGAGGGATGGCTTCCCCCTTCTCCTCTCCAGGTTGTGCGCTGGCTGCTGCACTAGATTGCTGCTTCTCAGGAGGGAGAGGCGATCCCCTTATCTCCTTCCACTGCCTCCCCGGGGAGGGGAGGTGTCCAGCACCCCTACCTTCAGATGTATGGCTCTGTGGATCTTTGAGATGTCTATTTTGTTCTGTGAATGTCCTCTGTTGGTTTATGAATGTCCTTTTCTTTGTATCTTGTGGGAGAGAGACTTAGGGAAGAGCTCACTCCACCATGATGACAATGTCACTCTCTCATCAAGCCCCATAATTAATATAGATAATAATGTTTGAAGAAGCACATTAGAAAGAAATTCAAAAGATCTGGCATCTAGTCACACTCTGATCTTAATAAACTGAGTGACTTTATTAAGACTCAACCAGACCTCTCAGCCTCAATAATTAAAAATGATATTTTATAGACTGCAAAGTGGTAAGCTATTTACTGTGTTTTTTTTTTAATATGTCTTCTTTCTTTATTATGAAGTCTTATATGGTATTTATTATTTTTTACCCACTTTATAAGACAAAACTGAAGCTCTGTTTACCCAGCTAATGATTTGATTGAACTGGAATTTGAACTTATTACCTTCTGATTTCAAAACTTGTCCTTTTGGGGCCAGCCCCATAGCTGAGTGGTTAGGTTTGCATGCTCCACTTCGGTGGCCCAGGGTTTAGGTGGTTTGGAGCCTGGGCACAGACGTGGTGCCACTCATCAGGCCATGCTGAGGTAGTGTCCCACACTCCACAACTAGAAGCATCCATAACTAAAATATACAGCTATGTACTGGTGGGGCTTGGGGAGAAAAAGCAGAAAGAAAAAGAAGATTGGCAACAGTTGTTAGTTCAGGTGCCAATCTTTAAAAAAATATTGTCCTTTTAATCATTCTAGAACATTATGCTTTGAAGTCAAGCAAACTTCATTCACATCCCATCCTTGCCATAAACTATCTTGTCGTCTCTAAGAGTTGGTTTCCTCAGACCTAAAAATGAGGATAATAATACTTATCTCAGAAGATTGAGAAGAAGATTATGTGAGATAATACATGCATGGGTAGTAATCACAGAGCTTGAGACAAAGTAAGTACTCAACTAATGCTAGGTGCTATTGTAGTATTATATGATATATAGAATAATAATTATTAATGCTTACTTTGCCCTTTTATTTAAAAAATATATGGTTTATTGAAAATAGACTTAAAACAATAGTAATATAGTGAATTAAATTACCTTCAAGTGTAGTGGATTTCACCCTAAGATCCTCTTGCAATCATGATTCAAGCACTATGATAGATGTTAGGCATCCAGAGGCTCACAGTCAAACTAAGATGTAATACAGTTGTTAGAATTTAAGAATGTGTGAAATGTTGTAGACGCACAAAGGAGGTATGCTATACTTGGAGGCTAAAAGATAAGAGTCACAAAAAGATAACATTGAGCTAGGTCTTGAAGGATCATGAGAATCTGGTACAGAGAGGAAGGGAAATCCAGAGAAGAACATTTACACATTCATTATCTACATATGTTGTTTTCCTATTATGTGCCTGGCCTTGTTCTAGGAACAAATAAACAAAAAGCAGACATAGTACATGCTCCCCAATAGTTCTTAGAATTGAAATGCAGAAAAGACAATAAACAAATGAGCACATCCAGATATAATCACAAATTTGGAAAAGTACTGTGAAGTCAGAAAATAATATAAAATAACAAGGCTCTATGAGAGAGAATAAAGAAGTCAGGATGGGAAACCCACTCAATTTAAGAAGGTCCCACTATCATTGATAATGGAAAACTTTTATGCCTCTAGCCTACAGGGAACGCCTCACATTGAGGAAGACCTTGATGAACTGTTCCAGGAAAATAAAGATCAGTGAGTCTAAATTATAGAATGGAAACAGCAGAAAAGCATAGAATGAAGTTGAGGAGGCAAAGAGAAACCAGATCTCTTCTGCAGAAGAAGCAAATTGGCAGCTGTCCAGGCCAATATGAACTGAAGATATGTTTTGTTTTAAGCAGACAGTAATTTTTTTTTTTTTTTTTGGTGAGGAAGACTGACCCTGAACCAACATCCGTTGCCAGTCTTCCTCTTTTTTTGCTTGAGGAAGATTGTTGCTGAGCTAACATCTGTGCCAATCTTCCTCTGTTTTATGTGGGATGCTGCCACGCCATGGCTGGATGAGCAGTGTGAAGTCCACGCCTGGGTTTCAAATCTGCAAACCCTAGGCTGCCAAAGTGGAGCACATGAACTAAACTATTATGCCACCAGGCCAGTCCCAAGCACACTGTTTTTAAAAAATAGGAGCCAACATTTAAAAATCAGGAGATTTTACACACACATACACACACACACACACACACACACACACACACACACACATACACAAGATTTTTGTATTCCCTTGTTAGATTTGGCACCTGAAACCAAAGTACCTTCATGGTTTACATCTGTTGGATACAGTTAATAGCTGCTCCTGTTAGGCAGAGCAAGTTCTCTCTGGTTCACCATGGTCACCCCTAGGCTACTTCACTCATTTAGGTCATCTATGTATTATGGGAAGCTGTAAAGAGTTGTAAGAGAATGACTTGATCCAATTTATCTTTTCAGTAGATCATGCTTTATGTTTTAGATAGATAGATTGTAGAAAATATGGATTTTAGTTAGAAGTCTACTGAAGTAGTCTACAAATTCTCCATTAATTGGTATCCTCACATCTTCTGATACATCCTTCCTCATGATAGGCCATGTGTTATTCTAATGATCCTGGATCATATATATATATATAATATATATATATATATATATATAAAATATATATTTTATAAATATTTATAAATATATATGTATATTTTATGCTTAACAAATTCTATGCAAATGTTCTAAAACCCATCTTTTAGAATGTGTGAGCACATAACCTCATTTATTATCAGCCTTGGGGCTTCACCTAAAACTCAGACAACAGGAAATGTCTCATTTATTAACATACTTCTCCACAAATAATCATTTTCCCAAGAAACGCAAAACTGTGAAAAACGTCTTATTGCATCTGTAAGTATGAAAAATTGGTAAGGTCCTTACCGTAGAAATAAAATTAAATGAATAACAAATAAATAAATAATTCTAATAACAGAACATGAAACTCTGTGTGTCACATTGATTTAGAACTGATCCATAGGTCTTTGTGCTTCTTTAATCTTTATGCCAAATTAGCATTGCTTCTAAGATAATGACACACATATGCATAAAGGTAAATATAAAACAACTTTTTAATATTGACTTCTCAGCTGTTAAGGATATATCCTTTTTTGTTGTTGTTATTTATACCTTAAAAAAAATCTATCAAGACAATTTATCAAGATTTCCCAATCACCATTGTTAATCTATTGGCTGTCCCTGAAAGTATTGGCATGAGGTTTATGAGGAGTAATTCTTGCACATTGGACCAGAACTCAGGTCTTATTTTCAAGTGCAATGTTATTTTCTCCATAACAGACAAAAGTTATATAGGTAGTAGGGTGGCTTCCAATTCTTTTAAATTGGAAACACCATTTCCCAGTAAACCAGGCTTAAAACTTAGTAGTAATTGCTCAGTGCCAGGGGTTGAGTTGGCATGAGGGGCAGACAGGCAAGTAGGAACGGTTGATTACAGCACCAAGCACCACTTTTTTTTTTTTTTGAAGTATTTCTATTCCAAACTTGTTTCCATTGCCACTTCCATTCTTTTAGCTCAGATTTGCAATACTTCAATAAACTCGTTGATGAGTCCTTCAGGCTTCAAGGCTTCAGTGTAACATCACTCAATACAATCAATAAACCTCCAAAACTATCAATAAAAATGTATAAATAAATTGATTAGAATCAAAATGCTAGTGTCCTATAGTCTGAAAACTTGGAGGCTAAGAGAGAGAGAATACAATTAAGGTACATTTTTAAAAGTTTTGTTTGCGTTTTTTAAAATTTTTTTTACTTCACTGAACATTGCAAAAACTAGGTAGAACTGCCTTGAAATTTGAAGCAGGTCACTTCTCATATGTCACCTTCCACCCTATATAAAATGACTATCTTCTCTATTCCTTTACCTTACACTATTTTTTATAGCACTTATCACTGCTGATGCAATATATATGTATGTGCTTATTTTTATGTTTTCTGTCAAGTCCCACTGGAGTATCGGCTTTAGCAGAGCATGGTCTTTGTTTGGTACAGCATCCACTACACTGAGAGACAAATAGTAGCCACTCAATAATTATTTGTTCTTTTAGCAAAAAAGGATCTTAAGAAATTTAAGAAATCACTAATCATTCAAGATTTAAAATATATAAAGCACTTTCAAGACACAACACTAAGTAAGTATAATGTATTGTCCTTTAGTTTTACTTTGCAATGTATATATGAAAATTATTTTCAGAATATTTTAATAAATGCTACAGAAAAAATGTCACTTTAAAAAATTATGCAATACTTGACCGAGAGGAGCAAATTAAATACAAAGTAAGGACAATAACAGTAAAAATTAGAGCAGAAATAAATGAAATTGAAAACAGGAAATTGATAGATAAAATTACTAAAACCAGAATCTAGTTCTTTGAAAAGATCAATGAAATTGATATCTCTAGGCAGGCTAACCAAAGAGAGAGGGGAGGAGGAAGGAAGGGAGTGAGAGAGGGAGAGAGAGAGAGAAAGAGAGAGAGAGAAAAAGAAAGAGAAGTGAGGGACACAATCCATGGATGTTGAAAGGATAATTAAAAAATGCTATTAGCAACTCTGTGCCTACAAATTTGACAACTTAGGTTTTATGGATGAATTCCTTGAAAGACACAATCTGGTGAAAACTCACACAAAGAGAAACAAATCATCTGAATATATCTATAACTATTAATGAAATTGAATTAATAATTAAGTCTTCCAAAACAGAAAGCATAAGGCCCAAAATGATTCATTGGTGAAGTTTATTAGACATTTAAAGAAGACATGATATCAATTCTCTACAATCTCTTCCAGATAGTAGAAACAGAAGGAACACTTCCTCATGCATTTTATGAGGCCAGCATTACCCTAATCCCCAAAACAAAGACATTACTAGGAAGGAAAATTACAGATCAATATCTCCAGTGAACATAGGTGCAAAAATTTTTGACAAAAGATCAGAAAATTACATCCAACAATATATAAAAAGAATTATGCACCATGACCAAGTGGGATTTGATCCATGAACACAGGCTGGTTCGATATTCAAAACTCAGTTAACACAGTTTGTCTCATAAATAGGCAAAAAAAGAACATCATATCGTATCACTGTAGCAACAGATACAGAAAAAACATTTGACAAAATCTAACACTCTCAGAAAACTAGGGAGGGAGGAGAACTTCAACAACTTGATAAAGAACATATACAACAAACCTACCTACAGCTAATGTGATACTTATTGGGGAGAAACTTTCCCCCTAAGATTGACAACAAAACAACGATGTCCCCTCTCACTACTTCTATTTAATATCATGAAAAGTGCTAGCTAATACAATAAGACATGAAAATAAAATAAAAGACTACAGATTTGGAAGGAAGAAATAAAACTATCTTTTTTTTGCAGATTATATGATTGTCTATGTAGAAAATTCCAAAGAAACGACAAATAAACTTCTGGAACTAGTAAGTGATTATAGCAAGGTTGCAAGATACAAGTTTAATATAAAAAAGGTAATTGCTTTCTCATATACCAGCAATGAACAAGTGGAATTTGAAATTAAAAACACGATACCATTTACATTAGCACCTAAATAGAAAGAAGGAAAGAAAGAAACACTTAGGCATAAATATAACAAAATATTTACAAGATCTATATGAGGAAAACTACAAAATACAAAATTCTGATTAAAGAAATCAAAGATCGAAATCAATGGAGAGATATTCCATGTTCATGGATAGGAAGACAATATTAGTAAGATGTCAGATCATTGCAACTTGAGCTATAGGTTCAGTATGATCCCAATCAAAATCCAAGCATATTATTTTGTGTGCATCAACAAAATAATTCTAATGTTTATATAGAAAGACAAAAGACTCAGAATAGCCTACACAATACTGAAGAAGAACAAAGTCAGAGGACTGACACTACCTGACTTGAAGGCTTGCCATAAAGCTACAGTGATCAAAACTGTTTGGTATTGGCAAAAATTAAACAAATAGATCAAAAGAACAGAATAGATAGCTCAGGAACATACACAAATATAGTCACAAAGCATACACAAATACTGATCTTTGGTAGAGGAGCAAAGGCAATTCAATGCAGAAAAGATTGTCTTTTTTAAAAAATGGTCCTGGAACAACTGAACTTGCACATGCAAAAGAGTGAACCTAGACACAGACCTTAAACATCACAAAAAATTAACTCTACCTGGGTCATAAATCTAAATGTAAGATGCAAAACTATAAGAGTTCTAGAAGCTAATATAGGGGACGTTCTAGTGACCATGAGTTAGGTAATATTTTGGATATCACACTGAAAGCACAATCCATGAAAGAAAAAAATTCATAGGTTTGACTTCATTAAAATGAAAACTTCTGATCTGCAAAAGACACTGTCAGAGGAAAAAAATGGACAAGCTAAAGACTGGTAGAAAATATTTGCAAATCACATATTTGGTAAAGTACTTGTATCCTAAAAACTTTTAAATCAACAGTAAGTAAGCAAACAATCCAGTTACACAATAGACAAAAGATCTGAATAGACATATCACCAAAGAAGATATTCAAGATAGCAAATAAGCATATGAAAAAATACTCATCATCATATGTATTAGATACCACTACACAGCTATCAGAATGGTCAAAGTCCAAAACACTGACAATACCAAAAACTGGTTAGGAAGCGGAGCAACAGAAACTCATTTATTTTTAGTGAGAATGCAAAATTGTAAAGCCACTTTGGAGGACATCCTGACAGTTTCTTAAGATTCAATCCACCATTCTCACTTCTTGGTATTTACCCAAATGAGTTGAAAACTTATGTCCACACAAAATCCTGCGTGTGATTGTTTATAGAAGTTTTATTCATAATTGCCAAAAGTTGAAACCATCCGAGATGTGAATTGCAACCACATCAGTATTTAAATTGATAGGCTACTGTGGTAGATTTATACAATGGAGTATT
This sequence comes from Equus caballus, assembly GCF_041296265.1. NCBI lineage: Eukaryota > Metazoa > Chordata > Mammalia > Perissodactyla > Equidae > Equus > Equus caballus. The sequence continues at coordinate 72,197,747 of NC_091692.1, read as the reverse complement.
ATTCAATGATAAAAAAAAAAAAAATGTTAGCAAGCTCTGAGAAGAGATGAAGAAACCTTAAATAGATATATATTACTATGTCTAAGATGCCAGTCTGCAAAGGCTACATAGTGTATGATTGCACTTATATGATATTCTGGAAAAGACAAAACCATAGAGATAGTTAAAAAGATCCTTGGTTGCCAGGGGTTCACGGGGAGGAGGTTGAGGAATGAATAGGTGGTGCACAAGACACGTTTAGGACAGCGAAATGTGTATGACACCATAATGGTGAATATATAATATTACGCATTTGTCAAAACCCATAGAATACAAAGAATGAACCCTAATATAAAATAGGGACTTTAATTAATAAAATATATCAATATGAGTTTGGTTCATCTATTTGTAACAAATGTACCCTAGTAATGCAAGATGTTAATAAGAGAAGAAATTGTGTGTGTATGTTATAGGGAAGGAGAGGATGGGAACCCTGTGTACTTTCTGTGCATTTTTTCTATAATCCTGAAATTGCTGTAAAAAACAAAGTCTATTAAAAATGAAAACTAAAGACATACAAGTGATTTTATATTATATTTTGAACTCAGTGATATGTATATATAAGCACACATATATAGGTTATTTTAACTATAATGTATTATTAAAATACTTCTCTACAATGTTAGTATAACAACCTTGAACCTTTAGTTTTAGTTTTTTGTTTTTTTTAATTCTCTTAGCATGGCAGTAATCTCTGAGAATGAGAAGTTTAGAGAGAGGGAAAAGAGATATTTCAATTACTGAGACATAACTTTTTCGACAGATAAGAACAGTTCCTCCATCTCCATTTCCATGGCCCCCATCCTAGCTCATCCTTTATTTTTATGGTTTTAGATAATTGCAATGTCAGCTTTACTAGCTTCAGATTCTTCCCCTATTCATTTGTGTGTGTGCTATTGTCACATTGGTCATCCAAATAACATCTGTAATAATGTGTTTTTCCAAATCAAACACCAACAGAGCTTTCCTGTGGCCTTCTTATACACACACTACTCAATTTTGGTATTCAAAACACCTTGAAATATATTCAATCTTGCCAGATTTATCTTCCAACCTTATTTTTATGGTGATGAATTACCCCACATAGTTTCTGTTAAATATTTCTCTGACTTCTTCAGTTGGTTTTATTGTTTTTCCTGCTGGAATGTTTTTTCCAGCATTTTTGTCTTTGTCATCCTGCACATTCTTCAAGGACTCACTCAAAATCCTCCTTCCTAAAGCTTTTCTTATTTCCCCAATATGTTACAATCTGGTTCTTAACTTCCTATCATTATGTGTACCTTCATTATAGTGCTTACAATGTTCTTTCCTTGTCTTTTAGAAACTTTTTTAAGTGTAAGACCTTTGGAATCAGAAATAGGATCATTCATATTTCTCTATGTCTAATAAAGGGAATTCAATGCATGTAATTAATTGAATTGATTAAAACAGTACAACTGCAGCTTCAGCATTTTTCCATTAATTTCTCTGACTACATGACCTTACAACAGGACTTCAAACTCATCATAAAACTAAATGAATTATAGAGGTAACAGTTGCTAAAAAAGAAACATTCTTTTATGCAAATAATCAATATTTTTATAATCACTGAAGAAATATATAAGAAAATCCTTGAAGAAGTAAGGTATTTTGTGGAACTTGCTATATTTTGCTTACAATTTTGTGGTCTAATCTCCAAGGTGAGAGTCCTAGCAGCTGTGTTTTGAAATCTTAAAAGTTTTGTTTCTAAATTGAAATGCCTGTGAAACATAAGAGGCTTTTAAAGGAAGAAATGCTGCCAAAGAGATATAGAAGCTGCCAGCAATTTCATTGCTGAAAAATAAATTAAAAATTCAAATGTCTCTTAAAATTATAACCAAATGCTTGGGAAAGCTCAGCTTCTGGGATCCTTAACTTACACAGCCTTTCCTTCTATAGGAAAGGCCTTGTCTGATGCCTTCCCTTTAGAAAGATGTCACCAGACAGGGACATCAATGTTTCTTCCCCTTGAGAGCAAAGAATAATATTGGTTCCAAAACTTGAGTTTCATTTAGATTATTAAAACGCTGGTATATCACAGTAGCGAAACGTCAGGGAACATTCTTCTCATCTGGTAATATTAAAATAGTAGTCAGGAAAATCTAACGATCATGGTGTAAATCCATTACACTTTTGAATGTGGATCTACCTTAACCTGTTCTCCTAACATGAGCTATCTAAATATGCTGGAATGTTCATTTGTATATCTTACTTTGGTAATTGCAGAGATAATTAATAGATAGAAGCTTCCAGAGTTGTTCTATCTATCCCATTCCACAAACCTCTTCCAAAGAATAGCCTGTACCTGTGGCATTTCCTTCCTTACCACGTAGCTGTTTCCTAAAATTTTGTAATCTGATTTTTTTTAATTTTTTTTTTAAGATTTTCTTTTTTTCCTTTTTCTCCCCAAAACCCCCCAGTACATAGCTGTGCATTCTTCGTTGTGGGTCCTTCCAGCTGTGGCACGTGGGATGCTGCCTCAGCGTGGTTTGATGAGCAGTGCCATGTCCACGCCCAGGACTCGAACCAACAAAACAATGGGCCGCCTGCAGCGGAGCGTGCAAACTTAACCACTCGGCCACAGGGCCAGCCCCTGTAATCTGCTTTTTTCACATCATCTCTTAGATTACCTATAACTTCTTCATCCCTAAATTAATTCTCTCAGGCCTCATTTCCCTTGACCCTTCTGTCACCATTGTAACCTCTTTTTTGGCTTCAATGACTGAGAAATACCTTGATTCTCCTGAGTCTACTAATTCTGTCCACTCATTTTTCACTCTTTTCTTGAAACCACTTCCTCCTCCCATTCCCTAAAAATAAGCATTCCTGAGGGTTACATCTTCAAAACTCTCCTCTTCTTCTACATATTCTGCTTTAGGAATGCCATCGCTTCTGAAGGCTTCAATAATCATAAATTTCCATATTTCTCTCAGGTCTTTATTATTTTGATCTTCCTGAGATTTGGTTCTTTATTTTTAACTTTTGAAAAAGTGAACCAATCTTTCCTCCAAAACAAGTGTACATCATTACAAGTGAAAGAGCTTGGAATTTGAAAAATCAGAGGGACTTAATTTCAAATCCTGTCACTCTTATTACTTGACTTATAGAAGCTATTTTTTCTCCCCCAAATTCTGTTTCCTTTTCAATCAAAATAGAAAGAGTAGCAGCAAATCGTACTGCTACAGTGAAGAACTAGATTAGCTAACAGTTGTAAAATTGACTAGTAAAGTACTCAGGATAAAGTAGAGCCCAATAAATGCTAGATTATTTGTCTGTCCCTTCTCTTGCTGGTTTTCCCAATGAATTCAGATTTAAAAATCTTCCTTCTTTCTCTAAATCCTGCAACCCATTCATTCTACTTCTTCAATCTTGTTAGTTAATTATCTTCAATTCTCATTGCTTCCATCTTACTTTACATCCTTAAAACTTCTCACCTGTACAACAACAATGATCACCTATTCTATTGCAAGATGTATTACACTTGGCTTTCAGATAAAGATTCCTATTACATAACTACTGCTATATTACCCCTGGATCAAAAACCTGTATCTCCCCATAGCTCATTGAATTAAGAAATGATATAATATCAATAATCACACATAGATATATATCGTATATTAGCTTAAAACACTTTCACAACCATTATTTTGCTACTCATTAAAACATTGTACATGTCAATATTCCTATTTTGATAATGAGTAAACCTGTATGCCAGAAGTTTGCACACTTAGCAGTAATAAAGCAGGCCTTGAATGCAGTGCTTATGGATTGCAATTTGGTGCTTTTTTCCCCTTGCTTATACATTTGCATTCTAACATTTAAGTTCTGCCTTATTACAGTCCAAACTTAACTTTCTGACATTATATTTCCAATTCTACCATATTGTGTTACCGAATGCCACATGTGCCTCTTATAGAAAATAAATCATTTCAGTTATATGGTGTGTATTTTTTAAAAGAAAGGTAAAAAACAAAACAAAACTACTATTTCCTTAAACTAACCAGTTGCTTAAGGCAAACTGTTCTTCCAAATGCCTCCACCACTTATCAGCTCAGTAGTATAGCACATGCTATTCTTTCTTCCTAGAATACGATCCTGCCAATGTTTGTCTATAGGAATCCTATCATTCTTCAAATGGATTTTCATCTTCTTTGGTTTCCCATAACTTATATCCATGTTCTCTTGGCTCATATGACTTGAATAATAATTACTTGTGTGCTTCTCTTATCACCATACTAGAATTTTATTCTATTTCTTGAAGGCAGATACCTTATTTTTTTCATCACCAAGCCAAAAACAGTTTAGATGCCTAAGAAAAGCTTGCTGAGTTGAATTTGAGTAAACTTGCACTGCAGCCTTCCTCTTGTGTTATGTTTTAAGACCAATGCAATTAAGACTTATCATGTTGTTATTGTGCATACTGGCCAGCTGTTTCTGGCCTCTTTGAGAAAGTTCCTTAAAAGACATATTACCCAGGTCTGAAAACAAAGAATAAGGAAAGCATAAATGTTCCATTGTTGTTTGTGGCCCAGACTGTGCAGGACAGTATTACCATATTAAAACTAGCTCCCATTAAAAGAAAGTCTATTTTCATTTGTATAAATATATAGAAGAAATAGTGGGACTAGAATTTGGAAGTTACTACAATTATCTTATCTAAGCTGAAAGAATATTTGGGAAATATGACAATGAAAATACTCAAAATGGGGAGGCAATCTAAAAAGTAAATTACTAAGGCAAGCCTTAGTACTTAGAGTGTGGACGCCTTCTGAGAAGTTTAGCACTTTATCTGTATTTTATCTACTTTATCCTCATGGTCTCCTCATTATTGGAGGGGAAAAACAAGCTGTTATTGCAATGTTATGGTAAAATATTGAAAAGAAAAGGTGATGCAAGGAACAGTTTGAGAGCACAAATAATTTAAATCATGGTAATCTTTCATTGAAATAAAGTTTAAAATGACATATTTAGAAATATATAAAAACTGCATTTAGGAAATTATTTTTGATGCATTCCTGGTCCCATGAGACTGGAATAATTAACATCGTCAGAAGGGAGCTCATAGCCCTGTCTGACACCCAGGGACACCTCTACATCATTTTGCTCTAGTGGCCGCTGAAGTTTAAGCTTGTGGGTCCCACAGGACTGTAACCAGTGGAGAAAGAGTTCTTAAATAGCTACCACTCGAAGGACACAGCAGGAGGCAACAGACCCAGGAGCTCACTCTTTCTGTGATGGAGGCCTATTAGCTAATTATCATGACTGTGGCCTGAGGAGCAGGCTACTAATTGAACACACATTCAGGGCTGACTGTGATCCTTTTTAGAGACCCCAGAGGGCACGCATTATATTTTTGTGCTCACCTACTGCAGTGCTCCAGAGCACCACTGTCTCCTAGAGGGGAGCTTTACCTGTGTTTGGTCCCCTGGTTTTTATGTTTGGTGCCCAGGTTTTTATGGCTGTCACCCATGGGACACCCTTTGATCACCTAGCTTTCATGGCTGGGGGGCTTGCATTCCTAGGTCGCATGGGACTGTGGCAATCAGAGAGACAGTTCTTGGCAGGCTACCACCCCCAGGGCATTGCAAAGACAGTCCACTGAAGCACACCCCCAATCTTTTGTGAAGGAGGCCTCTTTGCTGGTCCTGGAGCTTCAGCCTGAGGGGCAAGCTTCAGGTTTGGCTCGTGTTTAGTGGCCTAGGAACTGTTCTCAAGGAAGATAGGTTGTGGACACTGTCTTGGTGTTCTCCCTCTGCCCTGCTCCAACTTGTGAGTATCTCCCAGAAAAGGACTTATATACTTTTCTGGACTCCCAATTTTTGCAACTGCTGCCCAGGGGTCACAAGAAATAAAGGCTGAACACTTTCCTAACCTGGGGAAGGAAACAGACATCCAGATCCAGAAAGCCCAGAGAGTTACAAAAAAGATGAACTTAAAGAGATCCACATCAAGACACATTATAATTAAAATGTCAAGAGTTAAGGACAAAGAGAGGATTTTAAAAGTAACAAGAGAAAAATGACTTGTTACATATAAGGAAACCTCCATAAGACTGTCATCAGATTTTTCAGCAGGAACTTTGAAAGCCAGAAAGGAGTGGCACAATATATTCAAAGTGCTAAAAGAAAAAACTTGTAACCAAGAATACTCTTCCTGGCAAAGTTACCATTCAGAATTGAAGGACACAGGGGACCGGCCCCCATGGCCAAGTAGTTAAGTATGTGTGCTCTGCTTTGGTGGCCCAGGGTTTTGCCGATTTGGATGATGCTGGTTGTTAATCTAGCACCACTCATCAAGCCATGTTGAGGCAGCTTCCCACATGGCAGAACTAGAGGGATCTGCAACTAAAATATACAACTATGTACTGGGGGGCTTTGGGGAGAAGAAAAAAAAAAAAGGAAGATTGGCAACAGATGTTAGCTCAGGGCCAATCTTTAAAAAAGAAAATTAAAAAGAATGGAAGGACAGATAAAGAGTTTTCCAGACAAGCAAAAGTTAAAGCTACATCACAACTAAACTGGTCTTGCAAGAAATGTTAAAAGAACTTCTTTCAGGTGAAAAGAAAAGGTGCTAATTAGCAAGAAGAACACATATGAAAAATAAATCTCACTAGAAAGGTAAATATATAGTAAAGGTAGTGGATTAGTCACTTATGAAGCTGGTATGAAGGTTAAAAGACAAAAGTAGTAAAAATAACTATGACTATAACAATTAGCTGTGGGATACACAAGAGAAAAAGATGTAAAATGTCACATCAAAGACATAAAACATAGAGAAGAAGAGTAAAAATGTTCAGCTTTAAAATGGGATCAAACTTAAGTTTTTATCAACTTAAAATAGACTGTTACAGATATGTTATTATATGTAAGCCTCAGGGTAACCACAAAGCAAAAAACTATAGTAAATACACAAAAGATAAAGAGAAAGTAATATAAGCATACTACTGAAGAAAGTCATCAAACCCCAAAGGAAGAGAAGAAGAAAGAAACAGGGAGGAACTATAAAAACAGCCAGAAAACAATTAACAAAATGGCAATAAGCACATAATTATCAATAGTTACTTTAAATGTGAGTGGACTAAATTCTCTAATCCAAAGACACAGAGTAGCTGAATGGATTAAAAAAAAAGACTGTGGTGTATTCTGCCTATGAGAGACTCACTTTAGATATAGAGATACACACACATTGAAAGTGAAGAGATAAAAAAACATATTCCATGCAAATGGAAACCAAAAAGTAAGCTGGAGTAGCTGTACTTATACAGATAAAATATATTTTCAAACAAAGACTGTAATAAGAGGCAAATAAAACTGTTACATAATGCTATAGGGGTCAGTCTACCAGCAGGATGTAATCTTTGTAAATATTTATGCACCAAACATAGGAGCACCTAAATATATAAAGCAGGTATTAACAGAGCTAAAAAGAGAAATAGACAACAATACAAAAATAGTATGGGTCTTTAATATCCTGCTTACATCAATGGATAGATCATCTAGACAGATAATCAATAAAGAAACACTGGCTTTAAACATCATATTAGACCAGGTGGACTTAACAGATATTCATAGAACGTTCCACCCAAAAGCAACAAGATGTGTGTTCTTCTCAAGTGCACATGGAACATTTTCCAAGATAGATGATGTGATAGGCCACAAAATAAGTCTTAATAATTTTAAGAGAATTGAAATCATATCAAGCATCTTTTCTGACCATAATGGTATGAAACTAGAAATTAATTACACGAAGAAAACTGGAAAATTCACAAACATGTGGAAATTAAATAGCATGCTACCAAACAACCAATGGGTCAAAGAAGAAATCGAAAGATAAATTTAAAAAATGCCTTGAGACAAATGAAAAGGGAGAAGTAATATAATAAAATTTATGGGATGAAGCAAAAGCAGTTCTAAGAGAGATGTTCGTAATGATGAATGCCTACCTCAAGATACAGGAAAAGTCTCAAATGGACAACCTAACTTTACACCTCAAAGAACTAGAAAAAGAAGAACAAATGAAGGCCAAAGTTAGTATAAAGTAGGAAACAACAAAGATTAGAGCAGAAATAAATAGAGACTAAAAAGATAGCAGAAAAAATCAATAAAACTAAGAGCTGATTCTTTGAAAAGACAAACAAAATTGATAAACCTTTAGCTAGACTTTCCAAGAAAAAGAGAGGACTCAAATAAAATCAGAAATGAAAGAGGAGATGTTACAACCGATACCACAGAAATACAAAGGATCATAAGTGACTACTGTGAACAATTATACACCAACAAATTGGACAACCTAGAAGAAATGGATAAATTTCAAGAAATATACAAGCTACCCAGACTGAACCATGATGAAATAGAAAATATGAACAGACTAATTACAGAAAGGAGATTGAATCAGTAATCAAAAACCCCATCACAAGCAAAAGTTCAGGACCAGTGAATTCTACCAAACACTCAAGAAGAATTAATACTAATCCTTCTCAAACTCTTTCAAATTAATAGAAGAGGAGGGAACTCTTCCAAACTCATTTTATGAGGCCAACATTACCTTGATACCAAAACCAGACAAGGATGCCACAAGAAAAGAAAATTACACGCTGATATCCCTGATGAACCCAAATGCAAAAATCCTCAACAAAATATTAACAAACCAAATTCAAGAGTATGTTAAAAGGATCATACACCATGATCAAGTGGGGTTTATTCCAGAGATGTAAGGATAGTTCAATATCCACAAATTGGTCAATGTAATAAGCTACATTTACAAAATGAAGGATAAAAGTCGTATGATGATGAATAGATACAGAAAAAGCATTTGAGAAAATACAACATCTATTTAGGATACAAATTTTTGACAAAGAGGGTATAAAGGGAATGTACCTCAACATAATAAAGGCCATATATGACAAGCCCACAGCTAACATCATACTCAATGGTGAAAAGCTGAAAGCTTTTCCTCTAAGATCAGGAACAAGACAAGGATGGCCACTCTTGCCACTTTTTATTCAACATAATATCAGAAGTACTATCCAGAGCAATTAGGTAAGAAAAAGAAATAAAAGGCATCCAAATTGGAAAGGAAGAAGCAAAACTGTAATTATTTTGAGTGACATGATATTATATATTAAAAAACCATAAAGACTCCATCAAAAACCGTTGAAACTAATACAGAAATTCAGTGAAGTTTCAGGATACAAAATGAATACACAAACATCTGTTGCATTTATATATACTAATAATGGACTATCAGAATGCAAAATTAAGAAAATCCCATTTACATTTTTATCAAAAAGGAAAAAACGCTTAGAAGTAAATTTAACCAAGGAAGTGAAAGACCCGTATATTGAGAACTACAAGACCTTAAGGAAAGAAATTGAAGAAGACACAAATAAACGAAAAGATATTCTGTGCTCATGGATTGGAAGAGTTTATGTTGTTAAAATGTCCATACTACCCAAAGCAATCTACAGATTCAAGGGAATCCTTATCAAAATTCCAATGGCATTTTTCACAGAAATAGAACAAACAATCCTAAAATTTGTATGCAAACCAAAAACCCTGATTAGCCAAAGCAATCTTGAGAAAGAGGAACAAAGCCGAAGGCATTAGTCTTCCTGATTTCAAACTATATTACAAAGCTATAGTAATAAAAACTATGTGGTAGTTGCATAAAAACAATACTTGGATCAGTGGAACAGAATAGAGAGCCGAGAAATAATCCTACACATATATGATCAATTGACTTATGACAAAGGAGCCGGTGATATACAATGGGAAAACGACAATGTCTTCAGTATATGGTGCTAGGAAAATAGAACAGCCACATGCAAAAGAATGAAACTGAACCACTATCTTACATCGTATACAAAAATTAACTCAAAATGGATTAAAGCCTTGAACTTAAAACATGAAACCATAAAACTCCTAGAAGAAACATAGGTGGTAAGCTCCTTGACATAGGTGTTGGTGTGATTCTCTGAATCTGACACCAGAAACAAAAGCAACACAAGCAAAAATAGATAAGTGGGACTACATCAAACTAAAAGGCTTCTGCAGAGTAAAAGAAACCATCAACAAAATGAAAAAGGCAGCTACTGAATGGGAGAAAATATTTGCAAATGATATATCTAATAAGGGCCTAATAATATCCAAGATGTATAAAGAACTCAGACAACTCAATACAAAAAAACAAACAATTTGATTAAAAAATGGACAGAAGATTTGAATAGACATTTTTCCAAAGAAGACATGTGCGTGAAAAGTTGCTCAACATCATTAATCATCAGGGAAATGCAAATCAGAATCACAGCAAGATATCACCTCACATCTCTTAGAATGGGTATCAGCAGCAACACAAGAAATAAATCTTGGCAAGGATGTGGAGAAGGGGGAATCCTTGTGCACAGTTAGTCAGAATGTAAATTGGTGCAGACACTATGGAAAACCGTATGGAGTTTCTTCAAAAAGTTAAAAATAGAACTACCATATGATCCAGCAATTTCACTTCTCGGTATTTATTCAAAGAGAAGAAAAACAGTAATTCAAAAAGATATATGCACCCCATGTTCATTGAAGCATTATTTCTGATAGCCAGGATGTGGAAACAACCTAGGTGTCTGTGTCCATCAGTGGATGAAAGGATAAAGAAATTGTGGTATATACATACAATGGACTATTATTCAGCCATAGAAACATAATATCTTGCCATTCGTAACATCATGGAAGGACCTTGAGGACATTATGCTAAGTGAAATAGACAGAGAAAGCCAAATACTGTATGATTTCTCTTATATGTGGAATCTAAAACAAAAAACAAAACAAAACAACACCCCACCAAATACTAAGTTGGTAGAGAGAACAGGCTGATGGTTGTCAGAGTTAGGGGGTGGGAGGTGGGAGAAAAGGGTGAACTTTTTTTTAATTTAAATAAAATAATAATAAAAATTTACTTCTAAATTGGAAAAAAAAAAATCTTTCTAATTCAAGCCACTGTCATCTCTCCCTTGAACCATGAATACATCCCTAAATGATCTTTCTACTACTATTGTCATTTGTGATGCATTCACCTCACAGCAATCTGTGATTTTTTTTTTTTTTTTTTTTGAGGAAGATTAGCTCTGAGCTAACATCTGCCACCAATCCTCCTCTTTTTGCTGAGGAAGACTGGCCCTGAGCTAACATCCCCGTGCCCATCTTCTTCCACTTTATATGTGGGATGGCTGCCACAGCATGGCTTGCCAAGCGGTGCCATGTCTGCACCTGGGATCTGAACCAGCGAACTCCAGGCCGTTGAAGCGGAACATGCGAACTTAACCGCTGTGCCACCGGGCTGGCCCCAGAAAGATCTTTTAAAAACAGATCAAATCACATCACTTCTCTGCTTAAAATACTCCATTCACATCCCCCTTGCAGTTAGGATAAAATTGATAGTCTTAAAAATAACCCTTATAGAACCTGTTCTATTTCTTCCTTACTGAGCTCATTTTAGATAATTCTCCCCATCTCCCACTCTGATCTAGCCATCCTGGTCTCTTTTCTGATTTTGAAACTTATCTAGCTTCTTCCCACTTGGGGCCCTTCCTGGCATATCCCTTTTACTTGTAACTGTCTCATTGTTGTTAAGATGTCACTTGAAATGCAACCTTCTCAGAGAGTCATTTCCTGACCCCTCAACACTCTTCTCAGTCTCTCATATCATTTCTACATAGTACTTGTCATCTGATACTATTCCGCTTATTTATTCATTTATTTGGTATCTCTGTGCTGATCCTTGGCCTGGCTGCTCTGAAATCCATTCCTAGACCGGCCCTTCTCTATTCTGCCATTGTGGAGAGAGTCAGGGAATAAGCGTTGCAAGCTTAGTTCCCTAGGCTTCTTGCTGTCTTTGGCCGATTATAGATACTAGCAGGAAACTGAAAGATGTAAATCAGGGGGAATCCAGGGCTTATCTCCTATCTCTGCCTTGGGTGGCTCAAGCTCCTGAACATGGCAGTCTGAACAGAAGAGTCAGGTTATTTTTAACCAAATATATCCATTCTCTGTGTTCTCGTTGCGCTAATCTCTAGGTACCACACTATATTTTTAAGTGACTTAGCTCTTTCATTGCCTGACTATAATCAATTGTATTAAATTTCCTCCCTTGGAAAGACCTAGTGTGATTTCTGCTTTCCATCAGGACCCTGACTGGTAGAGTTTGTCTCATCCCACTAGAACGTAAACTTCATGAGAATAGGACCTGTTCTGTCTTCTTTACCTATTTATCCCCATGCTTATCATGTGTGGTTTAAAAAAGAAAATATTTTTCAGGCTAGCTCCAGAGACTAAGATGGTTGTAGGTGACATAATGAGTTCAATCTATTCAATAGTATACAAAACAAACTTTTATTATGCATATTTTAGAATTATAAATATCTCTTATTAGTTAAAATTTTCAAGTAGTTTTTTTCAGTGAGTCTAACTGTCCATTTTCTATATTCCTGTTTCCAAAGTACTTAGAATTAAAGGTGAAAGAAGAGGACAGATTATAAAACTGAGCTAGGTCTACAGACATTATAAGAGTCATTCAATTTAATGAATATTTACTGAATGCCTACTATGTGCTGGGCATTGTGTCAATTGCTACAGACACAGAGATGAAAAAGGAGTTTTCACTTGTATAGGAAAAAATGGAAATAAGACATTATAGTGCATTGTGATAAATACAATTAGAGAAATATATCTAATGTACAGAGAAACAGATAATGAACTCTTTGGGAGCTATAGAAAGGAGGACCACAAAAGCAGCCAAAGGGAGGTGACATCTTCACTATGTTGTGAAAATGAATAGAGGTTTTCCAGATAGATAGGAAGAGTAGGAGAGAATTTCAGGATGAGGGTTGAGCCTATGCACTGACTCAGAACTCTATACCATACGGCATATCCAGCAATAGTTTGTATTGCTGAATCTAAGTACAAAGCAAGGTGGTAGATAAAGCCCAAAGAGGAGATTGCCAACTAGACAAGGGAATGGTATATGCATTTCCAGTTGATGGAATGGCAGCGTGATTTAGACTTCACTCCAACAAAAAGGGAAAAGCAAAGCAGTATACTATTAGGTAATGTCTGAACCCCTTTATGTAAGCTATTGCAAGTAAGGGAATACCCAAAGGAAATTTTACAAATAAAGCTTTATTTTTCCCAAATAACAGGAAGTCCAGCAGAAGTATTTTCTGGCATACGTTTGGCTGCTCAATGATGCCATTGGGGATTGAGCCTCTTTCTATCTTTTTTCTTCATCATTCTTAGCCTGTTAGTTTTGAGTCTTATGCTGAATTGTTTCATGATAGCAAGATGACTGCTCTTATTCTTGCTGTAGATACTAATCCCTCTTTTAAAGAAGGAAGAAGGGCTGACAATGGCAAAGAGTTTTCTCTCTTTGAGGCTTTGTATTTTTGTTCAGGAAGAAAAGTCTTTAGCCAACCTCCATTTGCTAGAAATGACTGAAATACACACCTTTGAAACAATCAGTAACTTAGGGGAATGAGATCAACATAAATGGTTTAAACTAAACATGAGTCTTATCTGGGGCTGGCATGGAAATGAAGAACATCTCCCCATATCCTGAATAAGTCACTGATCTGTTTAAGGGATAGTTGTTGAAAAGGAACAGGTAGAGTCTGCCAGATATAGACAGCATAAAAAGGATTTTTATGATTTAGTCTCAATTTTGTTCTCTAATCTCATATGTCACTAATCCTTTATCCCTCCCTCATCCATCCCACTCCCACTTTCAACTTCCACTTACACACACATGTGTATACACACAGACTGAATAGACTGGCTATATTCAACTATTGTGGTTCCAAGAATCCGTCGTGCCTGTAATCCCTAAGAATTTTGATATGCTGTATTCCCTACCTAGAATGTCTTTTTTTCTCATTCATTGTTTGGCTATATCTGCTCAACTTTCAGTTTTAAGCTCAGGTTTCAACCCCAACCAGCCTTTATTAGGTGCCTTCTTTCTTTCATAGCAATCTCCACGTTTAAAATATGGTACCACAATTCATTTTTCCTGTTTGTCTCCCCCTATATGTCCATCAGCTCTTTGAGGGGAGAACCTCATGTCTTCTTTCAATATTGCATTCTCTGTATCCCCTTTGCATAGTACCTAAGATATATCAAAGATTGCAATAATCATGGTTGGCAAGCTATTTTGTTGGACTTGCAGAGTATTTAAAGAAAAAAATCCTTTTAGAACATAAATGGCTTTAATTATGCAGATACTCAACTATTCACAATAAAATTTTTGGCCTTTATGGTATAGAAGACATTTGAGATTGTAACTCCTATATAAACACTCAATGAATGTATATTGAATACATAGATTAATGAATAAATGTTTGCAAGTGTGGAAGTTTCTGTCTTGGATGACTAAACAGATGGTGGTCCTATGCATTAAGATAGGAAATATAGGAGGAGGAACAGGTCTCAATAAAAAGATGAGTTCAGTTTGGGACACTTTGAATTTGTGATCTTTCTGTGGGACATTCAAGTGGTTAAAGAAAGAGACAAGGCTAGAGATAGAGATTTGTAAGAAGGAGGTTGAAGCCATGTGTAGCAGATGCAGCAGGTGCTCTGCCAATATTCCCTCCAAACTCCACTAGCTGGGCCAGCCACCTCTGGGGGTAATGAGGAGTGATTGCTAATTGATATGGGTTTTTTTGGGGGGTGATGAAAGAATTCTGAAATTAGATAGTGGTGATGTTGTGTAACTTTGTGAATATACTAAAACCCAGTAAATTGTACACTTTAAAAAGGTAAAAAAAAAAAAAAAGTTTGCAAGTGAATGCGTGAATAAATGGGTATCTAGAAGGATGGCTTGGTATGTGTGTGTTGGAGGGGGACTGGTAGATTGCCAAGGTGGACGTGGGTGCACATATTGTAGACGATAAGGTGAAAGTGATAGGAAGCAGCCAGACCGTGAGTCACCCTTACTTTCTCTTCCAAAGATCTCATACTTTATCCAGAAAGTAATATGTAACCTCTATAGAGCTTTCCACATGATATTTAATAGTAGCTATTATTTCTAAGATATGTACAGACTGGGTACTTGCTTTATTGCTAGACTCACCTGACCCATACTTCCAGCTAACTACTAAGTTGTTCATTCTCAAACATCTTCATATATTGGAATCATCTAGAAATTTCTGTATAAAAATTCAGTTTCTTGAGCTTCACCTTTTGGACACATGAGTTGTGGTCAGTATGTCTGAATACGTGAGAAGATCCAAGCCCCTGGGATTACAATGTCTGTGGTCCCAGACACTTTGAAAAACACTGCTATACAAGAAGAAACAGACTTATAACATGGAGTATAATATTTTAGCACAAGAAGTTCCCAGTTGTTTTGGATCACAGTGCCTTTAGTATCTCAGTCATTTTTTTCATGGCTCCCCAGGCCCAAAGAAATACCTAACACTTCCGTTTATTAAGTAGTTTTATCTTACAAATTTATGTTCTAACAACTTAGTTCTGTTGTGTACTGCATAACATCTCAAACCTTGGAATCAAATTGGATATCACCACTCTCATTTCCTGTCCCACAGTGAAATGGCATGGTACTTTCTTTTTATCACAGCACCTGCTGAAAATCCAGCATCAGAAAGATATAATGTCATTGAAAGAAATATAGTGATCTAATGTTGAAACTGTGAACTATCTCAAGCTAGTAGTTTGCACAGTGTATGATAGATGTCTCTGTTTCCTTCAAAAACTTGAAGGACACTGCAACCACCTGTTTGTTCACTGCAGCAAGCTGACGTGCTCCACATAGTTTGGGAACTGCAATTTTGGCAGTAAGGAAAGGCAGAAAAAAAATCTAAAATAAAAATGGGTGCTGGCCCCTTTTATTTTGTATTTTAGCGAGAGTGTTCCATGAACCAGCTACTTCTCCATCCATTGTTTGAATCCAGACAAACAATATGGTATTTGTAACTACACCTCAGAATATCAGCAAATCTCTCTAGGCTCTACATCTAAACTAGCATGACTTATCCCAGCATTTCCTTTCACTCTTGTACTCACCAGATACCTCCGGTGTACTTACGTAGCAGACACTGGGCTAGATTTCGGATGTAGGAGATAAGAGGATTAGTGAAACATAATACTTTCCTCTAGGAGTTTATAGTCTTCAGCTTGTATCCCAGTGATTCATTAAATGTTTCTGCTATTCTTCCCAGCCCTTTAGCGCACCTCAGTATACCTGTCTTCTGTCTGTGGGGTTGTCTTTTAGATTCCCCTTAGCTTCCATCTTTCTTCTCCAAAACCATCTTTTAACCATTCACTAGTTCATAGTCTTAGAACTCACTAAGTCTGACGTACTGGGAACCAATTTGACCATGAGATAATTTGGAATTCTTTTAAAAATCTAAAATAATGTGATTGTATCACTCTAAGTTCAACTTCTCAGATCCAATTAATATTAATAACTTTACGATAGCAGTTCACTCACTCATTTCTGCTTACACAGATATCATCATATAGAACTCTTCTCTGATTTGTGATTTAGAGAAACAGAGAGCGATACACTCTATTTGTATTTCTCTAGTTTTGTGCATTACGGTTGCCATTTGACCTAGTAGTTCCTGGAGAGATGATGCAGGACTAGTGCAAAGATGGTAGATACAGGACCCTGTCTTCCCTAACAATCATGGTCAGTTATGTTGTAATAACTAGCAGAGCTGCAGTGAAAAATCTGAACTATTCATTGTATGTCGTAGAATGCTTGGCTTATTTTTCTTTTAAAGTTAAGAGAATCCATATCCCAATTCTGAATTACGAAGACATTCTTTATTGTCATACACCACTGAATAATATTTTACATAACTATTTATATTTTATCACATTATCTATTCTTATAGTCTTACTGAATTTTATAGCTAGGATAAAAACCTGAGAGGTGATCTGATAATTTCCATGCCACTCTCTACTCCCTAACCCCTAGTTTGAACTTCAGAAAGCTGATATTAAGAATTGCCTAACATTTACTAAAGCACTATTTCTTAAGTTTTAGTTACTTTTTTTTTGCTGGAAAGGTATTCTCACTAATAGGGGAAACATTAATTGCAAAGTTATTTTAATCAGAATAATGTACTTTGCATAATATATGTATTAGAGGAATTGCCTTATAGCGCAGTCATTATGTTAAATCAGAATGATTTAAAAGGTAAACACACCTAACTTTAAAGTTAGACACTATTTATTGAAAAAGGCACAGTGACATAAAAACATGATGAAGTATTTGAGGTATATTTCTTTTGGCAGATTTACTTTAATAAAAATCAGATTGATTCATGAAATGTTACAGCTAGAATGTACCTAGAGATAATCTAATCCAATGTATTTCAGATTTTCCTCAGTGGGCTATAATGCTGATAGACTAAATATGAAAAAATTCAGTTTATTTTATATTATAGGCTTAATATGGTAGTTGCAACTTAATATGCCAAATTTACATTACTGACATATGCAATAATTTATTATCAATTGTCAGCATCTCCCTGTAGGATTTAATATATAAATATTAAATTTGGGTGGTCATTGTTCAATCAAAGTGGTCCTTCCAATCTATGAAACATTGAGCAGTTCACAAACAATGAAGTAATTGCATTGTGTATTATTCTTTGCACTTTAAATATTACCCATAAAGTGCTTTGTAGGTACTTTTGCATATTTTTACTTCTTTGGGGAGAGAATAACTGACATTGGTAACTGCGACGAAAGTAGATCAAATGAGATTTTGTACAGGAAAGTGCTTTGTAAACTAGAATGCCCTATTCAAATAATAATTCTTAATATTCTTTTAAAAAATTATTCCAAGATTTAAAAAAAACAACTTGATTGCCTTGGATCATTTATAACATTGTGTATCACGAGGTTCAACTCATCTATGTCTCTGGAATTTTTTCTTACTCTGAGGTGAATTTCACTTTATTTAAACATCCTCTTCAATTGATTTATTCCTCTATGACAGCTATTTTTAAACACAAGGTCACAGTGATTTGGGGGCTTTTTTACAATTAGTTGGTTACCAAATTAAAATATCAAAGTTTGATAATAACCTAAGCTTTGAAAAATTAGAGACAAATAGGGTTATCTTCATTATATTATTTAGTTCATAGCTAATATGAGTGCAGGAGTGCAGGGAGGAGGGGTAGAACAGCAAGGGGTGCAGTTATAGCTAATATGTCAAGAACGCCATGTTAACCTTGCCTTATTTTGTGATTATGCCTATGGGAGGCATATTTTATGGATGAACCTACATGTGAGCTTCAAAACAGCATGCTGTGAAAATTATTCGGAAACTTACCAACCTAACACCATAGCATTAAAACTTTTCAGACCTTAGTTTTTTCACTAATTTTATTTTACATTTTGAGTTGCAAGGATTATATAATCCGATTCTAATTCCTAATCCCATCAACCACTCTCTTTTCTATGGTTATAACAACAAAAATGGTGCCAAAGGTATTATAGCTTTTCAATTAATACTATTGGAAAAGTTTATTATTCTCAGATGATTTTAACTCATCTCATATAAATATTTCTATCACAGGCTAAAGTTTATGTTTTGATTTTTAAATACATTTTATTTTCTCACTTAAGTGTGTGTATGTTGTGATTTTTCTGAATATTCTGCTGCTTCCTCTTTTTACTACTATCCCTCTAAAGCATTATTTACTAATTTATTCCTGTTTTTCCATCAAAGAATATCATTATCCTACTATGTGCCTTTCTCTTGCTTTATAACACAGTTTTGGATCTGTATGGTAGGTACTTCACTTGTAATGTAAAAACACTGTGCTTATCCAGGATTGAACATCTATAAAAAAGCCACACTCAGTCAAGACATAAATTTGATCTGGTAATTGTTGAATGTAACATGTAAAAAAACCCAAAAAACGAAGCACAAAGTGGCAAGGATTTATCTCATATTCTCCAGAAAAAAGAAACAAATATCAAGATAAAAATAAAATCTTTAGTTGTCATTTTTTTGGCATAATTCTACTGAATTTTAATATCTTGAAATCTTATCAAGTGTAATAGCAAGGATTTTTGAGAAATCGGAAGGGTTAACCACAATTAATTTTGGAAGGTAAAAGGGCTTTATGATAATAATCATTGTCCTTTTTTTGCTGAAGGTACACAATTATAACTCTTTTTAATGGCTTTTGCTTTTAACTTAGTTAGCTGTTTAACTAATTAAGAGCTGTTCGCATAGGAAAGTCCACATTAATGTGCTTGCCTAGTGCTTTTGTGTTTCTTTCTGAACAACCCATTCCTTTGGGATGGTTCCTTTTTCCAGGATATTGCCCCATTTGGAATTGCTCCATTTCTCAACCTATTGTATTGTTTCATAGAAGTATATAAATATATAAAATAAAACCATACGGATTTATTCTTGGTGACAGAATTTAAGCTGAAGTGAAATGAAGTACTGGAGAGGTGGGGCAGGTAGCAACATCACCTTCGAGGTATGCTTTAAATTATACACAAGAGACCAAGTTTGGGGGCATTAAGAGGGTAGAAGTTGGTTTCAATATTGATTGAGATAGTGAGTGACTTTTAAAATTGCACAAGCCAAGATACTCAGGAACAATATCCAAACTGATCATAACCAACAGTGTAAAGAAGGCAGTAGATCAGGAGACTAAAATATGAAGGTGTGTGAATGCTGAATTGGATTTTCCTTGTATTTTGGCATAGACTTGGTTCTGCTGATATTACCTTTGGAAAGGAATGATATTAATTTTATAAGGACAATGAAATGAGCAATACATATAAAAAGACTATGATGTTCTTTTATTTTTTAAAGAAAAGTTTAGTAGAGTTTAAAACCTTTTTTTAAAAAAAAAAATACCAGTTTTATTGGGTGTATTTAAGTCACTTTCAACATAGAATTTTTTTTTTTTTTTGAGGACTATTAGCCCTGAGCTAACTACTGCCAATCCTCCTCTTTTTGCTGAGGAAGAGTGGCCCTGAGCTTACATCCGTGCCCATCTTCCTCTACTTTATACGTGGGACGCCTACCACAGCATGGCTTTTTGCCAAGTGGTGCCATGTCTGCACCCGGGATCCGAACCAGCGAACTCTGGGCCGCCAAGAAGCAGAACATGCAAACTTAACTGCTGCACCACCAGGCCGGCCCCCTAAAACCTTTTAAAATATCTAAAAAACTTATCAATATAATTTAGACTGAAAACAACATATTTTGAAAATAAAGTTATTTATCATCCCTGCAGAATAAATTGTATGAACATGTAATTTCTACAATTTCCTAATAAATGGATTAATATCACCACTTTTGCTTCCAGCTTAAAATGACAGGTTGAATATTCAAAAAAGAGAGAGAATAATTAATGGTACAGGTAACGACAAGGAGAGATGTACTGAATCCAAGACCAGGTGGAGAAATAGCCTTTCTATAAAGAGAGACATTTGCTCCATTTTTACAGGGAGAAAGGAAGAGAGAATGAATATGAATAGGAAAAGAACTGGAATTCTGGAGTTAGATTAAAAACGTGTTTTGTAGAGCTTAAAGTAATTTTCACTTTTATTTTCTAATTTTTATTTTCAAAATTTTCTACAATAATCACAAATCACTTCTGTAATTTTAGGAAGAAAACTGTCATATTGTAAAAATTTCTTATTCCAAATCTCATTTTGATAAAAATAACCTCAGAATTTCTTTTTTTTTTCCCCCAAGGAAGATTAAGCCTGGGCTAACATCTGTCGCCAAACCTCCTCTTTTTGTCAAGGAAGACTGGCCCTGAGTTAACATCTGTGCCCATCATCCTCTATTTTATATGTGGGATGCCTGCCACAGCATGGTTTCACAAGCAATGTGCAGGTCCACACCCGGGATCCAAACTGGCAAACCCCAGGCCACTGAAGCAGAATGTGCAAACTTAACTGCTGCACCCGTCGGGCGGCCCCATAACCTCAGAATTTCTAATGTGCAATTAATCATTTTTGAAATTATTCATTTAAATTCATTTAAAGAATCATTTGATTTTCAAAGATACTAAACTTGTATTTTTTAGATCATTTTGATGATAGTAATTTTCTACATGTTTAGTATTTGGGGGTTTTTTTACTTCAGAAATGGTTTGCAGATGCTTTAATTTTTAGGTCGTCCTTCTTGCCTGGATAATTTCTACTTGTACAGTAATAATTTTGAAAAATATACATCTGCCTTAGTGGGGAATTTCTGTATCTGTCAGGAAATGGTCTGGACCTTTAAATCATCCCCCCAAAAAATAACGACAAAAATACTTAGGGGCCGGCCCGCTGGCGCAGCGGTTAAGTTCGTACGTTTTGCTTCTCGGTGGTCCAGGGTTCACCAGTTCGGATCCCAGGTGCGGACATAGCACTGCTTGGCAAAAGCCATGCTGTGGTAGGCATCCCATGTATAAAGTAGAGGAAGATGGGCATGGATGTTAGCTCAGGGCCATTCTTCCTCGGCAAAAAGGAGGAGTGGCAGCAGTTTGCTCAGGGCTAATCCTCCTCAAAAAAAGGAAAACAAAACTTAAATACAGATTTGCTCTTGGTATAATGCTGTCGATATTCCTTGCTCCCTTGTTTCTTAAATCCTCATCTCTGACCCAACCACCACCATTTGTCCTTCCATATCTGTATTAGTTCCTCTCTGTATTAGTGACAGCTTTGATGTTATAATGTGTTTTGCAGTAATAACCATAGTTTTAAAAAAGATAATACTTGTTTCCCCAATTATGCAACTGCATATCATATGCTTGATGATTTGATACTTTCAAATTAAAAATGTATTCAATCATTTATTTTGGAATGTTATATGAGATTGAGTAACCTACTAAAGTGGAAGGTTTTGTTTAGCTGGGCAGGGCAGATGTCTTCAGGGTGACATAGAAATTACAATGGGTGTACAGATGGTCTTCCTTTATTGTCAATTCAGTATAACTACATACTTTCCTAGTAATACATATTTTTAATGAAACTTCGTTGTAAATTTTCTTTGTTTGATTCAAATATTAAAGCAGTTTGTAAAATGAAAACACAGTGCATTTCTTCAAGA
Organism: Equus caballus; assembly: GCF_041296265.1. Classification (NCBI taxonomy): domain Eukaryota; kingdom Metazoa; phylum Chordata; class Mammalia; order Perissodactyla; family Equidae; genus Equus; species Equus caballus. The sequence goes on along the minus strand of NC_091692.1, from coordinate 72,175,604 downwards.
TACCCATTTCCTGGATATTATTGAGCCTGGATGCTACTGAAAAGACTTCTTATTCCATTGATTTCTGCCCTCTCTATGTTGTTTTGCTCTTTTATATTTTTGGTCTAGAACATGTTAAAGGGTAGCTGTGATCCTGGGTGGAGGTGCTTGCAGATGCCAAATAAATAGTCTTTCCTTTAATAGTGGGGGAGAAATTAATGAATTTCACAATTATTGCCATGACTGAGGGAAATAATTGAGTGCCAGATATGTCTTAAGTACTGTGTACTTTGCAAATGATGTGTCATTACGTGGTCATGACAGATGAGGAAGCTGAGGCTTATAGAGATTTTTACTTTCTCAAAGCCATAAAGTTGGGAAAGAGAAAGTTTAGGATTTGGAAGATTTCTCTGATTCTGCAGCTTAAACTGTTAACCACAACTCTAAACTACTTCCCTTGGTGTATTAATTGGAGAAAAAATTATTGGGATTGCTAATCTTTGGGTGAGGAGAAGGGTAGAAACTTTAGAGACCATCGTTGGCATAGTATTGTAGCAAAGCACTTATGTATTTATTATTACCAATTGCCTCTCTCCAGGCTAAGTGAATTGGTTTACCATAATCAAAAGAAACAAGCTCAAACACTTGTTGCTTAAACGAGATGCAGTTTGTTACTTTAACACCAAGAGTCTGGTTAAACTAGAATATTATGTTCATCTGTGATCAAATATGATGACCTTGACAGAATCATTAATTCATTGTTAGTGAGAAAATAGTAATTAAAATGACTTCTGTGGACCAAGCCCTAACCTAAGGCCTTATTTTTTTTTGTTTTGCCATCATTAGTTTCTAACTACTATCTCCCTAGTACAAGTCACCATCATATCATCTCCATAAAAGCTAGGATAACTGCAACAGCTAGTTAATTAATCTCCCTGCTTCTGCCTTTGCCCCCTCAAAGTTTATTCTTCACTCAGCAGCCAGTATGATCACTTTAAAACATAAAGTAACATAATGTCATTCCTTTGGCTCACAGTACTACAGTAACTGCCCAATTCTCTCAGGGTAAAGGTTAATATCCTTACTATGGCCTACCATTCGTAAATGATCTGCCCCCAGTCTCTGATTGTTTCCTTAACTTAATTTCATACCCCGTCTCCTTCATTTGCTGTGTTGTAATCATTTATTTTCCTTACTGTTTCTGGAACACAGCAAATGTATCAGGTGGTGGGAGGTGAGTGCATGTGGATTATAAGCAGTTAAAATAGCCTTGAGAGAGTATCTTACCCAAGAATAATTTTGACCAATAATAGAGATGTGGTATCTTGATTAGGCCATTTTAGATAATAAATCTACATTATTAAAGATACATATTTATCTTTATTATAAATATATTTTATAAAGATAACGTTTATTCAGTGTTTCTCAAAATATATATATTTAAGTATTTAACAACTTACTGTATACTAGGATACGTTTGACAGGTTGGAAAACATATTCTAGTGGGATGAGAGTTTTTCTAGTGGGATGAGAGACACAATAAGTAGACAAATACACAAGCATCAGATAGTGTAAAGGAAATAACGTGGAAGAAGATAATGGGTTGGAGTAGCTGTTTTAAAGAGAATAGTCAAGGAGGGCCTTATGATAAGGTCGCATGTGAAGAAAATAACAGATATGGACTCCTGGAGGAAGTATTTTCCAAACTGATATACAAGCAAATGTAAAGACCTTGAGCCAAGTGTATGCTTAATATTTTCAAGCCAGAGCAAGGAAGCCAATGTTTCTAAAGAACAGAGATTCAGGAAGAAAGTGGAAATGAGTTCTGAAAATTAGAATGGGCAGATCACATAGGCCGTTATAAGAGTATTGCCTTTACTCTGAGTGAAATGGAGAAATGTTAGAAGATTTGACACTGGGGAATGGCATTATTTGAACTATGTTTTAAAAAGATTGTTGTGGACACTACTTAAGGATAGATTGCAGGGAGTCAAGAACAGAAACAGGAAACCAACACCATAGCAAAAAGAACTATTGGCAGTAATATAGAGGAGAAATTATGGTGGCTCAGATGAGGGTGGTGACAATGTAGAGGTGAGAAATGTGAAGTTCTTGATTTTGAAAGTGTTGCTGACAGGATTTGCTCGATGGGGTGGATATGAAAACTAAGAGAAAAAGATGAGTTGAGAAGAACTCCAAGGTTTTTGGACCTTCAACTAGAAGGATGGAGTTTCCATTTACTGGGATAGGGAAGTACGGAAAGACAGAGAATTGCTCTTTTGGTAAACTTGTAAGGATGCTCAGGCTATAGAGTAGTCTAAGTAAAACTTGGAGTCGATAAGAAGTCCCAGAGGATAATCTATTTCTTGGTTATATGGGTGTCTAATTCATGATAATTCACTGAGCTGTGCATTTTATTTTGTACACTTTTCTGGATGTGTTTTCTATTTAAAATGAAACCACTTTTAAAAAAGAAAGAATGAGAGAAAAAAGGATAATGGCTCCAGAGGAGAGTAGATTCTAATGCCTAGAGCCATGCCACCCTTTAGTTCAGGTCTTTTGTCATCTTTAGCCTAGACCAGAGAGGTTGGCCAGCTTTTTCTGCAGAGTTAGATAGTAAATATTGTATCATTTGTAGGCCAACGAATCTCCATTGCAACTACTCAACTCTGACATTGTAGTATGAAAACAGCCATGGATAAAATGTAAATGAAAGAGTGTGGCTATGTTCCAACAAAACTTTATTTGTAGACGTTAAAATCTGAATTTAATGCAGTTTTTACGTTTTATAAAATATTCTTTTTGTGATTTTTAAAAAAGTGTTTAAAAGTGTAAAGACCATTTTTATCTCCTGAGCTGTACAAAAACAGGCAGTGGACCAGATTTGGCCTTCAGGACATAGTTTGCCAATCCTTGGCCTACACTATTTGAATTATTTCTTACTGGCCTCCCTTTCTCTAATTAACCTTCCTTTAAAACTGTCCTCCACACTGTTCCAGAGATATCTTCTTACAACAGAAATGTGATCATGTAATCCCTCTGTGTGACAAGCTCAGGAAGCTCAAGAGGAGCTGTCCAGGCACAGGCTGGGCAAGAGGGTGCAGGTAATGCCCTCCAGGCAGAGGGGGCAGGGAGAGCAGTGCAAATGGAAAAATGCATGGCCTGTGCAGAAACAGTAAGCTGCTAGAGATGCTAATCACTTGTGGCACTGGGTTAGAAATGAGCTGGAAAGGTTGGTGGGGATTTACTGCTAGAAAGCTTTTTATGTCATGTTAAGGAAATTGGACTTTATTTATTTATTTTTGCTGCCGAGTTGCTGTTTAAGGATTTTAAGAAAGAAAATTCATGGCCGGTTTTTTTTTTTATTTCAGAAATCATCCATTATGCTTATCAATTAGGGATTTAAAACATGATTGTTTTAGTAACTTCACTTTCCGTGGAAAGGGAAGCAAAATCCAAATAGTAATAGGTTAAATAATAAATGGTGGATGAATTTTATTTGAAAAACAATCAGCACCATTATGTATCCCTGAATATGTATGTGTGTATATATACATGCATATAGAGGTGGATGCGCAAATATATGTCCAAATGAATACACATATAAATATCTGCTGGAGAAGTGCTGTAATGTGGTGTGAATACACACCATTTGAATCCTGGGTTTCAAGCTGGAAAGTCCACTTTTTGCTTCACATTTACCACTTCCTTAGAATGGGAAATTTAGTCAATTATTTAACCTTGGCTTTTACAACTAGTAATAAGATAATTAAACTTGGTGACAGCCAACCACAATTCCTACTAGTGTCTGCATGTTATTGACTTACAGTAGATTCATCTGTTTATGACTTTTATTAAACATTTATACAAGTCGTATTTTCATAGTTTGTTTTCTCAGTAGAAAGGTACTTTTTTGTCACTATGGGACATTTTTGACCTATTGGATATTTCCAGTAGAAGTGGAGCCTAATCTTTATGTTATATGCTTCTAATCTTCTTTTTTAATCCTTTGTTCAATTTTAGCCTTGGATCAACTGTGCAGTTTTCTTGTGATGAAGATTATGTCCTACAGGGCGCTAAGAGCATCACCTGTCAACGGATAGCTGAAGTCTTTGCCGCTTGGAGTGATCACAGGCCTGTCTGTAAAGGTAAAAAGAAGTCTTTAAAATAAAAATACTCTCTTAATCACATTTTAATAGTTTGAAGTTTGTTCCTTTGAGTATAAATTTCAATTAAATCTTTGAACCGAAATTCAGTCTTTAAGGAAAGATTTAGCTCATATATTTAACAACATTTATTGAAAATCTGTAATATGTGAACCACTATGTTAGTTTCCCAAGAATTTCCTGATCTAATTAGTTTGGAGCATAAAAACATGTAAGATAAGGCAATGGAAACTTCACTGGCTATTTTTCTTTTATCACAAATTACCCTTTATAAGCATTGGTATGGATGATATGGATATTTTTTTAACCATAATTCTACCTCCACTTGTATGATTTGCCATTTTAATTGCTTATGTGTCCAACAGTAGTGATATTGGTGGCAGTGGAGGTAGAGCACAGGGTCTATAGTTAGTTAATTTAAACTAAGACAAATCAGTGAGTGCTCTGGCTTTTACCAGTAATTGCAGGTAAGATTTACTCCCACCACCTTCTACAAATTATTTATTTCCATATAAATTAAATGAGGCCTCTTTTTTTCTAAACTTTATTAAGCTTTTTTATTTATTTATTAATGTATTTATTTTATTTATTATATATATTATATATAATATATAAATATATATAATATATATATTTTATTTATTTATTAATTTATTTATTTTAAATATTAATATATATATTTATTAATAAAATGTGTTTGAAAATGAATACGTCATCCTGGCCTGCTAGCACTCTTGATTGCTTGTTTGTTGTTGTTTTTAATAATGGCATCTTTGCATATTTCAGTGTCTTGTTACTCAAAATTCTGTTAGTTCTTCTTCTCCCTCAGGGAACATTTTCACTGAGTCGCCATACCCTGTAGATTCCTCTCAGATAGAATGAGGTTGATATCAGGGGGATAGAGAAGGGAGAAACTTGAGAGTTACTGTAAAGGGAAAAAGACAAAGAATTTTACAACTGGCTAGATATGCAAGGAGAAAATTACAGGAAAGAGTCAAAAGTGATATTTGAGACTATGAGACTAGAAAACTTTTATGCTATTAATGAACATAAAGAAACTGAAAGATGGAACTGAATGGAAGATTATCCACAGTTACTATGATGTTGTCATCCGCAGCAAGTTTTTTTTAAGCACTTACTATGTGCCAGGCACTGTGTTAACCACTGCATATACTCTGTCATTTAATCTTCAAAACAAGCCAATGGAGGCATTGTTATCTCCATTTCAGAAAAGAGGAATATAAGGCCTAGAGATCCAATCACTTTCCCAGCTTAAATGCCTGGAAAACACTAACATTCTTAAGAAAGACTGTTCACGGGCTGGCCCAGTGGCATGGTGGTTAAGTTTGCGGCCTCTGCTTTGGCAGCCTGGGGTTCATGGGTTCAGATCCCGGATGCAGAGCTAGCACCACTTGTCAAGCCATGCTGTGGTGGCATCCTACATAAAATAGAGGAAGATTGGCACCGATGTTAGCTCAGTGACAATCTTCCTCAAGCGAAAAAAGAAAGATTGGCAATAAATGATAGCTCAGGGCCAATCTTCCTCACAAAAAAAAGAAAGAAAAACAAAGGAAAGAAAAAAGAAAGACTATTCATAGAATGGAGAGAGAAGCCAGATTTCAGAGCATTAAAGAGAATGATAAAATGGAAATGATAAATGATAAAATGGAAACAAAAGGTAAATTCCACTCACTTGGTATTGGCAGCCCAAAGTAAGAAGAAACAACCTAGCTTCATCTCAGGTTCCTTGTAAAACTTTCCTGTCACAGGTAGATGTTTATTCATTATCTTTCTCATTTTCAAAGGCTTACAAATGACATATAGTGCAATAACATAGAACATAGTGAAATGGGGATAATGAGAAAATAAAGTAAAATAGTTATATCATCCTAAACAAAAGCTTACATACAAGTTGGTAAACAACCAGAGGGGAAGAGAGGTTGGGGAGTGGGGAAGGGTAAAAGGGCACATGTAAATGCTGATGGATGGTGACTAGAATTTTGGTGATGAACATGATGTAGTCTATACAGAAGTTGAAATGTAATGATGTACATCTGAAATTTATATAGTTATAAACCAATGTTACCTCAATAAAAATAATAATAATAACTGAAGCAATAACACAGAAGGAAAAAAAAATGGTTTACACACTAGACTTAAATATAACAGCTGCCAAACAAATAGGGAAACCTGACCAGTTTCCATGGAAACCATTCTCTATGAAATACACATATAACTAGATGCCACAAAAGCAAACTTTTTCCTGGCTTTGAGGTCTGAAACATCTTGCATTGTTCTTTATAAGATGTACACTGAGTAATAAGTATTATTGGAGTTCCTTTCATTGATATCCTGGCAATGACTAGAACAGGAAAAGATACAAGGTCGATTTCTTATGGTGTCCTCCACTCAAGACAAATTATAGTTATAAGGGACAATGTAGTGAAAATTATGGTTCAAATTGGTGTATTCAAATATCCTGCTTCAGTTCTACATAAATTAGATGTGTGCATTTTTTGATGGCAAGAAAGAATGGGAAAATAGAGGATAGATTCAAGAAAAGGAGATTAATGTTAATGCATGAACAAAATCTCAGGCAAGAAGAGAAGTTATAGTCAGATCATGGAATTTAAGGTCTACATAAAATAAGATTGAGACTGTAAACCATCTTTTTTCCTTCAAGACTCATTTCAATAAAAAGAATGAACCATATTTATTATGATTGTAAATTGTTCAAAGGCAGAAATAATGTTACATTATTTTGTTATTTTTCATAAACCCTATAATGCAAAGAACAACTCTGTACTGACTTAAATCTCAAGAAATATTTGCTGAGTATTAATGTATGATTACTTTTCTTCTATCCCAAGATAGGTGATGATTGATATATATTCTATTCATTCAACAGACATTGCTGTAAGGTATAAAATTTGTGTGTTCAGCCTTCATATATTGATATTATTTTATCTAAATTTTATGCTTTTTATGCAGATATTAATCATTTATACACAGTTTTATTTGCTCATTGCATGCAAGGCATATGTGTGCATGGTTTATAAAATACACTTTGCTATTAGAAATTACTGGCTGTGGTGCTGGAAACAGTAATGGAAGGAACATACTGAAATAGTAATTGAAGTTTTAAAATGACTATCTACTATGAGTCTGAACAAAAAATAGTTTCATGTCTCATGGGTGCTTGGATGGAATAAATATGCTTTTTTCTAGACGGCAGCATAAATAGCAGTATCAGTGCACTGCACCTTTGAGAGGTTATTAATATAGCTGCTGTCTATGTATTGCATGGTTGAGCAATCAAGAAATGGGGATTTTAAAGGGACTGAAACTTCACACAAACAACAAATTATGAATTAAAAGAAAAAGAGCAATTCAGAAATTAATATTAATGGATTTTACACAAACCCAGACAATAATTGTTATTCCCTAAATGGGATAGGTATACGAGACATTTGCCAGTTTACACTTATGGAAACAATTATTCCTTTGTTGGAAATGCAATAGATATCCAAAAGCTGGAGCTTATGCAAATAAGCAGACTTATGCATCTGAATGGTATATAGAATGTTTATTTTAGACATTCATGATATTCAAAGAAACAGCATTTATTTGAGAGTTGATAATTTGTTAGCTAGGAAACTTATTTAAGAGAGTTAATATTGATCACTTGGACAAAAAATTTTGACTAATATTCAATCTCCGTATTTGGACGGCCCCAAATAACCAAGGTTTTTGTGTGTTAAGCCACAAGGGCATGAACCACTAGTGGGAGTAATGGAAGGGGTGATTAAGAGAAGGTTAGAAAAGAAGACAAAAGAAATACAAAAATACTGGAAACTGTGGTAAAAAATCAGAGAGTCACCTTTTAATGTCTTTATTCAATCAATCATCCAATTATTTTCTTATTCACTTATTAATATACTGATTGATTTATTTTGAATTCTGCAAACATTAATGAACATTAGTAGGTACACCAGATTAAATACTATGGGGGATGCACAGTATGTAATGGTTTTTATTATTTTTTATTGATTTCAAGGCATAACTACAGAACTCTGTAATATATAGTAGACTGTTTTTTTTGTAAGAGAGGTACAATCCTCTGCAAAATTCACATGTGGAAGATTATTTCCCTGTTTGGAGACAGTCAGGCATTGAGATGGAGGAAGTGACATATGGGCAGAACTTGGAAATTATTTTGGATTTCAGCAGAGGGAGTTGGAAGACATTTCAAATATAGACAATATCCATGAGTAAAATCACAAAGTAAACTGGCAGATCTGGGGAATAAAGTGGAGGAGGATGGGCATTCCAGTTTGGTTGGGTATATGAAAGATTATAAAATGAGATAAGATTGGGAAGATTGTATTATGTAACTCCTCTGAAGTGTTTCTGGAAGCAGCCCTAAACCTCAATTCCATTATCACCATTATGTAGTTCCAGTACTGCAACTATCCCATAGCTTTTCATTTGGACTACAACTTATCATACATATTGCTGATAGACTAATCCCATCAAGATCTCAATTTTATTGTGTCTCAGGAATGTTCAAGGCCCTGTGTTGTTTCTCAATTTCATACTGTGATCGAATAAAATTAAATAATTAAGAATATGAACTCAGGTATCAGACTATTTCAGTTCAAATCCGTGATCTTCTACTTCAGTAATATACCCTCTTTATAATTATCAGATTTCTTTTCAGTAAAAGAAGTATTACAATATATCAGTATCTACTTCATAAGGAGTTAAGAATTTGCATGAGAATGGAATGAGGTAATCCATGTAAAAGCACTTAGTATATGGGCTGAAACACAAACACTTAGGGATAAAGGTCCTAGTGATTGTGATGGTGCTGCTGCTGATAATGATTGTTAACTCATCTGATTTCCAAAATCATTCATGATTTGTGTCTATCCAGTTGTTTCTTTAACACTTACCAAAAGTTTATCCCAGGCATCTCAATATCACCCCCCTAATTTTCATATACGTCTGACCTGTCCTGAATGAAAGCACACCTGTTAACCATATTCTGCACACCTTTCAAAGTTTTACCAGCTTTCACCTCCTCCAAAAATTCTTTCCTACTTTAACTATTCTTTATCTCCCCCTTTTTAAACGTTATGTCACATTTACTGTCTTCACCACAACATTTAACATTTAGTTCTACTCTTTTTGGCAGTTGTTCCTCATCATTGCATGGGCAGTAGACTTGCTTCTTCAACCAAAACCACCTCAGAAAGAACAAAATAATCAACTCTTCTAAAGCACTTGAATTTTGAATGGTTTTGTTTTGACCGTTACCAAGAAGAAGACAGTTACCAATGTGATCTATCCATCTATTGCTTTTGATTAAATGGAAGGATCATAATGAAGCTCGATTCCTTTAATCATATACAAAGTAAAAAAAGGACCTACAGTTTATGTAGTAGATAACTGCTGCCAGACCTAAGAGCTGTGACCCTCACTAACCAGTAGTTATTAAGGGCTTCTGGGGTCTTATAGTTTTCGATATTCCTTCACATATGCTTTAAGTTCCTACTCATATTTTATTCGTCTTCACAATGTTTTGCCCAGTGACCATTATGGCCATATTTTTGTGTACTTAAGAGTTGCTAAATAAACATTTTGAATAAATATTGTGGAGAGACTTAATTAATTATAACAAACAATTTAAGAAGATAGTAATTTGTTGATTGTAACCAGAGAAAGTTGCTCTGGTAGAAGGCTTCCTGTTATGCAGAAGCAATTAGAAAATTTTGCCCAAGAGCGAACCAGAACCTGCTGAAATTTATCAACCACAAACACTTATAACAGGTGTTTTTCTGTAGTTATTATTGATGCCTTCTTAGTTTCATGGACTAATGTTACAGATGAGATGATGCATAATAGCAATGATATTGGCAATTAATAGAGTGACGTATGGTGAAGAAGATAGACAGATGGTCTAGATATGGATATTTATCATACATTCATGTTTCTTGAAGGTAATTTTTTTTAAAAACAATAGTTATAAATTTATTATATAATTTCATAAGCAAATAAATTTTACTGAGCTCTAACAGTGAACATATTTCAGTGATAAAATAGCATTTACATGTTATTTGATGGAGATTAATAATGATGCATTTGTGTATATCATTTAAGATTCAAAATTACCTGAACAATTAGAAATTTTGCTTTTCAATGGTACTCTTCCAACAGTTGTTCAGCAATGCATTCCAAACATCTTGCCTACCTCACAAATTATTAGAAAAATATGCAAATACTTAGCAAGTAAATGACTCCATTTTGGTTTGGTTTATAGGAGGGAAGGTCTCCACATGAAATCTTTCTGTTTACAACTCACCCATCTCCTGGCAGTATGACCTTGCTCATGTTCCATAACCTTTCCTGGGCTTCAGTTTGCTTTCTTGTAAATTGATGAGGGTATATGTACAAGATGATTACTATAGACTTCTTCAAGTTGTAATTCTAAATATTCTTAAGTACAAATACTGTTTTTATGGACTTTAGAACATGTTAAGGTTATTTTTCATCCAATGTTGTCATAGTCTGCTTCGGCAGTTATAACAAAAATACCATAAACTGAGTGGCTTATAAACAATAAACGTTTATTTATCACAATTCTGGAGGCTGGGACGTTCCATATCATGTCTGATCAGGACCAGCTTGCTTATTGCAACCTTCCAACTGTGACCTCACATGGCAGAAGGAGTGAGGGATCTCTCTTGAGTCACTTTTATAAGGGCACTAATCCATTCATGAAGACTGAACCTTATCACCTAATCACCTTCTAAAGGCCCCATCTCCTAATACCATCACATTGGGTGTTAGAATTCAACAAACAAACTTGGGGGTGGGGAGGACACAATATTCAATCCATAGCAATGTTCTTCTTTACCTTTGCAGGCCTAGTGTTTATCTCAGTTTCTGGCACACAGCAAGCAATAATAATAATAATAATAAATCTGACAAACTATTGCTAACAGAATATTATAGTTCTCTATTTCACTGTGTTTTAGGTAGCACTTTAAAAATAGACAAATATTCCTTTTATTAGGTGTCAAAATTGTAGTTATCAATTATAAAACTGCTTCAAAGTAATTTAGATTCTGTGGATCTTTCATACCTCATTTACTATTAAAAATATGATTTCATATTAAGATAATTATTTTTGTTCATACATTTGCTTAATATTAAACACAACCCTATAATATATTGATTTTAAACAATGTATCTTTCAAAAATAAAGTTGATTGTAGTGTGATTCTTGATTCTGCTATGTGCTAAGGACTATAGTTTTGAGAGTTTTTAAGTGGAAAATAAATATTTTAATTCTTAAAATTAATTGATAACAATTCTAAGAGAGTTGGGAGAGAAAAATAAACAGGAAACAACTCTTTAATGTTTAGCATATATAATTTTAACGACCTGAGGATTTGAAATTTAATGGGGATAAAGTGTACTATGTCATGACCAAAGCACAAATAACTAAGGAAATAAAAGTAATAACTAAATAAATAATGGATGTTTTGGCTGAATCAAGGAAAAAACCTGAAATGTGTTATCTTTATGCAAGGATGAACAAATGGAAAACTAATGAAATCAGCACAAAGAATTTAAAGTTTTCAGGACAAACTACCCATTTGAAAGAGAATTTCAAATAATTTTTTAAATGAAATGATATTTTTTGTGTTTGTAGTAAATCTGTACAATCCATCAAAATTCTCCTGCAATGTAGAAAGGTTTATTTCCTGTTTGCTGACAGGATGTGCTGTTAGCACAAAGCACCTGGAATACCTATGGTGTATCTATGTTGACTTAATAGCCTTTCCACGAATTCTGGTCACATAAAAAGATTGGAGAAGGATAGCGGAATTAGGACTCCCTTACATAGCTTCTCCCTTTTGTTTTAAAATAGCAGTAGAACTGCTTCTGGGCAGGAGAATCTGTAGGTAAAATGATCACAGTGTGATTTCTAGAATGTCTGATACTTTGTATATGCACTCAAAGTATAGAATTGTACCATGCAAGTGAAAGATACAATGTGAAGTGAAAAAAGATGCAAACCTGAGAAAGACAGAGACACCAAAGAGGAAACACAAGGCATAGGCAAAATATACACAGACATGATTGGTGAGAAGTGGGAAATTTTTAATATTTAAATTGAATTTATTTGAAATTTTTAAAAATCGGTTTTTATTCTTGATGTGAACATACGGACTTTATCACAAATGTTTTGATTTTTTATTCCTTTCCTTTTGTTAAAGGATGAACCATGTTCTACTGCTCAGCTAGTCTTATAATAATTTTTGTGAATCTAGGTATATAACATCAGCATCTCTAGCAACTAGCAATGCACAGCAGATGGCAGGCACACTTACAAATACTTGAATGAATGAATGCCTGGTTTCCCACTAGGCTAGATGCAATGTAGGAAGCATAGAATAGAACTGAACAAATCAGGTAAAAATCAGTATGATTTTAGATTAAGTCAGTGATAAGAGAAAGGCAGAGTAGAGTTAGAAGAGATATAAACTGAGGGAGACACCAATATATAGGGTATAAGAAGAGGAAGTTGAGCCTGTGAAGGAGACTAAAAAAAGGAGCAGCTAGAAACAGAGATGGGTAACTAGAGGGAATGGTGGTATGGCAAACACAGGGAGGAGAGATTTTATAAATGAGATGTGGTCAATATTGTTAAATTCTGCAAAATGGTTGAGAAAATAAGAACTCATTGAATTCAACAACCAAGAGGTCACTAGTGACCTTGGTAAAATCATTTTCATTGGAATTGTTGGTATGGAAGACACATGGCTGTAGTTGAGGAGTAATGAAGTGAGAAAATTGAGGCTTAAAATGAAAAGCAGAAGCTTGACTATGAAGCAAAGGCAAGAGGGGCATGCTGTTGGGGAAAGATTGTTTTTAAGATGTGAGAGATTTAAATAATGATGGCAAAGATCCAGTGTTTGTGAGAGGTTGAAGGTACAGGTGAGAGCTGGGCAAATTGAAAGATACCATTCTGGGACATAAAGGGTCTGGGACTCAGAATAGAGGGGATGACATTGCTCTTGGATAAGAAATAAGACACCCTCTCCTTTGAGGTGGGAGACCTGAGAAAGCAACTGTTGAAGGTATAGATAATTTTACAGGTGGGAAACAGAAGAAGGCATCATTCTCAAATGGTGTACTTCCCTCCTCCCCCATTTTTTTTCCTGTAAAGTAGGTGAGGTTATCTGAGGAGAGGAAGAAATCCAACAGTTCTGTGCTGAAGTAGGATGGAACTGCAGATGAAATTGATAGGAATAGGGAACTGGGGGAAGTCCCCAAGCAGTCAGCCTCTGAGAAGCAAGCGTAGCCTGAGGCTTTCATTTAGCCCAGCGGTCCTCTTCCCAGGCTGCACATTACAATCATCTGGAAAGCTTTTAAAATAATTTTAAAATAAAAACCCATGCCCAGGTCCCAACCCACACCAATTAAGTCAAAGTCCCTGTAGAATAATTCAGTTAATATATCCCCTCAGAGATAAATTGGCCAATTTAACTGTATTGAGGATTCGAGAAATAGCTTAAAATAATATTCTGTTTTCTTAGGAAGTCTCCCTCACTCCCAGGGAGTAATGTACTCACTGGCAGGCTGGTTGGAACATTCAGTTACACATATCATATTCCTGTTCTAGAGAGTGGCAAAGCGAAAGTTTGATGCATTCAGGTCACTGAGCCGAAGCAGCAGCTCACCACTTCCTCTTCTTACTGGACACGTCCAGATACTGAGAGCAATATAAATTTGCATGTTAAATGTCAAAGATGGACTCATTTTCATACTTATCATGTATTACCAGCTGGACATGACACCGATTTGCTTTTGAGATAAGTGTGTCTTGGGAAGAAATGAAATGGGGTCACAACTGAACGAGCTTCATTTCATTTGCACTCCTGCTGTCCATTTCAGCCACCTTTCGCTTATTTATTCCAAGAAAACAAGACAAGACAAATGTAGGTTTGCAGCATGGAAATAATTTTGAGAAGAAAATTAAATAACTAAATGTGACTTTATGAAACATGAATTCTTTCTAAAGTTTGTCAAAAGTGCCAACATTTCAACATATGCATTGCTTTTGCACTTCCTTTCCTTGTTGTCTGTTGATGATCCAATTTATGCAGCATTTGCTTTATGGCTTATCACTTCAATTATTTTACTTTTAAAAAAACATTTTAAATTTCACACATCCTATTATATAAAGTGAATATTTATGGCTGATTTTTTTTCCTGAGTGCTGTTTCACTAGAAAATTATTTTCTTATTTCTGACACAAGAAATAAAAAGGTATCTTGGATGATTTCATATGCTCCCCAATTTTAAAAGTGATGTCTGAACTCATTTAAAATTATTCAAAGTTCATGGTCATTTTCTTGGCCTTCGGTAAGTCTCTACTTCAACTTTTGAAGGATAAATATTTATGCTTAGCAGGATCCATAATTATATATTTATTCTGAAAATAAATACTATGGGTGTTATGATATTGTTACTATTAAAAACCATTAGTGCACCTCATGTCTCCCTGGCTATTTGCACCAAATTCTAAGGAAAAAAGCCAACTAAATCTTTAGATATAAAAATCGTAAAGCAAAGGAAATGAGGAACATTTTATTGCTTTTCTAAATCTGCTTTCCCAAGGATCAAACATGGCTTTCTATAAGACTAGAAGGAATGCCTTCTGAAAACCTTCTCATTTACCATTGCTTATATGTATTTTGCTCTTTTCTGCATAGTGTTTCTTTCTAAATTATGCAAGGAGGGCATGTGATGTTTTTCCTACCTATTTAGAGTATTTGAAAAAAAAAACTAAAACATCATAAAGACCATGTGGTTGGAGATGTTTTGTAAAGTCTTCAGAAAAGAAATCAAGTTTTCTTCATTTCTATAAACATAAAAATATTTATTAGTTACCCACAACAGCTTTTATTATGAGCTGTGAACACCAAAGGCCACATTTGGCTTTCTTTTTATTTGCACTGTTAATTATTTCATCTCCCAAGAAGTAATGACAGGACTGGCTAATGTGAACATGTTTTTGTTCCCCAGTAAGGCAAAACTGGCTGATAAAGTTAAAAACTGGGAGGAATATGATTAGTTTATTTTACAAATTATGATAACTGAGGAAGAAAATAATGGGCATTGTCAGACTATATTTAGAATTTTAAACAGCAATTTAAAACAAACTATAAGAAAAATATTGGAAGTGTACCTGCAAACTTATAAAAATATTACAGATCAGTAGTACTTTCAGGTGCTGAAGAGTAGAGTCAAAAAAAACCTTTGCAGGGGAAAATCTAAAGAAACTGAGTGTGAATATAGTGATTTGCCTGAGGAACTATGATTTTAGAGAAACGTGTGCAAATCATAGACAGATGGATATATGACCAGCATTGAGTATTAAATAGGTGATATATATTTGTAAGAACACTTCCAGGCTGTCTAAAACTAGAAAAGGCTAGAAATATGCTTAAAAAACCTCATAATTTAAAAATCTTTTATTTATATGAAGTAAGGAAAACAAATATATGTGTATATTCATTATAGTTTAAGCTAGTATTTCCTAAAGTTATCTTTGAATATTAATAAGAACCACATAGAAAAGTAATAATTAGTAAACACATCGAAAAGGTATTCAGTGGTATTATTGTGTTACTTTAGCTACAGAACTTGTCAGAATTTATAATATTCTCATCTTCTTTGTTTATCATCAAAAGTAGAAATGTAGTATATAACAAAAGCTCCCCAAAAATGCTGATCTGGGGTGAAGATTTTGGAAGATGCTAGTTTAGACTGTGTTATTGCATTTGCTTCACATATCACTACTCAGGTGCTCATTAAAAAATCACTTTCAGGGGCTGGCCTGGTGGCATAATGGTTATGTTCACGCTCCACTTCAGCAGCCCAGGCTTCTCAGGTTCCGATCTTCCACATGGACCTACACACTGCTCATCAAGCCATCCTGTGGTGGCATTCTACATACAAAATAGAAGACTGACACAGATGTTAGCTCAGGGCCACTCTTCCTCACAAAAAATGAAAAAGAAAAAACACTTTCAATATGCCATTCCATTTTGCACCAGTTTACTATTCAAGTCAAAATTCCTTAACCTAGCATTTCAGAACCTCCAAAAACTGACCCTGAGCTTTTTTAGAACTTTATCTCTTCTTAGTCCCAATCATAAACACTCCAGAAAGGTAGATAAAACCCCACCCTATATTACCTTCCAATATGTCTCTTTTTTTTTTTTTTGAGGAACATTAGCCCTGAGCTAACATCTGCCCCCAATCCTCCTCTTTTTGCTGAGGAGGATTGGCCCTGACCTAACATCTGTGCCCATCTTCCTCTACTTTATGGGTGGGACACCTGCCACAGCATAGCTTGACAAGTGGTGCGTAGGTCCACACCCGGTACCAAACCAGCGAAGCTCAGGCCCCAGAGGTGGAACGTGTGAACTTAACTGCTCCACCACCAGGCCGGCCCCCCAATATGTCTCTTTAGTTAGTGAAAAGAAACCCAGATTTAGAGTCAGAATACCTGGGTTCAAGAACTGTCTATCTCCTCCATTGTGTGTTTAAGTTAATGTATGTATATCACCATTTTCTTTAATTTCCTAACAGGAATTGTGCTGACTATATTACATATATTATCTATAGTTAATGTAATAATTTTCCCTTTTATAGGTGAGAAAATAGGTCAAGTAAATTGTTCAAAAAAACACAGTTCTTTAAGTGCTGGAACTAGGATTCACACTTAGATGTGTATGATTTCAAAGTTCGTGTTATTTTCACTATACCTCACTGATTTAAAGAGCCCAAAACATTGAAAAGTGCAGAATATATAAACCATGGACATGATGAGTATCGGTTAAACTTTGCAAAAGTTCACGTAGAGTTTTGATTTTTAGAAAGTTTCTTGCAAGTAAGATTGACGCTCAGTTCCAGCCTGTGTAAGACTTTTAGCCTCCTTAGGTAGGAACTGCTTTTCTCTGTGCCGCCTTAACCCTGAATCTGTGGCATTGTGGATTTGGTCCAGGTAATTTTCCTGAATTAGCTTCTCCTTTTTCTGGTCCATCTCCCCTGAATTGTCCCTTGGAAAAGTACCCCCTTTCTTCTTAAAATTAAGTTTCTCCCCAAATTCCAAAATATCAATGTATTTAGTAGGCAGATATTCATAGTTTCATCTTTTATCTTCTTCATAGTCAAACTTCATAATAAACATTGGCATACCTAATTATACTTCAATAATGTACCCCAGGAAACTTGAGGTTGCTGTTAATCCAAATATTGACTAGTTTTGAAAGAAATAGGTGATTTTTACATATGGATATTCAGGCCCTATGGCCATAATCTGGAAGTAAAGGGAAACAAAAAGATTGCTCAGCAAAGAATTTCGATGTGGGTATGTGAAGAGGAGGAAAGATCTGAAAAGTTGGTGGAGTATTGAGCAAATGGAAAGAGGCTGAAGCCTTAGGAAAAGACAGCTAGTGAGAAATCCTTGGGTCAGATGAAGACAGGATTTTTGAGAAGGCAAGGATCTAATATTTAATCTTAAATCGTTTGTGTTGCTGCTATGTAAACTCCCTACCTTGTCCCATTGTCCCCAACTTTAAGTTATAATTGATCCTACTAGTTGATAGTGGCTAGGGAAGAACAAGTGATAAGTATAAAAGACAGTTGTTTCCTTTTCAAATCATTAGAACTTTTTAAATTGAAGTTGAGAGTTCTCAGCTATTGTAGGGGCTTGATTTCATTAAAGCACAGGGAGACATGCGGATTGTTCCTTTGGTAAAGCTTTTGTTGCATTGTGTGATAGGGGCTCTGGTGATGTAAACAGTAGTCATTCTTTCTCAGCCTTGTAGAATCAGTATATGCCTCATGGGATTTTCAGAGGAATGTGTCAAGAATTATGAATGGTCTGAGATTTTATCATACTTAGAAGTTTACAGCTTAGCTTGTCACACTTTTATGGATGCTAGCTGAAGTCAAAAGACCCCATAGGTCAGAGGCAAAGGACAGTTTACTACTCATCACAAGAATGGTAGCAAGGATGTCAGCTTTGTTGCCACTTCCCTGAGCCCCAGTCTTGCAGGGCCACATTAAAAGGACCAGATAATAGCTGCTTGTGCAATGGGTTACGTTATAGAAAAGGATCCCCGAGCATAGGGAAACCAAATCTTTTATAATGGGCAGTATGCATACATATTCATTTGCTCTGGAGAGAAACACTATATCTCTTATCTTCCAAAACTATGAATAAACTTGTCCTTTGCTCTGGAAGGAGACACTTTTCTATCTACACAACCTGAAAAAGAGATTCCAGAACAAAGACAGTTAGTGCCTTTGCTTGCAGGATGTATACAACCACGATAGACACATAGAGAATTGCCTCCTGAGGATATCCACCCTTATTTTTATTTGGCTTCTGATGCATTTTCCCATGAGAATTCCCACTAATCAGACACTCTGATTAATCTGAATGCCAGAGGCTGGAAACAAATCCATTTAATTTTCATCACACAGCATTTAATTAAGATTATTATCAACGGAACTCCAAACTGCAGAATGAGGCCAACCTCTAGGGACACAGACCCAACTAGCAGAACAAATCACATCAACCATCAGTGTCTACTTTAGAAAGGCAGGTGGCTTTCTCCTTTCATTTCTGTATTGATCTCTGCACTTGTCCCAAGGCCTTGATCCAGGTAGTACAAGATTCACTAGCAATTGCCTTGCCCCACAAAGTAGAAGTCTAGGACAATTCTGCCATCTCTAACAACCCTGGCCAATAAGTTGAGGCTGAACTGAATGCCTTCCAGAAAAAAGGTTATGTCATTGATCATTTCAGCTAAAGTTAGTAGCTCCCCTAAGTAACCAAGGTGGCCTCAAATGGCAAGATCTCTACAGTTATCTTATGGCTACATGACCTATAGGTGGTGTTTTCCTTAAACTCCTGAATGTCTCTTATTAACACCCCTAAGGCAGATGTCACCATATCTTAGGAAGGGAGGCTAGTTAATACATGTATTCTACATAAGAACAATCCCTAGGGCATACGTCATGCCTCTGATAAGAAAGTGTTATTTAACCTTGCTGCCTTCAACTCACAAGTAGGACCTACATCAGTCAGGGGACCCAGGTTGGTAGTGCCTTCAAGTGCCTCCAAGTGGTTAGTAAAACTTAGGTTTCCCAGTTAAGTTCAAATAATTAAGTTTAGTCCTTGTTTTTGGAGGGACTCTCTGTCTTATTTGTCTATGCCACTAGAAGGTTGGCATTTGTTCACTTCTTGGAATGACAGAGTGAAAACTATAAGAATGGAGGTGGGGAGAATATCTGGAGGTATGAACAGGCGTAGAAGTTGGCGTCATCCCCTGCTTTTTTCATAGACCTCTTGGTAAGTTTAGGGATAATCATTATCAAATTACTGAAAAAGACATCTGGCAAGAGACAGAGGATCTATCAATAAGTTAAATTTGTGGACTCGCAACAGTTTAAGAATGCCACACCAAGGTATTTTTGTTAAAAAAATAAAAGGCTCCTGTGGTGATTCTGAGGAACAAAGATCATTAATGTCCTTTCCTCCCCCGTGCTCCTATTTCCCCCTATGCCAGGATGTTGTTCTTCCTTCACCACCACAAAATCAGTGTGTCTTATGCCAGGAGTGATAACTTCACCATTTCTCCAGTCATCATATAGTCTTATATGATCATTTCATCCAGATTTGGCAGGTAAAAGTAAAACAAGGGCATTTCTATAAAACTTACAGAGTTCCAATACGTCCCCAAATTTGGTCCATTCAGGCCTGTGTAGAGGGGCTCAGTGATCAGTTTGTACTTAGTGATCATTAGCCTTATGATCTAGGATTATGTCAGTCCAAACAAAAGAATTCAGGTCATTGAAGCAGAGTTAAGCCTGAATCTCCTGAGCCATTTTTAACACAGACTGAAAAACCAAGCAGAGGTCTACAAACCAGGAAGGGATGTGGTTTCCGTTAGGGGAGGAAAGACAAAACATGCCACACCAGGAATGGTCAAGGTAGAATCTCAAATTTGCAAAATAGATCTATATATGCCCCAGTCCTTTCATCATTGCCCAGAAAGTATCTGAGAGGCAATGATCCTCTCTGGAGATGGTCTCATTTGATGACCAAACTGTCTCACAAAGGCTTGTGTACTAGGAGAAGGGAGTGAGGTAGAGTTAGGAATTTTTAAGTGCATTTTTAAAGAAGCCATTTTAATACTCATCAATTCCAAATGTTGGTGGTAGAGAACATTAAAGTTTCATTGAATACCTTTTACTGTCAGCCCCTTTTTGAGTAGCTTTTGTGATAATATTTCAACTACTTTCAGACTGAAAATGGTCCTGAAAGCCAAAAACATGACAAGGTTTTTTTCAAGGGCTCCAGTAGTGTGGCTGGATTTGGCTGATCAGACTGGACCAACAACACCATAATCTGAAAAAGTGTCAACTAAAGCACTACTGATAACTCTGAGAGGAGGTCAAAAGTCAAAAGTAGTCAATCTAACAGGAGCAGGCAGAAATATGACTCACCCAATGTGACTATTCTTACCAAAAGACAAATGGGACAGCTTTTGGAAGGAATCACAAATCTGAGATTTGATGGTCTCCTCTGCACCAGAAACACAGAGTCCTTTACTTTGTGCCCAGTTTATAATAGGGTATGTATTGCCATGTCCAGTAGGATGATGGATCTAGGCAGCAATGGTGCCAGTCTAGGTAGTGCAGGCTTGATTAACAACTTGGTTTCAGTAAGTTTCACCAGAGAAAAAGCCCTTAATGTGGGAATCTGCATTATCATGACTCAGATGGTTTAATCATCAGCTGCGATTTTTTTTCATAGTTCACAGCCCCAAAGAGATTGTCTTTCATCTTCCAATGTGTAGTTTTCCAAATGGCAGACTAAACAGCTGGCTGTTGATAATCTAAGAGTC
Source organism: Equus caballus (assembly GCF_041296265.1). Lineage (NCBI taxonomy): Eukaryota > Metazoa > Chordata > Mammalia > Perissodactyla > Equidae > Equus > Equus caballus. The sequence goes on along the minus strand of NC_091692.1, from coordinate 72,154,453 downwards.
AGTAAATACATAAGGTTCATCATTGACCAGTGCTTTGAGAAGGGCCTTGAGTTCTGCCCATTGAGTAGAGAGACCATGTCCATTTTAGATTTTTCATGACCAATGCTGAGTTTGAACAACCACAGCAGACCAGTGAGTACTATCATTGAAACAGGCTCATGTATTTAGGGGAAATTCTGAATTGAGGGTACACTACACCAGAGGCTTTTCTTGAGACAGTGTAGTAGGGGATAAAGTTTTCCCCCAAAGAAAAAACTGCCAAGTTTTTCCTATAAAGCTCATATGTCTTTGAGGCACACTGGACACATTCTTGAAAATGCCATTTCTATTTGACAAGCACGGCTTATGGGCCCTCCTCACCTTGTTTGTCAATGAATCCAAGTTGACCCACCCAAAATGGGAATTTCAAGCTGGAGAGTCACAATAACTTCATGGGTCAGACCTTCACTTTGAACAAGAACCCAATAGAAATGTAATAGCTGTTTTTCAAAAGGAATGTACCTGGTAGCTCTCTCACTGACAATGGCCTCTTTTTGCCACAGGCTCCAATTAGCAAAATCATTAGTTACGGACACTTATAGCTCAAAGGAGTCATTAAGTTCTCAGGGATGAAAGGTAATAGTACTTTTCTATATGATGCTCTTCCCAGTTGGGAGAATCTCCTTTGGCATTTATAGACAAGTATGTAGCACATCAAACTAATTATATATTGAACAGTAGAATCCTCAGCAACAGTACATTGAATTGGCCCAAAGGGCCCTTTAGCCCCTCACAAAGCCACATTAACTTCTGTTCCACATTGTGAACTCCACTCAAACATCATCAGTTTGATTTGGCATCCAGTATTCTAGAGGACTGACTAGAATAGTGACTTAGATGTCTTTATCTAAGAGTCATAAATGTTTGAATTCCTCCTATCTCCTAAATTTTCCAGCATATTTGGAGAGCTGAGTATGGCCTTTGGCCCCCATTGTGGGTCAAAGAGACTTCAATCCCACCCGTAATCATGCTTGTCTTTAAAGCAGCTGAGATCAGTTTGGTGAAAGAAGGGAGGAATCAGGAAACATGGAAAGAAAGAGTAGCTTCATGCCAGAAACAAAGTTGAGTTTACTTTCAGTTTTGAGTAATGCGGTGGCTGCCTTAAAATTTTTTCTAGATATCTTTGAGTCAGTTTGTCATCCTCCAGTAAATCCATTTTGTCAGCTTCGTAAACTCAATCCGGGGCAATAAAAGTCTTAATATTGGCCAATCCTTCACTGATAGTTTCCCATGGGAGTTTGTCTCTGTAAAATCTTCCTAAGAGGGCTGAAACTCCATTGTAGTAGCCAGAACTCATTGCCAAAAATTCTGAAGCCTTTTAATGCTATCTCCAAATGGATCTGTGGTTGGCATTGTACACTACAGAAGGGTCTGAGTCATGAGATGGTCCCACAATTGTCATTCTTCCTTATCAAGGATTGTTCTCCTTGCCTCCTACCTCTGAAGTGAACCAAAGTTCTAACAATTAGCCTGGTTTCTTACCATAATGGTCATAAATTCCTCTATTTCATTTTAATGTAGGTAAGCATCTCTATAACTTCTCTGAAAGTGGGTAGAATTTTCTTTCCCGTCTCCTCAATATAAATCTTAATACTGGTTGTTACTATGGTGTGTTCCTAAGACTGACTGCCAGACTGTTGAGAAGTTTCCTACCTGGAGGAGACTTAGCATAGCCAGCATTCTGTTAGGACAGCTATCTTTGATCTTACTTTGCAGTACTCAGCCTGCAGCCCCCTCCCCACTGCCTCCTCATTAGCAGGCAATAACTAGAGGACATTTTACTGCCTGGTTAACCATTCAATTTGGCCAATGTGTTTGCCATTGATTTCCAGAGACTTTTCTCGAATCCCATTAATTGGCTTGAGTGACCACCATCCTTCCTCTTCTAGAAAGCCTTTTCTTTGTCAGCATCCCATCATCATAACCCAAACTGTCAAAAACCGTGAAGGACCTGAGATTTTACCATGCTTGCAAGTTAACAGGTTAGACTTCCACAATTTCGTGGATGCTGACAAAAGTTAAAAGATGCCTGAGTCAAAGATTACTACTCACAACAATGGGAGTAGCCACAGTATCACCTTTGGTGCCACTTCCTTGAGCCTCATTTTCCACATGCCTAGATGAAGAGGATGTCATCAGCTGCACAAGCTGTGCATTACAGGAGAACAGCACTGAGTTCAGGGGACCCCAATCTCTTATAAAGGGCAATAATCATTTCTGCTCCATTGCTCTGGAGAGAGAGATATATCCCTATTTTTCAAAGTTGTAAGCAAACTTGTCATTTGTTATAAAAAGAAACACTATGTCTCTTCTAAGGCTGTGTGCTACATAAATGTTTTAGAAAAAGTAATCCAAAACAAATAGTTCACATGCAAGAAGTGCAAACATGCAAGAGACTCATGGAGAATTGTCTTCCAACAACCTAGAAGCAATCTACTTGGTCCTGGGGGCACTAAATTCCTCCTTGGCACCCTGTTGTGACTCCATGGGTCGTGACTGCCATGGTGGCTCTAACAGGGATTAGTCACTTTTCCATACATAGATGCAGAGAAAGTGTTACTAATACAATGATTAGAAAAATGTGGCCATTGGTAGCAACTGAAAGAAAATAGAAAAATAATTACAAATGTGAAATCAGTATAGTTTATTTTAGTAAACATTACAACTTTTCATACTGAATGTATTATTCTAACCAATGAGGAAAATATCAGCTAATGATTCTTTTAAATGCTGAAGCTGATAAGACTATCTATAGATATAGATCCAATAAACAATTAGGTGAAATTTTGGCTTAGGTGGGTATGGATAAAGAAAAATATACTGTAAGAAATCTTTAGTCAATTTTTTACAATTTTAAAGACTAAAATGCTTAGAAGGAGGATGAATTTTTAAAATAGTGTGAAAATGTAAGTTTTTATGCGTATGCTTTTGGTCAATCTGATTCAATATTTTCTCAAAGGACATAGAGCAATATGATAAGCTCACAGTTTGGTGCTGGTTACTCAGATTTCTGTAAGAGTAGAGCTGAGAATGGCATTTTTCTGTTCCACTAGCTAGTAAATGAAGAGGTGAAAATCCTAAATTGTGCATAATCCGAGACAATTGTAAGATTAGTGTTCAGGATATAAGAAGGTGAATGAGAATGCTGAAGTCGGAATAGACTTGAGCCATATAATGCATTAAAATTAAGGATTCGAAACTTTTTCATTCCACTGATATTTTAAAGAAAGTTCCATGTTGTATGTCCAAATTGTGATCTCTATGTATATGAAATTAAAATTAAGCTCATTTGTCTTATTTATTAGTATGTTATTGCTCATTGTCAAGAGCAGGTTCTGTTTACTTTATTTGAAGAGTTAGTAATTGAAACTTTGCGTGTTAGACAGTAATAATGCAAAACATAAAAAAGTTTCAATTTTTGTCTTTTGTAATTTCCCACAATGTTGTCCAACAATTAAGGATTTAATGTTTTATACAGAGAAGAAAATGCAGTCTATCTTCTTATAATGTTCGTATATCTCATGTGTGATGAAAGATAAATACAGCATACTGTAGTTTAAATAATAAATTTTTGCTGTAATTTTGTATGCAATTACCCACTTAATATATATGTATAGGTATGTATGTACAAACATTTGTTTATGTAAATGTTTACATACATGCATACACATATGTATTTGAAATCTTATTCTATTTTATTTTATTTTAATGTTGCAAAAAAATATCAAATGTGTACACTATGTTAAAATAGACACTACCAAGTTTATACATTTTATTGTTACCCTATTACAAAACGTTATCATTCAAATTTTTCAGAATCAGAAGTAAAGGAAGTCTGTATGTATCATTTCCCTTTGCTAAAAGACAAAATAATCACTAGAGCATTAATATATAACAAAAATCTTTTACTTATAGGTAAAGTAAAAATTGGGTTTAAGAACTATAATGACAAGTGAAAACAGTGATGCATACTATGTAATAAATTTTATTAATGCAAAAGCCACAGAAATGCAGTGCCATCGGCAAGCAAAGCATAATTATATTATTGGCAGGAAAATTGAATTCTTCAAGCATAAGAAGGACATTTTCTTTGAAATCGGTCCACCAATATCACCATTACTAAGAAGGATGTGACTGGTATCCTTGGTACCTTTCTCCTGTTGGGTTTTATTACGCACTGTAAATTTATGAAGTTAGTTAACATTGGAAGGTTGCTTAAAATTTTATTGTAATGTCATTTGTGCACAATAGTAAGGAAAAACTAATGTATATTTACAAAAATATTTGTGTATGGATAATGATTTGGCTGGCAAATATGAGGAGAGTAGGCAATAGCTATTTTAAACTTGAAATCCTCCATCTTGTCATTTGTAAATAAATCACTGAAAAGGGGATCACTCGGTGCTTGTTCTGTTAGCATTTTTTTAAAACCTGTAGCTTAGCTAATAATAGAAATGAAGTTGCCTGCCGCATCCACCTATTATTCCTTTTATGTTGTATTTAAAGTTAGAGTGTGTTCTCTTTGTCTATCTTTTACTCTCTTCTATTCCTATCTCTTCTTTCGCCTGCTTCCCCTACACACACACACACACACACACACACACACACACACACACGGACACACACCCACCCACACACACACACAGGAATTCCTTCAGGAATTCTCTAAGATGCCTCTTTTCTTGAGAGAGTAACATATCAATCCATTAGTACCATATTCAAGTTAATCTGGGAGATTATTTACAAAAATGATCAATTTTCTAAATTCTTTATCAGACGAGAGCCAAGATAAGTCAGAGAATGTGATCGGTAGGACAGAACAAACAGAGCCCTACAGATAGGCATCAAGTCTATTTCTTGCCTCCCTTCACTTCCTTAACTCTTAGCATCATGATTTCCTCCTATGCTACTGACTAAAATGTCTTTACAGACATTCCTAATTTATTCTACAAATATTTATAGATTATTGATTGAGTGTATTTATATGTCAGGCACTGGACTAGGTTCTGGGAATAAAACATTGAACAATAATGGACATAGTGTCTGCCCTCATTGAACTTACTGTCTAGTAGGAGGAAGACAAACACACATACATATACACATACGTGCAACTCTATCAGACTAGTGAAGCCCTAAGGAGCATTTGGTTCAATAAAAACATTAAATAGGGGGATTGCCTAGAAATGGCAAGGTTATCTGATCAAATAATGGTTACATTGGCCTCTGAAGGATGAGTAAAACTTAAGTGTGAAAAGAAAGGAGAGAAATTTCCAGGCGGAAGGAATAATCTGTGCAAAGGCTGTGACTGGAGGAAATATGGGTGAAGCCAGAGAGTAGACTGCTTTGAAATAAGCCTGAAGAGGTAAGTAGGGCTAGATCATGCAGGATTTTATAGGCTGTCATAAGAAAGTTTGGATTCATTCTAAGAGCAATGGGAAGTCACTGTTGTTGTTTTATACAGGCTGAGGGTATATATAATCAGATTTGCATTTTGAAAATGTAACATGATGGCTATAGTGTAAAGAATGGAATCAGAGGTTGTCCTAGCAAGAAATTATAAAATTTCGATCGTCGTAATAATGGTGGACATGGAAAGAAGTGAATGAATTTCAGAGATTATTTAGGAGGAAAAATTCATAGGATTTGGGAATGTCTTGAATAAACTGGGACTGTGTAAAAATAGCTGAGTATCATAAATGACTTCTGAATTTCTGCTTTATACCATTTTCTAGTTAAATATGGTAATGTAACAAATCATCCCGCAACTTGGTGGTTTAAAGATCAACAGTATTTATTTTGCCTAGGTATCTGCAGTTTGTTCAGGGCTTAGCAAGGGAAGATCATCTTTGTGTCATTTGGCATCTTCTGGGCAGTTCAAAGGCTGGGAGCTGGAAAATCTGAAGTTTCTCTTATTCACATGTCTGGGGTTTGATGCTAGCTGATACTGAGATATGTCAGAGCTGTGGCCAGAAGACCCACATGTGGACTTTCTATGTAGGTGCCTGACTTCTTTATAGCATAGTGGCTGGGTTTCAAGGGCAAACTCCCTGAGGGAGAGTGCCCAGCAGAAGCCCTAGAACTTTCTATGACTTTGCCTTGGAAATCACTCAGCATCACCTCCACCACGTTATATTCATTAGAAACAAGTCGGTAAAGTTGGCCTCTATTCAAGGGAGGGAGTGTCAAAGAATTTGTGGACGTATTTATAATCAGCACAGATAACTTGATGGCAGATAGCCTCACTATTGAGAGTGGAAACATTAGAAAAAGACTACATTTGGAAAAGAATATTTTTCTTCTTCTGCTTCTGATAGATTTTTAAGTATCTGTTCTGCATCCTATACTTTTTCAGGAATTTGTCTATTGCTTGTAAGCTATTAACTTCTAAAAACTATCTAACCTTGACTCTTCATTAAGCACTAATATCTCCAGCTGCTTGTTGCCCCTATGATTTCTCATCGTCTCCAGTTTAAGTTATTTAAAATCAGGTACCTATTTTCCCTCAAATTTTCTCTCTTCTTGAAATCTTTTCAGTTAATGAAGAAATCATTCTGGTTCAGACTCTAAGATTTTTCCTTGACTCCTCTCTCTCCTCATTAATCTGAATGAATTACCAGATACAGTCGTCTACTTTGACAGCTATCTTACATCCACCCATTCCTAATTTTTTTTAAGTAAGATGAATAAGTTCTGGGGATCTAATACACAGCATGATGACTATAGTTAATAATGCTGTATTATTAAATATAGTTATGTAACTATTATATACCAGTTATATAATAACTTTTATTACACAGTAGAAATTCTAAGAGATAAGACCTTAAGTATTCTCATCACCAAAAAATATAACTATGTGAGGTGATGGATGTGTTAAATAATCTGATTGAGGTATTATTTCAAAATGTATATGTATGTTCAATCATTATTTTGTGTACCTTAAAAAAATCATATTGTACAACCTAAATATATACAGTTTTTATTTGACAAACATACTTCAGTAAAGCTGGGGAAAATAATAAAATTTTAAAAATCTTCTCATACAACACATTATCTAAAATGATCATGTATTTATAATATAAATAGTTTATATAGTTTGTTTACTGACATCACTCATTAGAGTGTAAGCTCCCTGTAGTCAGATATGGTATGAATTTTGTTTCCTCTTCTATCTCCAGAGCATCTCAAAGAGGGAATGGCAAGTAGTAAGCACTAAATAAAAATTTATTGAATAAATGAAAACACAAATAAATGGAATTTGTAGGCATTCTTGTTACTTCGCTAGCCTTCTAAGTGGTCCCCTCATCCAAGAAGCTTTTTTGTTCCCTTCCAACTAAAGATCACTTCTTCCAAACTCCACTGGCATTTATTATCCATTCCAGTGTTGATGATTGTTGATCTGTGCTAAATAGTTTTAATGTGCTACCTTGTAATGTTTTCAATTCTCATTCATATGCTTTACTTTTCCAACTAAATTGTACACTCCTTAAATTCCTGGTTATTTCCCATAGCAATTAATATATTAGAAGAGGCAAGTAATATGAATAGACTTTTACCTGTGTGGATTTATTCTACGTGAATTCATCCAATGCATCAAATCCTTTTTAATTCTAGAAGGTAGCACATTTACTGACTCTAATAATAGCAACCAAATATTGAATACTTAATATGAATCAGGTGCTATACTAATATTTCTGTCTACATTATCTCCTTTATCCTCGTACTAATCTGTTATGGTGATGGTAAATTTTATTCTCCTTTGATTGATGAAGAAACAAATGAGTCTCAGAGACATTAAGATTGCTTGCCCACACAGCTAAAAAGTGGCAGGACTGGGTTTCAAACCCCAGTTATCCTCACTTCAGAGCCTGTGTTATTTACCAGTATATAACACAATGCCTCTGTGCTATCTGTGTCTATAAATCTGGCTGAAAGTAATGCTCTCATAAATGAATCTCTCACTTTTGAGGCTATCATCCTGAAAAGCGTTGTCATACTTGAAGGTATTATGAGCTCTTGAAACTTAACACAATAAGTAAAAACTTACTTGATTTCCCCCTTTACCCACTATCCATATGACCACACAAATTATTTATGTCTCACTTTCCTAATCTATAAAACAGAAATAATCAAACCCATTTCATATACTTGTACATACATCAAATTATTGGCATAATACCGATATTGCAGAAGTCCTAAAACCCTATTTTCTTGGTTTGACTAGATGGACTTAGTCCTTGTTGGTTTCTGTTTCATTAGAAGAGAGAGCAGAAGCATGCTAAACAGACAACACACAGCCTGGATTTAACCTGATACTTGGAAAAGCAGAATCTTCTCCCTATAAGCTTCATAGCATTTGAATAATGGCCACACTGGAAGAGATGTCACCAAGAAACATCACCCTGTTAAAGTATTCCTTTTCTCACATGATAAACCTAGAGGTACTAGATATAAAATCTGAATGAGAAATATTTCCCATCAATAATCTGAATTAATTAATTGATGGGCAGTTCTGTGTGAAGGAGGCTCTATGGTAGAAAGAAGTGCTTCTCAAGCATGAAGGTGCAGAGTAATCGCTTGGGGAACTTAATAAAGGCAGATTCTGACTCAATAGGTCTGATCTAGAGCTTGGATTCTGCATTTCAAACAGGCTTCCGGGTAATGTCGATGCTACTGCTCTGCAGATCACACTTTTGAGTACCAAGAGCAAAGACTATTGTATCAGAAATGAGAAGTCCGAGCATGTCTGTTCTGTGGCTTTGGAACCAAGTACTCTGATGTAAAAATGGAAAATCATACTTTTCCTACTTTCCTCTTTGGAATATTATGAATATTAAAGGCCAAGATGTATGTGTATGGATATGGATATGTATACACACGCACACACATACATATATATGTGTGTTATACTTTTAAACTGTAATATTTTAAATGTAAATGCCTATTTTCATAAATAATATGTTTTTATTGCTGTTACTGCCATTGAATCAATTCTAACTCCTAGTGACCCTGTGTACAGCAGAGCGGAACCCTGCTTGGTTTTTTTGCACCATCATCTCGTCTTCTTGCATATATTAGACAATGCCCTTTGCTCTTCATAGGGTTTTCATGGCCAGGTTTTTTCAGAAGTGGGTGGCCATGTCCTTCTTCCTGGTCTGTCATAGTCTGGAAACTCCACTGAAACCTGTCCACCATAGGTGACCCTGCTTGTATTTGAAATACCGGTGGCAGAGCTTTCAGCATCACAGCAACACACAGCCGCCCCAGTATGACAACCAACAGAGAGAGGAGTGATGTGATTTCCTGACCAGGAAACGAACCCACACCAGAGTGGTAAGAGCACTGAATCTTAACCACCAGGCCACCAAATAATATAAATAGTATAAATATAAATAATAAGATAATGTAGCATCCCTTAGCTCTTAGAAATCCCAAGGAACAATGCATTAACTGGTTCTCCTTTTATACTCTGCCTTTTCCACCTCCTTCCTTCCACATCCTTCCTTTCAAAATAAACACATTTATTAAATAATACAAGTGATGGGAAAACAGGATATATAGTTCAGGTATTGTCTGTCAGCAAATACTTACTAGGCATCTATGAAGGTCACATTATAATGAAAATGAATTTTTCTCGCTTTACTATATGCTTTTTTAAAAATGGAAAATGACAAAACTTTATAAAGGACATAGATTTCAAATAGTTAATTATGTAGAAATTCCAGATATTTCAGGAAATTGAGTACTATCTTGAATTCAGGAGCCTTATTCTGAGTATTATCTGCTTCTAATATCTTTACCCTACAATGTGAAACCATTTAATGAAAAAAAAATTTTACTTGGCATTGTTTCTGACATCATGATGAAACTGTATCTATTATGGAGTGAGGAAAAAAGTAATGTTACCTCATGTTTCTAAAATAGCTGTCCTTATATCAAGACTTTTTTTCCTTTCTATGCCAGAGACTTATAGCAAAGACATTATCATCGCCTCCAAAAGAAGTAGTGGCAATCATTGAAAGAACTGTCATCTATCTTAGATAATGGTAACTTAACCACATGGTAAAATGCTATTGTCTTTTGATGCATTTTGATGGGAAGAATGTCATTGATTTTTTATTTCTCCTATGAATTTTAATGGGAAATAAACCACTATGGAAAAAACTGACTACAGTATACTTCTATGACACTGTAAAAATTGTGCTTTTAAAATTGACAAGAACCTTCTTGTTTGTTTTTTAAAACTGTGCTCATTTCACGTATATCACATGCTTAAAAATACATTCCGAAGGCAATTTTCTTCTGCATTTCCTCTGCAGTGGATGATCTGGTGGCTTGTCAGGGCATATCAGAAAATAGGAGTCTTACATGGGGAACGCTCAAGGCCAGTTACAGGTGTACCTCATTTTATTGCGCTCCACTTTATTGTGCTTCACTGATACTGTGTTTCATACAAATTGAAGATTTGTGGCAACCCTGTGTCAATCAAATCTATTGGTGCCATTTTTCCAACAGCATTTGCTCACTTTATGTCTCTGTGTAACATTTTGGTAATTCTCACAATATTTCAAACTTTTTCTTTATTATTCTATTTGTTATGGTGATCTGTGATCAGTAATCTTTGATGTTACTATTGTAGTTGTTTTGGTGTGCCACAAACCACTTGGCGTTCAAGATGGTGAATTTAATTGATAAATGTGTGCGTTCTGATCCCCCACTGACAGGCTGTTCCCCCATCTCTCTCCTTCTCCTTGGGCCTCCCTATTCCCTGAATAACAACAATAGTGAAATTAGGCTAATTAATAACTGTACAATGGCCTCTAAGTGTTCAAGTGAAAGGAAGAGTCACACATCTCTTGCTTTAGGTCAAAAGCTAGAAACCATTAAGCTTAGTGAGGAAGGCATGTCGAAAGCCAATAGGCTGAAAGCTAGGCCTCTTTCACCAACCAGTTAGCCAAGTTGTGAATGCAAAGGAAAAGTTCTTGAAGGAAATTATAAGTGCTACTCTAGTGAACACACAAATGATAAGAAAATGAAACAGCTTTATTAGTGATATGGAGAAAGTTTTAGTGGTCTGAATAGCAGATCAAAACCAGCCACAACATTCTGTTAAACCAAAGCTTAATCCAGAGTAAGGTGCTAATTCTCTTTAGTTTTATGAAGGCTAAGAAAGGTGAGGAAGCTGCAGAAGAAAAGTTTGAAGCTGGCAGAGGTTGGTTTGTGAGGTTTAAGGAAAGACGCTGTCTCTATATCATAAAAGTGCAAGGGGAAGCAGGATGTGCTGATATAGAAGATGCAGCAAGTTATCCAGAACATAACTAAAGAAGGTCGCTGCACTAAACAACAGATTTTCAGTATAGACAAAACAGCCTTATATTGGAAGAAGATGCCATTTAGGACTTTCATGGCTAGAGAGGAGAACTCAGTGCCTGGCTTCAAAGCGTCAAAGGATGGACTGACTCTTTTCTTAAGGGCTAATGCAACTGGTGACTTTAAATGCAAGCCAATGCTCATTTACCATTCTGAAAATCCTAGAGCCCTTAAGAATTATGCTAAATCTACTCTGCCTATGCTCTATAAATGGAACAATAAAGCCTGGATGACAGCACATCTGTTTACAACTTAGTGAATATGTTAAGCCCAGTGTTGAGAACTACTGTTAAGAAAAGAAGATTCCTTTCAAAATATTACTGCTCATTGACAGTGTACTTGGTCACCCGAGAGATCTAATGGAGAAGTACAATGGGATTAATGTTGTTTTTAATGCCTGCTAACACAATATCTGTTCTGCAGCCCATTGATTAAGGAGTAATTTTGACTTTCAAGTTTTATCTTTTAAGAAACACATTTCATAAGGATATAGGTTGCCATAGATAATGATTTCTCTGATGAATCTTGGCCAAGTAAATTGAAAACTTCCTAGAAAGGATTCACAATTCTGGATGTCACTAAGAACATTTATGATTCATGGAAAGAGGTCAAAATATCAACATTAACAGGAATTTGGAAGAAGTTGATTCCAGCCCTCATGGATGACTGTGAGGAAGACTTCAGTGGAGGAAGTAACTGCCAATGTGGTGGAAAAAGCAAGAGAACTGGAATTAGAAGTGCAGCCTGAGGATGTGACTGAATTGCTGCAATATCGTGGTAAACCTTGTAACGGATGAGGAGTTGCTTCTCATGAATGAGCAAAGAAAGTGGTTTCTTAAGATGGAATCTTCTCCTGGTGGAGGTGCTGTAAAGGTTGTTGAAATGACAACAAAGAATTTAGAAACATAAACTTAGTTGATAAAGCAGTGGCAGGGTTTGAGAGGTCTGACTCCAATTTTGACAGAAGTTCCAGTGTGGGTAAAATGCTCTCAAACAGCATCATGTGCTACAGAGAAATCGTTTGTGCAAGGAAGAGTCAATAGATGTGGCAAACTTCGTTGTTGTGAAATTGCCACAGCCACCCCAACCTTCAGTAACCACCACCCTGATCAGTCTGCAGCCATCAACATTAATGCTAGATCCTCCACCAGCAAAAAAATTACAACTTGCTGAAGGCTCAGATGACAGCATGTTTTAGCAATAAAGTATTTCTTAATTTAATTATGTATATTTTTTATACATAATGCCTTTGCACACTTAAACTACAGTATTGTGTAAACATAACTTTTGTATGCACTGGAAAACCAAAAAATTTGTGACTCACTCTCTTGCGATATTCACCTTGCTGCTAGTGGTCTGGATTGGAAACTGCAATATTTCTGCCTGAGGACATGTTTTTAAATATATCCTCTTACAAGACAGCCTGGAGGTGGGAAGAGAGGGTAGAGTCAGTAAGAGCGCAGGTTACTTAGCTATTCTAGTTTAAAATTACTTTTAGAAAAAGTAGTTGATAGAGACTTTACATCTATAATTAATACTTTAGATATACATCTTTGTTTCTTCTTTTGAGGAATTCCAAATTTTCTCTTTCACAGGATTAACATAACCAACACACAAGTTCTGTTCACCTGCTCATAAGTCAGTCTGAGGATTTCCCAGGCAAACATTGAATCATTGAATAAGGTTTGCAAGGTTCAAGTTAAATGCAAGAAGACAAAAGGCACTCATTTCCATAGGTGCTGTCTGGAAATGCCTGGGCAGATTGAGATCTGGAAAGAGACTGACACTAGGCAGGTCTGTGTGAGTCACCTCATTTGAGAAAGCCCACACTTCCTCTTTTCAAGACCCTTGGTGTTTCTCAAGCATACCAGCCAGCTCTTTCATGATCTTTAATGATTTGGAAGTATGCCAGCTCATCTCTCCTCTGGATTTGGCTGCTGAGGGGAGCATAGAGGCTGACAGCCATCTGAATCCAGAGGCAATGAATGGCACAGCTGAATATCGTCAGAGTAATGATGGTATCTCATTGCTCTCTAAATCTATTATTTGGGACAGAAATAGAACATGGGATTTTCCTGGCATTTCAATTATAAGAATTAGAAGGAAAATGTAGGGGCATTGAGGGGAAGGTTTTCGAGAGAAACCCAGAGTGCATTTAACCTCCCCGTTTCCCATGAGAGAGTACAATATTGCAAACTAGAGATTTGCTTTCAGTTTTAAAACAACCTATTTCCTAAATGTTTAACTTTATAAAAATATTCAGTGGAATTAATTTTTGTTAATTTGTTGTCTTAATATTAGTATTTTAATGAGAGAGACAATGTGTCCAAAACATCTTGTACCCTCTTCAGATCCTCTTCATCTCTTATGCTAGTCACTGCTGTAGTGACCAGTTAAGTTTTGTGCAGGTACACCTGAGAGGGCCTCTTCTGCATCTTACTTCCTAACGTGCCGCTCTGTTGACACCTGAGACAGGAAGTCTGAACCGGCTTAGCTTTTACACAGGTGCTACCCAAAATGTAGAGGAGCTAATCCTTATGAGTCAACTCTTGAACTACATGGAAATAGGAGCACATGAATAAATGTATCCGCCTTCCTTCCACAGTTTCTTCTGCTATTCTGAGGCATTTTACAAATTGCATCAGAAATTTCTATAGAGTCTAAAACCAATTATGCATAGCGGTAGCCAATTGGATGACATGTCCTGTATTGTCTTTCCTGCATTTGAGGCCTGTTTCACTCCCACCTGTTCCTCATTTCTGCTCCCTGAGACCATATTACTAATTAAACTTCACAGGCATAAGCCCTTTTCTCAGGCATAATTTCTGGGTAACATAGTCAGAGACAAGTTCTTGCGTGTCCTTCTTTAGCACCCCTTTGGCTTTCAGTCTGCATCACATAGTTCTAATCAATCCCTGCTTGACCTTTGGCTTGGGATCATATAACTAGATTGCCCATGCTTGGGGAATATTCAGAAATTTATATCCCCAGAGAATGATCCTATGGGAACTCAAGGATAGCAAACACCTCTGTTTCATTCCTACCCGGCTCTGTGTATGGCCAGAATCCCAAAGGAAATTCAGATTATTTCCCTAACCCATATGGACGTTGTTTGTGCTAATCTCCAGGAAATGGTAAAATCACTGATATGTTTCTAGGGAGTATACATTGAAGTCAATTTCTTCATAAGATTTATCGTTGTGTTTTGGTTTGGCTTGGTTTCGGTTTTATGTTCTTCGTGGTGGGTTTTATTCCCCCCTTTTCTGTGGTTGTATATATACATGAGGGAAAATAGCAGTTGCTGAGATAATTTACTGTGGCTTACTACAGAGGTGAAAATGTCACACAGCTTCCCACCCAGGAGTGCCTTATGTACACATTTTTCACTGACTGACAGAGTTTCATTACCAGGTGGAATACTAACTGTTTGAATTGATTTATGGACTAAATAAATGTGATTTTATTACTGTCTTCTTTTTGGCAATGGTCTACATGCTGTGGGAAATTCACGACAATCCTGAGTTCTTGGACATGCAGGCTATTTTTCTACATAAAGACTTATCAGTTTATTAGGTGATCAACTGTTCATCTTTTGTAGGCCACATGATCGTTAAAATTTTATTGAATGCACTATCTATATCATAGAAATAATATACAGAAAATGTAGAAAGAATTATGCATTACATATTTATAAGGCTTTCATCTTCAAGGATCATGGGATTAAAAAGTGGGTCTAAGTATTGGAATAAACAAAATATATATTAATAAGAAATAATTTCATGTATTCAAACATAAAAAATTGACATACTGTAAATGTGCATAAATAATGGTATAATAGTATTTATATTAAAATATATTCATATATACAAATAAAAAGAGCTGCAGTGGCTAAGTGAAATATTTTCAGAAAATATTCCATTATAATTTTAACTAAAAACTAAACCAAAATTGACAAAAATGTAACCAATATTTATAGCATACTAGATAAGACTTAGACTTTGGCATCCAGCTGCTGTGAAGTCAATTAAACTTGGGTGAGTAATTTAAATTCTTTAGTTTCAGTTACATCCTGTATAAAATTCAAATAATAATAATAATAGATAATTATAGCAACTAAGGCTTATACAGAGCTTACTATTGTAGGGGAGGAAGACATTTCCTCTACCCTTGGTCCTTCTGGCTGGACAGCAAATTAAATTCACATGAGACAGAATAACAGGAGAAAATCAAACAAAGCTTTATAACATGTATACAGAGGAGAGACTTAGGCAAACTGAGCAACTTGCCAAAATGGCAGAGGTTCTCATCTTAAATACCCTTCTCAGCTAAAGGCAAAGAAGAATGTTGGGGTTAGGGAGGGTTAGTTATGGGAGATTACCAGAAAAGCACAGTAAAGAAGAGTAAGATTGTTATTCAGATTTAAGTCCTTGCCTTCCTCATTGATAAGAGTTTCTAGAGATAAGGTCATCTCCTCTTCTTCCTGGTACGGAGAGGGAAACACCTTTACAGATGGAGATTTCCTTTACAAATTTAAATGTCTTGTAACAAAGGGTAACTTCTACTTTTCAGAGTTTGTCTCATGTCTGCAGTTTTTTGAAAGTAACCAGCCCAAAATAATCCTCATGCCAAAGAGGCAGATCTTGGGGTGGCCAATTCCAATCCCCCACACTATATAGTAGACAAGCTTTAAGTGTATCAGTTCATTTGATCTTCTCAAACTCTACCAGATACTATACTATCATTTTGCTCTTACAAATGAGGAAATTGAAGCACAAAGAATTTCAGTGATTCACTGTAGGCAAATTGATACTAAACAATACAGCTATGATTTGAACCCATGCAATTAGGCTCCACTATCTGAGCTATAGTTCTCAGAAGTCATATTTATCCATAGGTACTGTGGTTTGTTTTTTGTTTTGTTCTAAATGATTAGATGCTATAAAATAGGTAAAGCTCTCCAAGAATGCCTGATATGTAGTGAACCTTCGCTGCAAGCTTACTGTTACTGGGATTTGCCTTCATCTGTAGGGATTAGCACCTATTGTCACTGGTGTTTGCCATCATCTGTAGGATTCACACTATGACATTGAACAGTTCAGCACATCTTCCAGGACAGGAATTGCTTGAAAGTCAAAGATTCTGCAACACAAGGTGACAGGAACATATCTAGAGCTAACAACTGATTGGCCTTCTTTAGACTTTAAAAATCTGATCCTTCTACCTTTTGGGGGACTGAGGTGGAGGACCAGGAAAAGAATTCCAGTGTAGTTACAGCCAGGGCTAAAACAATTACCCAGTTTAAGTTGAGAAATGCTTGGGTTTGTTTTATAAAGATTGGTACCTGAGCTAACAACTGTTACCAATCTTTTTTTTTCCTTCTCCCCAAAGTCACACCGGTATATAGTTGTATATCCTAGTTGTGAGTTCCTCTGGTTGTGTTATGTGGGATACCGCCTCAGCATGGCCTGACGAGCAGTGCCATGTCCATGCCCAGAATCCAAACCAGCGAAACTCTGGGCCACCGAAGCGCAGTGTGCAAACTTAACCACTCAGCCACGGGCTCGGCCCCAAGAAATGTTTTAAAATGTATTTTGAGTAGGGTGTTAAAGAGGAGGTAAAATTTCCACATACCCAAATGTATTGTCAAACGCAAATCTTTTCACTAAGCAATTTGGTTTCAGAGCTAAATTTCTATAGTACGTGTATCAAAGATTTGTTTGCATTTACTCTCTTTTTTTCTTGTCTTGTTTTTTTCTTTTTTTCCAATGTCATTGGAGGATAATTGCCAAATATAATTGTGTATATTTAAAGTGTACAGTGTGATGCTTTTATATGCACATAGCTTGTGGAATGATTACCAAAATCAAGGTAATTAAAGCATCCATCAGCTCACATAGTTGACTCGTGTGTCTGTGTGTGTGTGTGGTGAAAATACCTAAAATCTATTCTCAACAACTTTCAAGGATATAATACCATATTATTAACTATAGTCTCCATGCTGTGCATTGGATCCTCAGAACTTATTCATCTTATAACTGAAATTTGGTACTCAATGTTTATTCTAAATAAACACCAGAAGAAAAAAGAAAACATTACCTCGGTATTTGGAATTCATGGAAATTTCATCTTTTTTGATTGTTTGGTATAGAAAGTTTAGAATTTAATAAATGTAGGATTTCCTCTAAAAATCCTTAAGATTTATTTCAAAATCATAAGCTGTTGACCTATAAATGTCCTCTTAGCTGAAAGAGTTCATCACTAACCTTTTTTTCTAGAGTAACATAATAGCCCAGACATAATGTGGCTGTCTCTTCCTAAGATGTTGGGTAAATAGTGAGCTTTATATTATACATATGCTTACATGTAAGAAATTTGTTTCTCCAATCATACGATCATGAAAATTGAGATTACCAATCTCTTTCTTGAGTTGTTCAACTAAATACATATGGAGACTATCAAATCTATTGAGAAGGCAAACCAATAAAAAAAAAAAGCAACAAAAAACCAGCACTATTGTCATTAATTGTGGTTATACAGCATTTTTTTGGTACAGTTTTTAAGAGCTTAGTGTCTGGACTCAGAGAGGTTTGAATCTCATATGCACTAGACAACATGAGATCAGAAAGGGTCATAGCAAGTAGGAAATAGATTTCAAGTGCTTGACAGCTTTGCCAGTGGCAAGTCTTAACAGCATTACCTTAAATATTTCATTATATTCCATCTTGTGGTTTACCTTAGTTCCTCACAGTAAATATGTAAAACAACAGCCAGTTCCAGATGTATTGTGTCCTATTTTTTTTTTTAAGATTTTATTCTTTTCCTTCTTCTCCCCAAAGCCCCCCGATACATAGTTGTATATTCTTCATTGTGTGTCCTTCTAGTTGTGGCATGTGGGACGCTGCCTCAGCGTGGTTTGATGAGCAGTGCCATGTCTGCGCCCAGGATTCGAACCAACGAAACACTGGGCCGCCTGCTGCGGAGCGCGCGAACTTAACCACTCGGCCATGGGGCCAGCCCCTGTGTCCTAATTTTTTTCATGAGTCTTTTTTTCTTTGTCTCCAGTAACCCTCCTTTTCCTCCTTGACATACAAGATCCTCTAGTTTGGTGTCTCAATCAAGACTCCATTTCTTAAGGGTGTCATTTGTTCAATAAACACTTATTGACTGCCCACAGGACCAATGAGTAGTAATATGTGAGAACTGTCCTAAAGGGGCTCACAGTATACTGAGGAAAAAAAGACAGCAGAAGAGAGTAAGATGATAATCTGTAGTAAATTAGCTTATAAAGATAAAAACATGGGAGCACAAGAGAGGAGCACCCTACACAGGGTAGATTGGAATTAGGGCTATCAGATGTGCTCCCCAGAGGAATGCCAACATAAATCCTAACCAACTTAAATCCTAAAGTATGAGAAGGGTTAGATAAGTGATAGGAGAAAGACCTGGGAAGAAGAGTATATAATTTGGTTTGAGTTAACAGGATTTTTATTTTTTTCTTGAGTGTCAAAACATTCTATTAACCAGCTTTAATATGATAGCTTCCCGCTGTAATGGAAGCTGAAGTTTATGCCTTATTTCCATAATTCTTTTTCACTAAAACTTCTTGGTAAAGTACAGAATAAAAAGAATTAAAGGAATGAGAAAAAATTAAAGAGACTAGCTAGAACAAAAGATATCCCACTAAGTCGGTGGTTCTTAATGGGAGGGGGCCAGAATTTTGCCACCTGGGGACATTTGGCAATGTCTGGGGACAATTTTTTGATTGTCACAACTGTTTGGGGGATGCTAATGGCATGTAGTGGATAGAGGACAGGGATGCTGCTAAACAATCTGAAAAGCACAGTACAGCCTCCCAAAACAAAACAAATAATTGTCCAAAATGTTAATAATGTGGAGACTGGAAAGCCCTACACTAAGCTGATAACTGAGAATTGTGCATAAACACAAAATAGTGCCAATATCTAGTATTTTTAACTTCCTGAGAGGCACAGAGGTCTCAAAAGTAGGAGGGTTACTATTTTTATCACACACATCCGTTGAAACTAATAGGCTGGTGACAATTTGTACAGCTGAAAGTGATGGTCTCACATCCTGTAACCATTATATTTAGCTCAGAGAATAAAGTTTCTACATTATTTTAAAAGATCCCCTGATAAGGAGATCAAACAGCATCTTGAAGAGCTCAATGTAGTTTTTCTACTTACTGACTCCTGGAGCAATAAATTATTTTCTTGCGTTCAGGTTAAACCACCCTGCAGCAATTTTTTTTTTTTTTTTTTAAGTTTCTAACTATAGCCTTGGAAAAGAATCTTTAAGAATTTTGACTAGAAAGATGCTTATATTGTGATTGCAAACAGGTTTAACCAAGGGCTCCTATGACATGCTATTACTTAGCTTCACCCTGTTCAGGGTCTGGCCCTGGGATTTGCCAGCTGGAAAACTCATCCTCATCTTTGTTCTAGAATTTATTGTATGTGAAGGTATTGACTTTCCATACTAGGCTGACATACAGACACGTACAAATTGGTGGATAATTGGCAAAATGTTAGTTTAAAATGACATTCAAGGTGGAGAGTAAAGAGGTTTAAATAAATGTAATATGATATCTTGGCTTAGATCCTAGAACAGAAAAAGTTCAGTAACTTAAAAAACAGACAAAAACATGATGAAATTCAAATAAACTCTGGAGATTATTTATTAGTATTGTACCAATGATGCTTTCTTAGTTTTCACAAATGTACCATGGTTATGTAAGATGTTAACATTAGGGGGGAGTGGATAAAGGGAACATGGGAACTCTCTGTAATGGTCTTTACATCTTTTCTATGAATCTAAATTATTTCAAACTAAAAATTTTATTTCTAAAATATAACATGAAGAGGAGAATAAAAGGGATAAATTGGTAAGGGTTTCTCATTTGAAATCAATTTTTTAAAAATTATGTTTGTAAATTAGAAGTGCTAAAATAGTTGTTGCAATCCTATAATTGAAATATTAGTTTGCAATTATGTTTTCAGACTCTATTTTATTGAAATCATAATTTACTTGTTTTAATTTCACATCAAAATGGATATATAGCTCAGACACTACAAATCAGAGGTTTGTTTTCCAGTAGTAGCTCATATTTTTTTGGCTATTATAGGTTGATATATTGTAAAGAATTTGCCAATATTTGCAAAATTGAAGATTTCATATAAACATCTAGATTACTGGCTTCTCTTGAAAAATTGGAAGAACCTTGGCCAAGGTTCAGATATATCTTTGAGTAGAGGTGTCCTTCTTTATCTTGGGTATATGCTCCCCAGATGGCCACACGCTCCCTCATTTTTATTCCTCTCTCCCAGCACGGTTACCAAGTGGGTCAACTGTGTGTGTGCCTTTTAGCATGTGATATCTGATTTTCACATTTATATTTCTCTCCTCAGTATTACGTAGATATGTGCTTTTCATGGGGCCAGCCTGGTGACGTACTGTTTGAGTTTGTGCCCTCTGCTTCCGTGCCCGAGGGTTTGCGCATTCAGATCCTGGGTGTGGACCTACACACTGCTCATCAAGCTATGCTGTGGTTACGTCCTACGTACAAAATAGAGGAAGATTGGCACGGATGTTAGGTCAGGGACAATCTTCCTCAAGAAAACAGGAAGGTTATTGGTGCTGGCCAGGTAGCATAGTAGTTAAGTTTGCACGCTCCACTTCTGCAGCCCAGGGTTCACAAGTTCGGATCCTGGGTGCTTGTCAAGCCACACTGTGGCAGCATCCTGCATAAAATAAAGAAAGATTGGCATGGATGTTAGCTCAGTAACAGTCTTCCTCAAGCAAAAAGAGGACGATTGGCAACAGATGTTAGCTCAGGGCCAATCTTTCTCATAAACACACAAAAAATCATTCCTATTTCTGATTTAATCCCATATGTACTCTCATCCTGATATCAGTAGGATGGTTCAGTGAAACAAAGAGCGGTAAGGCAGGCTTGTATGTAAACATGACCTTTATGACTAAGTTAAATTACTAACAACCAAGTACCAGAAAAAGAAAAAAATAAAATAATTTGTTTACTTTTTTCCTTGAAAAATCTTTACATTATATTTCTCATTTTTAATAGGAATTGCATTTTCTGGGTTTTAATCAAATTTATCTGATCCTGTGCAGTCTGCCTCTTGCTGATTTTAATTCTCTCCCTTTCATAGCATCTCCTGTTTTCCAGGTCTGTGCTTTGAGTTCATGTCATTATTATTCCACATTTGTATGCTTCCTTTCAGTGAAGACATGGATTAAACTTTCATTCTTATGCAGATGACACTCAGATGTATTTGAAGATTAGTCCAAATTTTTACTCAACTTCTGACATTTTATCAGCTTCTCATGAAGACATAGAGACTGGGATGTCCAATTAAATATTATTAAACTTAACTACTTATTGATAGTTCCAGGTGCTGATTTAAATAGGTTTCATCATTTACCTTCATATGTATGTGTGTGTGTGTGTTTCCTAACCAGCAGTCAACCATCTGAGAATTCTAATTGATTGAGAGACCAGTTTCTAAACCTGTTTGTCTGCAGTTTAATGACAGATCTTTGATATTTAGGAAAATAATTCAGCATTTTCTTGAGTAGGTTATATTATATACTGTATTAAACAATTAAAGTAAAATAAGAACAAATTGAAATTCTGACATATTAAAAGTGTTATAACCATATTTTGAGTTATTATTTAAACACGTTTTTGTGTTCAGAATGTTATAGAATAAACTTTAATGCACAATTTCACTTCATACTAAAAATAACTCTGTTTATGCCTTTCCAAACTATTAGGAGTTTCTTTCCCAGAAAGGAAGTACAAGGTGACGTATGGTTGAACATAGTCCTTCAGAACATAGGCCAAATAGTATACAGAAAGTCTAAATTCTGACACTCAACCCAGAAATTTGTATCTTATTTAGTGGTGTTCTATTTTCTGTGTGAAAACTCCACAATTCTTGTTTATGGCCATTGAGAGAACAGACACCCTACTTCTTGTAATGTTCTTCTCACTTGCATTTTCTTTTGTCCACTGATTTCTACCAAGTTTTATCCCTTTTTATAACAAATCTTTTGTAGTCTCAGTTGAAGATTAATTCCCAAACCCTTTTCATTTTGTGGGCATTTTTCCCTCCCTACATTACTGATTCCTTCATTAAAAATATTTTATTTTAACTTATAAAGTATTTTTCACTACTTTGGAAATAGTTGTTTTGTTTGAGCTAATACAGCCTTTGTACCTCCTACAACCTCTATCTTAGAAATTATTTCGTTTTCTGAGTCATTTATTTTCTCAAAGTCAATTTTTCATAGGTGCATTGTTTTATATTGAAAGCATATACATCTGCCAACATGAGGTGGGTTTTTTTTCCTTAGAATGTCCCTAAAACATTTCAATTCAACTATCTCTAAGAGTAAAAATGATCACATGTTAATTTTAAAAAATAATGTCTCATGAAGTGTTACCATGGATCTGGACACCTCGTTATTGTATACAAGTTCACCTTGATTTATTTAGATTGAGTTTGTTCTTTATAGGGTTTCTACAAGAGCCATGGAACAAAGACTTCCAAATTATTGGAGTAGGGGAAACAAAACATAGAAATAAAACAATTATTTTTTTTTGTCACTTCCTAAGAATAGCCTTCCCTGATCTGTTATCTAAGTCCATAGGCTTTCCTGATCTATTACTCTGATAGCATCTTGTAAATCCAACTTTATCTACTAGTTTGGTATTTCTCTTTCCTTCTAGACTGTAAGCTCCATGAAGGCAGGGGCATTGAGTGTCTTCTTTATGTCACTACTTCCAATGTCCAGCATAACCTTTCAAACAAAATATGTTCTCATTTAATGTTTGTGGACTACATGAATTTGCAGAATAAAAATTGTACAGCATTCAACTTTCACAAATGAATAATAAATATATTATCTAATAGTAGATAGAATTTATCAGAAAAAAACTGTATTGAAATATCAGAATTCATTTTTTGTCTGGGAATAATTTGATTTACTATTTCGTGAAACAAAAGATCTTAACCATTAGATCATGTCTGTTTCTAGATCTGGAACATATTCGATCCATAAATAATAAATATTAATTTTGCTTTGGGGCATTAATCATATATTGCTACCATATCAGTTTACATTTTGTCAGTTTATATCAGCTTATATATCTTAGTATCAAATTGTATTATAGACATAGAGAGTTTTAGATGCAGATTCCTATTGAAATTTCCAAAACTATAATAAATCTGATCCTCTCAAACAACCAACATTGAATATTTATTTATAACAGATAATGTTCTTACTTCACTACCTTGGAATACAAAATAAATTCACATTTTTTAAATTATAATTCAATGACTGGACACACTATCACCACTCTTTCTTCTTCCCCTCCTTGGGCTTACTCACTCTTAGGAGATAGTCTTTTGCCTCCTGGAAAGAAAATAAGTAATTAAAATCAATCCACCAAAACCTCCACTTTTTGCTTCAATCAAGTGTCATGATAAAAACTCAAGCTGTCAACCTTGTTGCAAAGTGTAGATGGTAAGCACCAACTTCAGATACTACTGGTGGTGTTTGGGCAAAGAAGGATCAGAAAGAAGTTATGGGTAGCACTCGCCCTAGCTTACCTCTACAAGATCGGGGTAGTTCCCTTTCATGTCTGAGAAGTAGCCACACCATATCTCTCCATGTTCAATTCTCACTTACTACTAGAAGTTGTCTGTCTTTAGGTACCAACACTTATTCATTTCCAATCATTTCATATTTGTTCCTAATAATATTTATTATCCTGCCTCACAGGACCCCATCAGAGACCCTTAAACAAATAAGTCTCTTGTTGGTACATCTCCCGTGGTCTGAACCATTCTGACTTGCTCTTCACAAAATTTGGGCTGTTCATACTTATTTGTTGTTACATAGTTAGATTTTATTAGAACATCTAATTTTCCAAAGTACAAGTTAAGAGTTTCTCGGAGCATTAGAAACTCTACTTAGTTAAACTTAATATCGCCAGCTTGTCTACTACTTCTTATGTAGCAGAAGAAATACAGTTTATTCCACGGCCAATGCAAAGTTGCTCTCAGAGGTAATCTAATATTATGAGTTTTTATCCTCATCCCTGGCTAAAGAGCAAAGATGTCACTGGGGTATTGAAAGATAGAAATGGAAGACCTTCTGCAAGGGGTAAGATCACAGTGTTTCCTAACTCACAGGTTAAAAGAAAAGGAAATATTGCAAATACATCTGAATTCAAATTGATTTTTCTAGTGGATCCATCATTTTCTGTGTTTCTTATGTCATCAAACATTTTTAATAATAATAGGCTATTTCTCTGAGATAGTAAAAGTCTCATTGGACTAGAATATAACTTCCAGGCTCTACTAACGTCATTACACCTATTGGGAGAAGCCATTAAGAGCACATAGATAACTTAGTAGTATAATCATGTAATCATTTTATGCCTGTCAGAGAATATGAATGATAGAGTCTAACTGTCTAAGTTTACAAATGAAAGACCTGAGATCCAGATGGTTTGGATTTGCTCAAGTGTAAATACCAAGTAAGTTGAAAATGCAGGGACAGTTGAAGATACACAACTAAAAAGCTATTTGGACTTCATCCTAATGACTCCTATAAAGACTAGCCTACCATACCCCTCATAAAGAAGAAATGTTCTTTGCCTAGAAATCTTCCAACATCCCCCCTAAGACACAGCCTGAGAGCAGCAGACAATAAGACTTAGTTGTTCACACAGCCCTTAACAAATTCTCAGCGGATGAGAATATTCGCAAAAGACTGGTAGTTTGAATTGCCACTATGTCCAAAGGGGGGGGAAAAAAGAGGAAGATACAAACCAGAAGCAACAACAAATCTCTGTTGTGGCTCTCATTATTTTAATCATGTTTTCATTCATTCATTCATATATGTATTATCTGCTATGTGCCAGGCACTGTTCTAGGTACTGGAGACACAATGATGGACAAAACCAAATCCTTGCTCTCATGAAGCTGTCATTTTAATAAGGAAAAGAGACAATAAACCATGGTATATGTGATATACATGTACATATGCGTATATATACAACTATATACACTTGTATGTAAGTATGGACATCTCTCTGTGTGTATGTATATGTATGAAGGTGATACTTAACATTCTAAAGTTTGGATAAAGTAGTCAGAACAGACCATTTATTGAGAACTATTTGAGCAGAAACCTATACAAAGTGAGAAAAAAACAGCAAGTGCTAAGGTCTTAAAGTGGGAATAGTTTCAATGTGTTTAAGAAATTGCAAGTAAGTGAGTGGAAGGAACTTTATGGAATTGTCAAATCCTGAGAATGTGTTGGAACAGAATCGTAAGAGTCCCTCAATATTATTAAAAAATTTGTGAAGCTTCTGGAAGGGAGAGAGTTGTAGAGGTACTTCAGGGCACAATAGACCCAGAGACAACCCAAGACAGGTCCCAGTTGGTATATTCTGTGCAAAAAGAATACTTAACCTGTGAGTTGTATCTTTCGTATTCAACCGAAAAATAAAATTTCAGCTTGTCTTACTTGTGTAGTTGAAACATTATATCCCATACCAATCTAAATGCCTGAAGGTTACAGTCGAGCCAAAACGTGTTTCATTGTACTTAACCTTATTCTTAGGTGTTTTTCAAAGCATAGTTAACTATATCTGTGTGGCCTGAGGAAAAAAAATAGAAATATATTGATAGAGAGGCTAGGGATGAATTGTTTTGGCTTCTGCTTCTACGCTTATATCATTTTCTTGAAAGGGCATAATTCTTTTAACAGGATTTCATGATGTCTTCACGTGTATTGGCTGATTTTATTCCCAAACAAAACTGTAAAATGGATAAGGAAGCCATTCTTATCTCCCTTTTTG
The DNA here is from genome assembly GCF_041296265.1 of Equus caballus. Classification (NCBI taxonomy): domain Eukaryota; kingdom Metazoa; phylum Chordata; class Mammalia; order Perissodactyla; family Equidae; genus Equus; species Equus caballus. The sequence continues at coordinate 72,128,133 of NC_091692.1, read as the reverse complement.
AAAACATAGGTGGCATGTGAATAAAACATGTAGAATATTGTAAAATAACAACTCTGTCAAAGGCACTGAGTTAAGATAATCATAGATATATAGAATCTATAAAAATTAGCTAATTTGTGTCAATTTATTTTAAACTGCTGAAATCAGCGCGTTAACATCTTTATGATAGCAAGCTTTCCCATTCAATACATGACCTGTCTTTAGATTTATACAGATTTTATTTAATTTCCTTCAGAAATTATTTTATAGTTCTCCTTACAGGGATCTTGTACCTTTCTTTGCCAAATATATTTTTCAAAACTGTATATTTATTTTACTGCTTGTGTGATTTAGATCTTTCCATTTGAGTTGCTGATTGTTGTTGTTATAAAAGAAAACTTTAAATTTCCATATACATATCTTCTTCAAAACCGACTTATGTGACTCTTAAATATAACACAGCATTTTTGTAGATAAATTATTAAATCTTTTGAGTTTAAGTAGGCAAATATCATATGACAAGTAAATCATGACACTATTTTATTTCCTTAAACTTTATAACTCTTTCCAATTTTTTCTTAGTTTATTGCATTACCTAGAACCCCTAAGACAGTGTTGAATGCTGTCACAGACTGTGGGCATCCATGTTTTCTTGTAACCTTTAATGGCAAAAGTTTTCACATTTTATTGTATAATCTAATACTTGTTTTGATATCATACATTCATTGTTATATTTAGAAGGTTTCTCCTTTTTCTACTATTTCTGTGTTTCTTAGAATTTAAATCAAGACTTTCTGCTTAATTTATCAAACACTTTATGAGCACATACTGTAATCATATTTATCTTTCCACTTTGTGTTGTGAACGGCTACATTAAGGAAGAAAATTTGTATCAAAATAATTTATGAACTCAGTATAGTTCAATAAAAATACCAATCCCTTTCTAACTTGACAAACTGAGACATCTAAAGTTCATGGGAAAATAAATATTCAAGAATAACCAAGAAAATTATGAAATTGAACAATAATGGGGAGATTTGTACTATCTATATTAAAAATGATTAAACTGTATGGTACTTGCAGAGAAATAATCAGTGAATCAGTTCCAAAAAATAAAGTCTCAGATCTATGTATGGATTTTTTTTAATAGAAAGATAAATAAACAGATAGAGATATAATATACCATGATGTAATACAAATGACATTTTAAATTGGTGGGGAATAAAATAGAGTTTACTATGAATGCTGTTGGGAAAATAGCTATCCACATATTGGAAAATATAATTATATCTCCTACTTCACATCATAAAAAAATAATTTCCAGATATATAAAAAGTTTAAACATAAGAATATAAAATTTTGAAAGTGTAAGAATTAAGTATTAAATAATAATCATCCTTAGATTTGGAAAAAACTTTCCTAACCAAGGCATTAAACATAGCTACCCTAAAGGAAAATACTGACAAAATTACATATATATTTTTAAAAGTTTTCAGAGGAAAATTAATTTAAAGTAAAGTTAAAAAAATAAAGTCTGGGAAAATATTTGCAGCACATGTAGAAAAAGATTAATACTGATCATATACAGGAAACCTCTATAAATCAATGAGGAGAGAACAACTGAAACTGGAAAAGGTGTACATAAACACAAACATGAGAGCAAAAGAAGTAAAGATAATAATAAAAACTGCTGTTAAACTGTACTAATAATGTAGAGAATTGGAAATTAAAACGTTATTGACATCATACTTAGAATGACAAAAGCACAAATAGTTGACACTGTTATTTTTGGTGTGAGTGTGGGGAACTAGGCTCTTTCTTATACCATTTTTGAAAGCGTACTGAACAAACTTTTGAAGAGTAATTTACTCATATTTATCAAATTTTAAAATACTCGTATACTGTGGCTAAGTAATCCTTCTAAGAATTCATCATACAGTAATAGCACAATTATAAAGCACAAATAATAGCACAAGTATAAAGATATAAATACTAAGATCTTCACTCATGGATTATGTTTTAGAGCTGAAAAAATAAAAACAAAGCTTCACTAGCATGGGCTGTGTAACAAGCAACCACAAATATCAGTGGCTTACGACAAGTAGACAAGTAATTTTTCCAGTCAGTTACGTTGAGTGTTGATTGCTGTGGGTCAACTGTTGCAACTCTGCTCAATTGGCAGGTCTTCTCATTCCCCAACCCAGCATTAAGGAAACCCCCTAATCGTCATGTGCTATTCTCATAGTTGAAGGCTGTCAAAATTTGCAAAACTTTTCTCAGTTATTGTCCAGACTGTTAAAATCTATTAAATAAATCTGCATATGCTGACTTACAGCAGTACTCACGATACATGAGGAAAAAAAAAAAACGTTTCAGAGGAATGTGTATAGAATTAGTTCTTATAACACACAAACACAAAAAACCAAGAAGTGTATAAAAATATACACACCTACAAAAAGAATATATCTGCAAAAATACAACCTAACTTGTTAAGCGGTTATTCTAGTTTAGATGGAAGCAGACAAGAAGACCACCATATTTACAGGTGGTTTTTACTGGTCATTTCATGGGTATTTTTTTCTTTATTTTTATATGAAAAGAAACTCATTTTCCAAAGGGACAGTTTCTCAGTCTAAAATGTATTTACAAGGATTCTTCAGCAGCATGTAGAGAGCACTTGTTTTACAGTTCATTTAAGAGTTGTGCCAAAGAACTTGGATTCTTTTTCCTTTAGTGAACATTCCTACATCATGAAAGCCACTGCACTAGGAGTTAATGAACAGAGATGATAAACAAGACCTTGTCCACAAGACTATGTGTGTATACATTTTAGAAAACAAAGCATGCCAGAGAATTACCAAGTAGCAAGTGCCACTCACAGAAGCAGTATGTCCTTTCAGAAAGTTGTTTCTGCTAACTTCAAATCAATCATCTGATTGCCCTAGAATTTTATTGCTATAAGTTCTGAAAATGTTTATAACTGCCTTCTCTATCAGATCACTAGCACCTAAACACCTTTATAGATATACTGTTCAAATAGTGTGCTGTGAGGACTACAATCCATTGTACAACCATGAGTAGAAGAGTTAGGAACTCTCCTTGAGAAAGAAATGGCTCATCAGCTTGACTTTATTTAAATGAATAGATTTTTCTGCAGGCAAATATAAGGAATAACATTTTAGATTTGGAGAACATCATAGAAAAAGTGGAAAATTATAAAAATGGTATATTCAAGAAAGCAATAATTCTTTTCTGGTACAAGTTAGGTTTATGACTGTGTAAAATGGCAAGAAATTGTACTGGAAAAGAAAACTAGATCCTCTCAGGAATAATTTTATATTCTCTATTAGGCAGTTTGTAGTTTATCCGATAGGAAACAGTGATCAAGCTTTGATGCAAGTAAGTAAAATACAGCAATCCTCCCTTATCTGTAGTTTTGCTTTTCACAGTTTCAATTACCAGCTCTCAGGCACGTTCTGAAAATATTAAATGGAAAATTCCAGAAATAAACAATTCATAAGTGTTAAATTGTGGGCTATTCTGAGTACCATGATGAAATCTTGCACTGACCTGCTTTATCCCTCCTGCAATGTGAAATATCCCTTTGTCCAGTGTATCCACGCTGTATACACTACCTGCCTGTTAGTCACTTAGTAGCCATTTTGGTTATCAGATTGACTGCTGTAGTATCACAGTGCTTGTGTTCAAGTAACCCTTATTTCACTTAATAATGGCCCTAAAGCCATTATTAAGCTTGAGTAATGATGCTGGCAGTTCGAATATATGAATGAGAAGCTGTAAAGTGCCTTCTTTAAGTGAAAAAGTGGAAGTTCTCAACTTAATAAGGAAAGAAAACAAAATCATATACTGAGGTTGCTAAGATCTAATGTAGCTTTTATTACTGTATATTGTTAAAATGGTTCTATTTTATTTTGGGGTGTTAATCTCTTTGCCTAATAAATTTATAAATTAAATTTTATCATAAGTATGTATAGAAAAAAATAATATATATAAGGTTCAGTACTATCCATGGATTCAGGCATCCATTGGGGGTCTTGGAACATATCTGCAAAGATAAGGGGGGAGTACTGTAATCAAATCTATATTTTAGAAAGATAAATATAGTAGTACTAAGGAGGATAGAACAGAGAGAGACAATGGAGTATAGAAAAGGAATTAAGTAACCATTTCTAGTCCAGGAAAAAGATGATGATAAAGCTCTAAGTATTGGGAAGAGAAGAAAAGAAGGAAATCAAGATGCTTCAGAAGAGGAATACACAGCTCTTGAGGAGTGTTTATATATGCATGGAAGGGAGGTAAAGGGATTAGTTAAGAAATATTTAATTAAAAGCTTCCTTAAAACATTTCATGGGATGTCCAGCAGAGAAAAAATTACTCTAGAAATCAAGAAAAATGGCAAAATTAGTGATATAGATTTGAGAGCTATCAACACAAAAATGACCATTGTAGTCATAGAAGTGAATTAGATTAACTGTTCAGAGGGACCATTGAACAAAGATAAAATAGGTCATTAAATCAATTTATAATTAGACAATTTAAGAGTCAGATGGAAAAAAATAGAACCAGAACAAAGGGTATGAAACATAGCTATTTAAAACAAATAGGCCAAGAATCAAGAATGTTTAGGACTGTGTAAGGGAAGGCAGAGAATTTTAAGCAAAGCTTATCAATATTTTCCATTACTGCTGAGACATCGAGTATATGAAAAATGAAGAGATACTATTAGATTTAGCAATTAAGAGGTCACTGCTGGCATTGGGAAAGCAGTTTCAACACTGCAATGAGAGAAGTCAGACTGAAATACTTTCAAAAGTGAATGGGGGAGAAGAAAATGCAGTGGTGAGCATACAAGACTTACAAGAAGTTGTAGTGTAATGTTTTCACTTCTTTGTGGAATCTAAAAAACACAAACTCATAGGAACAGAGAGTGGAATCGTAGTTGCCAGACATGGGGCTGAGGGTTAGGAAAAATGGAGAGATGTTGGTTAAAGGGAGCACATTTCTAGTTAGAAGATGAATTACTTCTGAGGGTATGTACAACCTGCTGACTATAGTTGATAATGCTGCATCATATACAGTCATGTGTCTCTTGACGACAGGAATACGTTCTGAGAAATGTGATGTTAGGCAGTTTCCTCCTTGTGGAAACATCATAAACTGTACTTACACAAAGCTGGATAGTATAGCCTACTAATGTACATACTGAGGCTATGTGGAAGTAATCTTATGAGATCACTGTCATATATATGTTCCGTGGTTCACCAAAACATCATGTGACACATGACTGTACTTGAAAGGTACTAAGAAAATAGATGTTAAATTTTCTCACCACACACACATTAAAAAATGGTAATTGTGTGAGTTGATGGAGGTATTAACTAACTTTATTGTAGTAATCATTCTGCTATATACTTGTATTAAATCATCAAGTTATATACCCTAAACTTACACAGTGTTACATGTCAGTTTTATCTCAATAAAGCTGGATAAAAAAGAGCCAATTGTTAAATATTACGAAATTTTGTGAGACCTTGATAAACCTTTGGTAGCTTTAAAATCAGCAAAAGTGGGATTATTTATACCATGGAAATTGGAAAATAAAGAAAATGAGTGAGGGAGAAGAAAATGGAGTAGTGAGCATAGAAGATTTATGAGAAGTTAGGTAGTAAAGGGAAAAAGAAAGATTGGTAATTAATTTTGTAAGAAGAAAAATACCACTTATTGTTTTCTTCTTCTTATAAAATGTTTTATTGATTAAAATATAGAAACCAGACACAGACAAGAGAAAATTAAAAGTAATTATTAAGTTATCATGAGATAGAAACTTTAATTTGAAAGAAAGTTGTCTGGAATAGATTTGGGCTAAAATATAAGCTAAAGGGAAAAAAACTGGTAAAGAAAGCTGTATTTAACATACTAGAGAGATACATATTTAGTGATAAGATGATAAGACTTTTGGAGTTGGAAGACCTGAGCTCGAATCCTGACTATACTGTTTGCTAGCTAAGTGATTTTGGACAAGTCAAGCAAACTTTTGGGACCTCCATAAATCGATCTTAAAAGTAGCAATAACTATGTAAGGTTTTAGTGCATATGAAAATATATATTTAACTATACCTCATTTACAAATATGATGGAGTGTTGTTTATGGATTGGAAAAGGATGACTTGGTCAGGATTTTAATGAAATGGGGCAAAGAAATGCAAATCAAAAGTAATACCACCAAGAAACTCTGTCATGGTCAAGAAGGAAGTTAAGACCCAGATGCAGTGTGGTCACTAGCTCTTTTGTTAAGTAGAAGAAAAGAAGTGTTAGAAAACTAAGAAATATTACAACTTTTAACTTTTGTGGGAACTTAATAAAATTATGTCAGTGTAGCTCTTTTTATATTGTTCTAATTCACAGTTATAAGAACAGAAAGAGTAGTTTTATTATTGATGTGTCAATTATGCTATTATGAATCCTAGGGTACTTAATACATAGAAGGAAATCACTATTTAGGTTGCTTAATCAGTCCAAGGCTTTCTTCTTTCTCTGTAGATTTTTGTTAACACAATATTAGATAAATATACCTCTCTCCAATTAAATGAACCTATTTACAGTTAGGACAATTTATCGTGCTTCACACTTTTATTCATAATAGTCTTCAATTACTGTTGAAAATATTGAATTTGTGAACTTCTGAGTGTAAAAAACACTCTCATTTTGGTAAGTGACATTAGAAAGCCATGATATATATTTCAATGTTGTTATAATTGTACAATTTTGAATTTAAAGTCTATTTGCAAGATATTTTATTGTCATGATTTTGCATGTGGTATACGCTCATCTTTTAAAATGCAATTTCTCTTTTAGTGAAGACGTGTGGCTCTAATCTTCAAGGACCAAGTGGAACCTTTACGTCTCCCAACTTTCCATTCCAGTATGACAGCAATGCACAATGTGTCTGGGTCATCACGGCGGTGAATACTAATAAGGTAAGGGAAAACCATCTGTGGTAGAAAAGCAAAATCATAAAGACAAAGGCAAAGAGATCATCAGAAAAGTGCAGTAAAGAAAGTTTATAACTCACATATTTCCTGACTCTGCAGTATTTCCTACTTATCCATTATGTAAAACATAAACTTATCTGAGAAATTTGGAAAAAATAAATTTAGAATAATAAAATTCTACTTCCAGTTATAACATATAAGTGACAACACATTAAAAGCATAAATGAGTATTTTCTGAGATATGTTTTTGAGAGTTAAGTGTATATTTCCTTTTTTAAAAAGAATCCATGAATAAGAAAGAGCTTTTTACTTCATGTCTTTTCTGCTTGACATTTTGTTCAGATATATCATGTTTTTATACGTAGCTGACTTTCCTTTCAATGTTTCTCTATTGCCATAGATCACACACATATTCTTTATTGGTTTTAATGTGCTCTGCACTATTAGAGGATTCATATTGAGGATATTTCAAATGGTTGGATTGTCATTCTGTTTGATTCAAAATGGGTAATACATCTAAATATGTATGTGCCACACTACTTCAAACAAAATTATAATCATGAACGAGTATAAGGGCAGCTGAAAAATTAGCTAGTTTTCTTTTTCTACCCTCTCCCTCCTGCCTCTTCGGGTAAGAATATAGAGGAGGCTAAATAAGAGAGTCTAAATCCTCTCAGATCGTATGACACCTTTTCTGGGTTAGATGAAGGAAAGTTTGGAGGAACAGCCCATAAAACTGGGTCAGATTAAGTTCAAATACTGATTTAGAAATTACTAACGGATGACTTGGATCAAGTTATTTAACTTCTCTGAAATTCAGTTTCTTCACCTATAAAATGTGAATAATAAGAGCATGTTATTTCACAGTGTTGTGAGAAATAAATGAGGCAATGTGTACAAGAGTGCTTAATAGAGTTAGCAAGTACTTAACAACACATTAACTCATTCTTATTAGATTATATGTATACTACCTCTCAGAATGTTTTAGGTTTTATATTCATAAAACCTAATCCTAAAAGCAACAGGGTTGCTTTAAAAATCAACTCAGTGGTTAGTTACCCTTGCCTCATAGGAGAGCCTTGATTTATGGATCAGAAGAACTAGGTCAGAAGCCTACTCTGCTCCAAACTACCTGCGTAAACTTGGGAAAATCACTAAATCTAACCCTTCAGCTGCATAAAGAAAATCATTTACATACTCAACCTGTGTCATCCAGTTCAATTCAACAAATATTTATTTATTTAATACTTTTTCTGTGCAAATTATGGGTTGTTGAGAAAATAAAAAAATCATGAAGTACTTGAAAAATAAACTCACGTTTATTGAACACTTAGCAACATGCCAGGTACTATTCGCAACACTTTTTATGAATTATTTAATCCTCACAAAACTCCACCTATAATGTAGATATTTCTATTATCTGCATTTAACAGAGAAGCTAAATAACTTTTCTAAGATCACATAGCCAGCAAAGGTCAGAGCTGTGTACGTTATGAGACGTGTTATTTACAAGGACCTATCTCACACGAAGATATAAGTATCTTATACTAGGATAAGCATGAAGTAAATTCATTGTAAAATGTGGAACAAACACATTGTGTTAATCTAGCACTGAGATAGAAATCTTTTTGTGTCATGGTAATTGCCTACAATTGTCATCAAAATGTAATTATCTCTCTTTCTATAAGATATCTGCTTTGCTAAGTTTAATTCATTCTCATTACTGAGTTATCTGAAGTGTCACAGAGGTCTTCACATTTCTCTTTGTTTATCTTTCCTAATCTGCCAAACTTTTACCTCTTCTTTTTCTCCCTAAAACAATTCAATTTGTTTTCTAAGGGGGACACAGTTACTTGCACTTATTTTCTAGTTTTATCAAATAGCTTACCAAGGACATTAAATTTTGATCTGTTGGTTTACCTCTATTTTAAGTTATCCTATAGAAATTGGTTTTCAAGCATTTTTAACCATGACTCACAGTTAGAATTATATTTTACATGGTGGCCCAGTTCACACCCACACCCTCACAGATAGAGTGCCACAGAAGAACATTTTCCCTTACTACATGAATGCACTTGTCTATTTTTTATTCTGATCTATTTATTCTAAAAATATTGGTCATGCCTCACTAAAGTGATTTCATGAGACACTAACAGGTTATAGTTTGAAAAATACCGTTGGCAGTTTAGCTTCCATAGGTTACCATGTCAGAACACTTTTTGGAAGGCCATTGCTAGCATGAACCATAGGCACATAGCTCTCCTAGTTGGTATAAACCCCAATTAACCAAGATGCTTAATCCCTCAATATATATAATTTTCTTCAGAAACATTGCTCATGTTTTTCTTTATGTTTGATAACTTTAAAAGCAATCATGTTCTTCTAAATGCCAAAACAAATTTATGGTTGGTGAAAAAACTCTGAGATTTGAAACAGGATGAACCTGGATGGTTTCAAATCTGTGCTGTCCCTCTTATTAGCTATACAATTTTAGGCAGGCATGATCCTTGAGTCCTCGGAGCCACAGTTGTTTTTTGTGTTTTTTTCCCCCAAATATTAGAGATAATAATGCCATATCATAAAGGTGTTTTACAGATTAGATAAAAAAAGTATGAAATGTCTGATACAAAGTAGGATCACTCTAAATGATATCTATTACTATTACCAAATGTTGCCATCTTGTTAAGAAGTATGCTTCTCTTTAGTTATTTGTTAGGTTTAACTTATGTATTAATGCAGAAAAAAACACCACTACATACAATTTTTTCCATATTTTATTATATGGTTGAATAATTTATAGATGACTGTGTCTTATACTAAAATATTATACATTAAATTATAGTCATTTTTACTGATCAATTTATAAGCATTGCCATTAAGCTTACTAAAAATAAAATATAAATGAGCATTTCAATCTTAAAGTAATACATATTTTTAAGGTTACTTTATGCCCCTTCTACAAGCTCCTTAAGGAAATATTTCCTTGGATTATTCCATTTAAATGATGAATATAATTTAAGGTTTCCTCATAAGAGAAAGTTAAAATATGAGAACTTGTACTTTAACTGGTCTTTGAATTAATTGTTCTTCCTGTATTAAGGTATGCATTTAACATTATTTCCATGTCTATAATAAATACTTTTTTGTCTTGGCTTTTTCCTTAATTTCTATGAGGATAGTCTTCCTCATTTAGTTGGTCTGGTGCATTTGTCTTCAATCTAAGGTATCTGTACATCTTGGGATACACAAACAATTCCCAGGGTGTACATGGGGAGTCTGGACGTCATTTTCAGATATTTCACTTTCTAACACTCTCCTGCCTGAAGATCCACCTCTATTTGTTCTCTTTTATCACTTTGCCTTTTATGATTGTCTTTCAGTTTCAAAGAAAGGCATATATTACTTTTCCAGCTGAAATATTAATATTTTACATTTTTTGAGTGTAAATAAAATTCTGGAGATCCAGAATAGGAAATTCCATATGTATAGCTTCTGAGGGAGAGTCCTTGAGAACAAAGCAAAAAATAGATTCACTGAGAAATATTTGAGGGAGATGATAACCTTGTTTTATCCAAACAACATATTTATAGAAAGCCCTTGTCTTTATCTATGTATCTATGTGTGTATGCTTACATGTATGTATGTATGTGTGTATTTATCTATCATCCATCCACCTATTTTTTATCCATCTATCTGTTTCTCTGACTATCCTAGAACTAGAATTCACAATACATAGAAGTATATTATAGATTAATTTGAATGGAAACACAAAATGTGGCTTTTTGAACAGAAAGACTTTCTGATTGATTTTACAGTTTTTTCATTTCGTATGCAGTGGACATTTTCTAGAAATTAAATGAATTGATGCAAGATTTTTTTTTTTGCTTTTTTCTCCCCAAATCCCCCCAGAACATAGTTGTATATTTTAGTTGTGGGTCCTTCTAGTTGTGGCATTTTTTGTTTTGTTTTGTTTTTGTGATGCAAGATTTTACGGAAACTATATTTAAGGCATTTGTAAAATTACACTATAATAGAAATTGCATCCTTTGAAGCTATTCATGCTTAGACTTGTTTTTTAAAAATAGATATCTATTTAAAATTATAGGAGAAAGTAGTTTTCAAAATTCATTGATCTATGTGTGAAAATTGTTTGAAGGCTGTCTAGATCAACATTGTCCAACAGAAATATAATGTGAGTCACATGTATAATTAAAAAATTTCTAATAGTTATATTCCTTAAAAGATGAAATTAATTTTAATGTTATATTTTATTTAACCCCAATATTATAATTTCAACACATTATCAGCATAAAATTTTAAATGCAATAATTTACCATCATTTTTCTTTTCTAAATCTTTGAAATCCAGAGTGTGTTTAACAGTTAAAAAACAATTCAATTCAGGTGAGCCACATTTCAAGTGCTCAATAGCCACATGTTTTTGGTAGATAACCATATTGTACAGGGAAAATATGGGACACTTCCATCACCATAGAGAGTTTGACTGCTCTGCTTTAGAGAATGTGAGAGGGATGGTGGTTGGCCTTGAGAATAAATGTTCCATTGCAAGGGAATTACCTGGATGTTTTCACAGGGGCTTCAAAAAAAGGGAAAAGGGGATGCTCCCATTGACAAAGGTGACTCTGGAAGACATGGGGTTTTAAAACTATCAGCTTTATTCCAGAGCATCCAAAGTCTCTATTTCAAATTTCAAGATACCATTCCCTCTAAATTAATGCCCTAATTTTCACATGAGAAATTGTGAGTCTCTATGTTCAGCATATATTATAATTATGCAACTTGCATAATTAAGTTGTGAGTCTAATTTTCAGCCATATCTGCTCAGTACTACAGAGTCACCATAGAAGTTCTCTTGTTCTCTGACCATGACTTAAACTGGTATTTTCTTTCTTTCCGACTCCAGCACAGTGATAAATAGCCATGGCCCTCCACAATCCTTTTAGTCTTAGGCATGATAACCATCAAATGCAAAAACCACTTGCTGTGCCTCCTCAAACCTTGCCTTCAATATGTGTTTCATCCCAATCACAATAAATGAATTAAATAATTGTTTATGCCATTTTCTACAGACCAGAAATCCTGGTATATCAATGCCAAAAAATAAACAAACTACTCCCCAAAATCCCTTCTTTGAGGGTCTGTTTCTTGAGCTTTTCTTGATGCCAAGGGATATAGCCATCAAGGTCTAGTCAGGAAAATATAATATAGATCAGTTATTTAAAACACATGGAATTTAATTTGGAGGATTGTTATATAGATGTTATAATGTGGAAATAAAATTAATACAGAAGCAATAACTGTATAAATAAACACCATCTTTAGAGCTGGAGGAAGAAAAGAAAAGAAAGTGTTACATAATCTAACAGCTTGTAGTAGGACCTTCGCAGAACTGGAGCTCAAATTTCAAAGAAGGAAATACCCCATGGTTGGTGCTCAGAACTCTGAAGAAATAATGTAAACCAGCAGGTTTAGGCAGACCCTAAAGCCAACTGGGAAACTAATGTGAGAAATGTTATTTGCAGTGTCCCAAACCTAATATCAAAAAGCAGAATATAGAAAGGTTAGCTCAGAGTTAAAAGAGAGTGCGTAAGTAAATAGCACAGAATTGCTGTCAAATGATATGGGAAAGCCTACAGATGGAGCTAGTTTAGGAGAAAAAAACTAGTTCAGTTTTAGACCTGTTACCTTTGAGATGTCTATTAGACTGGATATCAGGTTGGATATAAAGCCTGAACATCCAAAAAATAGTGATGGAGATATAAATTTGCAAGCTGTCAGCATGTTGTTGTTTGAAGCCGTCAGACTGAAAAAGATCACAGAGTAAGTCTTAGGAGAAAAGTCAAAGTTAGAATAAACACCAGTGGGTGAACAACAGGTAAAGGTCAATGAATAAGGTACCTAATGAAAAATATGTTTGTACATTTTCTGTGTGTATTTTTCTTGTAACATTTTTATATAATTGAAGACCATATATTCCCAGCCCATGATCCAAATATCCATCATGGAAGAATCATAGAATAAATATCTCAAGTATATTTGTATTATTTTTTTCCAAATATAAATACATATCATTGGTATTGAAAATTACAAAACATATTGATAATGTTAGTATATTTATAACAACATTTGGCTATTTGTTTTTTTCTTAATCAAGTGAAAATAAATGAACACTCTCATGTGGGAGTTCTGTCCATTTTTTCCTTTATATTAAAAAGGTGCTCCCCATATTCAGAGTTGGGAACCACAGATTAAAATAAAGTACAGTGATCAGTGTCACTCAAGTGTATTAGTCTTTAAAAAAAATGAAAAGAAAAGTCATATAAAAAAAAAGTGGTAGGCCCCATCTTACCTTCTGTACAGTCCTTCTTACCACATCATTGAATTTATCTTATTTTAATTCAGCATAAATTCTGACTTTTGCAAGAAAACTAAATCAGTCCTAAACTGAATCTTCTAGGATTCAGCATGAAATCTCCCTTAATGCTAATCCTTTAATGCACCTATAATCATAGTTAGGCTTTGGTTTTCTTCTTGACACTCAAAGCCTACCTTTAATTTTGGTTGTAGTAATTGGAAATCTGTCTTTTGACATGTCAGTATGTCTGTTTTATTACTTTCCGTTTGCTAGGCTGAGATAGTTCCTCATTATTGCTAGTCCACTTTCAGGGCTTGGAGTCCTATTGCTGACCCACAGCCTCTGGTCTGCAGCTCTGCAACCCACCAAAATAGCTTCTTCAAACAAGTTAGCTGATTATCTGCTCCTGGCACTTTCATCATTCTGTTTTATCTCCTGAACCAACCTTTTCCACATATGTAATCATCTTCTCTTTTCGTTGCCATCTACTTATTGTCATTTCTCTAATTGATGTCCTCCCAAATTTTACAGCTGGTTCTATCAAAGACCTTCTTTCTATGGGAGATGCTTATTTATTTATTTATTCATTCAAACAAATATGTATTAACTACTAAATACCAGGTGTAGTTCTTGATAACGAAGATTCAAAGTTGAATAAAACATGACAAAATTCTTTCTCTTATGGGGTTTACATTGTAGTCAGGGTTCACAAACAATAAAAGAAACGTAAGTAATATGTTAGGTGGTACAATTGCTATGGAGAATAATTTAGCAGAACAAAGAGCATCAAAAGTACAAAGTATATGTTGTGTTTTATACAGAAGACACTATAAGAAGAGATGAATGGAAAAAAAGTGGAAATGGGCATGTAATAGACTTGGACACATGTTGTGTTTTGCTTACATAGAATCCATCTGTTCTCCATTTTTTATAAATTTGAGGAGCTGCCCCTCTCCCATTCTCGGTGGTATTAGAGGGGACTTCAATCAAGGCACCATGTCCTAACCTCTTCAATTTCATCTGCCAAGAGGATATAATATAATGGTGTGTTGGAGCTGACTTTTACCAGCTCTTGAGAGCTGATTGTTAATTTATCAGGAGTATAGCAAGCTGATTGGTAAGCAAGCCCATATTAAAATGTAAATTGTGTAAACATAAAATTTAATAAATTATATTAAAAAGAAAGGTAATAATTACCTAATTATGAAACATCATTTCATAAATATTTTGCTACACATTACTATTACCTATGCTCTTGAGGTTATTTACATCTATTTTGTCCATGTGATGGAACTACAAAACTATGATGTGCTGCTGCACATCTTTCCCATGGGCAGCTTGAGATTGGACACAGTGGGAGAATTTACACTATTGAAGTTGGCAAACACTACAAATCAGAGCTTGATTTATTTATTTTTGTTAATTGTGTAGATGTTGAAAGTGATAGAGAAAATGTTAATAATGCAGGTTAAATTTCAAAGTGTGTTGTGTCTGTAATTCTTGCATTGTGAATGGCACAAAAAGTTTGAGAAAATGTTCTTCCAGTATTCAAAAACTATTTCTTATTTGATAATGAAGTCATTCATATCATTGACAAATATGTGATGTTACAACATAGGTCTTCATTTTTATAATTGTGTTTTACTAGTTAACATAAATGAAAATGTCAAGCGACATTTGTCTGAGAAGTTCTCATTCATACACTCATTCATTCATCTATTACAACCATAATTTGGCTACAGATAGAAAATTTTGGCAAAAGAACAGTTAAAGCATTCTATAAGAATCAGTTGACTGTGGAATTTATAAGCAAGGTTATTATATATTTGCTGTTATTTGTAAATTATATGTTACATATCCTTTATATCAGTAAATGTTTTTACAAACATATATTTTTTTTTCAACAAGCCAGTTGTTAAGCATTTATCAGTATACACTGTTGTTATGTGACCAAGCTAGGTCAGTCCATTTCTTTCAGGACCTTGAAAAAGTGGCTCACACTGAAAAAAATACTTGAGTTGATTTATCAGAGAGAGACCTTCTGAATAATAGTAAATAACAATAGTTAATGTGCATTGAAAGCTTATTATGTTCTAAGGCATTGTTCTAAACCCTTGTATATAATATTAATTTGAGCTTTACAACCCTACAATGTAGATACAATTATTATTTCCATGTTTCAGATAAGGAAACATTCAGGTAAATAAAGTAGTTTGCCTAAGACTACAATTTAACTTTCAGAGCCAGGATTCATAACTAGGTACTTCTACTCTTGCAGTGATCGCTGATCACTGCTCCTGTCCCTTCTTCAACCTGAGATTTTAGCTTTTCCTTACTTCCATGAACTACCACATATCTTTATTATATACATGTTTGTGTGTATATACACATATATATTTGTGTGCATTTTCACTTACGGCAGCCAAAATATTTTTCTGTTACTTGTCACCAAGGAAGCCTGAGACTAGGAGGTAATGATACAGTCATCATTTTTATTGTTGTCTCCTGATCTAGTATAAAGAGTCCATTGCCATGTTTAGCTCACCAGTTTGCTCTCGGATACAGTTCACCATACCCTGGAAATTGATAGTATGCTTATTTCCTCAATTCTTATCTATGTTTTGTTGAGAGGAATCCAGCTCTTTAAAACACATGGTAATGTTGGCTACTTTTAATTTGGGGGGTTTCTGATGACCTTTGAGAAGTGGGTCTTTGAATGTAAACATATAAATTAATGGTAAAGTCAAAATAGTTTTAAATTAAATAATTATTCAGTATAATATGCGGAATTAAGATTAAAATGTTGTAGACAGAATTCTTTATGGCTTTTTGACCAGTCTTTTTCTCACTTTGTGTAATGCACTTTTATCCACATTGAATCATTGTTATAAGAATAATGCTGACATCTCCAGGATGTCAGCAATTCTCACAACTGAGAAAATAAAATCCATCAGGAGGTTAGTAATGAAAGATTAAATTAACCGAGCATAGAAGAATGTAATTCAGAGAGAATAAAGACAGGCACATGAGGCTGACTTCAGTTTAATATAGAACTCTCACTAGCTTAGCAGGTCTTAAGTGTGAGAAGAAATAAAACTGATCATCTAAAGAATAAGAATTGACTATTGGCTTTAAAAAGAATGTTGGGTAACACTATCCAAAAGTGTAATTTTTTTTGTATTTCAAGACTATGAATATTTCATTTGTTTCTAAATTTGGCTCACATTTTCCCCTTATGATTCAGCGATTATCCTTTACTATGCTCTAGCTATATCAGTGAAGAAGGTCAAGGGACTGGCATGACTTTAAGTGTATATATTTAGGAACTCGCTTTGGATGTTCCTCACTTATTTATAAATAACTTTCTTATTATTCAGTTTATAATAATGCGTGGACAGTGTTTAGATCTAAGAGCCAAAAGCCCTGAATTCTCGTGCAGGTCATCTTGCCCCTCCAAATCTTAGTTTTCCCATCTTTAAAACAGGAATAATTATCCTTGCCCTGCCATGTCATAGGAGTGTTAGAGGATCACACAAGTTAGTAAACCAAACATCACTTTGTATATTAGAAATTATGTTGTAAATTTAAGGCATTATATATTCTTATTCTTTATACCATCCCTTATTCTAAAGGTGGTTTTTGGTGGGTAACATCATCAAATAGACCATAATGCATATTTTGAGATATGTTGAATAATTAAAGATGTTAAAGCATAAGAATAGTATCTAGCTCATAGTGAGTGCCCACTTGACATTTGTTATATAAATAATAGAACAAATAAATAAGAATAAGCAATACATGTGAAATATGGGAGAAATTAGGCATTTTGATCTAGCATAGTTTAAAATTAGTGCACAATGGATTACAAGTATTTTGTTGGCATTTATACCGCTTTATACATAAATGTTAACTATATTTGCAGTATATTAAATAATATTTATACATGTATCTTATTTTCTCTGGAGCTATCATAAAACGTGATTATTGGGTTTTTCATATAGTTCTGATAAAATTTTGCTGTAACATTTCATATTATCCTGACACAGATTTGATTTCTGCTGCAGTGATGTGATAGATGGGAATTTCTTGCCTTACCTTTTCATGGACACTTGTCCCAAACCTGAATGCAGGTAAAGAAGGATGACCTTTCTAGTAGGAGATGATATCCCCTCACAGGCAGATCATTCCATTCTTCCGTTTATTTTTAAAATAAATAGTCAGGGTCAATTTTATAATGTGGTAAAAAATTAAGTTGCAAAATTGTTCATTCATCTCTTCACTACAAGATTTACATCTACAGTTTTTGTTTAGACCCATAAAATACCCGTTCCCTGCTCTTCCCCCAAACTCTCCAGGCATCAGAATACACCTTTGACTTCTACTCATAACACTGTCATCAGAAGCCTTTCCATCTTGTCACTGTTCCTATCACTACAGCTAGCCTTTTGCCACTTCATTTAGCCTGCCCACTTACAAGCACTAGTTCTTTGTGCCAGATAATTGTAGTTTTGGGACCTGTGCCAAGCTTCAGTGCCAGGTCTGAGACCTCAGCCAGGCATGGAGAGTGTCACTTTTCTGAAGACTGCAGCTGTCTTTTCTGCAAAAAGCAAACCCAAGTCAAGGATTATATCCAAGTGATATATTAAGAAACCATGCCTAGCAAACTATTAAGGGAGTGGGAGAGGCAGGATAGGAAAGAAGAAGTTAAGCAAGGGTGCGATTTCAGGCAAAATCCAAGCCGCAGCCTGATCCTATGCAGTATAAATTACACCTGAGAGTTTGTTCCAGCTCAAAGCAGAGAGCTGGTCTCTTTTACTTCTACATCCCATAATCATGGGCTAAGGGTTACCCAAGTCCTTCAGGGCTCATGTGTGGACAAATTGGCTCCCATGGCCTGAAGACTGTCTCCAGGAGACTTATAGCTGGAGGCCAATGAATATGGAAGATAGCAAACAACTAACAGAAAGGGCAAGAAACATCCAAGGAGCTCTGGATGGAGCATCGACAGTGTCCACTACAGTGGAATAGGAACTAAAGGGAGCAAACCTGAGGCAGCAGTTCAGAGAGAAACTAAAATCCAAGCCAGGTTGGCAGTCTTACCAAGTCATTATTTAGAAACAGCCTAGGAGAAAAGTACAGATCTTGATGTCAATCAATAGGGTGGAAATCAGAGAAACTAATTAGAAGATTTCCCAAGCCAAGGAAAGTGGCTGCAATCACCATTTATAGGACATCCCAGCCTTGAAATAGGGGAACTGCCAAAGGTGCTGACCTTTATTTCCCCTCCTCTTGACTAAATCATACCTCTTACAGCACTTCTGAACTATTCCCGGCCCCTGCTAATACGACTCTCCTTTTGTCAAAATGGTTTATTTAGCTTAAATATTTTATTTAAAATAAATTACTTTGTGCAGGCTCAATGAATAGTCATGTAAAAGTAAACAAATATCAATCAAGAAAAATAGGAAATATTCCAAAATACTAAAAGGATTATCCCTGGATAGAGGACTAGAGTTATTTTTCCCCTTTTACTTTTATACTAAAAATAATTCTGTTAAATTTAAATAATACATATGTTATATTTTATAATAAAAATATATCTTAAACAATAATTAATAAAAAGAAAAAGAAAGACATAGGTATGGAGTGATTGACACTGTTGACTACTTCCTGCTTCTTGAAACTTTCTCTTCCCCTGGCTTCTCTATTCTCTCATTTCCTGAATTTTCCTCTACCCTCTCAGTCTTTTCCCATTACTGATCTTCCTCCGCCATCTCCTTAAAATTCAATGTTCCTTAATGTTCTGAATTCGAATATTTTTCATGCTATATGCTTCTTTTCTTCCTTCGCATATCTAAATACAAAGTCCAGTGAATTCATTATAGCTCATCAATATGCCTCAAAGTTGCTTAACTTTCTCTCACCTAGGTTTCCATTTTTTCTCCTTTGGGTTATCAACTAACTTCCCAACCAGAGAATCTTCAGGTCATTTTGCTGCCTAGTCCAGACAAATCCAGTGCGACATTTTATTCTGAAATGAAATGGTATTTCCTTCCTTGGTAAAATATTTAAGTAGATTCATATAACTTCTTGGCTGAATACATTGAAAACCTGAACTCTTCTTATCGTTCTAGGTCCATGCCCCAACACTCTACTTCATGCCAGTGCGTTACCTGGGCCCTCTAGTTTGAGGACATGCTGCTCCTTCTTTGAGGAATATACTTCTCCCCTCTGTTTGTACCTCTCTAAATGTGTAACCCTGTTTATTCCTGGCCATTCTCTAGGACTCAATTTATGTTTTACCTTTACATGGAACCACTTCCTGTCCACCCTCCTAACTTGGCTTAGGATCCTACTCTGCCTGCTGGCTTACCAGTTGTCATATTATATTGTAATTAACTATTTACTCATTTAATTTTCTTAGTTTGACCCTTAAGAAGAAAAACCATGTTTGAATCTTAGCATCCTTAACATCTAATAGCTGTCATGTGGGAGTTTTTCAAATGAATATTTACTGAAAGAACTGATTAAATGTTCCCAGGTAAAAATCCCACTGGTTTCTTTGCATGGTAGCATTTCCTAGGAACTTCTCTGATCCTTTGAAAAAAAGGAGGTAGAGTATGCAAAGGGCAAAGTATTTTTAGTTATTTTTTTTTCACTACTCCTCCCACTACTAACCTTTGTGTGTCCTTACCACTTTATCCTCAATATTGTCATTGTTTATGAATGGTATGCATAATCAGAACTGTGCTATATGATAATTAGGCATAAATATTAACTGATTCACATAAATGGTGGCAATTAGTGTAGTTTATACAGCCAAATACAGTCTTTTGGGGGTTAGCATAGGAGAGGAAAATGAGAGACTGGACAAAGAAATACTTAATTAAAAGTATCAGGATACAGAAACTTATCAGTTAGGATTAGGTTTGGTTGTCAATAACAGAGAACTCCTAATAAGAGAGACTTAAACAAGATGGATGTGTGGTCCAAGACTCATGGTGACTTTGTTCTAGGAATTCCTCAGAGACACAGACTAACTCACTATTCTACCATCTCCAGGGTATGTCCCTTGTCCTCAAGTTTTAGTATTGTGTCTCAGGCTCATGCATGGTGTCTCACACATTGCAGGCAGCAGCTTGGAGAAAGTGATAAAGAAGGAGCACAAAGGACAAATGCAAGCTATTTCCTTTTTTTTTTTTTTCCCAAGTAATTTTATTGGGATTATAATAGTTTATAACATTGTGTAATTTTGGGTGTACACTATTGTTTATCAATTTCTGAATACACTTCATCGTGCTCACCCTTAGTGGTCTAATTTTTATCCATCACCATGCATATGTGCCCCTTTCTCTCTTTCACCCACTGCCCATCCCCTTCCCCTCTGGTGACCACTGATCTGTTTTCTTTATCCACGTATTGATTATCTTCCACATATGAGTGAAATCATGCAGTATTTGTCTTTGTCTGGCTTATTTCACTTAGCATCATACCATCAAGGTCCATTCATATAAATGCAAGCTATGTCTTGAGAATGGTTCCTGGAATCTGTTACAAAATACTTTCACTTTTTTTTTTAACCATAACTTAGCAAAATGATCATAGTCAGTTGCAAGAGAGATGGAAAAATACAGTCTTTACTAAGGGTAACTTGGTACCAGTTAGAACCAGGTACCATGGAAGAGGAGGTAATGGGATGTTTGGAAAAGGTATGGCAATCTCTGTTACTCAGATTTAGTCTAAAATTGATGAGTGAATAAGGAATATTCCTGTTTGCTAACTACCTGGGATGAAGATAGCTATTAGGAAAACAACAACACTCTTAATAATACTTTATTATTGATATTATTAGTATCAACAACATTAAAATGGACATAAATTGAGTGCATATATCAGGCACTATTCTAAGCTCTTTTTATGTATCATCTCACTTAATTCTTTCATTAACTGTATGAAGTAGTTACTATTAGTGTGTCCAGTTTATAGGTGCAGAAACAAGTTTAGGGAATGTAAGTAACTTGTCTAAATTTTAATGGTAAGAGGCCACACTAAACAATGTAAGAGTTATGATAAGTTGGATGGCATTATGATGGTGATGGCTTTGTTACTACTGTAACACATTATTATAAACTTTGTGGCTTATAACAATACACATTTATTATCTTACAGTTGTGTGGGTCAGAAGTTCGGCACGGGTCTCACTGCTTTAAGATTAAGATGTCAGTAGACTGTCTTCCTTTCTGGAGGCTCTAGGGAAGAATGTTTCCTGTTTATTCATGTAGTTGGCAGAAGTCAGTTCCGTGTGGTTGTAGGACCGAGGTCCCCAGTTTTTTTGCTGGCTCTCAGCTAAGGGCCATTCCGATCCTCCTTCCTCCATCTTCAAATCCAGCAAAGGCAGCTCTAGTCTTTCTGATGTTGCATTTCTCCAGCACACTATTCTGCTTTCCTCTTCTGCTTTTAAGGACTTGTCTGATTAGATTGGGCCAACCTAGGTAATATAGGATAAACTTCCTTTCTCAAAGTCCTCAACCTAATCACAATTGCTAATCTCTTTTAACATGTAAGGTAATATATTCACAGGTTCCCTGATAAGGTATGGATATCTTCAGGAGGCCCTTATTTGTCTCCCACAGGTGAGGATGAGAAGGGACAAGGAAATTGAAGACTTTTGAGTGATGGTATCGTCTTATGGGAAGCGCTGCCCAGCAGAGGAGACAACGAATTCTAATTAGTATCCAAACCATAGAATAGTGACAAAGACAAAGCTCAAAATCTTGACTTAATGTCTCAGTCTGTCCCTTTTTCTTCCCAGAGGGATCCGTTTATCAGTAAACAGACTTAAATATTTAACTATTCAAAAATTCCATGCCATTCCCATTTCACATGTTTCACTCTCTACTTCTGGTGCTAAAGGATTATATTTCTACTTAGGGTGAGGGGAAGATTTATGGAAAGCCTTCAGGCCAAGAGTAGCTCCTCAGCATTTCCTGCTCACCACTTGGGTTTGTCAGAAAATACTTTTAAGTGGATTAAGAAATGGGAAGTTCTAAGAAAATCAAATCAATTTATATTAATACACACAAAGAGAATAGAAACGTTGATGTACATCTTCAGTTGTTAGTGTACGGGCGTGTATTGGGTATCCTGTTAAGGTAATTTTGAGACATGGTATTTTGCTCAAGCAGGACATTCCTTTCCTGCTTCCCAAATTCCTAGTCTAACCATCACTATATCTGTAATGGTGAAAAAAACAGGCAAAAAAGGAGAGGCAGCAGAATAGAAAATAGGTAAAGAAGAATCTTTTGTGTAAAAGAGACATCAAAATATCTTCCAAACTAAACCAAGTACTTCTTACATCTGTTGGTTAAAGGGCCAGCCCTATTTATCATCATTAACCTCAAGTAAGAGTTATGAAATGAGAAGAGTTCTCCATAACAAAGAGAAAGGGAGAGATGGTTATGAGTGAGAGTGTAGAAAGTGTCTGGCATGCAATGAATAGTTAAGTATTTGTTGAATAACTTATATAAATCTCTATCAGTATATACAAATAGTGTATGCAATTTCATATTATAGAAATCACCTAAATGCAATTATATAATGAATTATAAAAAATTTATTTCCTCACTTTAATGAGACAATTCTCAAATAGTTATTTATAACTTACTATGTGCAAGACACTGTAACGACTTTAAAAATGTTTAAGCTGTTTACTTATGACTTATGAATGTTTTCTTGTAAATTTTAAATAGCTCATAGTATAATATATAGTATACTATAGTTTTTCAGATTATATCTTTTTTATTTCTATTAGTTTTAACTTTTTAAAATTCATTTTTCTGGTTATGATTTCTGATGTATGCTGTTGTAAATGAAGGCATGGAGAAGTATAAAGAAACAGAACATAAAATCTTTCTTCTTTGGATAAGATTTATGTTTATTCTAGGAAGCATTATATTTCTCTTATTCCTCAAATACTATTTTGACAACTTATTTCTTCATCACATGTATTTTAGTTAATTCTGTAATTGCATGCCCAATAGTCTATATTGTAGTTTTGCTAAAGTTAGATGCAGCTTCATTTTAACATGTTGAAAACTGAAGCAACATGCAGAGTTTTTTTTTAACAACATGGGAGTTTAATACTCCTAATAATTATCATCAGCTTTCAGTATTTTACTTTCTCATGAAGCCGAGGCACCACTCATTGCACAGTTTAGAATAAAAGGTAAATATTCCAATTCTTTTGTTTTCTTTTTTTTTTTTTTTTTTTTTTTTTTGAGGAAGATTAACCCAGAGCTAATATCCACTGCCAATCCTCCTCTTTTTGCTGAGGAAGGCTGGCCCTGAGCTAACATCTGTGCCCATCTTCCTCTACTTTCTGTGTGTGACACCTACCACAGCATGGCTTGCCAAGTGGTGCCATGTCTGCACCCGTGATCCGAACCTGTAAACCCCAGGCCGCTGAAGCGGAACGTGAGCACTTAACTGCTGCGCCACCCGCCAGCCTCTCTAATTCTTTTCTATATTTTCTATCTTTATGGCTAACATTTCCTCATATTCTAATATACAAATACAAAAAGTGCTTATGTGTAAACAAATATACATATTACATAACGGTATAATGAATCATGGATCACCACCAAAAACTTACCTGGGTTTCTATTTTCTCAGTAGTGAAATAAAGATAATAATGCCTTCCTCATAGGGCCTTTGGAAGGATTATATGAGATAATAGATCCAATACACTTTAAGAACAGAATCTGGAATCTAGTACCTGTTGAAAAAAGTTGGCAATAATAATAAATAGTACTGCTACTACTACTGCAACTAGTGCTACCACCATCACCACCACCGCCACTACGTTCCCAGAGTGTGCTGAGGCCTAATGCCTCCACCACTGTTAGAGCTTAGCTTCCTGCTGTGCAGATAACACATGCTCTCAGGCATTTCAGAACTTGAAATATCCTTGTAGAGATTCCCTGCTGATATTAGTCATCAGGAGCTATTAGCAGATGCTTCTAAGAAGTCAGAATAGGTTTCTGTCAAGAGAGCCTGAAAAAGAAATGGAGAGAGCTGTGAGCTTTTGCTTGCCGCCCCTGAGATATTTTACTGCAGAGTAGAAGGTTATCTTAAAGACAACCTTAGAGTTAGTGAGAGCCATGGTCACCATTCTGGGATGTCATTTCCTGCTCCAGCTCTCCAACACCTCAACAACAGGTGCAGCTAGGTAGTGAGGAGAGAGGAGTACAATATTGTACCTGTAAATCCTTCTTAGTGTTATAGCTCTGAGCTTCTGGAATCTCTAACCAATGTGGAGGAGAGTCACTTGGATGATTTGATTATCCTCATACAACCAGAGTCACATAGGATGCATATCATCAAAGTGTACAATTCTGTCTAATCCCTTTGCTCAGCATTATATATATTCCTTGAATTTCAGCCCTTTCCTGACCTAATAGCTTAACTACTCACATTGTATGAAATAGGGGAAAGGATAGGAGGGAGGGAGCAAAATCTTCAGATATAGGTTGTGGTAACTGTAAGTTTTCTTCTATTAGAACCTCTTCCATATCCTCCATATAAACTTTCAGTCTGCAATGATCTCTAGCATCCAAGAGCAACTGTATAAGACATTATCTATCTTGGAGTGGTCAGGTGAATACCAATATAATAAGTCCTAACTTTTCCTGGGAAATCCTACATTTTTACTGAGTGGAAAGCTGGGTCCACCTTGGATTGAAAAATAAAAAAAGACAAATTTCCTGCCTTCAGGAAACTTCCAGCTAGTGATTTAAGCAGAAAATAAAATAGTAAATATGGAAATTAACAGTCACAACTTGAAGGAAGCACTCTGGGAAGACTAAAAGGGAGCCTGTTTAGAAGTGTCAGTGAAGATCTTTCTGAGCAAGTGAAATATAAGCCATATTGAAGGGTGAGAAGGGACTAGCAATACAAAGAGGAGGGTGTCTGGGACAGAAGAAAAAGTGCTTGTAAAGGCCCATGATGACCCTGATGTCTTCTAGAAACTACAGAGATGATAGGGATTCTGTGGCATAGTGGGTAAGGAGGAGAATGGAAGAAATGAAAGCTGTAGAGATGAATAAGGCCCGGATCATACATGGCCCTCTGGGATCCATCAAAAATGAAATGAGAGGGGCCAGCCTGGTGGCGCAGCAGTTAAGTGCACACGTTCCGCTTCAGCGGCCCTGGGTTCGCCGGTTCAGATCCTGGGTGTGGACATGGTACCGCTTATCAAAACGTGCTGTGGCAGGCATCCCACATATAAAGTAGAGGAAGATGGGCACAGATGTTAGCTCAAGGCCAGTCTTCCTCAGCAAAAAGAGGAGGATTGGCAGCAGAAGTTAGCTCAGGGCTGATCTTCCTCCAAAAAAAAAGAAAAAAAGGAATGAGAGGCTGTTGATAAGCACAATACCTAAACGGTTGCTCTCTTCATTCAGATTTCTCTCAAATGTCACCTTGTCTCCATCTCCATCACTGACTACCTTCATCACTCTATAGCCCCTTGCTTTAATTTTCTGTATAGTGCCTCAAGACACTTATGAGTATTTGAAGACCTTATATTGTGTGACATTATATTATATGCTACTTCCTATATTTTGTATGATTCCCCACTGAAAGGAGGAAAATCTGTATCCTTAGCACTAGAATGGTGCTGGTAAAGAGTAGGCTCTAAATACTTATTTATAGAATTAATTAAATAAATTAACAGTTTTTAAGTAGAGGATTAGATTATCTGATTTGTATTTCAACATAACATCCAAAATTTAAAATAGAGGATTATTAATTGAAGTGCAGTTCACCAAACAGGAACCCATAGTACGACTACGTTTCCCCACTCATATACCAATGACTCGCCGCAAAGAGTGTTCATTCATGGACTAGGAATCTTTCTTCCTGGATAGCTGTGGCAAGCAGTGGATTCCATGGCAAATAATTCATCTTGTGCCCTAATCTCTTGGGATCCTACCTAAATGACTTATTCAGGAAGATAATTTTGGAGGTAAACAAGGTCTTCCATAGATGTTAACTGACCAAGATCCATTAATTAATAACTGTACTTGAAGAGATTACATAGGCAAAAATAAAGTTAACAATTATAAGTTGTAAATTGAGACTGTAAATTGTAAACTGAGATACTAATATCCTGTGTCTTTCCTCTTTGGTATCATAAGAAAAATAATAAGGATAAACTGAGAATGGGAATTAGAACCCATTGCAAGTTTCATTATATATAAAAGGGTATAGTATCTGATTCTCACTACCACAGCTATGTGTTTAATCGTTTTGAACTAATCTCATTTTTTTAAGAAAGCTCCAAGTTAAAGGGTCTCTGTATAAAAATAGATATAGTTGGATAAATGGAGAGATAGATATCCTGGATCAGGCTGAGCTCACTATTAATGAGGGACCCCACTATTAATGACCCCAGTAAAACCAGCAAAAGATTCCTTCGTATCAAATTCACTTTAATAAGCCTTATTTATATTTGTTTTCAAAATTTTTTGGATATATACAACCTAACATATACAGATATATAATGAATATCCTTCTAAAAATAATAACATTATCTGGAAGGTTTTCTTCAAAATTTGTAAATTCAAGTCGATCATTTATATGTATTATGAAATTTAGATTATATCCTCCAGTAGCTAAACATGAATAAATGACAGAAAAGAACCAACGGTTTTGTACTGTTTTGTTGTAGATTTAATATTTGATGCATTTTTTATTTTATGTAGTTTCTTCCCTTCAGTAAAACATTTGTAGTGCCGTATTTAATCTGTCATTGTTACATACCCGCAATCCCCTAAAGGGAAAGACCAGTGTACAGATACGAGAGGCTGAGAAAAGTAAATCAAAGCTGAAAGCTTTTGTCATTCCATCAATATCTTCCTGTGTCTCCAGACTCCCCTTCTCCCTTGTCTCTAAAATATCAACCCTTGTAAGAATTGAAACTATTAACCTGATGCTGGCAGCAAAGTGGGCAAACCTAGAGGATTCTCCAGGCTGGCACTTCTCATTTTCGAGTGGTCTAGTCCAGAATCTTAGAATATATTTTCTGTAATAAGATATCCAAGTATAATATTATGGTGTATAATCCTTCTAGAATATGAGAGATTAATTCCTTCCTCTAAAATGAGATTATTTTCAAATGAATGAATGTTGTATTTGCATGTGTCATATTTAAGCCTTTTGTATCTTACAATATTTACCTATTTTACAAATTTCATGTTAATTTACCTTTGTATATTTCTTTTTAAAAAAATGGGCAAATTAAGATCATTGCTAATAAGCAGTTATTGAACTAGTTTTCCATACACATATGGAATGCATATCACATATAACACATATCATAAAAGCAGTCGAATTTTAGAGTTATTCTGAAATATAGGACTTTTTAACAAATCTTCTGCTTATTCTATTCTGAATTAGACTTTATACCCAATAAAATTTGATAAACTAGTCCTGCAAAGCATAGATTTTTGGGTGAGTTTTTGAATAGTATTTTTGTATGTATAAAAAGAGAAAAAGAGTAAAATAATTGCAATCATATTTATTTGGGGTAAAGAAATCTTGATTGAGTCCATTGCTCTCCACCTCTGCTTCCATAGCCAAAGATTAAATCCATATCTCTAACCCTGCCCTGCTCCTCTTCAAATCCAGATTGTTCCTGCTGCCAAAGTGAGCATATGAAAAACAAATACAGCCCTGTCAAGACTTTGCTCAAAACTCATTTTTTACTGCTCCTCATTTACAAGATAAAGTTCAACGTCCTTAACATGATGTGGTTCCTACCTCCACCTTTAGCCTTCCTTCTCGTCACTCGTTGTCTCACACTTGATATTACAGACGCAAAAAGGATATTTCTTTCCACTGTGCCATTTGTCATGCTTTTCCCTAGAATGCTCTTCCCTAGTTCCCATCTTTATATTCCTTTGCACTGCCTGGGGATTCTCTCCTTGAGCAAATCTTTCTTTTTCACTCTCCAGCTGGATTGGGTGGCTCTCATCTCTGCTTCCATGTAACCCTGTGTGTCCATATCACTTAATACAGGGTATTGTGTTTGTCTTGTGTGTGCCTCGTCTCCTGCATTGGATTGTGATTGCCAAACTCTGGATAGTATATGAAAAAAGAAGTGCTTTAATTAGATGTCAAATTGATTGTGTAACATAGCATTGCATACCTTAAGCTGAATTAAACTTTGTATATCTTGTACTTATGCACATATTATACATTCTAGATTTCCTCAACTGGTAGCAAAAATACTTGTTAATATTGTATTGAATTATTGTCGTTCTGAAATGAACAAAATGGAGAAAAGCTGCTTCAAGAAAAGAGAAATTTCTAACAGCATAGTTTGGGGAAGAAACTCCTCTTTTTGAATTATAGTGGTGTTGCTAAAAAAAGAACTTCATCCTCAAGATCCATTGTGAACAGATATGAACATCTATTTAATGCTGATGAAGCCATCCTTGCTAATAATAACTGCCGTTTATTGAGTGCCTACTATATATCAAGCACAATATGCATTGTTTTACAACCTTTGTCTAATGTAATACCTACTTCAACTTTAAGAAGTATGAATTACAAACATCATTTTATAAACAGCAGATACTTCCCTCAATAATGTAACATTCTGTGACAGAGATGGGACTTGAAACATAGCTTTCCTATACCCTTAACTATATTATTTGGTCTCACTAATGACTATAGCTTGGTATTGATTTTAAAGCATCATTAATTTGTTTGGTTAAACATCATCAAAAGTTTGTTTTAATTCTGTTCTAATTATATTGGTACAAAATGTCTAACACAGGGGTTAGTGGCTAGAGAAACACTGAGAAATGTCATTAGCTTTCAGATTTATTTTGAAGCAAAAAAAATACAGCCTTTACTGTAGGAGATAAAATAGTTTATATCACTGCAGTCTCCCTATATTTTTACCTCAAGGAATTGACATAATATTTGTTAGTTGTTAGATTTAAGAAATTATCTCCCCTTGTCGTCACTATTTAAGACATGAGGCATATGCCCAACATCAAAGAACATACTTATAAATTATGTTACTGTATATTGGATATTTGGCAGACAGAAAGTATTTCCTAAATTGCAGAACTTTACTATGCAAACAGAATAGCATGATGTTTAAGCACATGTATTGTGGCATCAGGAAAACCTGAGACTGAATTTAGTCCCATCACTGTTAGCCAAATAAAAATTAGCAAATTACTTGGGCAAGGCATTTCTTTAAACCAAGAATTGATTATGCCTATTTATCCACTAGAATGTTTTCAGTTTAAGTATGAGAAACCTCAAGTCAAATGGCTTAAATAATAAGGAAATGTATTATTTAGCACAGTATACTGTCCAGAGGTATGCAGGCCTCAGGCATATAGTAAAAACATCCATCTCTTAGGCTCTAGGCTTCTCCATGGGTTGGCTTTGTTCTCAAACTACATATTGCAAAATGGCTGCAATAGCTCTAGTCAATACAGCCAGATCTAGTCACCTCCAAAGCAGACTTATTCTTTTTATTTCATTTGAACACCAAGAAATCCTTTCCCCAAAACCCCCCAGCAGATTGCTCCTCACTTTTCACTGACCAGAATTAGGTAACATACTATATCTAATCTTATCCCTGACAAATGAAGTGGAGCTAATAAGATTGGCATAGACTGATTGAGATCCATTCCATGGAACTTAGTGTGGTGTCAGGAGTCCCTAAAGCATGAGGATATACAGAAAAAGATACATTGTTGAACAAATCAATGTCTTGTTAAGAAGAGAAAGGTCTGGAGTTAATAAGGAAGGTGTCTGTTGAGGAGGCAATCAATAGTTTCTGCCACAATCCTCCTCTTTAGTTGTCAAATATCCATCAAGATTTGTCTTTCTTCCTCTTCGTTCACTTTGAAAAATGCCTATGTGAAACATGTTCTCTCTCTGCATTAATAGGGAAAACCCCAAATCTCAGCCAATTATGACATACAACAAATCTAGAATCTCCAAGTGTTGCACTGGCTTCTTCATTATATCTAGATGTAGTTCCTCAGTATCTAGAGACCTATGGCCAAAAGAGAGGTTATCACCACATCCCATATATAATGATAGAAAACAAACATGATAACTGCCATAGAAACTCCCATGCAGAAGAGAGCAGTGAAACTATACAGAGGTCATTGATTCATAGAATAATGTCATATCCTGCTGGACAAGATTCTTAAAGACTGCCTTCTCTGGAAGTGGAATGAGTTCCCATTAACCTGGAATGTCGCAGAACCCATTTTATCTCTTTAGGACTTTACTTTGTCATAGTGTGATATGCCTTCTGGTTCTACTTCTGGGAAGAATTTTTTTCTGTCAGACAATGCTGCTCTAGAACTTCAGTTCCATTATATATTACAACCACTATTTCCTCTAAAACTTGGTGTTTCTGCTGCTTTTGCCACCCTCTGCCAGAATCTATAGTTGAGGAATCTTAGGTTTTATGCCTATACTCTAGATGCAATTAATGACAGGCAATATCACATGTAACCATATTGGGAAGTTTTCTGTGCTTCTTCCAAAGACTCCTAATTCCTTAAACACAGGAGGATATTCAGGTGCTGAGTGGTCAAACTAATGTACAAATTGAACACTACACACACATTTTTTTTATAGTATTCTTTTCTTTTGAATTGAATTGAATTTTTCTGAGGAAGATTAGCCATGAACTAACATGCACTACCAATCCTCCTCTTTTTTGCTGAGGACGACTGGCCCTAAGCTAACATCTGTGCCCATCTTCATCTACTTTCTATGTGGGACGCCTACCACAGCATGGCTTACCAAGTAGTACCATGTCTGCACCCGGGATCTGAACCAGTGAACCCTGGGCCACCAAAACAGAACGTATGCACTTAACTGCTGCACCACTGGGTCAGCCCCCATTTAAAATTTAATAATATTGGAAATTGAACAGGACAAAAGTACAGACTCAGCATAGACAAAAAGAAAATAAATAAATAAATGACAGTGAATTTGAAAGCTTTCATTGCTATATAGTGTTACATTTCTAGGAAAAATTAAATGTGTCTAGGAAACATTTAAATGAAATGTTGAAGTGTTTCTAGGAAAATTAAACTAATATTAATTAACTTAATTAAATGAAATTTAATTAAAATGTTTCTAGGAAAATTAAACTAACAAACTGACTCCAGAAAAAAAAACAGCCTAAATAATTCTGCAAGTATAAAATAATTAAACAAGCAGTAGAAAGTCAACTCCTGCTCCCCAGAAAGAGGTTCAGATGTTTTTACAATATAGTTCTATTTGACTTTCAAAAAATGGATTATTCTCAAACTCATGGAAGCTTGTCCGTAATAATAAATGAAAGTGTACACTTGTCAACTTGTTTGAGGATACCAGTAAAATTTTGATACTATACCAGCAAGAAAAATCAGAGAAGAAAACTTTGTTATCTTCATAAAGTGTATCTACTTCAATAGTATTATTAATGGTGAAACATTAGAAGCATTTGCTTTTGAGGAATGAGGTATAATATAATGAGGCCAACTATTACCTATTCTAGTAAACATTATACCAAAGATCCAAGGCAGTTAAGACAAAAAATTAAAAATAAGATTGAAAAGCAGGAACCTAGATTGTTTTTTACAAAAGACGTGCTTGTTATATAGAAACTAAAAATAATTTACAAAAGTTGTTAAATAATTCGGAAGTCTTATCACGTTGCCTAAATATATCAAAGATAAATTTCATTTCTATATACCAACAACAAACAGTTGAAAACCTAAAGCTATATACCATTTAAAATAAGAACAACAAAAAGATTTTCAAGATATGTGTACAAAAAATGGAGTATCTGACTTACAAGATAGAGTCTTATTTTATAGCAATAATAGTTAAGCCAATTTATGTTGGTTCAGGGACACACAAACTGACCAAGAGAACAAAATCTACACCCCCCAAACCAGTAGAATCTTGACATATGTCAGAGTTTGCCGTGTAGATCACTAGGGAAAGACAGATTATTTATTCAATTAAAAGTAATGAGACAACTGCTTGTTCATATTGGAGTAAAAAAAAAGAGAGGGATGCTGTGCTAGTATTTTTTTGTTGCATAACAAGTTACCAAAAATTAGCAGCATGAAACAATGTAAATTTATCTCACTGTTTCATGGGACAGGGGTTCAGGCATGAGTTATCTAGACCCTCTTCTCAAGGTCTTAACTAGAATAACATCAAGTTGTTGGACAGGGCTGTGATTTAATTTGAGACTGTGGGACCTCTTCCAAGTTCACTGGTTATTGGAAGAATTCAGTTACTGTGGTAGTAGGACTGAGGTTCCTCAGTTCCTAAAAGCCACCCCCTGTTCCTTGACACATGGGCCTCTCCACAACACCACAATGTGTTTCTTCAAGGCCAACAGGAGAGCATCTCTTCTAATTTATTTTGTCTTTCACTTCTAGACCTTCTTTTAAAGGACTTCCCTGAATTGGGTCAGCCTCACCCAGGGTAATCTCCCTTTGATTAACTTAAAGTCAACTGGTTAGCGGCGTTAATTACATCAGGGATGTCCTTTCATTTTATTTATATAATGTAACCTAATCATGGGATTCATATCCCATCATATTCATAGGTCCTGCCCACACTCAAGGGGAGGGAGTTATACAGGCCATCTTCATGAGAGAATGGGTGTAGGGGAAAGAATCTTGGGGGCCATCCTAGAATTTTGCCTACCACATATACCTACTTCATACTTTCTATAAAAGTCGATTCCAAAGGATTAAAGTTTTGAAGAAGATATCTTTATGACTTTGGGTTACAGGCAATGAAAAAGTGCTACTTACAAAATAATAAATTAACAAGTCAAACTTTAGTAAAATTAATAATTTCTTCTTATCAAAAGATTAAACAGAGGAAAAGCAAACTAAAAACTTGAAGAAAATATTGCAACACACATAACATATAATGGATTAGTATCCAGACTATATAAAGCTGATCTCAACTCGTGAGCCAGGCTCAATAGTGTATTATGAATGAGTTATAGATAGAATTAAGATATTGATCCTAGCTCTTAGTGAGACAGGGCAGGGCCTGAGCAAAAAACCGCCATTCAAGCAGCCTCATTTTCTCGCTTCATTGTGTCTTAAAGATTATTCTTTTCTATATGTACTATAATGGAAAATGTTGGGAATCACTGATATAAAGAATTCCTACAATCAATAACAAGCTGACAAGCAGTCCAAGTGAAAAATAGCAAAAATATAAATAGTCATTTAACAGAAAGGAAACATAAATGACAAATAAACATAAGGAAAGATATGCAACTTAGTTATTAGTGAAGAAAAGGCAAAAAAGATCACATTTTACACTGGTAGAAATAATGAAATCTAATGTACACAAGTTGTGAGCATTTAAAATGGTAAAATAATTTTGGAAAACCATTTGGCACGATATTATAAAATTGAAATTTTGCTTTGTTATTATCCAGAAATTGCACTCTTAAGTATATAGCCTAGATATACTTGTACATATGAATCAAAAAATGTTTAATATTGTACATAACCATATTGCTTATAATAGCAAAAAAAGGAGAAACAACTTCAATCTCTATTGACAGGCAATTATTAACTGAGAGTATTTATATTTAACTCAATGGAGAACAGGGGAACAACTTTTTTTTAATTATGGCCACGTAAAATGTTTTTTACATGTGGCCATATAATTCAATGTTTTTTATATAATCTGTATTTAAACTTGACTGAAATAATTGCTTTAGTCAATGCTAATATACAGTCATTAAAATTGTAAGAAATAGGCATGATCAAAAACAGTTGTTATAAAGTTAAAAAAATCCAGGATATGAAATCTTTTTTAGAATTTACCAAACTAACAAATAGTTATGAAAATTATTAAACAGATACCTTTTTCATCTATTCTCTAGTAATGTTGATGACCTCAGGCATTCATTTTCTTTATCTGGTGATGAATAGTACTTTATTATATATTATTTTTTGCTCAAGGCATGATTGTATATAGGACAGTATTTATGTAATTTCTTCCTGTATGGATTCTTAATTACATTATTCTTTAATATTATATTAGGTTCATAATTTAAGAATTGCAGTTTAATTAAACATGAATTTTTGCATAGGTGCATAAACAATGTATGGATGCATGAGTATATTTTAGTAAGAAATAGTACTAAATTGTTTGTCATGGTATAATGTGTCTACCAAAGTAATGTGCTCCCAGTTTTACCGGCACATTGTAACATAGTTAAGATTTTTCTGTTATCAAAATATACACAGAAATAGACATGATACTTTAAATCTGGTGATCTAAATTCAAAATTTAACTCTACCGTTTTTTTTGGGGGGTGGGGAGGCAGATTAGCCCTAAGCTAACATCTACCACCAATCCTCCTCTTTTTGCTGAGGAAGACTGTCTTGAGCTAACATACATGCCCATCTTCCTCTTTTTATGTGGGATGCCTGCCACAGCATGGCTTGACAAGTGGTGCGTATATCCATACAGGGGATCCAAAGCAGCGAACCCCGGGCCGCCATAGCAGAATGTGCAACTCTACTGCTGTGCCACCGGGCTGGCCCCAGCTCTACCATTTTTCAAACTTTACTGTTTAATGGATATAGAACAGTCTGTGTTTTTCCACATTAGCTTTATAAATATATATACAAATATCCAGAAAACCACTCTCAACACCTACATGTACTCTTCATAAAGACTTCTCAAAGTAGATTTGCATTAATCATGTTTCAGATGATTCAAATGAGTGTTCTATAAACAGAAGCCATGCCATTTCATTGAAAAATTAGTACAGAAATACAGCAAATAAAAATTATGTCATAATTACAATGATTGAACTTTAGGAATAGTCTGACATGATCTGCTGCCATGGTATAAAATGTATGAAATTCATATTTATTTGTGTATATATAAGTATGTGCATTTTAAACGTTTTCTGCCATTGCTTTCTTTTTGTTTTTATTATATAGTGCAATATAACTGAGATGTTTGTTTCTGTTTATTGCTAGGTTATCCAGATAAATTTTGAAGAATTTGATCTGGAGATTGGCTATGATACCTTGACAATTGGTGATGGAGGTGAAGTTGGAGACCCTAGGACAGTACTTCAAGTGTAAGTTCTCAGTGTTTCATTCTTGACTTAGCCTATCAGGTCTTTGTGAAATTTTACCCTTATTTATTTTTTCTTGATCTCTCCCACTACTACCAACATAAGAAGCCTAGTACCTTAGTAATCATTATCAACCTACATATTGTATATTTACTAGTCCTTCTTCAATGAGGCTTAAGGTACTTGATCCAAACACAATTTCTTGGAATCCATTGCCAAACAGGAGCCCATTGGAAATGGAGGCCTAGAGTGAAATTGCAGAGTAGTTGATTGAGCCTTATTTTGGAATACACCCTTGCCCCCACAGAGTGTAAAAATAGACTGAAAAAACAAGTATCAAATTGATCCCAGGGCACCAGCCCCATGGCATAGTGGTTAAGTCTGATGCATTCTGCTTTGGTGCCCTGGTTCATGGGTTTGGATCCCAGGTGCAGACCTATACCACTCATCAAGCAATGCTGTGGCAGTGACCCACATATAAAATGGAGGAAGATTGGCACAGATGTTAGCTCAGGACTAATCTTCCTCGAGCACATAAAGAGGAAGATTGGAAAGAGATATTAGCTCAAAGCGAATCTTCCTCACCAGTACCCGCCAGCCAAAAAAAAGTCTCAACTTTGGATCTTGATGGCTAGGTATGATTTTCCCACCAATAAGTGATCAGCACCCACCAGCAGTATTTTACATGCTCTACATGTTTGGTGATGTGGCTCAAATTGTTTGCAACTTCCTGTTTAACACTTCCCTCTCTAAAAATGCTCAGCGTTTTTATCAGGATGTTAAGCCTGGTAGGCATTTCACTACATTGGACTTTATAACTTCTAGAAATAGTATATAGTTTCTTTTAGATTTCCTTGTGGTTTTATACCTGATAGTTTGGATTTCATTGTAATGTAATATTGTATTGGAAATTGACAGCTATAGAGCTTACCTGATCAGTAGACATGGTTTTTTGTTGTTGTTTCGTAAGTTCAGTATTTTAAAGAACTGAAAATTACATATAGAAATCTGAATTTGTGGTTTCTTTTGACCAGCTGGCGGCACTAGGCCTGGACTGTTACACAGCAAAAACTAGCTAGCTGGACCTATCTTCTGCCCGTTTTAGAGAGGACATGCGATCTCCATGGCCACGAATCCTTGTATTGTTTTGTACTTGAGCTTCGAAGAACCTTTGCATTGCTTGCCTGGGGCTATACCTATTTAGGTATATGACACTTGATACAACATAAAATATGATTTGTTCTTAAATTTCTTACTTACTATTTTCCAAATAAAAATGTATCTGTTTGTTTATGCGACACTTTATAAAAGTTGAAGTTTCCTGGGCATTAATGATATATAGCAAATTTGGTGAATGATCCTCACACATTTTGGGACTCTCTTTCTCCATGGTTGATAGATCACATGATATGTATTTCAGAAATGAAAGTGTGAAACATGCATGCGATGGGGCATAGCTCCTTTTTTCTGCTTAAGATAGAAGATTGGTTTCAGGTTTATAAATTCTTCAAAACATGGACAGAGAAAGGCAGACTGGCTAGTCGATTGACTAAAGAACATTTCTTAAGAGACTTTTTTCCTCTTTCTATCTGCCATAAAACAAAACTGAGTATCTGAGCATCATATCAAATATTAGAAGTTATCTTGTATAACTAACATCCCAGATCATAGATGATGTATCCACCTTTAGCCACTCTCTTAAGAAAAGGATCTGTGAGCTAATTGATATCACAAAATTATAGGCAGAAAATTATAGAAATAACATATTTACAGTAATCAAATAACACACAGAAGGATGATGTTAAAATTATTATCTTAAGTATCCAGCCATTAGAACTAGTAAAATGTAGAAAACTATATTTGTTTGGATTAAGAAGTGATTTGTACAATCCCTGATGTTAAAAAAATAATAATAATATGTTTGAACTGTAATTTTCTCTGTTTCAGTGTTAAAAAATTATGAAGAAATCATATAAATTCTAATATACCTGTTGATGTTCTCTTTACGTAGCAAATTATATAACACAGAATGTCCATTAAATATTATTTTTCAAAAGAATACCAACTTCTCAAATGGATTTCCCTATACCAACAAATTCAAAGTTCTCGTTGTGTACTTCATCTCCAGTGGGAATAAAAATTAAAACTTCGTTCAGACTATTACCTTTTAGACCGTCCAGTCAATAGATCTAAACTGTGATCTACTAGTGAGAATTTGGGAGAGCTGGGAGAAAGAAAAATACACTATGTTAAAATAATCTTAAGATTATGAGACTAGGACACACACATTATTCAGGTCCACATCTTACTGTAATCATGTATATCTTATGTTTTTGCATAATTCAAAATAAGAAGAAATATGGCAATTATCTTTGCTATACAATTTTTAGGTACTGATAGGAAAACCTTTTCTGTTTTATACAACCATACATTATCTGCAAAATGAATTCTTGAGTCAAAAGAACCTCTGTGTAAACATGCACAGTCCTTCACTTTCTGCAAGCCTACTTCTTAGAGAATTTTTAATTTATTCTTATTTGACCTCAATTGCCTCAAAAAAAACTACTAAAATTTTTATTAGTGGTTTTGCTTTCCTTTTCAAAATTATCATTACCAAGTACAGATCATGCCTGCTCTTTTTCTTTCTTTCTTTCTTTCTTTCTTTTTCTTTCTTTCTTTCTTTTCTTCTTTCTTCCTTCCTTCCTTCCTTCCTTCCTTCTTTTTTTCTCTTTCTTTTTTTCTTTCCCTCTCTCTCTCTTTCTTTCTTTTCCACACTTACAAGACTTATAAAAGCCTTGATTATGTATGTTTTCCCTATTTCCTTTTATATTAAAAGACAGAGGTGTGATATTTTTAAATGAATCTTTTAAATCCTGTATGGAATGCGTGAGATCAAGAAGCAGATGAGGCAAGAAGCGTGGAATAATTAAGTGAAGGAAATAGGCTTACAACTGATTTTTTTAAGAAAAAAATAATCCCAAAGTTAGCTAAACAACATAAGGCCAGGTAAAGAACAAATGTGTTAATGGGAAGTGCCCTTACAACCCAAGTCAATAGTCCACTGGCATAACTGTATATTACAGACTAAGCTGAGTTTTCTTCTGCTGTTGATAGGAGAATGAAAGACAAAGTTGCATTTTTCCTATTCTCACATTCCTGTTGTCATATTGTCCCTAGTTTGTGTAGTGCTTCTACTTCATCAGTTCTTATATTTCCCTCACTCTGAGAGAGAGATTAATTTTGAAAAACCTATGTGAGTCTCATTTTTTTAATGTATTTGTCTGTTTGTAAACACAGGAAATGTGT
This sequence comes from Equus caballus, assembly GCF_041296265.1. NCBI lineage: Eukaryota > Metazoa > Chordata > Mammalia > Perissodactyla > Equidae > Equus > Equus caballus. Next base: position 72,089,283 of record NC_091692.1, on the reverse strand, counting down.
TTCTCAAACTTGCTTTTCTCTCTCAGAAACAAAATTACACTTCTCTGAAACTGGAACTCTTTTTTTCCTTGAGTAAGGATGACTATTACAGAAGTAGGTAGCACCCACCTCCTAGAGGTGTTCAAATAGAAGCTGGCTGATTAGCTAACAGAGATTATACAGAGTTGGAAATAGATCAGAAGTTCCTTTGAACTGTAAGACTCTGTGCTAAGAGAATTTGCTGGCTTTGTATCCACTAAAGAAACTGATGTTTCTTACTAAATTTAACTTTCCCAACTGCAGACCCACCTATGGCATTTGCAGGGCCAAGAGTAAGAATGCAGATGGAAATTCACATATCAAATGCATAAATATTAAATAGTTAAAAATCAAGCTAAATATTGTTAAATACAATATGTTCCATCCTCCTAGCCTAGCAAATATGCTTTCATAATAACCTGGAAGGAGAAGTTTGAATTTAGAGTTCTAGGACATGTGATTTCCTTGTTGAGACGGGAAGGCAAGGGAAAATGTGGTCCCAGCCACAGCTTGCAGCTGGCCACCCTCTCTTCCAAGCTCAGCTCCATCCTTCACAAAGATGCTTATGGATACCCCAATTCACACTGTAAACTGCTTGTGCCTCCCTGCAAATTTTGCCCACTGGGCCTAAGGGTACACGTGTTGGTCCTATGTTCCAGCCATAGAAATCCGGACCTGGAAAGGAAGCCCACACAGGTTCAGGTAGCAGGGCATTCCAGGGGACCAGGAACTAGTGAGTTCCAGAACAGTACCTCTCAAACAAACTGTAAGATAGATTTGTTTTTATTTCCAATCCATCTTGAACTGATATTTTCATAAAGTGAGAAAAGAGTAAATTACTAGCAAAATGAAATAAAAACACATATAAATACAACCCCATTGTTTTTTTCATAATGAAATTCACCAGACAAAATTGCTCTTCCAAATTATCCTAGAATTTTGAAGAGCTTACTTCCGATTTCTGTACTTATCACATGGTGGGCTGGAAACTAGTCTAGAATCTCAAAGGGGAAATGGGAGAGGGAAGCAGGAGCCAGGCAAGCACATCTCTGGGCAGGAGCTGGGCTCCAGAAGGGTCAGAGGAGGACCCTCTACAGAGAAGACATCGGGAAGGGGCATATTTTGCCCAGGCTTGAAAACACTGTTACTTATGTGGCGTGGTAAATTGTTAAGAACTTATTGAAAAGCCCCGGTTGAAGAGAGTTTACTTTCAATAATTCTCTTCTAACAGGTAAAACTAGTTTCCATTTAGACATTTTATTTAGCAATCTGTTTACTCACCTGTGAACTCCTCTTTGTTTTTTTCTTAAATTTGATCCATGTGCTAGAGAGTAACTTCTGGCACCAAAATTATTTTTTAAATAAATTTATTTTAAAAGATAGCTGAGAGTCAGAAAACATGATAAAACATGGGAAATGCTTTTATTTAACAGAAAGCCATGTGATATAATATTTGAAAGTCTTTTATAAAAGGATGAATTCAGCCTATATTTAATTTTATAAGTTATGATTAATTTAATAAACACAGGATACATCACCTTGATGAATATTTAACCAGACACGGAGCATTTCAACCTATTCTACTTAGGATATAGGATTGAATTAAGCATTGGAAATATGTGATGTTTTGTTTCTCATTTTCTTTCAGTATTTAGGTTCTGAAAGGTAAAATCAATTGTCATATTCTATTCCAGAAAAAAATGTAGTCCTAAAATCATAATATGTTCAACAGCTAAAATAATCCTCTAAAAAAGGAATTAATTATGAAAGGTTTTTAAAAATAATTCTCATAAAAATTTCTTCCCCTGAAGTACAAAGCATATAATTTTTGCAATTCAGTAACATAAAAATAATTTAAGTGTGCTACATTTCTTCACCTTGAGACTTTGGCTCCAAAGAAGTGCTCATGAGAAAGTTATGAACAATAAAATTATTTAGTAGTACAGAGTGCACTGTAATTGGATATCATGTGCAGTACTAAGTTCTCCATATAGTTTTATGGGATGAAAATTCTTAAAATAATGCAGATTTAAACTGCAAACAAATTCGCAATTCAGAGATTTGTTGCTTCTGCCATTTGCTGCATGGTAGTCTATTGCCCATATGTGGCCTTTTCTCTTTCACTCTTGCTTTTATTCATTTTCTCCCCTATGAAATTCCTTGCAGGGCAGTTTTTTCCAATTTTGAAATAGCATTTTGCATTCCTGGCTCCTTCATGGTGGTGTAGTGATAAGTGTCAATAGAGATCAGAATATGAACTTGACCGGTTGATAATAATTCAGATAATGAATTTGAACAATCATGCTATTATCTTTTAAAGCCTGTTAAAAGAACTTTTTTTCACAGATTGTTTTCCATGTGCTAATTTTCCTACATATGTATCAATTCACCTGATAATGGATATAATAATATATATATATATATATATATAATATAAATTTGAGAGAACTAACAGTGATAATAGTGCAGTTACTGGCACTGAATTCACTTCCAACCTTCATTTCATCTGCATAAACAAGGGAGATGTTGATTGTTTGCCCACCCTTTTCATCTGTGTAGCATCAGACTGAGGCTGATAAATGCATTCTGTCAGGCATGTGATTCTCCTCCGTCTTCCTGCCTTTTCTCTCACATTTTTTGCTGTTCCATTATTGGATTCATGGTAACACTGTAAAGATTAATTAAGTGAAAACTTGCAAAATGAAAGATTTTTAAAAAGTCTTCTATCCATAAGATACCCCTGGAAATTTTATGAGTATGCATTGACATTGGATAGCATTTTATTTGAACAAACATCTTAAAGAAGATGAAAAATGTTGCTTTGGATTCCAAACATGGCTCTATTTTATTACTATGAAATTCTCATTTCTCCTGAAAAATCAATGCACAAGATAAAACCTCATTCTCAGATATATATTAGTATAGACTGACAGCACTCTTCCCTGGGAACTCTTCTTTTTATTTTAAATACACACACGCGTATATAATTTTGTGTTAATATAATTTTTTTTTTTTTAAAGATTGGCACCTGGGCTAACAACTGTTTCCAATCTTTTTTTTTTTTTCTGCTTTATCACCCCAACCGCGCCCCCCCCCATATACAGTTGTATATCTTAGTTGCACGTCCTTCTAGTTGTGGGATGTGGGACACCACCTCAACGTGGCCTGACGAGCAGTGCCATATCTGCACCCAGGATCCGAACCCTGGGCCACCGCAGTGGAGTGTGCAAACTTAACCACTCGGCCACAGAGCCGGCCCCCTAATATAATTTTTAAAATAAATTGTTTATTTTGGTAATATTCACACTAGCTTTATAGAAAAGACAACTCTTTTCATTATAGTTATAAATTATTGTTGCTCAGTTTATTGGTCCATACATTTTGACAAAGCACCTTGTCAAAGATATTATTATTACTATTATTTTTTTGAGAAAGATTAGCCTTAGCTGACATCTGCATTCTCTTTTTGCTGAGGAAGACTGGCCCTGAGCTAACATCCATGCCCATCTTCCTCTACTTTATATGTGGGACTCCTGCCACAGCATGGCTTGACAAGCAATGAGTAGGTCCATACCTGGGATCCGGACTGGTGAACCCCGGGCCGCCAAAGCAGAATGTGCGAACTTAACCACTGTGCCACCAGGCCAGCCCCAAAGATATTATATTTTTTAACTATTTAGTAGTTCACTCTCAAAATCTATCTTCTACTCTTCTTGATATCAGACTACTACTATAAATGATATTTACCTTGAGCAAACTCTTTACCTTGAGCAAACTCTCCTGTGTCCAGGGAAATATACCTTCTTCAATTTTCTCTTGTACTTGGCTCTCTTAACAATGAAAATCTAAATACCAACAAGCACCACGGGCTAATGAAAGAAGGGAATATACTAAACATAACAACAGAGTGATACTTTTACAAATTGATAGTCACAGTGTAAAAAGGGCTTAGAGAATTGACCAGTCAGAAAAATCCTTCACCCCTTAATTTTAGAGTTATTTTTTAAAAAAAGACAAAAATCTCTTCTTACTGTTCTTTTCTCTGCCTTGCACCCCCTCCTTGCCCTCCTCCACTTCTCTCTCTCTCACACACACACTCACTTATACATGCTCACAATCATTTTAAGTTCCTTGAGGACAGGGACTATTTTCTACTTATCTTGGATTTCCCAAGTACCTAACCCAGAGCCTTGTGTTAACACTGTTAGGTATTGCGTGAATTATAATGGGAGAGGAAAAATTACTGTGCACCAAGATACACCTACTCAGACATGTCAGCAGAAAGAGTATCTTTGCATTGTGTTGGCAAGACCACGCCATGAGCTATAGAGGGCTATGCGTGACTACCTGTGTGTCTTAGTCCATTCTGCCTAGTGTAACAAAAGTACCATAGACTGGGTAGCTTATAAACAGAAATTTATTTCTCACAGTTCTGGAGACTGGAAATCCAAGATCAGTGTGTGGGCAGATTTGGTGTCTGGTGAGGACCCACTTCCTAGTTCTTGAGTAGCCATGTTTTTACTGTGTCCTAATATGGCAGAAGGGCACAGAGATCTCTCTGGGACCTTTTTTATGAGGGCACTAATCCCATTCATGAGGACTCTGCCCTCATGACCTAATACTAAATATTAGTATTACCACTAAATATTAGTAGACCACAAATACTAAATATTACAAGTACACCTTGTTAGAGTGCGAGATATATACAATGAAGTATCCGTAGGTGAATACAAAGATGTATGTGCTGAGATCTTGACCTTCAAATTCTCTTTCCTAAAAATAAATGTTGATGTAGAAATCTATATGTAATAAGAACCATGATAAACACTCTCATTTACATTATCATTTTGAATTAGCTAATAAAATTGAAACTTCTAAAGTCTAAGTCCATACATGAAGTAAAAGCCACAATTATTGACTACTCAATTACCTGATAAAGTCAACATTTATGTAGTCCCATCATTTCATAGTACTTCATGTATTTTTCTTTTAAAACTATATACTATTTTTCCAGTGGGTTGATCCACATTTTTTGCCTTTTTATTTTTTTTAGCTTTATTACGGTATCATTAACAAATAAAATTTTAAGATATTTAAAGTGTATAACATGATGATTTGGTATACATATACATTGTGAAAGGATTTCCTCCATCAAATTAATTATCACATCCAACACCTCACATCTTTAATTGTTTTTTTTTTTTGTGAGAACAGTTAAATTCTACTCTCTTAGCAAATTTCAGTTATATAATACAATGTTATCAGCTATAGTCACCATGTTACATATTAGCTCCTCAGACCTTATTCATCTCATAACTGAAAGTTTGTCTCCTTTTACCAATCTCTCCCTAATTCCCTTACCCCTCAGCCCCTGACCATCACTTTTCTACTTTCTGTTTCTATGAGTTAAACTTGTTTTTTAGATTCCACGTATAAGTGATGCCATGCAGTATCTGTCTTTGTCTGATTTATTTCATTTAGCATAAGGCTCTCCAGGTACATCCATATTGATGCAAATGACAGGATTTCCTTCTTTTTTAAGGCTGAATAATATTCCATTGTACCGTGGGGTACTGGAATTGGCCACCCCAAGATATGTTTCTGTGGCATAAGGATTGTTTTGGGCTGGTTACTTTTAAAAACTGCAGACAGCCAAGAAACTCTGAAAAGTAGAATTTCACTGCCCTTTGTTAAGAGACATTTACATTTGTAAAGGAAATCTCCATCTGTAAAGGTGTCTCTCTCTCTGTACCAGGAAGAAGGGGGGATGACCTTATCTCTAGAAACTCTTATCAATGCAGAAGGCAAGGACTTAAATCTGCATAATATGCTTACCCTTGTTTACCATACTTTTTGGTAACCTCCCATGATCAACTGCCCCCATCCCCAACATCCTCCTTTGTCTTTAGCTGAGGGTGGTATTTAAGGGGAGAACTTCCACCATTTTGACAAGTTGTTCAGTTTGCCTGAGCCTCTCCCATGTGTACCTGTTATAAAACTTTGTTTAATTTTCTCCTGTTATTCTGTCTCATGTGAATTTAATTCTTTTTCTGGCCAGAAGGACCCAGAGTAGGTAGAAGGAATGTCTTCCACCCCTACTGTACATTTTTTTGATCCATCCATCTGTTGACAGACACCAGGTTGTTTCCATAGCATGGCTATTATGAATAATGCTGCAGTGAACATGGGGTTATAGATATCTTTTCAAGATAACGGTTTTGTGTCCTTTGGATATTTGCCCAGAAGTGGGATTGCTGGATTGCATCATGTTCTTAATTTCTTGAGGAACCTCCATACTCTTTCAGAGTGGCTATACGAGTTTACATTTCCACTGATAGTGTATAAGGGTTTTCTCTACATCCTCACCAGCATTTGATATTTCTTGTCTTTTTGATAATGACCACCATAACAGATGTGAAGTGATACTGCTTTCTAATGTCACCATATGTTGATATCTCAGGGTTTTTTAACCTAATTTTTTGCAGCCGTCATCATCTTTAGTGAATTTCATATATCCACAATGAACATATAAATCACCTTTGAGAGCACTGTATTGGAAGAAAGAATACCAAATCCATTCCCATAAAAGACAGAGGTTACGTATTTGTATGATACAAAAAAAAATGTAGGAACATGGGACTACGGTTTTTTTCTCTAATGGATGCACACATATGCCTAGGGTGATTTATAAAAAAAATCAGGCATTAAGCCTAACAGAGATTTAATATATGCTGTTCTCTATTGTATGTTGTATTTGAGTGTTTGAGGAAGATTTCTGAGTGCACATATTTAGGGCTTTTACCCTTTTATTCTATCTTGAAGGGACTAATGAGGAGAATTTGAATGCATCATGAACAATGAGATTACTCAGCTTAGAAACAAACAGATGTTAAAGAAGAGGGTTTTTTTGTAAGTTTACAGATAATAGGTTCAAAAGGATGTATTAAAAATATGTTAAAACTATTTGAAGATTCATTTAAGGGTCTTTTGAGAATGATCTAAGACTCCCTCCTTCATGGCCCAAAAGCACCCTGTATTGTCAGGGGTGGAGGCTGAGTACAAAGTTGTCCAAAGCAGGTAGATCCTGTGGTTTGAGTCTAAACCAAGGTCTGTGAGAGGATGTCCAGAGGAGTTAGCCATTGAGGCTGTATGCAAAGAGCAGACTTTAAATGAGATACCCAGTGTTGAGAAAATGTAATTAAAAATAAATTCATCCACCAACCAGTGAATTCTTTCCACAAAATGTTGAAAAGAATGAATTAGGTTTACTGTTGAATGAGAATTAAACCAGACTGTGGTGCACATTATAGGTAATCTGCTAAAGAGATTGCTGAAAGAGAAAAAAATCTCACCCATTTGTATAGACAGACAGACACAATTCATTACATATATGTTAATTATCCTTATGAAAAGAAAAATTAAACTTCTCCTATATTTATGACAAGCAGGAAGTTACATCCTGGAGGTAGGCACTTAGGTTTTAACTCTCACAGAAACAGGTGACAGAGCACCATCATTCTTCCTGTTCAAGTTTCAAAGAGATGACTCCAAGGCCTCCAAGAAAGACATTCTGGGTGTTGTAGGGGAAAAGACATTTCCTTTACCTTTTCTGGGTTCGTCTAGCCGGAGAACGAATTAAATTCACATGAGACAGAATAGCAGGAGAAAATTAAACAAAGCTTTATGAGGACCATGGCCCGGGGCCTTTCTTCCCAAAGGAAGAAAGGGCACCGAAGAAGTGGAGTGTACGGAGTGGTTATATACCCCCAAACAGAATGTTTCACATATGATTGAAATGTCCCTCCCACAATAGTCACAAGATTGCCCTGTCAGCACAGTGCTTGATGGACATAGCAGGTAGTGGGTCTGCTATCTTGGAGGGCATAGCAGGAGGCAAGTCTATTGTCTCAAGCTGGGTGGTCACAGGTGAGCGCAGCAATCAGTTCCTAGCCTAAGGGAAGATGCTTAATCCTTAAAGAAATGCCAACGTTGGGAGGGGGAGGGAAGTTGCACCTTTATCTCAAGGGCCTTTGTTCTTGCCATAGGGAATCTCTAAAGCAGATATACAGTGCATGCTCAATCCACAGTCAGGCCCTTTTGGGAAAAAGCAAAGTCAGGCCAAATTAGGTTTATACCAAATGGCTTCCTCATGTACTCCAATGTATCCTATTGCTTGCCATTTCTATTTGTCAATGTGTAGATGGGAGAGGCCCAGGCAAGCCGAGCAACTCGCCAAAATGGCTGAAACCACCACCCCAAACATCATATCCAGCTAAAAGACAAAGGAGGATGTTGGGGGTGGAGAGAGTCAGTTACAGGAGGTTACCAGACAAGCACAATAAACAAATGCAGATTTAATTCCTTGCCTTCCCCATTGATTAAGAGTTTCTAGAGAGAAGTTCATCCCCTTTCTTCTTCCTGGTACAGAGAGGGAGGCACCTTATACAGATAGAGATTTCCTTTACAATGTAAATGTCTCCTAACAAAGGGCAAGCAAGTTCCACCCCTCAGAGCCTCTTTCCCTGTCCCAGTTTATCAAAAGCAATCAGCCTCAAATAATCCTCCTCATGCCAAAGAGACATATCTTGGCGTGGCCAAGACCAGTCCCCCACAGGGTGCAAAACTGGCAAGAGGTTTACTTAGCTTTTACAACATTCATGTACATCTGAAAAGATCAGAGAAAGCAAGCACTTATAATTTCAGATTTTCTAAATAAAATGCTAGAGAGAAGTGGAAAGAGAGGAGTTCTCATTCCCTTTTGGTACCAGGAAAAATTTGAAATCTTTTTTTTTTAGATTTGTATTTGCACTAAAGTTTTCTTTTTGTGACTATTTAATAATAAAACTACAATTTTCTAATTACCTCCATTTTTGTTTCTACTTTCATCTGGGCAGTTTGCAGTCCTCTAAATATGTAGCAAGTCCACAATAAAATAAAAAGTAAAGCGATTATTAGGAATGCAATGGGATGAATTTAAAAATTCAGTACAGTAGTAGCTTTGGAGGAATAACCTGTAAATATATTATACCAATGGTAAATGGTCAAAGCAGATTCTAGGTTGGCAATGGCCAAGAATTCTCCATCATATGTTAACTTTCAAACTGCTGTGATGTCTATATTGCTTATACTTTCAAGTGATTAACTATATGAGTATTTTTTGTAGTTCTTTATGAAATGTTACCCAATCCAAGCCTACGTAGTAGCTTCACCTGGACTCCGAATCTAAAATTTTAACTAAGACTTTTTTTTGAAGGACCAATAAATTTCTCCTAGTTTCTCATCAATCATGTAACCATTTACAAGATAATCTAGGCCCTTTGGTAATTATTCCATCTTTCCAAATAATTTTTCCCAAACAGGAAACACAAAGATACCCAGAACCATTATGTAGTATTATTATGAGGCACCTATTGAAGGGTACATATTGGACTTCCAGTGTTCAATATACATGGCTCTAATTGTTGTAGGTCTGGAAAACAAACCCAGCCTGTGGGCCATTTTTTGTAGAGATCCAAATCAATAGTTATATCATTATAACAGTCAATTAAATCTCCATGAATAATAGACATCCACTTTGGTTTATTTATCTATACTTGAACTAGAAGGAACTTGAATCTCAAAGTTAATCAAATGACATTAGACCTGTCTTCTGCAGTCTTAATCTGTAAATGCCAGATTTCTGTTTGTCTCTTAATTAGATGCTTTTCACTTTGCACCATCCTTTCAATCAAACCAGTTAATGCAACTGGGTTTTTTTTGTGTCAAATTTATAGTTTGAGTATCTAGATGCATATTAGTTACTTTTACTTTGGTATTATAAAAAATTAATTAGGTGTTCTTATTGTTACTTGGCCAATAATTAGATTACTGGACTTATAAACACAGATCATGTCTATACTGGTGTAAGAGAAAAATTACATAAGACCAAACAGTCAGGAAAGACTTTATTCAAGGCTATTGAAGTAGGAGTCAGGACTATTGCAATAGGAGCCCAGACTATTGAAATAGGAGTCAAGACAATTGCAGTAGGGAAGAGAAATTGGAGCCAACTCTGCTGAAACAAAAGGTGAGATTTTTTAAGGACTAATGTAAGCTAGAGAAAAAGTACTGAAGACATTTAAGTGGGAGATTAGTCAATGTGAATGGGCCATATGTGTTTGCTAATAGTTGCTCATCAAAGCTGGGCTCTTATACTCCCACAGAGATTGGAGACAGGAGTGCTATCTCCTTTGATGATTACATTTCAGAGAGATGGGTCCCAGGTCCTTGTGAAAGACACTCCTGTAGAAGATTTACATCTCAAAGGTCAGAGAAAGGATTTAAAATTGCAGGTTTTCTAAAGTAAATCCTCTAAGAAAAGGTAGGACAAGAGCCTATAGTCAGCAAGGAGCCTGTAAAGTTTAGTTAAACTGAAGGGAACTTTAAAGCTGTGTTGGCCAATGGGAGTACAATTTAGAGCTGTTTGGAAATAGCGATTGTGGGAAATATTACTGGGAGAACAGAAAGAAAAAGTAGTATAACAAATAACATGTTTGTTTTCTAATAAAATGTGATTCTTAAAGCAGTTGAAATAACACTACTGTGAATAGGTTGGCAAGGCCGTCCATGAGAATCTTAAGTTTGCTAGAATATTTCAATTGAGTTCAATACCATTATCAGTTGCTCTAGGAAATTTAAGTTTCAAGCCCTTTGTGGGAACCACTGTCCAGTTCTTCTTAGGTGCTCATTTCACTTGGCAAGTGTGGATCCACCTGGAGTTTTCTTTCACTTTAATAGCCATATGGGTGATCAGCAGCACTTAAAAGGGTCCCTCCAGCTCCAGAACAGCCCATCTATCTCTAGAAAATTTTTAGGTAAACGGAATCTCCCCAGTCAATAGACGTGGCAGACTTCTTCCAGTGGGTCCTTCAAGATCATTGTAACTTTATGTCTCAGTGCTTCTAGGGAAGAAAGGAGCCCTTTGAAGTATTGAACATGATTATGAGAGGATTCTGTTAAATCAGGCACAGGACATGATCTCTGACCCAAATTCATAAGCTTGCCAAATATATATTCAAAGGGAAAGATATCATGCTTGCTTGCAAGGATTGCTCTGATTTTTAACAAGGCTAGCAGTAAAGTTCTAGGCCATTTTAATCTAGTATATTACTGAATCTTAACAAATAAATTTGACTTATCTTATGGGACTGTATAAACATTTGCATAATTACTGGATGACAGTGGAAATAAGATGACCTCCTCTCTGATTCATTATGCTCTAGTATCTCAGAAGTGGAAAATATGTATATTAAGAGATGTTACCACTTCCTGAGCATTGGCATCTGAAGAAGGAAAGACTTCAGACCATCCAAACATCATATACACCATAACTAGACAAAATCTCTTACTTTCTACAGACATTAGTTCTATGAAATCCAAATGAGACCAAGTTTCTAGTAAAGTTGGTTGGAGAAAACTGCCTACACATACCTTGAGAGTGGCATGTAAAGAATTCTGTGACAGATTGCTCATCTCTTTAATATGTTTAGAAATAATTCACTTTTTAGGTAGATGTAGTCTACCTAAATATAATGCCTTTAAAATCCCTCTGTTACTTAGGTTGTTATATTGATGACACATTACTAACCAATCAAATAAGGACTGTGACATAGGAATGATTTTTTTAGATAATTTCCATAGTTCAGTCAAGTTTCTTTTAGCCCTTTTTTCAATCCATATGTACATTTCCTTATGTGAAGTATATTTTTGGAAATTAACAAAAATTGTTGTATTAAATGTGAGGTTTCTAACTTTGAAATCTGCCACATTTTAACAATGGCTTTCACAGTTCTGTCAGCAAAATCCTTGCCTTTAGAAGTTTCATTTTGCCCTGCATGAGCTCTGAAATAGATTACTGATCTGAGTAGGCAGTTGTACAGCCTCATACACATCAGCTATAAATTTTCCATGAGATATTTTATTTCCCATCCAAGTAGAGAATCCTCTGTTTTTCCAAATTTGGTCTATTGCACAGCAGATGCTAAACACATATTTTATATATATGTAGGTGTATATATATGTGTATACATATGTGTGTGTATATATGTGTATATTTATACATATATATCATGTGTTTATATACATAGGTCTATGTGTGTGTGTGTGTATATATACATATATATAATTGCAACTCTTGTCACTGCTGTTGACTAGGCTGCTTGTGCCCCTTAATTCTAGGGAAAATATAAGCTTCCAAAATTTCATAAGAAGTCACCATAGCATATGAAGCCTTAAGTTGGCCACTTTTATCCTGAGTACATGATCTATCAGCAAACAGTATTAAATTGGCATTATGAACAAGAATATCAGATAAATCAGGTCAGGGCCTAGTGTCTTCTTCTATTACCATTGTATAATCATGATCACCTATTTGATCAGATTCTGATAAAGACTAACAGGATTTAGGAGATTGCATCTCCCAAGCACAATATTAGGATTGAATGATAAGGCTTGTTCATTACTAGTCTAATGGCATACTCACAAGTTCTGGAGGTCACACACTTGTAAGATAGCTGTCACAACATGGAGGACATGGAGATAAGTCAAGTGACCAAAGGTAATGACTTGGGCCCTTTAAAAGCGTGTCTGCTGCTATTGCAGCATGCCAGTATCCATAGTGCCATGGCCTCTAGAAGAACTGAGAAATGTGTTATTGATGTGTGGTCTAACTCCAACTTTTCAGTTAAAATTCCAAAAGTAACACCTTTATTTTCATGAAAAAACAGGTAGAAAGCTTCTCAAAATGCAAAATCCCCAAAGCTGAGATGATAGACAATTTTAGTTCAAAAACTTCTTTAGATTCTACAGAGCAAACCTGAGCAATTATCATGCAATTGCTCCATCAGAGGGTTTGCCCACTCTGCAAATGCTGGAATCCACTGTCTACAATATCCTACTAGTCCTGAAAATTGTCTGATTTGTATTTTGTAATAGGGCATTTCATCTGCAAAATGGGCTGCCTCTTATATTGTAACACTTCAGGACCTTCAGCATCAACAGATGCCCTAAATATTTTATCTCAGTTTGGCAGTATTGCAATTTATCTAGTGAGGCCTTATGCCCTTGTGAAGGGGTAAATTTTAATGAAGTCAAGGCATTGGTTTTGCTTTGCCATTTGGTTTCTGATGCTACCAGCAAACCATCTATATATTGAATACTTATAGATCCTTCTGGTGGGATGGGTTTCTTTAAATTTTCCTGTAAATTATTAGAGAAATAGTCGGAGAGTACTGAAACTCTTAAGGAATCCTCTGCCATAAATACTGGACTCCTCCATGAGTAAGAGCAATAAGAATTTAGACTTGCCCACTAGAAGAACAGTGGGTAAAAAGGCAGAGCACAGATAAATTGGAGAAAAAATTTGCAGAGGATGGTAGTGTAGGGGAGGAAGATATCTACTCTACCCACTCTGGGTCCTTCTGGCCAGAAAGAGAATTAATTTCACATGAGACAAAATAACAGGAGAAAATCAAACAAAGCTTTATAATATATATACATGGGAGAGGCTCAGGCAAACTGAGCAATTCACCAAAATGGCAGAAGTTCTCCCCTTAAATACCACCCTCAGCTAAAGACAAAGGAGGATGTTGGGGGTAGAGGGAGTCAGTTATGGGAGATTACCAGACAAGGACAGTAAACAAGAGTCAGGTTATTGTGCAGACTTTAGCCCTTGCCTTCAATATTGATGAGAGTTTCTAGAAATAAGGTCATCCCTCCTTCTTCCTGGTACAGAGAGGGAGACACTTTTACAAATGAAGATTTCCTTTACAAATGTAAATGTCTCTTAACAATGGGTAAGTAAATTCTACTTTTCAGAGTTTCTTTCCTGTCTGCAGTTTTTTAAAAGTAACCAGCCCAAAATAATCCTCATGCCAAAGAGACATATCTTGGGGTGGCCAATGCTAGTCCCCCATAGTCCTGCCTTTGAAACGTTTTGTTTTTTGAGGAAGATTAGCCCTGAGCTAACATCTGCCACCAATCCTCCTCTTTTTGCTGAGGAAGACTGGCCCTAAGCTAACATCTGTGCACATCTTCCTCTACTTTATATGTGGGACGCCTACCACAACATGGCTTGACAAGTGGTGCCATGTCTGCACCCTGGATCTGAACTGGGGAACCCTGGGCCACCGAAGCAGAATGTGTGAATTTAACCACTGCACCACCGGGCCGGCTCTGGAAACTTTTAAGTTTCATAGTCCTTTGAAACTTTAAGAAGTTTCATAGTTTAGAAGCTGAGTGGTAGATTGTCTCATCTCACTGAACACATTTCTTCGTCCTGGTAATAGATCAGTCCAGTTGAATTCATTTTAGAAGGCAGTGATACAGGGGGCCTCCCAAAGTAGGCCTATATTTTGGAAGAAACCAATCAGGTATTTAATAAGTATTTCTATGGAATAAAAAGAAAAACAAGGTTAATTATTGGAGCAAATTATAAACTAGTTCCTGAGCCCAGGGGCCAGCCAGTCAAGAAGATTTCTAGATGTCAGAGTCAAAACATCTTTTGCAGCTTGAAATGTCTCTGATGATGTCATTGGGTACTCAGGTATCTTTTTGAGTGGCTTACAGCTTACACAGCAACAGACAGGAATCTCTCTTAAGTTTATATCAAGTTGTTCAGCTTCAGTTTACAAGGCTTCAGGAAAAAGAGCAGGTTCAATTCTCAATGATTCCAAATGAAAATGAGGGAAAAAAATTGAAAACATTAGTTTGGAGATTTGTAACCAGATATTTGTAACCAGACGAGTTCAGGATCCAGTCCAGTTCACAGCTAGAAAAAAGGTAGTTAACAGAACTAGGATCTAATTTCACAAACGTCTATTATATTTACTGAAACATAATTTTTCTCTCTAAAAATTACCCTCATTTTTATAAAAGATAACCAAATTAAGAGTAATTGGTTTGCAAAATAAGTTTAGTTTTCAATAATCTTGGCCCAATTATTTACATAAGTGCAGCAAGAATAGCAATTGATCATATAGGCTCTTAAATTTGCTTTGCTAGAATTTTTTATGAGGAATCTCAGATTGAACTTTAAAGAACTCTTGAGGCCAGAAAAGCCAAGCCAAGTACTTGCCATCAGACCTCGCCTGCAATACCTTAAATTTAGATGAATTCCTCTCTTCTCTTGAGATTCCCGAAAATATTTCAAGGTTCCAGTCACCTGCCAGGTAAATAAGCTTCCTAACTTACCAGGTAATATTGCTGGAATCTGTAAACAAGGTACCAGGCCAATATTTCCAAGTGGCTTTATTCCAGAAAATCAACCTTATTCCTCAAAGGCAGTATTGTCATATCCGAGTCTGTATGTTTCTCTCAAATGACATTCCAGTCAAAGCCTTGGTAATATAACCAATGATTCCAATTGTGTCCTGTTATAAGGAGAACAGATTCTTATTGAATTTATGCAAATAATTATATTGCCACAAAATAAGCATACTCACTCAAAGAGTTTCCAAATTCTGGAGGGATCAGCCAGGGAGAAAAAGATAAATACTTCAGTTCTCTTCACAAAGGTATAATTTCATCAAGTTGCTATAAATCATAGTTAGCATAAGAGAAAAGAGAAAAACATTTCCTTAAATCTGAGAAAACAAAGCAAAACCTCAAAAAAAAAAACACTGTTTCAAACAAAAGTCATAATAATTATAATCATTCTCATCAGTTCATTCAGTCCTGTATAATCGGTTCTTGATCTTAATCTTCTGTTAGCAGTTTTATGAGGTCATCAGTTTCTCCATTAGATTTCTGTAATTTCTTACTCAGTTCAGTTTTATGATCTCAAAGTTTATCAGAACCTCCATTTCAAAATGTCAGAGTTCTTTCCATGAATCTCTCTGAAGATGAGACATCTTTGCAAAAGCAAAAAGCATTGGAGTAAAACAATAACTGTCTGTAAACAACAAAAGACTCAAAAATGGAAGTTGACAAAGAAACGGTTAATTTTGTGACATACAACACTTTAAAATAATAACTAGAATTATGCCTGATAGCCAGGACAGATCAGAATTTTAGGAATATTGTATCATTTTTTAAACACATATCAAGAACATTTACCCACATAATACCATAGGTCCCCTGGAAGCAGTGTTTAGTTATCCATTTAACTACAATGACAATTAAAGATTTTTAGGCAAATCCAGAAGATTAAATAGCTGTGAGACCTTAGCACTTGTGATTAAAGACTTGATAAACAATACATGAAATTTATTTTGATAAAACATAAAATCCCTACCCTTTTGCTAGACTACTTACAAAACTTTCCATAATCTCTTTGCCAAGAGCAGACTAGAGGTTCAGGAAAATTATCCTTTGAGAGAAAACCAAATTTTAACTTTTGCACCAGTTTAATTTTAACATTAAAACTCATTTACTTAGTTCGGTTTAGTTAATCTTAGTCAACTTGACCAGCATAAAACTCCTTTCAGAATTTCTCCTTCGCAAACCTTCTACAGCTTTCTTTTTACCTTCAGAATTTGACCCATGCTTGCTTTCTCCCTTCCTAGTACTTTAGGGCAAATTTATCTTTCTTAACCCAACAAACAAAAATACTTTCATTCTTTATACCTTCTTTACCGAAAACATACAATTTACTTTCCTTGAATACAGAGCTATTTTCCGTATTAATTTTTAGTGGCTTTGATTATATATGTTAATTAGAACTTTTAACCCTTGCAGACCCTAGTAAAAACTAAAAACTAAGCAATTATGGACTGTCTTTTATATCAGCATTCTAAACACTTTTCGTAATTTCTACAAACACGCCACTTCACAGTAATAGACCCAAACACTTCTAGCCTCTCCACAATAAGAAGCCAAAAGGAGATAAACTTACACTTAGTAATTAATGTCTGATATCTTATTTGGAAATGATCTAGATACTCAATAAATTTTATCATTTAAATTAACTCAGCAAAACTTCAAAGTTTCAAATTACCAAAGAGATTTTGGAATTTATTTTAAATATATGTCATAACATGTAATTATTTTAAAAAGTTTACCCAACACTTTTATCTTTTTCACATCTGTTTAGTTTACTCGTTCCTACTATTTATTTAGATTGCCTATAAAACTTCATGAGACATTAGACAAAATTAGCCATCACTCTAAGTTATGATGACGAATTTGTAACAAGGATAGCATGAGACTTTTTTTTTTCTTTTTTAAACTAGTAAACCCAGGCTGCATGTTTGCATCATATCCAGTGCTAACTCTAGAGGACATGTCCATTTTAATCAAACCAACAAACTTAAACTTTCATTAACCAAAGATTAGCCTGTATCATCTTAAGTTAAAAGACATTGGGCTATTTTCTATTACATTTAGAATTTATGTAAAGCACTTACTTTAAGCCAATTAAACAGAGCTCTTAATTTTGGCCATACCATCTGGAGGTAAAATATCACATATATAACATACATATAGACACATAAACACACAAGTAGACACAAAGACATTAAATTTTTGTTATGAATCAGGTGTAATACAAGATGCACTAGTTTCTGAGAAATACTTGCATTCCAAAGGATGGCTCTCAGATCCTAGAGAAGATGGGAGCAAAAATTTACATCATAAAGGCACAGAGACACTAGTCAAGTTTTCTTCCAGATGGAGTTTCTGGGGCATATTTGCTTTGTCTGTTTCTAATGTCTCAATCTTTTATTTCAATATCTAGGAGCATTTGGGGAGGAACAGGGGAGGCTTTGGGACTGGCAAAAGACAGGTGAACTTTGAACTGCCTTTTGGAACCATACCTCCAACCTTGCAGAAATTTGAAAGACAAAGACGGTTGCTTCCAATTCCCCAAAGAACTGGATTACAGCCTGCATGACACAAAAGGAGGCTGACTCACCCCTCCAACTACTCCCTTCCAAATGCTTTCTTCTATTGGGAAATTTTTAACTTAAGAGACGAATCAACGTTTTGTATGTTCTAAAACTTGCAGGACAATGTATCACACCTTGAAAAGTCTTCCAATTGGTCGGGGGAAACATTCCCCAGTGAGACAATGTCTATCCACACAATACAGTCTATAACACAGTCAGACAAAGAGAGAAAATCGCTTTACATAAAGCCCGTAAATATATCAATTTTCTACAAATTTCATCTGAATTCCATCAACTCTTATACCTCTAATTATAGTTTCCTTAGGACTTTATCAATGGTCTTGGTCTTATAATATTGAATAGGGAAGTATTCCCAGCCAGACATTTTAAACATACTCAGGCAAAGTTGATATACCTCTTTATATAAAATCAGCTCAAGCATTCCAACATTTGTAGTCTTATCAACACTTAGACTTTTACATTTCATCAATTCAATTGTAAACTGGGTCAGGGTCTTAAACCTAGTCATTATTTTATTGTGTGTGTTTCCTTTTTATTTGGCCTTTTCATAGGTACCAATAAAAATCATGATGAGAGCTCTCACAATTTTTTCCCTCAATTTAGAAGTTTTCCCAATTTAAATGATCTTAACAGCGACTCAACCAATAAGCTTAACCATGGATGCAAGAGGCATCCCCAAAAGAGATTCAGAAAGTTCACTCCCAAAAATAGTCTAAGAAAGTAAAGGCCTTCATTGCATAGCAAGCAACGGAGGTTGAGACGACAAAGGCTCCTTATGAAAGCAACTGGGACCCCTTATGACAAACTACCCTGAGATTTGACACAGCTGGACAAAGACAGTATGTCCTGGAACCCCAGTCTACTCAACTGGCTGCCAAGATGCCGGTACGTGCATCCTCCAGATGGCGGAGACCAGAAAGGTCACAAAGCCAGGCTCTCAAGACATAGAACAAGACAAAAAGCCCAGACAACAGGCTTATAGAGATGCCTGTGTCTTATGACAAACAACAAAAAAAGACAAAGACAAGGAAAAGAACTGTATCTGGGAGGAAAAGGATCTATAACCAATGAGTACTGAACCAAATCCTAGAGTGGCTGAATCTAAGAAGCTAGCCTCACCAAAAATTTCTCCTGCTAACCTACATTTAGAAAAGCAAAATATCCTCACCACTCTTGCTTCCATTGGATGCTGCAGGCAGAGATCCAGGAGACTGACGTGGTAAGAATTACTCTTATCTCCGGCAGGCTCTTGTCAGGGGTCCAGGATCTTTCGGCTGCAGTAGTCCAGGAGCAGGCAGCGTCCAGCCAGTAAAATTTTATCCTGTCCAATTTGCCAAACTGTAGGGGAGGAAGACATCTCCTCTACCCACTCTGGCTCCTTCTGGCCAGAAAAAGAATTAAATTCATAAGAGACAGAATAACAGGAGAAAATTAAACAAAGCTTTATAACATGTATACATGGGAGAGGCTCAGGCAAACTGAGCAACTCACCAAAATGGCAGTTCTCATTTTAAATACCACCCTCTGCTAAAGACAAAAGAGGGTGTGGTGGTGGGGGGAGTCAGTTATGGGAGATTACCAGACAAGTACAGTAAACAAGAGTCAGGTTATTATGCAGACTTGAGACCTTGCCTTCCATATTGATAAGAGTTTCTAGAAATAAGGTCATCTCTCCTTTCTGGTACAGAGAGGAAGACTACAGATGAAGGTTTCATTTTCAAATGTAAATGTCTCTTAACAATGGGTAAGTAAATTCTACTTTTCAGAGTTTCTTTCCTGTCTGCAGTTTTTTAAAAGTAACCAGCCCAAAATAATCCTCATGCCAAAGAGACATATCTTGGGGTGGCCAATTCCAGTCCCCCACAGTACTAACATTACCATAGTCTCAGTGTTAGGAACTGCAGGCGTTAATGGAACAATGTATTTACTTCTTTAAGATCTTGTACAAAGGGGGAGCATCTTTAGCAAATTTAGCTTCCTTGTTTTCTGGAAGTTTGGCAGTATTGTAGGTATTACAGGGTGAGTACCCTTTTGTATTTATCTCTTCTTTTTCTAGTTTTTTTTAAAACTGGTTTCTTCCTTTTAATTGAGCTCTTGGCAAAGGGTATTGTTTGACACATGGGCATGGCTTATGTTTTTGAGAAGCTATTTCTATTGGTTCTACATCTCAGATTAAACCAGTACTGTTATTCCTAGGGCCCAAAGCCATGCATTGATTTGTTCTTGCTCAGGGTACTTTTCCAGCACAGCATGAGCCTGACACTCTCTGCTATATCCCTTTTCTTTCAGAAGGCATACAGTAACCAAATCAGATGCTTTCTTTTCAGGGCATTCTACAGACACCCCATATGGACTATACAATATGGTAGCCTTAATTTGCACAGGAGATCTCACCCCAGTAGGTTTACAGGAGAAAGTAAGAAAGCATGTTCTTGTGTCAGATGATCTATCCATGTGGGAACCACAGAAGAAAAGGAACAAGTATAAAGCTGATTCAAAATACCAACAACCTGTGTTGGTCTATGGCCAGATGGAAAGTGTGGAATTTCTGGGGAAATTTCAGAATAAGTAGAACAAGTATCTAGCAGAAAAAGCAAGGTTAAGTTAGCCTAAGGGAAAGTTATTGAAATGTATATTTCACCAGTTCCTACCTCTGAGATTCCCTCAGTCTGTCAATAGTAAACCATTTGCCAAAACTCTGAGCTTTCCCAATTCCCTTGTTTCTGCAATTTTTGTATCCACTGGAGTTTCTTTTCTCTAATCCCTCTTCAAGTGTCCTAACTTCTTATGATAATGACTACAATTTTTTTCCTTTGCTGCATTTATAAATTGACCAGAGTAGAGATTACTACCTTTAGTAAATAGTTTTAACTGAAGAGTTAACACAGCAGTTTTTAACTTCTTCTCTTCTTCATATTTCTCTAGATTGTCCCCAAGTTGAGTAACTGCTGCTAAGATTTGAGTAATAGTCTGTCCTTCTCATTCTACCACATTTTCTAATTTGAGCTTGGATAGTCAGCAAGAGAACCAAGACAAAAATGGATAGGACCAGAGGACCATTTTGATCTACCTCTGGATCCATGCTAGTAAATTTTGAGAAAACCTCAACAAATTGATGATGGAAAATAATGAAGGGCTCACCCATTTTCTGTATACACCACTGCCATTTCTCTGAGCTCACCTTTAGAAGAAAGGCTTCAAGTACTGCTATGAACTATCCCTTTCGATGGATCTCTCAAATCCTTGGTTCTTCCATAGTTATGGAGGGTGACAGGTACTTGGCTACTCCTTGATGTGATGGGTTGTCTTCTAATTCCCAATGTGCTTGCTCCATCAAATTAGTGATGTCTGATGGTTGCATGATCCTAAACAGTAGCTTGTGCACATCCCCTGCTGTGGGGATCGTAGCAGAGGAAGACATTTCCTCTTCCCAAATGTGGGTTCGTCTGGCCAGAGAACGAATTAAATTCACATGAGACAGGATAGCAAGAGAAAATTAAACAAAGCTTTATGAGGAACCATGGCAGGTAGAATCTGTGCTAAGACATAGAGTGTGCTCAGGGCTAGGATATGTGACACACAAGCCTCTGTTCTCAGACAAAGCAGGTAATTCATTACTAGCTAAAGAGGTTGTACCTCATCCTTCTTTGTAGGGAAATCCACTAACAAAGGGAACCACATATCTGAAAGATCATCACTTCCCTCTTTCCAGGAGTCTGTTTGAAGCAAGAAGGATATAGAGACGCATGGGGAATAGAGGGAGCAGAGGTAGCAGAGAAAGGAAGAAAAGGGTTCTGTGAAAGAGAAAGTACCTTTAATTCTCACATTTCATCTTCCATTCTTCTCAATCTTTCCTTCTAGCTATCCAAATCGTTTTTTAACTTTCCACTTAAAATGGCATCTATCCAATAAATATTATTAATTCATCTGCTTGGAATGAGGCTCACAAATCCTGAAAGATTGGATTGTCATATGTATTCCAAATGCAACAAAAATATATTACCTGTATGAGAGGAAGAACTTCAGGCAACATTCCTGGTCTCCCAAATTTTTCCACCATGAGAGTAAGTCCTGATCCTGAAGGGGAGGAAGACATTTCCTCTACCCACTCTGGGTCCTTCTGGCTGGACAATGAATTAACTTCACATGAGACAGAATAATAGGAGAAAATTAAACAAAGCTTTATAACATGTATACATGGGAAAGACCCAGAAAAACTGAGTAATTCACCAAAATCGTGGAAGCTCTCACCTTAGACACCATCCTCAGCTAAAGACAAAGGAGGGTGTTGGGGGTGGGAGGAGTCAGTTTTGGGAGGTTACCAGACAAGTAAAGTAAATGAGAGTAAGATTATTATGCAGATTTAAGTCCTTGCCTTCTACATTGATAAGAGTTTCTAGAGGTAAGGTCATCCCCCCTTCTTCCTGATACAGAGAGGGAGACACCTTTACAGATGGAGATTTCCTTTACAAATGCAAATGTCTCTCAACAAAGGGTTAAATTCTACTTTTCAGAGTTTCTTTCCTATCTGCAGTTTTTAAAAGTAACCAGCCCAAAATAATCCTCATGCCAAAGAGAGGTAACTTGGGGTGGCCAATTCCAGTCCCTCACAGCCTGATAGGATTTTAAAGTCCTGCTTACCCTTGCGTATTCAACACTAAAATCTTGAATTTGGAAAAGGAGGTTCATCCAGCTAGTATTCCAACAGAGCAGAGCCCTAGGAAGGAGACTTTATAATTCAGGGTCTCTTATACAACTGTAGTGTGGCCACAAGACCTTCAGCTGGTTCATTTAATTCAGGGACTGCCATTTGTATCTCATCCACATTACCAAACTGTTAGGTAATATAATTACAAATAAAATCTCCTGCCAACCCAGTTAACTTTCTCCACAAAAAGTAGAAAAGAATGAAATAGTTTTTAATATTGAATAAGCATTAAACCAGACTGTGATGTGTATCACAGGCAATCAGCTAAGAGATTGCACAGAGAAATAAATCTCACCCTTTTATATAGTCAGACAGATGCAATCTATTACACACATGTTAATGGTCCTTATCAAAAGGAAAAATAAAACTTCCCCTATCCTATGACAGGCAAGAATTTAAATTGTGGAGCTATGTGTCTAGACTGAAACTCCCATAGAAACTGGGAGACAGAGCGACATCCTTCTTGATGTTCACATTTCAAAGATTTGGCCCCAAGGACTCCAAGAAAGACATTCATGGGATGCAAAATTGTCAAGAGGCTTATTTAGCTTTTAAAAGGTTTATGTACATCTTATAGAAACAGACATCACTTATAATTTCAAGTTTTCCAAAGGAAATGCTAAAGGGAAATGGGGATTTCTCTTTCCTTTTGGCATCAGGGGAATTTTTAATTATTATTTTTTTAGGTTTATATTTATCCTTATACCAACAATGAGTTGGGAACTAGGTATAATCATGGCCAATAGGAGAACAAGTTAGCAAGGAAACAATTTAGCTTGTATGAGTTAGCTGTTCTTTATGACTTGACAAAATTACCATGCTGGACTTTTGGGACTGGTAAAACAGTTCTGGACTGAGAGAGTTATAGGAGGAGATAATAAAGAGCAATAATTAAATCTTCCCATGGAAACATTTTTTAATATTCACTGTGAGATAGATTGTTGACATATTTGATATGGGCTAGCTGATGCACATCCTATCGTTATAAACTCTCATGCCAATTTCATAAGGAATTTACTTGACTTTCTGTCATGTCTCTGAGCTTGAGTCCTCACTCTTATCCATAAACCTTTCTATTGTACCTCAAAAGACTAGTACTTATGAATTCATCAGTTTGAAAATTGAGAGTTCACGTCACAAATTTTAATTGAAAGATCCTTTGAAATAGTGTATATGTATTTTTATGCATACATATACAGTAGTCCCCCCTTATCTGCTGTTTCACTTTCTGCAGTTTCAGTTACCTGCAGTCAACCACAGTCTGAAATATTAGATGGAAAATACCAGAAATAAACAATTCATAAGTTTTAAATTGTGTGCCATTCTGAGTAGCATGATGAGATCTTGCTGTATCCCACCTGGGATATGAATCTTCCCTTTGTCCAGGATATCCACGTTTTATATGCTCTCACTCTTTAATCATTAAGTAGGCATCTCAGTTATCAGATCAACTGTTGTGGTATGACAGTGTTTGTGTTCAAGTAGCTTTTATTTTACTTAATAATGGCACCAAAGTTCAAGAGTAGTGATGCTGGCAATTTGGATATGTCAGAGAAGCCATAAAGTGGTTCCTTTAAGTGAAAAGGTGAAAGTTTTCAACTTAATAAGGAAAGGGAAAAAATTGTATGCTGTGATTGCTAAGATCTATGGTAAGGACAAATCTTCTATCCATGAAATTGTAAAGAAGGAAAAAGAAGATTGTGCTAGTTTTGCTATTACACCTCAAACTGTAAAAGTTACAGCCTCAGTTCATGATAAGTGCTTAGATAAAAAGGAAAAGTCATTAAATTTGTGGGTGGAAGACATGAACAGCAAACGTATTCTGAATAACGGCAACGTGTTGTACCAGATAGCACTGAGCCTATAGAAAAACTTCAGCAAAGGATCCCCTGATATAACTGACACCAAGCCATTTACTACAAATAAGGGCTAGTTACGCAGATTCAGGAATATATTTGGATTCAAAGAAACAGAGACCACATCCACATAACTTTTATTACAGTATATTGTTATAATTGTTCTATTTTATTATTAATTGTTGTTGTTAATCTCTTGCTGTGTCTATAAGTTAAACTTCATCATAGGTATGAAGGTATAGGAAAAGTGTAGTATAAATAGAGTTCAGTACTATCCATGGTTTCATGCATCCACTGGCGATCTTGGAATGTATCCCCTGTGGAAAAGGGGGGACTACTGTGTGTACTGTAGATACAGATATGTATACACACATATTTACATATATATTATGAAGGAGAATGTATGTGTGTGTACTGTTTATATTATAATAATTTTAAATTTGCTTTGGCAGGGAGAAAATGAATATAACCTAAAATTCTTTAATATATTGATAGTATCTTGATATTTTACAGTGTCCCTCTATATCATGCATAATCCCATAATTAATCATAATATTTAACTTGGCTTATTTGTGATAGATTCCCATAAATTCTGTAACACTGGACCCTGGTGCACAGCCATTTTGCTCATGCAGTCTGCTGATGATATTTTGCAATTTTGGTGGCTAAGTAGTGAGCAGGGCATTTTGCTGCCATGATCACTTCAAGGATGTAGTCATCTGTGCTGCCCTCTGCTGGTCTAATTATAGTGTGGCTCCATCCAAGAGACATGCTCTCCTAAGGTGCCCTTTTTATTGAGAAGAGAAACTTTATACCTTCTCTCCTAATGTAATTTTCCAGCAATCCTCATGGTTTTAGCAATAAAGTAGGTAAATACGAATTTCTTCCATTAAAAACCTATCTTTTTAGTATATGATTTAGAATTCCCTATCAATATGGATATTTTACTCAGCAGTGAATCCATTTTTTTCCTTTCTTTTCTTGACAGACTTTTCCCCCCAAAGTCTTATTTACTTGTTTGCTTCCCTGCTTTATGTAACCCTTGGCTTTGGTTCAAATACGTGATTGCAACATTGTTAATGGCAGAGGAAACATGAAGTAATTTCCCTTGTGAGGGTTATAAAATTGAGCCTGACGGAATGAGTTTATTAATGCATAGATTCAGTCATGACACATCAAATTAGTAGCATGTTCTTTAAAATAAAACTATTTACAATAAAACATACATGTCGTGTCTAGCTTGACGTCAGTATTGCAAATGGTTATATTATATTCTTTGTCATTTTGTTTTGCACAGTACTTAAATATTTTTCATAATATTTCTT
Source organism: Equus caballus (assembly GCF_041296265.1). Taxonomy (NCBI): domain Eukaryota; kingdom Metazoa; phylum Chordata; class Mammalia; order Perissodactyla; family Equidae; genus Equus; species Equus caballus. Next base: position 72,063,494 of record NC_091692.1, on the reverse strand, counting down.
TAGAATGGAGTTATGTGAAACTTGAAAGGTTAAAACCAAATGCATTCCTGGTGTTAAAAAAAAAAAAACTTAAAGAATTTTATAGATCCTCCTTTTCAATTCAAAAAGAAGTATAAGATTCTCTGATAGTCTAAAATTTAGTATCTTGCCTCAGGGATATGAATGAACTAACCTAGTTAAACACATAAAATGCTACTTGTTTATAATAAACCTGATCACTTATCTAAATTGTGCAGTTTGTTCTATTACATCAACAGATAGTCTTGTAAGTTTATCTGACTTTTTTTTCTAGCCAAAAAAGTATTGAGAAATACATCTGTCTCATAATTTGCATGCAGAGGATATTTTAATAACCCATTTCTCCCTTCTTTGTCCATATCTTTTTAGGCTGACTGGAAGCTTTGTGCCAGACTTGATAGTGAGCATGAGTAGCCAAATGTGGCTGCACCTTCAAACAGATGAAAGCGTCGGATCTGTTGGCTTCAAGGTTAACTACAAAGGTAATGCTGAATTGCTACTGTGGGAAATATGTTATCTTAATACCACCAGAGAATACTTTTGAATTCATGTTTAATTGCATCTACAAAATAAGTTTCCCAGAACACAAGCAAAAATATATTTCAACAAAACACTTTCCTTTTTAAAGTAACTACAAATGTTGATTTCACTTTTCCTTAAGTAAAATTAGGGTTTTTTTAAGTTTAAAACATGTCTATTTTGCATATCTCTCCCCTAGTCCACTGTACTATCCTTATGCTTTAGTCACTCTGGACTCCTAGCCTTTCCCTGAATAGACAATGTAATTGTATAAATTTTATTTAATTTACCTGGCCAAAAATCTACTAATTATCAAATGCTTAAATACAAAGTAAAGGATTTAATTCCTCAAAGAATCCAACGTACCATTTTTTTGGTAATCCATTCTCTCAGTCTCTCAGAGCAAATAGGAAGTCTTAGTGTTCAGATTGTCAACTCCATAGACTGCAAATGTGTTAAATTGCTCCTGCCCGTCCCAGTATTGGTAGTGATACAAACTGATGATTAATGGCATATGTATAACAAATTTTTTTGTTCTATTTTCATTTACAAGAGATAGATGCAAGCATTGTGAAATCATAAATATCTTTGACACATGATGAACCTGATTAAAGCCAAATAGAGACAATGGATATATATATGCAACATACAAATTAGAAATGCAAATTTGGAATTTTGACTGAAAAAAATCTAAATGTTAATAAATTCAATTAAAATCTCTGCTTTAAAAGATGAAAATATAAAATAGTCCATCAGAAAGTTATGTTGCTTGAATTTGTTATTTCTATTGTGGTAAAAATCATTATTCTCTATCTTATCGATTAAACAATGACTTATCAAGTAAACAAAATTCTCTTACTTGCGTAATAATTTTAACCAGTTTCCTTCTTCAAACAGTGGCCTGCCATGCCTTTATATCCAGACACATGGAAATGAATGTGTGATGTTGTTGAGAGACAGGAAACATACATTCTGTGTTTTTAACTTGTGACTAAATTTGGTACTGTGTTAATTTGAAAACTCAAAAGCTCAAAAAATTTATATAAATGTCAGTTTAAAAAAATAAAAAGGTTAGCTTGACTATAGAGTTAAATATATTTCTCCTCCATTTAAAATCCACATTTATCCCCCTGTAAATAAAACAAAGTTACAAAATTTAAAGAATGGTCAGTGTATGTTGAAAGTATTTATGTTTTGAGTTTTTCTTTTTTTCTTGTTTTTTCCCTTCTAAATGGCTAAGTAAACCTAGCATCCTCATATTCTCCTTGATTTTATTATTTTCTTCACTCTGTGATGATTACTTGTCCCAAAGCCTACAGTTGTTTGAACCTGAGAAACTGTATCAATCATTAATGGTAAGACTTCAACAAACACAGTTACTAATGCTGATGAACAGGTTGGAGCAGCAGGGGAGTTCTATCGATATTTACAAGGGTCTCCACTTCACTGCAGTTCAAGAGCTGGAAATACATTGTAAAGTAGCATAATTAAGCATTATTTAGCTTTTTTTCTGCTCAGTTTTCAACAAGAGTAATTCAAAAAATATTTCCTAAGGATCCACTGTGTGCCAGCTGCTGCATACAGAAAGAACAACTGTATATTACCTCTTACAGGAAGATCAGAATATAGTGACAGGCAAAAATATACGTAACTATTCATTTACAAATATCCACAGAAATGAGATATTTGAAACCAACACAGGAGATTCTTAATGAATAATGCCCTTATTCTTCTCCCTCCCTTCAATTTGGTCTCTTCCAAACTAACCTTCACACTGCTTGCTAGTGGTGATCTTCCCACAGCAGACAAGTGATCATAGTACACTTCTACTTAAAATGTTTTCATAACTTTTCATTGCTAGAGATAAAGTCCAAAACATCCAAAGACGTTATCTTCCAGCTTTCTTGGCCCTGTTTCTGTCTTCCTCCCTACAATCCAATTTTATCAATTACCCGTAATTCACTGAACCCAGAAAGTTGTTTCACACTTCTCCTTCTCTGGACATTCAGTAAATTCTACCTATTCTACTTCTAGCTCAGCATCACATGACTCATCCTTCGATACAAATTCAAATATTTCTTCTTCTATGAAACTTTCCTTAACTCTACCCATAGCAAAAGAATACTTCCTCTGTTTTATAAAGCCTATACCATATATATGCACTATATAACCAAGTGGAAATATGTTATATTCATCTTCTATTTCTATTAGCAACCCCCTTCTATGTTCCATAGGTGGTTAATGATTGCTTGTTCAATAAAGTTGAACAAGTGATTTGGCCTATATAATATGATATAATATAGGATAAATATGTCCTCAAAAGTTTAGTTTACAATGATGTTTTCTCCTACTATGCAAATCATATTTTTGCATTCTCCATAATTTAAAACTTGAGCTCAAAGTTGAAACAGGGCTCATTTTGAGGTTTCAAATTTTGATTTGCTGATAACTTCAGCAACTTTGCCTACTAAAAATAATTTTCATAATTACCATGCTTTCTGTTAAGTAGTGTGTTGGTTCTAAATGGAACACCTGCTAAAAATCCTTTCCAGATATAAGTCTAAAGATATCTTCGTTTTTCTGTCATCTGTAGATTTTGCATGAGATAACATTAAATGTAGAGATCCTATAAATTAAATGTATATTTTGTTATTTAAATTTAAAAAATTTTAAAAGTAGTGACTAAATTATGTAATTTAGATTTTGTTTTTTACAATATATTTTAATTCTTAAATTGTGTTTTGTTAATTACCTAGAAAGTGTTTTTTAAACTTGATTTTAAAGGAAATAAGATTTCAAATGAAATCTCCTGTTAGAAACCCAAAATAGAAAAAGATTAAAAGTTGAGCTGTCTGGTGGAACTGGGGTGGAAAGGAGAATTGACAGCCCCCATTGGTCAGACTGCCCTTCATTCCCTCCAAATATAAGGAAGAATCCTAGTGCTCCAAAAAACATGATTTGAAAATGACTGTTCTAAGACCATGCTATTGACTGAGAGACCAAAAATTTATCTGTGAATATAAAGTGATACATAATTGCCCAATTAAGTTTTCTTTATCTTAGAACTTCAGCCTTAATTTTTGGAACCATCAATGCTTTTTTCTGTAGAGTTTGAACAGTGCCTATGTTAAAATACTGAAAAGCAACAAAGGTTGCAAATCAAGAAATAGACCTTTGTTATAAATGCAATTCATTCTTATTCAATCTGGATTCATTTATTGTTTATTATGTGCATGGCAGTGTGCTGATTACTGTATGGAATAGAGAAATGAATAAAATTCCACCAGACTTTTGGGAAATTTAATAATATTCTTTACCTATTAAAACAGGTCATGTCCATGTTGGATACAACAACTCTGCCGTTTCAATTCACAGGAGATTGATGAGTTTGCCAAAATTATGATTCAAGATGTGACAGCAGGTGTTCCTGCTAAAAAGGAAGAATAACCTGTCCATTTATCTTGCCCCATTACCCTTAAAGACGTCAGTTTAGTTTTCTTTTTTTTATATTGTCATTATTTCAAATGCATATTAACCAGAAAGGAAGCAAAAAGGAAGATAGTTTTTTTTCATTGGACACATTAGCATCCATTAACACTGCACTATTTTTTTGGACATATTTTCATCTTCATCTTAGGAAGCCTAAGCAACATTAAAAGGTTAAATAATACATACTCTGAGCCTTGTATATTGCAATCATTTTGCCTACATTAGCTCATTAAATCTCATTAGAACTCCAAGAGGTAAGAATTATTACTAATTTTTTACAGATCAGAAAACTGACTAGGATGTAAGCACCATGATGATAGGAAATTTGGTCTGTTTTGTTCACTTTTGTTTACCCAGTACCTAGCACAAACCTAACAAATAGTGAGCATTCAGTAAATAATTTTGGAATTTCTGAATGTATTAGCATGAGTGTCAGATCATTAACTTACTGCAGAAGCTATATGCAACTCTAAGTTTGTTGACTTCATGCTATTCTCCATTATGCAGTGTAACATCCTAGGTAGATTTTGAGGGGTTTGGGGAAGCACAAAGTCTGGAGACAAGCTGGAGACTCCAATCAGTGTAAACAGAATGAGGGCACCACAAGATTGAGTTAGATTACTGAGCTCCCATTGTCTCATCAGCTGCACGTAAGACTAAAGTGTCCGCAGGTGCACGTGCACACACACAACAAAAACCACCTGATTTCAAATGTCTGTGCAATTTTATTTCCACATCGTTATTTGATATTCTTTAGGAATACTTAGTAAGAGAGCTTAAAATCCAAGTCAGAGGCATATAAAGAAAAATCTCCAGCCTTCATAGAGTTCAAAAAATGATATTATATCCTCTTTTTAGAAAGCAGACATTGTAATTGTTTGATTGATTTTTAGTTGTGTGATAGTGTGCATTCTCAACAATATATATTAATAGCAAGCACTTACTGAGTGGTTATATACTGTTGTAAGCACATGTATTGTCTCATATAATCAACCGCAAGAAACCTATGAGGTAAGGTAGTGTTATTATCCCTGTCATACAGATGAAGTAACTGAGGCACAGCAAGTTAGGCAATTTGTTCAAGATCACATGGCTAGTACATGCAAAATTAAGATGTGACTCTCAATTCTGTGTATTTAGACTGCTGCTTTTCAGAAACTTTATAGTATTTTCATAAAACTTAGCCTAAAGTTAAATTTATTTATATATTTAAATATTAAAATAGCTTTCAACTAAAATACAGGGCTAGAGTTTAAAATTTTGATGAAGCCATCTGCTTTTATGGGATGACCTAAAATCTTGAAATGGAACATTTTCATGAAAAATGATGATTTTTCTTAGATATTTAGAAACATTAATTTCAGTGGTTTAAAGTAAACTCAGCATCCCTTTCCCTAATTTCCCTCATTGTAGAACTGAGGAATCAAAATTCCACAGTTTGCTCAAATGCAAGTCTTTAGTAATTAGGATATATGCCAGAGATAAGATGGAGTGATACCAAAATTTGCAAATTAAACGATTATTTACAAGTATTTCACCCAAATGTAAGTTCACATTTAATTAAAAACCTAATACCCAATCTTTTAATACACTCTCAGATTCAACTTACTAGCAGTTTGACTACAATTTTTTCATCTAATTGAATTTGTGAATTCGACTATAGTTTCTTTTTATGCTAGTTTCACAAAATTTGAGTTTTAAGATAATGGCAGTATCTCAGAACGAGTCAGGGTGTTTGTCAGTGCTCTGGAACAATTTGAATTACATAAAAATTGCATGTCTTTGAGAGCAAGAAATAACCTATAAAACCATTTGGGCATTTTTACATAAAGATAAATATTTAGCAAATTTTAATTTTTTTCCTATGACTGTAAGTCTCTTCATATCTCCTCTTGGATTACTGTTGGTCATTTATATTTTGTTAGAAAATTTTCTAGGTTATCTATAATTTTCAAATGTACTGACATTTCATATGTATTTTATTTCTTGAAACAGAGCTTTTTAAAAATTGATAAAGATATCTTATCCAGATAATTTATTTATGGTTTATATTAATTCCAAGGAGTAAATATTTTCTCTCTCTCTTTACCTGCATCTGCTTTTTTGCTTGCCCAGCAATCCTTCCACTTTCTTCTAGGAACTGAACTACTCTAGGCTTTGATGAACTTTCTCTCTTCCAATTGTGTACAGCTCTATAGGTTTGGGGGGAACTAATTGGAATTCCCTTTGATACAGTTATCAGTCCAGAATCTGGGGCAATTGATATAGATTATGGGTGAAAGAAAATCTTTTTTTTGAAGTTATAAACTCTAAGAGTCATTTAACTTCATGTTACCGGAAAGCAACGTTTGTTACCTTATGTCAATAACTTATGAACAGTGACAAGGCAGAACCAACAGATGGAAAAAATGAAAGAAAAAGGATTGTGGACATAATTGAAACTCCTAAATGCCTGAAGGGAACACTAGACCTCAGTTTTCCAATTGTATGAGGCTATAAACTTTTCCTTATTTAAGCCATGGAGAGTTCAATTTCTGTCATTTATAGCTAAATGAGCCTTAATTAACACACTTGTCATCTCTTTGTTGTTTAATTCCTTCAACATAGAAAAAAGAGAATATCTGTATTATAGTTTAATGCTTTCAGAATCAGATGTATTTCTTTCTCTATTTTTAAAATGTGTTAGCATGGGAAAGCACCATAAATGGGCCCAATGGGGAGTGTGTACCCGTAGAAAGGAACAGTTATATTTGAGTAATATTTAATATGTTCTCTTTTTTTCAGGAAAGGAAACAGAAATATTAGAATTTCATAATTACCTTCTGCTAGCAGTATGCATTCATACTGGGCAAAATTCTTTATTAATCTTACCACCTGTGCCTTAATGCCATTATTTATGAACTAAGTTTTGGTCCCAGTTTGTTTTGTCTTCAAATCGTATCATGAGATTGACTGAGATGTTTTGAAAGTCGCGTCAATTTCTTGGTTCTTACATGATTAGTTATGACATTGAGACACAATCTTGCTTAGTTATCGCTAAAATCATGTTGCGGGATAAGGCAAAATCTGTGTAAAATGTTTTTGATTCTTTTTTCTACCTTAAGATTTCTATTATGAATAGTTCAGAAATAGACTAACATATATATGGTCAATTGATTTTCAGCAAACGTACTAAGGAGTTCAATAGGGAAAGGATATTCTTTTTTTAATAAATGGCACTGAAACAGATAGCCACATGCCAAAAAAAAAAATCTGAACCCTTACCCCAGACAATATACAAAAATTAATTTGAAATGGATTATAGACCTAAATATAAGAGCTAAATCTATAAAACTTTAGGAGGAAAACATAGAAGAAAAGCATAGTTAGCTTGGTTTAGGGAAAGTTTTCTTAGATAGAAGACCAAAAGCATGTTATATGTTATGGACTAAATGTTTATGTCCCCTCTTCCAAATTCATATTGAAGCCATAACCCCCAATGTGATGGTATTTGGGAATGGGACCTCAAGGAGTTAATTCAGTTTAGATAAGGTCATGAGGGTAAGGCCTTCCAGATAGAATTAGTGCCTTATAAGAAGAGACACCAGAGAGGCTGCTCTCTCCCTCCAAGCGCTTGCACTGAGAAAAGGCCTTGTGAACACTTAGAGTGAAGGCAGCTATCTGTAAGCCAGGAAAAGAGTCCTGGGCAGAACCTGGCCATGCTGGTGCCCTGATCTTGGATATCCCAGCCTTCTGAACTGTGAGAAAATTATTTCTGTTGTTTAAGTCACCCAGTTTATGGTATTTTGCAATGGGAGCCCAAGTAAACTACGACATTATAGAAGAAAATAATTGATAAATTAGAATTCATCAAAATTAAAAACATTTGACCACCAAAAAGCACTGTTAAAAAAATGAAAAGGCAAACTACAGATGGGAAGGAAATAATTGCAACTATCTCTCTATAGATAGATAGACAGATATCTATATATATAAAATATTTATGTATATATATATACATAAAATAAGGGACTTGTATCCAGAATATATATGTATAATGAATTTTAATAACTCAGCAAGAGAATAAAGCAAACTATCCTATTTAAAATGGGTAAAAGAATTGGCCAGGACGGGTCCCATTGCCGAGTGGTTAAGTCTGTGGGCTCCGCTGCGGCGGCCCAGGGTTTCTCTGGTTCAGATCCTGGGCTTGAACATGGCACTGCTCGTCAGGCCACGTTAAGGCAGTGTCCCACAGGACACAACTAGAAGGACATGCAACTAAGAATATACAACTATGTACCAAGGGGATTTGGGGAGATAAAGCAGAAAGCAAAAAAAAGAAGATTGGCAAGACTTGTTAGCTCAGGTGCCGATCTTTAAAAAAAAAGAATTGGCCGGACACTTGACCAAGTAAGAGACACAGATAGCTAAAAAGCATATGGAAAAAAATGCTTACCATCATTGTCATTAAGGCAATGCAAATTAAAACCTTAAGGAGATACCACTGTATGCCCACTAGAATGGTGAAGATTAAAAAGTACTGACTTGGGAAGGAAGTTTAACAACTGGACCTCTCATACACTGTTGGTAGGAAGGTAAAATGGTGTAACCAATTTTGAAAGCAATTTAACAATTTCTTAAAGTTAAGCATGAGCCTCCCATAAAACCCAGCCACTTCACTCCTAGACATTTTCCCAAGATAAATGAAAGCAAATGTCCATACCAAGACTTGCACAAGAATATACATAGCAGATTTTTCTTTTAATCTCCCCAAACTGGAAACAACCTGAATGTTCATCCATTGGTGACTATATGAACAAAATGGGGTATGTCCACACAGTGGAATACTACTCATCAAAAAAAAAAAAAAAGGAAATAATTAACACACACAAAAACATGAATGAAAATGAAAATCATCATGCTCAGTGAAAAAAGCCAGTCAAAAAAAAGAGTACATCCTGCAATGAGTCTATTTATATAAAATTCTAGAAAATGGTAACTAAAATTTATAGTAACAGATAGATAATTTATTTTGTGGGCACTGAGATGAGAGGAGGAATGCATTGGCAAGGGCCCAGAGAAACCTTTTGTGGTGGTAGATATGCTCATTATCTTGACTCCGGTGATGGTTTCACAGGTATATGCATATGTTAAAATTTGTCAAACCATACTTTTTAAATATGGGCAGTTTATCATCAGTTATACCTCAGTGAAGCTGTAAACAAAGTTCTGTGTTAACCTTACCAAGTAATGTTTTGAAATGAACACTAATGTAACCGTATTATTTTTAATGGTATTATTATTTTGAGAGAAGAAAGAAAAAGATTATGAGCAAAATGTTTCAACAATTTTTGACAAGAAAGCAAGAACAATGTTTCATTCAAAAGATTTTAAGTAGAAGAGAATAGTATGTTCTCAGAATTTATTTTTTAAGTGCTGTAGTGGTTATGCTTTGCAGAATTCAAGTTTTTCTTTTATTTTCTTTTTAGTAAGTTAAATCTGTTTAAAAAAAGTGTCAATGATATAATAGAGATTATGATAAGGAAAATTTATACTCAAGGAACAAATGAAGTGCTGAAAATTGCATTCATTTTTTCATTTTCCACTAAATACTCTTAGGCATATGCAAGGTGTTACAAATTGAAAATTCATTACAATCAACTACTTATTTCTTAATCCTGGTGGTATGTGCCTGAGAAAACCTGACTTGTTTTTGTAAGGAACTGATTCTTATTCAAACTGGAACCATCCTTTGTTTTCTCAAGTTATAAGAGATTTTTTCATTTTTTCTCCATTTATATGATTTTTTCACCTCTTTATTAGGATATTTCTCCAGAAGTCACCATCTGTAGGATCCCAAAGTTAAGCCTTGTTATATTTCTGATTAGAGTCAGTTAAAAAAAGTCTTCACCACATGATATATTTGTAGAGTGAAGAAATGATATCTAGCAAGAGAGTTAATTGTGTGTATACTTTTTTGGCCTTTTAGTTAGTATATTTACAGAGATCATGACAATCCATCATTGCACCCCCACAGTACTTGCTACAATTCAAATGATGGTCCAACAAATTTATTAAACTGTAATCTGCAAGAGAGCTCATTGAAATTAATGTAAAACCAAAATGGCTTTCACTATTAAAGAATTACTGTTTTATTAACAGTGGATTCTAAATTTTTAATTTTAAAAAAATGCTTTAAAGCAGAAAACTAATAATGAATGAGTAATAAACATCTTTCAAGACTTTATTTGAAATTCATGAATCTCCACATTTTCCTATTTATTTCTTGTTTTTCTAGTGCTATGAAATCAAATTAGTGAAATAAAATCATGTAGGGCATATTTATATCATTTCTTTTTATTTTACAGATATTTCTTATTTCTGCATAGTCTGTTCTTTAAATCAAGTGAATTCAATTTAACCAGATCAAAGTCATCTATAGAAAATGCTTAGATGATGATTTGATATTCTCTTAAAAATGCACTCTGTCAATAATACAAACAATGTTTAATTACATTGAAAATAAAACTGAAGTTTCTAGTTACTTAGAAACTAAATTATTTATCATATAGTAACATAATATTAGCATGTACAGGGATGTATTTCAATGTTTGTACAATTATATCAGAGTCTAAATTCATTTATGTACATAACTATTTTCCTCTGGAGTGTACTGTGTGCATCACTGATTCAGTATTTGCTGAAAGGACAGTTTTCATGTCTTTAAAACAAGGAGCTTGGACTAAATAGTCTGAATTTCCTTTGAGTTCTATCATTCTCTTACTAGATTTGATAAATTAAATATTGATATATTTGTTGTACTGTCCAAGAATATTATATTCAATATTCATTCATTACAATAAACTGATATACCTTCAGTGGGATGTTCTTTGTATGAGTTCCGAGGTAAATCTCTCCCTCAGAATTTACTCCGGGTTGAATGCCTTACTATCTGGTGGTGGTCTGTTAACATTAAATCAGTGAGCCCCCTTGAGTTTTCCCATTATTGTGTCTTTTGAGATATCTCTTTTCTTCATATCATTTTCATTTTCTTTGTTGAAATCTTGTAACTTTTAAAAAATGATTTCTCTTTTTTAGGAAAAATTACAAAGTCACGTGTTTTTGTGGGATTTTCATGATAACATTTCAATCTGCCTCTCAGAATAAGAGAGCTTTTAAGCATGACTCATGAAAACTTTTATGTTAGAGTAAGATTTATTCTTTTTGTTCTTGCTCATTTTTAGCTTAAAGGATTATTTTATTTTATTTTACATTCAATACATCAAGTTCCTTCAGAAAAGTACTGCTCTTAAAATCTCCAATTTGACTTTGTTTATCCCAATCTGCTGTGAGAACTAAGCCCTTTCTTTCTACGCCCCCAGAATGAGAATGAATGGCAGTAGAATATTAAAACTAATGTCAATTTTAAAATATTCATTGAGTTTCGACTATATGCCAGGCATTGTGGAGAAGATAAGGTACATAGCAAAAAATAAGAGACTTAGTCACTGCTTTCAGTCTAGTGAGAAAAGATACACTTAACAAGTAATTGTAAGTGCAATGAGTGCTAAGAATGACAAATAGAATGTGCTCTTCGCAGACTTATAACAAAACACTTAATGCATGCTTCAAGGAAAGCTTTCTTGAGGAGGTGAACCTGGACTGAGACCTGAGACTGAGTAGGAGTTACAGGCTGGAAGCCGGGCAGCATGCCCCACATGTGCAGATGACAAGTTCCACTGGAGCACCTGATAGAATTTCAGGATGTATGGCAAAAATGGAGAGAGAGAAAGCTGGGGAGCAGTCCTAGATAATGCTGGAGAGATGGGAAAGAGCAGGTCATGCTTTGGTGCAGGAGCCCATGTATGAATTTATGATGATTAAGGATGTCCATTTTCCCCATGGAAGTGAACCATCACTCCACCCACTCCCAGGTAGGCAGCTTTTTCAGTTTTCCTCTGGACAAGGACTAGTATTTATTAAAATAATGAAACTTCTGGAACATGGAAACTAGAACAGACTTTTGAGGTAATTGAATCAAATATACTCATTTCCTCTAAGGTGAGGAAACTGCAGCCCATAAATTTGATTGATTTTTCTTACAGTCACTATAGGTAGTGCCTAAGCCCAAAGTGGGACAGTGAGCTATTGCTTCTGAGTCACTTGCCATTGGACTACATTGCTTCACAGTTTCATTTCTCCATGCATCTAAGATGTATATAGTTGACTGATTGACAAATGCATGTCTGTGGTTGTACAAGACCTTTTTCAAGTCATTTACAGCCATCACAATTTCTGATAAAAATAATGTGGTTTTTTTCCTCAATGCCAGTAATTGTTTAATTTCTATTGCTTTCTCACTAAAGACCTCGGGCAAATGTCTTAAGCATTTTAAGTCTCAGTTTCCTCATCTATAAAGTGAGAAGAATGATAGTTTTTAGCTTACTGGAATGTTGTGAGAATTAATGTGAAAATACATTTCAAGTCTTAACAAGTCTTGTATTTGTATTACTATTATTGCCTAGAAAACAAATCTATTAGGTGGCTACATAAAGTTCCACATTATATAACATTTTTATGTTTTCACAATGTGTGGATTATTGAAAAACATTTCTGTTATAGTCTGGGAAGTGTGACTTACATTTATTTAGTTTGTCTTCAAATAAGTCAAATGTGGAAGAATATTTTAGTGTCATTAAAATAGAACTCAAATAGCAGTGAAAAAATAGAGTTGGAAATTAAAAAATACATTATCATTTACTTTGGCAGCCCCCAAAATGAAATAATTTGGTATAAATCTAACAAAATGTATACAGCATATATATGAGGAAAATTACAAAACTCTGGTGAAAGATGTCAAAGAAGAACTAAATAAATCTAGAGATATTCCATGTTCATGAATTGGAAGACTCAATATTGTTAAGATATCAGTTCTTCCCAAATTGTTATATAGATTCAATGTAATCCCAATCAAAATTCCTGAAAGTTATTTTGTAGATATCAACAAACCTATTCTAAAGTTTAAAGTGTATACAGAGAGGCAAAAGACTCAGAATAGCCAACTCAATTTTGAAAGAGAAGAGGAAAGTGAGAGGACTGACACTACCCGGCTTTAAGACTTTCTATAAAGCTACACTAGTCAAGACAGTGTGACATTGGTGAAAGAATAAACACATAGATCAATGGAACAGAATAGAGAGGCTAGAAACAGACCCATGTAAATATAGTGAACTAATTTGTGCATAGGAGCACAGGCAGTACAATGGAGCAAAGACAATCTTTTCAACAAGTGGTGCTAGAACTACTGGACATCCACATGTAAAGATATGAATCAAGACACAGACCTTACATGCTTCACAAAAATTAACTCAAAATGGATCATAGACCTAAATATAAAATGCAAAACTATTCAATTTCTAGAAAATAGCATAGGAGAAAACCTAGGTGACTTTGAGTATGGCGATGACTTTTTAGATACAGCTCCAAAGGCGTAACCCATGAAAGAAATAGTAAATAAGCTGAACTTTATTAAAATTGAAAACTTCTGCTTTGCAAAAGACAATGTAAAGAGAATGAGAAGATGAATGGTAGAAAACATTTGCGAAACACATCTGATAAAGTACTGTTTTTCAAAATTTCCAAAGAATTCTCAAAACTCAACAGTAAGAAAATGAACAATTCAATTATAAAACAGACAAGACATGAACAGACACTTCGCTAGAGAAGATATAAAGATGGTAAATAAACATATGAAAGATGTTCCACATTATGTCATTAGGGAATTGCAAATTAATACAGCAGTGAGATACCACTACACGCCTATTAGAATGGCAAAAATCCAAAACACTGACAACACCAAATGCTGATAAGGATATAGAAAAACAGGAACTTTCATTCATTGCTGGTGGAAATGCAAAAATGGCACAGTCACTTTGGAAGACGGTTGGCAGTTTCTTACAAAACTGAACATGTTCTTACTATATGATCCAGCAATGGCAGTCCTTATATTTATCAAATGAATTGAAAACTTACATCCACACAAATGCTGCACATGTTTATTTATAGTAGCTTTATTCATAATTACCATAACTTGAAGCAACCAAGATGTTCTTCAATAAGTAAATGGATAAATAAACTGTGGTACATCCAGGCGATTGAATATTATTCAGCACTAAAAATAAATGAGCTAACAAGCCATGAAAAGACATGGAGGAAACGTAAGTGCATATTGCTAAGTGAAGGAAGCCAATCTGAAAAGGCTGCATACTGTATTATTTCAACTATATGATGTTCTGGAAAAGGCAAAACTGGAGACAGTAAAAAGATCAGTGGTTTCCGGGAGTTAGGGGACAGAGAGACATGAGTAGGCAGAGCAAAGAAGATTTGTAGGGCAGTAAATCTATTCTGTTTGATACTACCATGGTGGATACGTGTCATTGTACCCTTGTCTAAACCCCTAATATGTGCAACACCAAGAGTGAAACCTGATGTAAACTACAGACTTTGGATGATGATGTGTCAGTGGAGGTTCATTGATTGTAGCAGAGGTACCACTGCTGTGTGGGATGTCTACAGTGAGGGAGGCTGTGTGTTTGTGGGGGCAGGGAGTATATAGAAACTCTCTGTACTTCCATTTCAATTTTGCTGTCAATCTAAAACTTCTCTAGGAAAGTAAAGTTTATTAATTGAAGAAAAACAATAAAAAAATTTTTAAAAGTATAATGTGATAGTACTCCCAAAGATGCCCAGAAATATTTGTAAAATGATAGTATTTTGTATTAATAAAAGTGTTTGAAAGCAACAGATAGTTGCTCTCATCTGTTTAAAATAGTTTTCTGATTTAGGCTACTACTCAATTTCCATGGCTGCTTTCCAGTCTAGGAAAAAAAGGGAAAAAACAGACACTTCCTTAGGGCATCAGTAAGCAGCATATTATGGCCAGTAACCTCAACTGTCATTCATATTGATTGTAGCTTTCACAGCATTTCAGACTATATCAAGTTTATTTCAGAGAAACAAACTTTGACCCAAATTGCCTTGCAGAAACCACTGAAAATAATAATATTATCATTTTCTGCTTGATATATTCCTGGTAGCAATAAGGATATGGAATATTCTATCCCTCTTTTAATTCGATTGTGAAGACAAGTACAGTGGTGACCAAGTTGGGATATTTCCAAACCAATTCCTCAAATAGGAGAAAATCTATTTTCATCTGTTCCTGTGAAGAATATTAGACACTTGGATTAAATAGTCTTTTTTATAAATATCTTGGTTTACACTTTTGGAAATAATCATCTTGACTATGTATGCTGCCAATTTTAACAGTTCATAAATAACATAATAAACAATATTTATTAAGCACCCATCTTACAAGAAGCTGTTAGATACATGAAGTGGACATCCTAAACAGGATGAAATGACTCACAAATAAAAAATTCAAACAACACATACACTGTAAAATAGAGAATTGCATTGGCAGCCAATATTTATTACATTAGGCGTAATTTTTTTCTGTTCATCGTTTGTGTGCTGTGAAGTTATGTGGGAAGGGAAATCTCATCTTGCTTGTACTTAAAGAAAGAACCTGACAAAGCCTGGAAAAGGTTTCTGAATTTTTACAGATTTAAAAAGATATATGATCATGATATTTGCATATCTTTATTTTGGGGCACAACATCTCCAAATTTTGGTTAGAAAAAATGTATAGCCTTCTGAAAATCTGATTGTTTGAGCTTGAAAGAACAAAATGAGAGGCCAGCCTGCTGGTATAGTGGGTAAGTTCACGTGCTCCGCTTTGGTGGCCCAGGGTTCATGGGTTCGGATCCTGGGCACAGACCTACACACTGCTCATCAAGCCATGCTGTGGCGGCATCCCATATACAAGTAGAGGAAGATTGGCACAGATGTTAGCTCAGGGACCATCTTCCTCACAAAAAAAGGGAAAAAAAAGAAGAAAATGAAAGTGGAAAAATAAAATACCAATAAATGTGCAAAGGTTCTTTACATGTTAACCATCAGCTCCGAAACCACAGTTATGTTTAGGATCCTTTTACAAACAAGTTGGAAGGCCAATAAAAATGTAGGATGAGATTTGAAATAAATTAAATTACTTTCTTATCACAGGCCTTTACACCAGTGAATCAACTAAAAGTCCTTACCCATCAGTTTATTTCTCAAACAGCCGTGATGTAGAATTAACAGGCAAAGGCTTTTGAGGGAAATATAATGAAATAATATAACATTGCTTTAGGACTGAAGCATGATTTTTGTTTAATTAATTTAAATATTCATTAAAATTCAGAAATTTATAATAGAATTTTTGGTCAAGCTCACAATACCTCAAATCTGCTGCTCACAATGTGTTTTAAAACAGTTTTCCCATCACCTTTAGACCTGAAGATGGGAGATAAAAGTTTAACAAAATACAGAATTGCAAGACACCCTACAAAATATGCCTTTTACCGTGAGACTTGGAAATCCGACCTAGCCTAGATGGTGACATTTGGACAGAAACATACCAAAAGTAAATGAAAATGAATAAATTATGTCTTTTTCAACAGTTCAAATTCTCATCACCTAAATCTTAGCCAATTTCAAGTTTGTATTTATAAGCTGATGGGGGATTTTTTTGTGTGGAAATTTATGGAAACAATAAAAAAAACTAAGAGATATGGATCAATAAAGGAGAAAATCTAATGATGATACAAGAATAGTCACATTGGGTTAGAATCCTGTTTTGTTGTATCCAGTGCGCTTCCCTTGACAATGTGAATTCGAAGAGTATGGTCATTGTGCATACAGTTAGTGTTTCTGTTATGTCTCTCAAAGTGTAAATAAGGCGCCAGTTGGAAAATGGAAATCGGTCTCTATTACTCTCTGGAAGATAAGCTGTCTCTGAAAATCTGCTGCTTCCGTTTGTGTCTTACTTGGAACTGTTAGGAAAGGAAAAGTAACTAACCTTGTTTGCATACTTATTCTACACCAAATATGATGCCAGAAGTCATAAATATGTTATCTCATTTAATCTTCAGATACACAAACAATTTCAGTTTGTCAAGTGCCATATTTAAATAATCACGTGACTTTGAGGCTCAATTGTGAATAATAATCCATATATTTTGCTTTCTTCTAACTAGTTCTATAGTGAAAAAGCCTCTGTGAATATTTAAGTATATTAATTTGTTCATAAAAATATTTATATAACAAGATTCACATTTAAAAAAAACAATGGTTTCAATTTATTAAAAAAATAAACAGTTTATATTATTCTTAAAAAATAGAAGTAGAGCCAGCCCTGATGGCCTAGTGGTTAAAGTTTGGCACTCACTGCTTCAGCAGCCCAAGTTCATTTCCAGGTCGCAGATGTATACCACCTGTCTGTCACTTGCCATGCTGTGTGGTGGTGGCTCACATAGACGTAGAACGACTTACGACTGGAATATACAACCATGTACTGGGTACTTTGGGGAGGAAAAAAAGAAAAAGAGGAAGATTGTCAAGAGATGTTAGCTTAGGGCAAAACTTCCCCTGCAAAAAATAAAAAAATAAATAAGTAGCATTTAAAAAAAATAGAAGTTAAAAGTCAGGCATTCAAAATGATAAATATTTTATTCAATGATACTTTAAATTCTAATTCGTATTCTTTATGTATTCACTCAATTAACGTTTATTAATACCTCTGGTTTATGGACCTACTCTATGAGAGATGCTTTGGACAATAGCTCTTCTTTTAAGGGAATTTCTGCCTTATCAGTCAAGAGATAGACATAGACATAAATAAAAATGGATTGTCATGATGGTGGGCCCTGTGGCCTAGTGGTTAAGTTTGCGAGCACCATTTCAGTGGCCCGGGGTTCACTGGTTTGGATCCTGGGCACAGACCAGTCATGTTGAAAACCCTAGTTTACCGATGACAAAACAGGAGGCCAGAGAAAGTAAGTAAAGCCATCAAGTATCTGTTTTATGTAGGAAATGACTGAATTCTGAATTTCCTTACACTGAGTTCCAGTTTTTCCCTAATACTCTGTGTTCTTTCTAAAAATTAAATGCAAATCAATAATTTTGGCTTCTAATATGATACCTAAAATGATAAATGATCAACATCATAGTTGAGTAATAAAGTAATGCTAGATATTTTGGGACCGATTAGGTGAATGTTTTCAGTACATTTTACAGTAAGTGAGCAAGGCATCACTCAATGAACAGGAAATACGGTTTACTTGAAGGAGCTGAGGAGTTGTTTTTTTTTTAATGTACCTGATATATGTTGAGAATTGAAAGATAAATTTTTATGTCAATAATATGTGCCATTATTTGAAAATTGCAACTGTGCCGTTATTATTAGTAAATGTCTCCTCCTCTTCACTGTTTATCTTTAATGTAGAACTTTCTTATGGTAGAAATCTAATTTAATTTTGGTTTATTGTAGTGTTCAGTTGCACATGAGAATAATGGGTTTAAAATATTAAGCATTGATTTCTAGGTTGTCAGTGTCACATATTTTCTCTATTTTAGCCGACGATCATCATCTGTGGAGGGTCTATATGTTGGTATATATGTGTATGCGTGTGTATATATATATATATAAACACTTTATAACTCTATCTAATTAAATAATTTTTCAATAATTGTGAGAAAACATCATGCAATTTTTTTATGTAATTCTGAGTTTGGCCAAAAGTATTTTATTCACTCTGATAAAGTCACATGAGGATTCATTAAAAGACAAGCAGAAAATCCGATTAAATGAAATTTCATCTAGAATTATAATTTCTGAGGTGCAACTCATCAGAAATATTATGAGCTAATTATGTTTACTGAAGTTTACAGACATGAAATGCATAATGAAAGTTCACAAATCTGATATCCAAATCTTTCCTAATATGCTAATATAATATTTCCTAAAATCTTTCATAATATTCATAAGATTTAAAATTTAGTGCCATTTTTCGTTGATGCTGAAAAACATGAAATTTGAAATGTAATTGCCTTTAAGCTTCTCCATAAAAAGTGTTTCCACTTCTCCAAAGTGTTTCCACAGAACAGAAAAGTGGCCTTAATAGTGTCTGAAAGGGACAGTGGGAGAAGATGAGGTCACAGAGATAGTGGCAAAAGTCGGAAGAACCCTGTTTAGATCACATAGGTCTTAATAGGGTGTGAATTATACTCAGAACTAGGAAGCCATTGGAGGATTTTGAGCAGAAGAGTGATTATGTGTTTTATATTTTCTAAGTATTATTCTGGCTGATGTGTTGAGAAAACATCTTAAGAAGGCAAACACTGAAACAGGGAGAGTAGTTAAAAGGCTATTGCAAGAGTCCAGGTGAGAGATCCTTGTGGACTAGAACAAGGTGGTAACTGTGGGAAGAGGTAAGACTGTGAGAAAAGTAGGCTCAGGGATAAAACTCAAAAATTCTTTTACATATATATATATGTTTGAGAGGTCTACTGATATCCAAGTAGGCACATGGAGTAGGTAGTTGGATATATGAATCAAAAGCTTAAAGTAGAAGTTGCCACAGATGATCTACTGTGTCAAACGCTATTGAGAAATCAAGAAAGATGAAGACTGAAAATTGACTACTGATTTGGCAGAATGGGTGACTTGACAAAGTATAATTGGAATGGCTTTATGAGTGGTTGGTAAAAGAGGAATTAGAGGCAATAAACACAAACAACTCTATAAAATGATAATAGCTGAAGGGAAACACAAGACAAAAGGAAGTTTGTGATTGTTTTGTTTTTACACAGAGATACTCAGCAAATTCTCATGCTGATGTGAATAATCTAAAACGGTGCTACTCAAAGTACTGGTCCATAAAGGCTGTGTGATAAGTCCACAAAGAGATGATGAGTTTGTGCCAGAACCTAAATCAGTTTACCACTACTTTCATTGACAAAGCCTCACTATGAAAAAAGAAAATTCTCAGGTGAATGAAACAGTATGTTTAAGGACACAGTTGATTTACATTCTGGAAAAAGTTCTTATTGTGTAGCAGATTAGTAACAAACATTTGGCGGGTTTTACTCTTAGTAGCATCAAAGTAGCGGAAGGGAGAAAATTTTTGAAGCAATAGAGAATAGGGACAGGTATAGAACATGATAGCAGCTCCCTGCTCTTCCCATATCCAGCTTCAGTGTGCCATTTATTGCCTGCCAGGATCCTAACTGATATAATTATCAAACCTTTATTAATGCCTTCTGGGTGTCAAACTCTCCTGTTGGATAGATAGATAGATGAGAGAGACAGAAAAAGAGACAGAGAAAGAGAGAGAGAGAGATCATTGTAAATGATTTAAGTTTTGGTTGAAAGAAAGCATGACATGAATAAATAAATTGTGTGTCAAATTCCTTTGCAAAACACTAGATTCTCACTCATGGCTGCTCATTAAAATCACCTGGAACACTTTAATAAGATACCCCTTCCTCCAGAGAATCCAATTTTATTCATCTAAAGTGAGGCCAGAGATTAGCATTCTTAAGTTTCCCCAAGTGATTGTAATATAAGCCAGGCTTGGGAACTACTTTAATAAGGATTCACAGATATAAAAAGCCTTGCTCAAAGAACTCCAAGAACTAACAATCTAGCAGAGGGAAAAGGCTTTGTAAATAAATAACTTCATTCCTTAAATACAAAGGTCATTAACCTTTTTGTTGAACATTAAACAAAAAGATCATTTATGAGAATAATTTAAATTGATATTATTGATAAAATTATGGGTAGATATATAAGTGGATAATCATACAAATGGTTCAGACATATATGCAATTGAGGATTATTTAAAGTAATAATCATAATAGCAATTATAGCATAATAGCATAATTATAATGTAATTTGTAGGCATGAAGCATGAATCTAGTGCTTACTTATATTAGCTATAACTTAAACTCCATACAATCCTAATAGGGTAGATATTGCTCCTAACCAGTTTTTGTAGATGAGGAAACTGAAGCACAGAGAGGTTAAGTAACTTGTATATGGCCATATAACTAGTAAATAGTCCAAGTTGGGATTTGGAACCAGGCCACGTAGTTTTAGTGTCCATGTCCCTAATCACCAGTCCATTTCTTTCTAAGGAATTGTTGGGTCATTTTTTGATCTGATTAGATTGCTGTATCATCCCATATCTCTGTTCTGTTTCGTATGATTCCTTATCCTATTTTATGTTGTTTCACATCACACTGCCTTTATGCACTTCTGCTGCCAAAATTAACCACTCTCCCTCTGCAAGTAGCCCAATGTCAATCATTTCTAAGACATTGCTGTCTTATGCTGTAAAATCTTATAAACTTAATCTGCTTCTGTACTGTCCTCTTCCATTCTTTATGTACTGCTTCGTAATCTGTGCTTTTCTTCAAAATTGTTCCAGTACATTTTTATTTCCGTATTTTTACTTCAAGAATTCCAACTATAGCAAGTGATGTATTATGCATTCCTGTGAGCTTTGTTGATGTTAGTGCTGTCAAGTCCAACTCTTAGTGACCCTGTGTACAGCAGAGCAGAACTCTACCCAGTCTTTTTGTGCCAGCCTGTCACCTTCTGGTGCGGTATCAGACAATGCTCCATTGCTATTCATAGGGGCTTTCATGGCCAATTTTTTCAGAAGTGAGTGGCCAGTTCCTTCTTAGCCTGTCTTTGTCTGGAAGCTCTGCTGATACCTGTCCACCATGGGTGACTCTGATGGTTATTTGAAATACTGGTGGCATAGCTTTCAGTGTAACAGCAACACACAGCCATCACAGTATGACAACCAACAGATGGGTGGTGTGGTTCCCTAACCAGGAAACAACCCAGGCCACTGAGGTAAGAGCACTGAATCTTAACTACTAGACCGCCAGGGCTGGCTATGAGCTATGCCCTAAATAATTGTCTGTGACTCCTTATCTCCCTTAGTCTTTACAAAAGGCTTGAAAGCTAAGGCATTATTTACATTTTGCAGTTGTTTTAAAGGTTCACTATTTGCCCAAGGTCACAATTCTAATAAGTGGTTGAGTTGGGATTTAAAGCCCCCAATTCTAATTCCAGGATCTTAACTACTGCAGTTTACTGTGCCGTTAGAAAGACTGATCTCCCAAGTTAGAACATAAGTTCTGTCTCTCTGGTGCTGCTTGTCCTTTTGCATTAAACTGTCTCCTCGCCATAGCAAAGTGGCCAACTATCAAAGGAAATCAGCCGTTCTACCCCTTGGGCCAGGAAGAACAGCAAAAATGCTTTCTTAGGGTTTTGCTTTTGCTATTTATTGTCTACTGAAGGATAGTTACATCACTAGCAAAGATGCTCATTTTTAAAAATTGGCAGCATACCCCTCATTAGTAAATTTTCTCAGATATGAGTTGCTGAGATATCTTTATTTATAGCAACAACTTGGTATTTTATAAATATATGTATTTCTTCATTATCAAAATATATCATATAACTTACCAAATTCAAGTTCCTAGAAGATATAAAAAGAAATACATCAGAAAGCATAAAAGAGAAATTGATTTCTGATCCTGGATTTAGAGAGAGGCCTCTGTTCTACTCTGTTATGTTTCATTTGTCTTTACAACTTCCAAACAAATACGTATTGCAAGAATACTCTTCTTCTGAACAATTTAACTGCCATTAATCTTCCCAGTGTAGAGTAACACGGATAGGCTTCTAGTCAGGTAGGTTAATTTTTTTATGTTACATATGTGTAAATTTTTCTCACAAAGCCTGTCTAGTCCCTGACTCCTCCCTCCCTGGTGGAGGATAGACAGAGATGCGAACTCTTATCTATTACTATAAAAATAGTAAGATCTTATAGAAATCTTTTCCATCATAGGAAACTCAACAAGTACAAGACCAAAGAAAATGAAAGCAGTATGAGGTGGGCCAGCTCACAGGCTTAAACAAAACACAAATATTTTAAAGAAGAGTTAGTGACCCGAATCACTGGATCTTATAGGCGGTAGAGAACTTTAGACTCTCCACTTGTTTCCACCCAAAAGTTATTAGCTAGTGGAGCTAGGTGAAGCTTGCAATAGTTCCTGATGTTTAATGAGCTTCTGAAAAATATAACCAGGAGATCTTATTAGAAATAAAGGATAGTATTAAGGTATAGACACAAAGGAAGTAGCTGGTAGAAACTAACAAAAGTTTCTTAAAGAAAAATTGGAATAGAAAATTGAAAACAGGGGACATGGAAAAAAAAGCCATCAAGTAAATACTTAGCCATGGTAAGCCCTCTGAAAATGCTTGTTGAGTGAAGAATGAAGAATGAATAGTCAGGAGACAGAATGTACATATAGACTAGAAATTAGGTTGTGAAATTGCAACCTGATGCTCATGTGGAGAGCCAGGGACCCTAATCACCTTCTGCACACTGGATTGCAGTGGCTCATTTTTTCATTGTCTAATGAAATGTGTCCTCTGACTCAGGGACTTGATTAAAACATTCAGTCTCATGCATTCAACCACTTAATGATCATATTCACCTTGGGTATCACCCTAAATCCCTCACTTTTTCTCGGTCTCCACATCTACTCTTTCACTTATTCCTCCTGACATCTGCTTTTTACCTATTTCTCCAATCCATCACCTTGTTAGTATTCTTTCAGCCATTGCGTCAGGACCTCATCATTTCTTGCCTGAACTTTTAAAACATCTTCCTATCTGGTTTCCATTTTCCTCAAAAGCCTCCTCTCCAGTGCTCAGAGTGAATATACGAAATATAAACCTTGCCCTGTTACTTCTCCTCCTTCTTACCTTTAGGAGCTACCATTTATCTCTTGAGTAAAATCCAGTGTCTTCATCAAGATATGAAAGGCTCTCCATGATTAGACCTTATGAGCCTGCCTTCCTCTTTTCCTCATTTTCCCCAGTACCCATCATTCACTATATGCACCAACAATATTTTGTTTCTTGAATAAGCTATGCTGTTTTCTGTCTCCCTTCCTTGGTCATCATATATACTAGTCCTCGAATGTCCTTCACTCACATGTTATTCATAATCTTCCTCTGCTATCCCCTTGATCCAATCACAGACATTATGCTTCCCAGAGTCAGCACAAATTTGTTTGCTAACCCTTTTTGTAAAGGTGCCTTAATTTTCAACTTGCTAATGCAAACAGCAAATATTTTAAAATTGGTTGCTTTGAACATACAAAACGTTGAAAAATATGTTCAAAATGTAACAGTACAGATTTTCCCCCTAATTATTACGAATAATTAATATGGCTATGTTCCACAAATTGCTATTTCACCAATTTGCTGTTCTTTTATTTACCATTGTTTCACACGTTAACACTTCATCTTTTCAAGAAAAATCACCATTGTGCAACTGTATACAGCAAAGTATCATCTTCAACTCATTTTAACACCCCAAACAACTGCCACTTACATATATCAAGTGTATAGAATACTGTATTGCAGATTCAGAAGTAAAGGCAGAAGGGGCCAGTGCTAACATGCTTATCACATTTTATCTGTTCAAAGAACAAAGCCATTTATAAAGACTAAATTATATGAATTCGTTTATAACAGTAAAACAAAAGCTTTCTGAAATCTCTCAATTTTAACCACCTAGCCATTACTTTGTAGGAAAAGTAACAATTGAAAAGTTTCTGAACCATATTCACTTATATGCACAAATATGGTAAATTGGAATTTTAGAGAAATATTTGATATACTTATTTTAAGAATAAGGTAAAATTAGTCTCAATCAAAGTATAAACGCATGAATTTTGGAAAAAAAGTAACTTTTCTTGATCCAGAAACTTAACTGTTTGGAATCCTTTTCTTCTTTGCTATGTTCTAATTTTCATATTTTTATTAAACCTTGAAAGAACTGTATGTTGATTTTATTTAAAATCATGAACAGGAAATTTTTAAATTTTTTGCTTATAAATGAAAATGTTCTCTCGTCGTTCATTCAACAAATCCTTTAAATCTTTTCTATTAAGTAAATATAGCAGTAGAAGCATGGATGTATTTCTGAAAGATATTTTTCCCATTAAAATGGCCATCTTTTAGTTCATTTCAACAGCATAGAACTTGCTGAAATGCCACTTGTATTACTTCTGTAAGAAGTAATTCTTTTTTGAAACAATGTAGAAAAGGAGCATATTATGTTGGACCAGTGATAAATTCAATCTGAAGATAGAAAAAGTTTAAACCTTTAGGGAAATTTAATATTTTCAGCTGCCTATAAATTAGAAGGAAAGGCTTAATTGGAATTTTCTAAAATGTAGGGCTGCTAGCAAGAAAAAAAAGTAAAGAATTTCATGTGTTAACTGTGACAACGCCAGCATCTATGCTGCATAATCCTGTCAAGATCCCTACGTATATTACTGCAACTCTTTTAGAGTAATATTGTTCCCACATGAAACAGAGGATTATTCTCTATACCAAAAATTGTATGTCTGTTCATTTGAAATCAAAGCTCAATAAATAATGTAAAAATTGAATATAATAACAAACATTTCTGTTTTTTTTTTACACAAAATAACACAATGCGCATAGTTTCTTTGGACTAAAAATAGAAGTAAAGATCCTTATTTTTCATCCAAGATGCATTATTTTAACATCTGGTTGAAGAGTTTGTGATAGATGACACACTATTATTTGGATAAAATGGTCATGCTATTAAATTTCAAATAATCTTTGTGGTATTAATAAAATATATTGGAAGATGAAAAAGAGAGAAAAAGTTTACTGTAAATTTTGCTAAACATATTTGATGGTATTTTTTTCCCTGTAATCTGTATCCCTCACCTTTTTCTTGGGCTCTATGTCAAATTGTTAATATTTTCATCAGGTTATACCACAAATCCTTAAGCTCAACATCTCCAGATCAAATTCTTTACATTTCACTAAACCTTATTTTCATATTTTCTTTTATTTTCTGGGGTAATGATTCACCATCTACTCTGTTACCTAATCTGGAAAGTTCAGAATCATCTTCCACTCTACCTCCCATCCATTCTTTTTCTCAGTTATGTGTTGAAACAATTCCTTGTCTCAGAAGGAGGAATGTATTCTTATTTCAGCCATTTATTATTTTGTACTTGAATCACTATAGTCTTTATAAAGCATAAATTTGATCATGTAATTCCCTACTTCATTAACACAAACCAGCCAAAAGCCAACCAACCAATTAATAGCAACAAAAAACTTTAATAAATTTCTGTAGATTATATCATGTGAAATTAATTTAGGAAATTAAATTAAATTTATATAATATATAATAAAGTATAAACTTCTTGGTATGCCTTATTGGATCCTTTATAATTTGCCTACTACTTACTTTCAGTGTGTTTACAAAGAAAATGGAAAACAACAGTGAATCTGGCAATTTAATTAAGCAAAAGTCAGGTAAAGAGCTCTACTGAATATTTATTTCCTAACTGCAAGTAGTTAAAGGCATTAACAATTCACCTCTATAGCTCGCAGCACATTTGGCATAGTACCATGGACAGAACAGCTGTTTGATAATGTGTTTGAATTTAACATGTAGTCCAATATCCTTTATTTATATATGATAATCCAAATACTTTGAGAAGTAAAAGAATTTGCCCAAAGTAGATAAAAGAACCAGAACTAGAACTCAAGTCTCTTTAGCATGATAATATATGTGCTGCCTCTTTCTCATAAGAAAAAAGATGACGCAGCTAGTTTTTAACGAGAACTTCACTTTAAAAAGTAGTTCTTGGTTCAGAAAGAAATGTGTGTGATCAAAGACACGAGAATGCCATCTGCTGGTAACTTATGCAAAGCAGCTGTGTTAAATGACCTCTACTGCTAATAGAAGGTAAACCAGAGGGTTGGGGTTGATAATATATAATTTTTCAAGCATAAGATCATATTAAAGGTGAACAATTACAAATATACTACTGTTCGGATAGCTTACCTTGTGAACTAAAACGTTTGTCTTCAAGATGTTTGGCTGCAGTCAAGGAGAGTGTCACGGACAATACAACAGAGACAGTCTCATTGATTATAACTTCCATATAACATACATACACGCATACATGGAACATGATGTAATAATGAAGTAGCACCTGTATACAAATGACAAATAAGTATGTTGGCATGCTTAAAAATATTTCACCCAGAGAAGTGTATAATAAAAAAAATTCATATTCATATATTAAGGTTGTAAACGTGTGACCTAAACACAGAAAATAAAAAGACCCTTTTGTACGTATGTTTAACTTCTTCCTAAATTGCTTTGATACAAAATTACAAGAGCCAGAATTTTGGCAAATATCAATGTCTTGATTTATTCTTGGCTCTGAGCAAATAAGAGATAAGATTCGTCATGAAAAATATTTCCAGATTTTATCTCCAGTATAGATTTCACTAGTTTACTTTGAAGTCACAGTGTTGTGTGATTCCCAAGTCAGGAAGTAAAAAAAAAGAGGAGGAAAGAAGAAATTAGCTAAGAAATATGAAAATATTTTACATGTACTTATAAACAAATGTTTGTTTACATACTTTACCACATATTTGTAATATCAAAATTAATAATTTTACAGTGTATTTCAAATCAAACTAGAATCAATTTATTTAAGAGTTCCATTTGTGGTCTCCTTTCCTTGTGGATGATTGAGGCTTTTCTATTCAGCAGCATGTTTAATGAGAAATAAATGAAAGTATGGCATGGTCCCACCAGTAAGTAAATCTCAAGTTGGCTCCATGTTAATAAATAAATTAGAAAAATCGACGAGGTAATTCAAAGGTGTCCCATGGTAAACTAAAACAGCGATTGCATCTGCTTCTTTAAAAAGAGATATGGGTGACCCCTTAATCAGTCCTCCACTTTTTTCTTATGGACATTCCTGTACTAGCAAAGCCCGTTTGCAGAGGGTACTACTCTGGGGAGAAGTTTGAACAATCACGTCTTCACAAAGGAGAATATTGTCTTGCACTGTGCTTTTAAAAAAAAAGAGATTTTTCCAGTAACAGATGCTGTTGGCAGTACTTCTAAGACCTTTAAATCAAACTAAAACACATTGAAATTAGAACTCTCGGGGGTCCACTGAGCCGTCTCCCTAAAAGAACATCATGGCTCTGGCTATTCCTGCTTAAGCTGGGGAGTAATGCTGGACCTTTTGAAGGAAATAAGACTACAAAATGTAAAAACATCTTAAATTAAAGATTCCTTTTAAAACTCATTGAAATTCAAGAAGAAATAATAAATTAGTAATTTATTTTTTATAAAAATAAATTTATTTATTTTTTATAAAATAGTAATACATTTTTTTATTAGTACAATACCTTATTTCACCCCCAAATAATGCAATATGCACTGTTAGTTTCATGGGCTTCAATTTTCATTAGTAAATATTTAAAATACTTTGTGTTAATGCATGATTTATATTTATATGTAATAGCTTTTAATAGAAGTTATGGATTAAGCCTTTTAGTTATTAATAATTTAACATTTAGGTATAGTGCTAAGGATAAAAAAAGAAAATGAAAACTGACGTATTTCATGTTTTCCTGACAAATAACTGAAATCAAGTGTCTGTCTGAGATCATCTTTGTCTGTCCTTACAGAGAGGAGTGAGCAATCCTACCCGCACCCCAGCTGCTCTTGCAGACTAGAAGACAGACGTTTGCATTCATCTACCTCTGCTAGATAATAAAAGTTTTACTCCTGAAAATTTTGACCCAGAATCTTCATGTTATATTGGTTTTTATTTATGATCATGTCACATTCTCAAAATTTTTAACAAAGCAAATGATAGAATAGTGTCTTACGTGAGGGATGGAAGGTATTTATGGGAAAGCAGCAAGTGCACTGGTTAAAAGTTTAGTATTCGAATTAGATGGCCTGGTTTGGATTTCGATTCTGATACTTATTTGCAATGTGACCTTCATAGGTTACTTTCTTTGCCTCAGTTTCCTTATCTATAACATGTAGTTAATAATAATATCTCATAGTGCTGTGGAAAGGAGCACATTTAAAGTACTTAGAACAGTGCTTGACACATACAACACTAAATAAATAATGGCTATTATTCTGAGAATGATAATTATTACTACAAGATATGATTTTGCTAAAAATAGGGTTTCTTTCAGTCAAAATTTTATTCTGACTAAGAAAATTACAGTGAATAGTGTAAATGTCATTAAGAGGCTGAGCAAATAACATATTTTACAATAATAGTTTGAAAATAAAATCAATTCATAGTTTGCAAATTGAATAGCATAAAGCACTCTATATATTAATCAAATACAAAATGGATATGCTATCACAATATTATGTTCTATCACCATATGCAATTGTTATACAGTAGTCACTCTTTAAACATTGCCAACAAAGATCTAATCATGGGTAGCAACCAAATAGAATTTGTAAGATTTGTTCTATATAATTCAATGCAATGTAAATTTTATGACTTTTCCATTGGATCTTTCTTTATCAGTCTAAAACCTGAGTTCTGATTCTAGTAGAGAATTTTATAAGACATATTATAACTAATTGCAATGAAGATATCACTGACCTTTCTGTTGTACAGGGAGCTTCCTTCAGGATGGGCCATCCAAGACATGTGACATATCTGCCGTTTAATATAATGGGCAAAGCCTCCTTTATCTCACAGCTGTTTACTTCATTCATTCTGTCCTCCTTCGTGAAAATCAGAACCAATAGGGATTTTGATTAATTCCCTCAGTTGTATATTTAGACCTTTGTTACTAACTTGCCTTAAACAAATATAGCCACAAGATAGATAGATAGATAGATAGATAGATATCTACAATAATCATGTGCATTTGAAGTTACAAGTTTTTCTCCTTCTATAATAATCTCTTTAAGTAAAACATCTTTTCTTAAACTTTAATGGAAAAAGATAAGCAAAAAAATTATTGAGACACTCTGATCAAAAACCTTCCATAGACCAGTGTGACACATTATTATCAATTATGTTAATCTACTAAAATATTGCTACATTTTTGAAGTTGAAGTAAATGGGGCTGGTGGTCAAAATATAAGATGCATCTAAAATGTGAAATCAAAAATAGACTAAAGTTGGGGCTGGCCCCGTGGCCGAGTGGTTAAGTTCGCGCACTCCGCTGCAGGCGGCCCAGTGTTTCGTTGGTTCGAATCCTGGGCGCGGACATGGCACTGCTCATCAAACCACGCTGAGGCAGCGTCCCACATGCCACAACTAGAAGAACCCACAACGAAGAATATACAACTATGTACCGGGGGGCTTTGGGGAGAAAAAGGAAATAATAAAATCTTAAAAAAAAAAAAATAGACTAAAGTTTCAAGGCACCATTTCCACAATTCAAAGAAAAAAAACTGAATTTTGCATTCCATTGTAGCATATGTACAATTTGGGACATGATGCCAAGGCAATTATGTTATTAACTAATTGTTTTCTAAGAAAAGCAGATGGTAAAATAAATTATGTTCTAGGGAATTTTTCTTAGACTTCCTATTTCTGGAGAGTGTTCTTCCATGAAGAATTAAAACAGATTTAGTGAAAGGGCTTCCATATTAATTCACTTGAGGGAGAAATGTCTCCCTGTCTCCACAATATCACCAGTGAAATCTTGCTCTTCCGAATTTGTTCCTTTGAGTAACAATTTAATCTTTAAAATACTCCTATTAGGAACACCTGATGATAGTTTTAAGTTATCAGTTTTATTTGGGTACTAGAGAAAGAGAAAGCTCTGCAGCTGCTCCGGACACCTGTTGGGAGCCAGCTGTTGCAAGTTAGATGGGCTGCTCCAAAGTATGCATTGAGTATATACTCAGAAAAAGTGACCAATATGTTATACCCCTCTTTTCACATTATCAGAACACATAGCTTCGAAAAACAGAGGGATGAAAGTGGCACTCTTCACTATTATACCTAATAAGCCACTCACAAAATATTTGTCTCTAATCTCCACAACTTTGGTCTCTGGTAGTTTAGAGATCTTACTTCCTAAGAGAGCAAAAATTCCACTAGGGTATGCAGCAACAATTCTGTTTTCCTAAAGGCTGAGATTGTTCCCTGGCCACATTGAGCTTCTCAAGCTGCTCCATCAACAGGTAATAAGGAATTTACTATATCGGCTGGGGTAATGGATCCTGATTATCAATGAGAAATAGAGTTGCTGGTATACTTTGGGATCAAGAAAGAGTATGTGTGGAAATTGGTAGATTTTGCAGACTGCCAATGAATACTTTCATGTGCAGAAATAAATTAATGGAAAAATTACAGCATTCTAGTACTGATAGGTTCATAAATGACTCAGACACTTCATCAATGAAGCTTTGGGCCTCACCATGACCAGCTGAAGTGGTGGCCAAAGGCAAAATATGAAATGGTTGGTGAAAAAAGAAATTATACACACCAAAAATGGCTTTGTGACCAGTTGCAGAAAGAAAAGAGTACAATAGCTATCAGTATTTTCCTCCTGGCTTTGTTATGGACATATTTTCATGGATATACTAATTCATGTTCTTTCTTTTCCTCTTCCTCTATTTTATATGACATGTTGTGGTGGTGCAGCTTGTCAAATAGGATTTAAGTTGCAGGATGTCAAGGGCATTGTGACTGAGCTAGGTGATGGGAAGTAACAGCAATTGCTGAGAATGTGTATCTGTCCTGTGGAGGAGAGGGTAAACGTGTCTTCATCTGTACAAAGGGAGACTCCCCTGTTCACTACTGATTTCTCCAATGGGAAGCACTCGTGAGATTTTTAAGGCAAAAGAGAAACAGAGCTGCTGTTTCTCAACAGGAAAATGGGTTCAGGATCTTCATCAAATGTAGTTTTGCCAGAAGTTTCAGGACTTTCTCCCTACAAATTGCCTACTTTGAAGTTATACAGAGAAGCAATTCCCTATGATTCTTATACTTTCTGATTTCCTGAATACTAGAAGCCACTTCTGTCCTGACCATTATTCTTCAAGATCTTCTCTGGTTTTGTAAATTTTTAATTTCCTGAATTAATCCTTCTTGTCTAAATGACAGACAAGTTTCTGTTTTCCCATTAGAACTTTGTTTGATACAGTGGTAATTTCTATATTTTCTCCTAGCAAATACTTGAAATTACTGCTCTGAGAAAAAAGAAAGCTTTGATGGTTTTCTCCAGATCAAGGTTTGACTTCTCAACATATCCATATCTGTAAAATCTCAGCTTCTTCCCATTCTTTGGATAAAATTGTAGCTTTGTGTATTTTAAAAGATCTAAAGTGATTTTTATCTCCACTAATATAATAGCTCCCACCATGAGAGAGGGAGACTAGCCTTGATTACATCCTGATTTGTAGCTCTGTTCAACATTTTCTTCTTTTTGAATTGGGTCCCTCAACCACTTTGTACCGTGTAGTATCCTGAGAGAACAAAGAATCCTCAGTGCTCATATAATCTGTCAAATACCAGTATGTATACTTTCCATTGCTCGAGTCTGGCCTACTTTCCAACAGCTTTCTATCAAGTTTGCGGTACTTCCTGTGTGCACCTTGCATTATTCATCAAACTTTTCTCTTATTCAGCCTTCATTCAGCCACACAGGCCCATTCTTCTTCCCAAAACTCCTTTAATATTTCAAGATAAATTGTGACACTTTATATTCACTTCTTTTCTTCATAAAGACCACAAAGACATAAGCAATTCAGCCAATTAAAAACTAGATGACTCCTAAGCACAAAGAGAGCTGGAATAGGGAATGGAACTCTGAGGTTTAGTGTCCTTAAAACTCCTTATGTATTTGGTGAGCAAACTCTTTGCTGGTACTATGTAAAGTTGACAAGGTGTAGAGCTTATACAGACATTTCTTACAATAACTCCTAACAGCAGTTTAACAGCTCTGCTCACATTCTGTATAGGTCTCCTCTAATGCTTCCCTGTTGTTCTTTCTACTAACAGGTCATTTATAAAACCATTTAAAGCATGTTAGACATTCAGGAAGAATTCTTGATATATAGAGGCCCTTGAGCTGTTTCTGGTCACCAGTTTTCCCAGATAAATTAGGAAGACCTTTTCTTCCCAATTTAATTCAATTTAATTTAACAATATTGCCTAAGTATCAACCATGGACTTGTCATGTAATTAAGTTCATCCTTTCCAGAAGTAGAAAGGGAAATATATACCTCATATAAAATGTCTTATTTTAATTTTATTTAGTCTTTATTTGTAAAAATGAGTTATTTTAACTATAAAAGCAATACATGTGCCATAAAAAATAAAAACTAAAGAGGAAAATATCTGTGTCCTGCATTCATCTCCAATATTTTGTCCAAAAAGTAACATTTTATCACTTAATGTTTTTATTTTTATAGCACTTACCACCATAACTCTACACCTAAACCTACACCTCTACTTCTTATTGATTTATCAAACTTACATAGTATCTTTTTGATATCAACAATGAAAACTATGAAATTATTGTCCTTACGTTACTTCTCCTCTATCCTAGTCACTCCATTTTCCAACTAAAGTAGGTGTATCAATATTTTAGCTTTTTATTATTACATACAGTACTTAAATATTTATTTTTAAACTTACGTTTATTAAGGAATAAACATACATGGTAGCAAGAACTGGAGAGTTTACGATAAAAAGAAGTAGTCTTTCCTTCTTACCCTACAGGGAACATTTGAAAGTGTTTTCATTTTGAGTTCTTTTGAGGTTGTTACTTCAACAACTCTAGATAATAAATATATGCCTCTATTTTTTATGCATTTTTAGACTATATATTGACTCTAAAAAAATTAGAATGTCACTAACTCACATTGTCTTCTTTTTTTTGTCTCTTAATGTTTTTGTTCTTTACTTTTGCTATTGGTTAGCTTCTTAATTTTAGAATGCATGTTTAAGATCTAAATTTAAGGTTTCAACAAACTGATGGTATCTAAGGACTTCTCACTTTGCAATATGGTAACATTGTTTCTCCAACCCTTTTCTCCACATTTTGTCTCTGAAGCACCTCCAGTTTTTCTGTCAGCTACACTTTTTCGTTGTCAAGCTATCAGTTGGATATATGAGTCTGGAGTTAAGAGAGACACTGGGATAAAGATATAAACTTGAGACTATTCATCATATGGATGATATTTAAAGTATAAGGTTAATGAAATTGCCAAGGGAGTAAGTATAAATTGCAAATGATAAAAAGGATCAAGGGCTGAGAGGAGACACTCTAATTAAGGTCAGAAAGGAGACTTAGGAGAGACCAGTGAGGCAGGAGAAAAACCTAAAGAGTACAGGGCCCTTGCAGACCGGCCCGTGGCTGAGCGATTAAGTTCGAGCACTCCACTTCCGCGGCTCAGGGTTTTACCGGTTCAGATTCTGAGTGCCGACCTAGCTCTGCTCATCAAGCCATGCTGAGGTGGTATCCCACTAAAATATACAACTGTGTACCGGGGGGCTTTGGGGAGAAGAAAAAAAGGTCCTCATCACAAGAAAAATAATTAGGAAAAATAAAAGGATGCAGTGCCCTGGAAGCCAATGAAGAAAGTGTTTCAAATAGAAGGAGGTGATCAACAGGGCTATATAGCATGGTAGGACAATAAGAAAAGGACTAAGACTTTATCGATGAATTTTATAAGATGAAAGGCATTGGTGTTTATTACAACAGCATCCATAGAGTTATTGGGGGAGAGGCTGATTTGAGGGGTTTTAAGAGAGAAAGAGAGGTAAAGAATTGAAGACATGGATTATTGAACATTCATTCAGAAGATTTGCTGCAAAATAGGGTAAAGAAATATAGTAGTAGCTAGTGGGGGAAACAAATCAAGAGAAGTATTATTTTAAAGATCAGATAACCAAAAGTATTTCTGAACCATGATGAATAGGAGCATACAGAGTGAAAAAAAATTATGATATAGGAGAGAGAACAGCTGGAGTGATGTCCTTGATTAGAAAAAAAACATAGAGGATCTAGTGCTCAAGTGGAAAGGTGGCTTTAGATGGGAACTTAAAGGTGGATAAGGAGAATGATGGAAGTCTGTGAAAATTTATTTCTGATTAATTTGGATTTCTCAGTGAAGTAGGAAACAAGATTAGCACCTTGTGACTTTGTAATGCAGGTGAGAGGAGAAAATGTTAAAATAGTCATCCAGGAGACTATAGATCCATATCATTATTGCCCATAGATTACAAGTACTCTCGGTCTGAAGCGAGATTTCCTTTCTATTAAAAAAAAAAAAAAAAAAAAAAAAAGAGGGGCCGGCCTGGTGGCACAGTGGTTAAGTTTGCACATTCTGCTTCAGCAGCCTGGGGTTCCCTGGTTCTGATCCTGGGTGCCGACTGATGCATCACTTGTCAGGCCATGCTATGTTCGGCGTCCCACATGAAATAGAGGAAGATGGGCATGGGTGTTAGCTCAGGGCCGGTCTTCTTCAGCAAAAAAGAGGAGGATTGGCGGCAGATGTTAGCTCAGGGCTAATCTTCCTCAAAAAATAAAAAAAAGGAAAAAAACTAAACCACTCAGTTTGGAACAATATAGTATTTTGAATAGACATTTTACAATTTAAAAATAAAAGCCATAAGAATATTTGCCAACAGAAAAGAAAATTAAAATTACATGTGAAGATCTCAACACCTCACACACAGATTATAAGGCTTAATTGATGGGCGTATAGCTCAAGTGTCAGTAATTTTTACCCAGAATAATAGATTTTTTTGTTAAAAATGAGGAGACAGGTTATATGCATAAATTCACATGTGCTTGGAGAAAGATAGAACATTTTTAGTAAACATCAGAATCATCCTGTCTTTTCATACAAAGCTACTACCACATTTATTGGCCTTCTATCACTAGAGCTGTGTTTTGACTCGTTTTTGTGATAGAAGAAATTGAATTGTTTTGCACTACATGATTTGAACCCTGCCATTGGCCCTCCAACCTCATCTCTTACTACTTTGCCTCTGGATCCTTCTGGTCCAGCCACACTGGCCTTTTTGCTGTTTCATAAACACACCAGACATCTACACACCTTAAATGTTTGTACTGAACTCTGCTGTCAACCTGCATATATAGTTGTTTCATGTACTTTCACTTTTAAAATTTTTACTGACTATCATAAAGGAAGCACCTGTGCTCTCATTTTCTGCGTTATTTTACTTCACAGAACTTATCACCATCAAGAATTGTATATTTCCCTTGTTTATTTGTGTATAAACTTTCTCCTCCCATTTGATGCATTTTTGTATTCTCAGCACCAAGAATGTTTTACCCATACTTGATATTCAATAAAATTATAGAATTGAGAAAATAAAATAAAAAACTTAGGTACTCAAATATAATTATATTTCTTTTTCTCATGCTTCCTGGAAAACTGACTCAACAACTACTAATTCCTTTCTCAACATCACAGTAGGCTGTTCTTGAGCCATGCTAGTCTATGATTGGATTTTGTTTTCTTTTTGTAACAGAGATGGTCCTCTGTGCATCTGCTCATGTGCTTGCAGAGAGCTCATTTTTGGTATCTTCTTTATGAATTGTACTGTCAGGAATTTTGTTTCATTCAACATACTTGCAAATTGCTTATGAATAATTATTAGTGGGTATTTTCATTCCTTTCTGTTTCCGATGCACGGTAGCTTATTGCCTGGCCCTCTGCCCTGAGTGCACTCTAGTCTTCTTTGTGTAGCAGTCTGCTATACTTCTGCTCTGCGACTATCAGAGAAAGAGTTTAGTCTTCTTTTGGTAGGCAGAAAACTCCCAGTAGGGTCTGAGTTTTTAATAATCAGAGCTGCAAGCGGATCCATCCATCCTCTTGTTTGAATCAAAGGCAGCATGATTCATACATCAAACCACTCAATAACCACCCTCCCCAACCCCAACTTCAGAAACAGAGGCATTTCACTGTCCCTCAATCACATAGGCTGTGGTGCTACACAATAATACTTATTTATTCAATGAAAGTACTACTGGTGTCTTCCTTTTGTCCCAAGGACTAATTCTAACTTTTAAAATGATCTTTTGTTATCGTTAGTTTTGCTATTTCTTCCAAAAATCTTCAAGACGCTTATCCAAGGGAAAAGAACTAGAGAAAGGTAAGGACCTCCGGTTTCTAGTGCAAATTTTGAATTGGAGTCACGTGCTTTCTCCCTCCCTCTTTTGATTTGCAATAAATTCCTGCAAAATCACCCTCAAAGAGGATGTGTGTATTAAACTGCTCCGCTGTAACCATCATTATATTTATACTGCTGTTTACTTTAGATGTCTTGGTAATAGAACTAATATTTATTCATCTTACAAAGATTGATAGTGGAAATAGATACTCCCTTCACTTCACTTCATAACTTCCATCATATATTTAATTCTGTTCTGGTTGCTACTTATTGGAGCATATTTACGTTATTTGCATCTACAAGTTAAAGAAAAATAGCTATTTTTTATTTAAAATATAATTGACAAAACAATTCATTTTAAAACTTTTACTAATAACTATGTGATAAATAGAAATCATGACTCATTAGAAACTCATCTTGACTGTAATATTTGGCTTCAATATCAAGCCCAGTACGTTTCATTAATAAAGTATTTTACACTATTTAGTTAATTTATGTATTTTCTTTCAGACTAACTTTAAGATTATAACTTTTTTCCAAGCAAACTACCAACTATTTTAAAGGGTTTTTTTTTTTTCTATTTCTTTTTAGTAAAAAGACTGTGAAGTTATAATCTGCTCCAATCCTGCCATTAATTCAGGTGTCATTCAT
Source organism: Equus caballus (assembly GCF_041296265.1). Lineage (NCBI taxonomy): Eukaryota > Metazoa > Chordata > Mammalia > Perissodactyla > Equidae > Equus > Equus caballus. Next base: position 72,025,850 of record NC_091692.1, on the reverse strand, counting down.
TGGAAATTATTTTTGACAAGAGCTGGGAATTTGTCTTTTTAACATATAGCAGTGTCTGTAGTAGTCAGTAAATATTCATTGAATGAATAATTTTCTAGGCAAACTCAACACTCTGTGTCTTAATTTCCTTTTCTTTAAAAAGGAGGAGTTGAATTGGGATATCCAGAATTAGCATTCAAGATTTTGTCTGGTAAAATCATAAAAGTAGTCTAAGAATCAATTCTTGGACCAAACAACTGAGAAATAGATTTTTAGAATTCTACTTCCCTATATAATCAAGTATAGATAATTAAATTAGTTTAATACCAATGAAAATGAACTTATATCTGCGTTTGGTTTCTATTAGTCATTTTAGTTGGAAGACAGATACACACTTGCAAAATAGTTGTATATATTTAATAGATCATAAATTAAAATATTACCTGACTACAAATTCCAAAGCCTTTGATCTTTAAAATTTTCTTTTCGTTTAGTGTCCTAAAATACAGGTCTATCTAGGAGAATAAAAGTTTTCCAGGAGAAAAATCCAGAACCTTGAAAATTATGTTGTTCTTCATTCTCCATCGTTATGACCTAATGATGTTATTTTTGGTCAAAATATCACTGCTGATATGTTTGTCTTTTCTGAATTATAAAAAGCACATTAAGATTCCTCAGGCTAGAGATTTTATTCTTTGAACTGTTCACAGTGCCGCTGGCCACACTTAGAATTTAGATTGCAAAGGAATAGTCAATCTTTCACTTAATAGTACTCAGCCTATTGAATATTTAATTATTTTCCTTAAAATGGTAAACAATTGGAAATACTTTTCCCCCAAAGGGGCAACATTCTTTTTCTATTCTCCTGTGAAGCTAATATGTTTTAATTGCAGTACTTACTATTAACAAAGAAGATTGAACATGTTTTGTCACTTACTTCCTATTTATTTGTAAAATGTTACTACAGAAGAACACAAAATTGAATGGCTATATGTAACACACTCATTAAAAGAAGTAGTGTAGCCGAGGGCAATAGTAGTGCTTATGAGCATGAACTACATAGTCAAGCGGCTCTATTTCTATGTTCTATTTCTTGATTCACCTCTACTAAAGATCAATGTAAACCTCAATTCTTTCAGCTTTAAAACTGGATAAATGCAGGATCTATTTCATACGGTTGTTATAAAAATAAAATGAGCTAATATATATAAAATGCATAGCAAAATTCTCAGGAATATTGAGTACATAAGTATTATTTCTCATTATTATTATTATATATTATTGATTGATATTTATACAATCAATAAAATGGCTATTCTCAAAGAACACTGCTTTTAGTTACATTATGGAAACACATGTTTATAAAACAGTGCAAAACTCATTTTTGGGTTAATACATTAATTATAGACTTTCTGGTAAGTTGGGAATGGTGGCTGAGTTGCTAAAATAAGAATTTTAAAAGGTGGGAGGGCAGATGATTAAACATTTAGGCAACTGACTTAGGAAAAAAAATTTTAAAAATATATACACATACAACTTATAAAACCTTGAGAGGAAAATATTTTGATGACAACTTATTCATTATAGTTAGCATCATTCAAATTATTAATGATATGTTTATTCTCTGGTTCTTGATGAAGATTAAACAATTATATCCTTAGTTCAAATTATAAAACAATTACTGGCATAGGTAAAGGAGTTGAAATTTTGTATAAAAAAATTTACCATCCAAATACAGTAGAAGTTAGATCCTGAAATTAGATCCATGTGACTCTATGTAGAAATGTAGAACTGAGTAGAGTGATTCATTTGATGGATGAATGATTAATGGTATAATGTCAACGGACTCCCATCTTGACATTTATTTTGTTTGGTCTTCCATTCAATCAAAGATTAAACTTTGAGAAATCTTTGGACCATCCTTTCCTTTCTATTAGTCAGTGATTATTGTTTCTCTTTTGTAATGTTTCACTTTTTTTTCTCTTTTTTCACATTTCTGTGACAACTAAAGTGTTTTTCTCGAACAGAGCTGTCTTTCTGTGCTGGACAAAAATATATGCGTGTCCTGAACATGCTAATGTAACGGCACTCATTCTGTTAGATATTTTTTAAGTGTTTTCTGAACATTTAGTAAATGTGCGAAGAAACTGACTTTTACTTACCCAGTATAAATTTTACGCCACAAACTTATGTGCAGGAAATGTTATGTTAGTTTTCAAAAAATCAACTTTCATTTTCACCTGCTCAGTGGCCAGAAAATTCTATTTGTCATTATTAGGTATTCTTCTCTATTGTTCCGTCCTTCTCAGGGTTGTGTGAAGATACTGGAAAGCTTTCTTGGTTTAGAATATTTGTGGAGGGCAATATGTATTTGTTCCACATGTTTTAGTCAGCATTAACGTATTTGTTATATAAGTTAATATGCCATTTATATCAGAATTGTTATAATGCCATTCTTTAAACAGAGACAGCTTTGCTGAGGCAAATCGTTTGAGCTCAGTTTAAGCATCCTAAGTATGACACATACCCGTTTTCTCTGAGATCTAGTTGTCTCCACATGGTCCCGAAGACATCTTTGACTCTTTCTCTCTCCTTCAGGATCAGTTGCCTTTTTAGTCTTAAAATTAATATCTTGCACTATTTTCCAGTTCCCCTTTATAGCATAACTCCTCAGAAAAAATATTTTCTATATTTGATATCACCATACCCCCTTCCACTGTTTCAATTAGGATTTCTCCCACACTGCTTCATTGAAACTACTTCCTTCAAAGTCATCATTGATCATCACGTTCCCAAATCCAACTATAGTTTGTTGGTCCTTGTCTTGCTTTTCCTCTCAGCACGATTTGACACAATTGATGATTCCTTCTTTCTTGAAATATTTTTGGTTTTTAATTTTGTTTTTAAATTGTCAAATTGCATTTTGTTTCTAGAGACTGTCCTAACTTTCTCATAGCATTACTGACAGTCTTTTAAGTTTTCCTTTAATGAAACCTCTTCTTTTCAACTTCTAAATACTGGAGGAATGCAGGATTTTCCCTTTTTCTGTACTATATATCTAGTACCATTAAATACTATGCATTGGTTGTTAAACTCCAAATGTGTCTCCTTAGCTCCAATATTTCCCCTAAACTTCAGGCTCTCATATCCAGCTCTCTACTGAGCACCTCCACTTTGGTATTTAATGTGTGTCTTATGATCCAAACTATCTGATCTGAACTATCATTTTTTCATTCAACACTTGCTTCACTCCATCTGTTGATCAGGCCAAATTTCCTGAAATTTTTCTTGATTCCTCTTTTTCTTTCACACTCCATGTCTAATCCATCAGGAAAAATTGATGATGCAGGAGAGAGAGGTCAAATTTATGGAGTTATGTCCTTGAGTAGATGACAGGATATATGATCCCATATACAGGTTGAGTGATTGGCCTCAGATAGAAGCAGGAGCAATTTATCCATCACGAAAGGAAGGAAGAGAGAGTAAATATGGCAGACACAAGTAGGTTGATGGATTTGGTGGTTAGCAGATATGGAATTTATTTTCTGGCAGTGGCATACCAAGGGCAGAGTAGTGGGAGAGATGGTGGTATGGGCATTGCCTACAAAAAACTTAAAAACAATAAATCCAACTAAAAGTTATTCTGGCTTTTTTTTTTTTTTTTTTTAATTTTCACCAGGTGCTGGCAGTTCTAAGCAATGTCAGTGAAAATAAATTCTTTTAAAAAATATATCTTTGGTCTAAGTTTTGAGTCAGAGTTTGGCAACCTTTTTCTGTAAATAAACATAGTAAGTATTTTAGGGTTTGCAAACCATAGACAACATATTAATGAATGAGCATGGATGTATCTTAACAAAACTTTATTTACAAAAAAAGGTGGGAGACTAAATTTGGCCCGTGGGCCATAGTTACTAACTTCTGTTTTAAGCAACTGACTGCAACAGGAACAGACTCCCTCCCATTGTTCTGACCTTAGTAGTAGTGTCATTGCCTTCTGGTTGTTGTTGTTTGCTCAGTGATAAAGTAAAATTATATAAGAGTGAGAAAGAGGAGAAGGTATAGAAAATCTGGAGAGAAGAGCTAGAGAGGAAGGAGTTATGGAAGAGGATGAGAAGGTGAATATACCAGGAAAATATATGCTTACCTATTAGTACTAAAGGCCCTCTTATGTTTATTGGTTGTAAACTTCAGCTGTAAGGGGCAGTTAGAATAATTTAAAGTGTGTCTTCAGGCACATTTTGCTGAGTAGGTCCCTCTTGAAGTATACTGAAATGTGAATTTAACCAAGGCTAGGATTTTTCCAGAAAAGAAGGATGGAGCAAGATACAGACAAAGAAGTTGAGGAAGTGTGCAAAGAAATGATCATAATGATCAATCTGAAATGAAGGAAATTAAAGGACATTGTAGACATGATGGACCAGAGAGAATGACCTAGAAAGATAAAAAATAATTTTTAGAGTAGGATTAAGAAATTGAAATTAAATATATATGAAATATATATATTTCATTTCATATATATACATTAAATTATTATATATCTATATCTATATCTCTCTCTATATATGTAAAACAGTCTTGCATTTGACCAGGGAAATGAATGACTGAGATAGAATGGAAGACAGAATCTTTAGAAGTGAGGATTTTGAAAGGTTCTTGGGTCAAATATCCATATGGATATGGAAGTTGCCTCGAAGGATGACTGGAAATGTGTTGGCAAAAAAAAGAAAAAACAAGAACAAAAGAACTGAGAGGAGTGACTGGAAACTTGATAGTTACAATGAGGAGAAGTAGCTGGTGGTGGGGACAAATGTCATGTGCTGCAAAGGAATCTCTACCCTCCAAGTCTTTTCCTCCCTTCTTCCAATCCCAGGGCAGTGTAATATAAGCTCTTCTGTTGATTTATGTTTTCACACATAAAAGCCAGGGGCAAAGGTTTATCTTTAGATGGCTTTTCTTTACAGCTTTGCCCACAAAAGACCCTAGGGTAATAGAATGTAAAATATACAAATGTGTTAGAGAGGAATCATTCTAAAATAAGTACTATACAATCATGTATGGCTTAATGACAGATACGTTCTGAGAAATATATCATTAGCCGATTTTGTCATTGTGCAAACATCATAGAGTATGCTTACACCAACTTAGATGGTATAGCTTACTACACACTTAGGCTACATGGTACTAATCTTATGGAACCAGCATCATATATGTGGTCCATTGTTGACTGAAACATCGTTATGAGGCACATGACTTTATATGATTATTCTGTTAGATTATTAATAAAACTTCCATAAAGGAAGAGATACTTATATCAGACTGGTTAAGTGTAAGAGCAAGACACTCTAAATATTTTAAGGAGAAAGGATTTTAATACAGTAAGTTAAGTGCTTTCAAATTTGTAGACAAGCTGGAATGGCAGGCTGGATATAGTCCCTCAGGGACGAGAGCCAGAATACTACATGGGTGGGTACTAACTCTACCACAATCAAGAAGTTAGGAAATTAAGCGGCCTCTCTGAAACCAGCAAGGACAAAGACAAACCACTGTAGTTAAGATCAAGTGACCAGGATGCCAACGCCAGGAAGCTACTTCCATTGCAATTGCTTTTCCAACATCCATAAAACTGAAGATTGATTACTGTAATAATACTGGGAGATGGAGGGGAACCCATATCCCTAAAACTTTTATTTGGCAGCAGAAAAAATCAGCCAAAAGCATCAGGAGATTGATCTTTTAATTCTTCCAAATATCCTGAGGATACATCTAATTGGTACAATCTAATTAGCATACAGAATTATAGCTGCAAGGGAATCTGGTAAATATAGTATTTGCCTTTCTGGATTCTGCTGTACTGAAAAGGTGAATTGTAAGTTTGTGGGACTAAACACTTAATGTCAGTTGACTGTATCAATGCACATTTATTTTCCCTGGGGAAAGCAAAATGATTATTAAGGAAAAAAATGGCAAAATTTTCCTGTAGTTCTTATTCCTTACTTATTTTTGTTTTGTGACTTTGGAACTAAACGCATTTTGAGAAGTCATATTAAGGCATTCATTATAAAATAAAGGCCCTACATTATCTAGAGGCATTTTGTTTACTAATTATTACAGGCATATTTCCTAAGGACTATGAACTTTTTCAATAGTAAATGAAAATATTTGAAGACTGTAAAAAATAAAAACAACTCCAAAATACCAAAAAGAAAACTTAGAATTGGCATTAATAAATTTTTATTTGGATATCTACACAGACTTATTTTATAACAACTTCATTGATTATTCAATTTAACATTCAAGAAAGGTTTATTACTATGGAAGCAATATATTGGTTAAACTGTTTATTTCCCAAGCATTCCTGAGTATACATGATAATTTTGGAGAAATCGTATACAACAGTAATAAAGTGTAAACTATAAAAAAAAGCCAAAATCACTGTTATACAAATCCTACCTTTAATGGAAAAAACATGCATAAAATATGTTCTTGTGTATTATTTTTATAATCTGAAATAAATGGTATATGGTTGAGACTATTTTTTCCTTTTAAAGAAACACAAGCCATGGCGGCCCTGGCGTAGTGGTTAAATTCATGTGCTCCACTTCAGCGGCCCAGGGTTCACCAGTTCGGATCCTGGGTGAGGACGTATGCAGTGCTTATCAAGCCATGCTGTGGCAGGCATCTCACATATAAAGTAGAGGAAGATGGGTATGGGTATTAGCTCAGGGCCAATCTTCCTCAGTAAAAAGAGGAGGATTGGTGGTGGATGTTAGCTCAGAGCTAATCTTCCTCAAAAAAAAGAGAAGAAACATAAGCATACTACCAAATTAAACCAATTTACAATTCATCAATTTGTTCCAGGTATGTTTTGCAGCAGCTGACTAGGCTCACCTCTAACAGCTGTGCTCACTTTTGCTCCAACCTCTTGCACTCCATCCCCCCTCTGACACCAGACACACCATCTTCAGAGTTATATTTCTAAATTGGAGCTGTGGCCAGGTCACTTCCCTGCTTAAAAACCTTGAATAACTTCATAATGTGACCAGGATAAAGGTCCAGCTTCTTAGTGTGACCCCCTGAATTATTTTCTCCAGCTAGACCAGCCTGCACCCTTTCCTGCACTACTCCTTCCCCATTCCTGTCTGTATCCTTCTGTTTGTGATACTACCTGCCCTTGGAAAGCTGTCTTCTTTCTAACTTGGCTGACTATTCTTCACCCTTTAAAGCACTGAATTCTGTGAAGTTTTATCTCATCGTCTGTACTCAAGGTCATCTCTACATTTTATTTGGTAATTAAACATAAAAAACCCATGGTATAGATGGTATAGAAAACATAATTCCTGTACTTAAGGGAGTTCTTTTCTCCCTTTTATTTACCCATTTGAAATTATGATTTACTGTCATAATTTTTAAATAAATAATTATGATAATTTAATCAATCAAAATAGGTATTTTATTTTATTTTATTTTTTAAAGATTGGCACCTGAGCTGACAACTGTTGCCAATCTTTTTTTTTTTTTTCCTGCTTTTTCTCCCCGAATCCTCCCAGTACGTAGTTGTATATCTTAGTTGTGGGTCCTTCTAGTTGTGGCATGTGGGACGCCACCTCACTGTGGCCTGATGAGCAGTGCCATGTCCGTGCCCAGGATCTGAACCATCAAAACCCTGGGCCGCTGAAGCAGAGCACATGAATTTAACTACTCGGCCACGGGGCCGGCCCCCAAAATAGGTATTTTAAACTTGTGAATATATTTACTAAAAGATAAATATGGTATTTTAGTAACAAGAAACTATCCTCTTATGTTCTTCACCTGAAGAAATGAGTTAAAAATGAGAAATAATTTAAATTACTTAGCTTGAATTGTGCTATTATAATGTCTATTCATTAGTCTGTTACATTGAAAAATGACATGGGAATTATGTATTGAGTATAAGGCATTATTCTTCAGGGAATGATGATATTCATAAACTTCCTTCTGATTTAGAAGTTCTTAGATTCAGTTTGGGCTGTCAGTGATATTGTTTCAATAATCCTTCAACATAACAGAGACAGAGCTCTCTGTAGTGTGGACAAATTGTTGCACACTGAACTCAACACACTGAAATTTCTAAAAGTATGTCTGAGACAAATTTTGAAAATGCCCATCACCTTTTAGTTCTCTCCTTTTATTTGTTTATTTTTTCTTTCTTTATATTTTTAATTTTAATTTTTTTCGGATGCACATCATATTTCGAATTCTGTATACATTACATCATGTTCACCACCCAAACACTAATTATAGTGCATCCCCTCACATGTGACCCTAATCACCCCTTTTACACTCCCCCCTGCCCCCTTCCCCAATGGTAACCACCAGTCCAATCTCCAATGCTATGTGTTTTTTTTTTTTTTTTTCGTTTTTATCTTCTACTTATGAGTGAGATCATACGGTATTTGACTTTCTCTCTCTGACTTATTTCACTCAGCATAATACCCTCAAGGTCCATCCATGTTGTCACAAATGGCCGGATTGTATCATTTCTTATGGCTGAGTAGTAGCCCATCATGTATAAATACTACATCTTCTTTATCCATTCGTCCCTTGATGGGCACCTAGGTTGCTTCCACGTCTTGGCTGTTGTGTATAATGCCACAGTGAACATAGGGGTGCAAGTATCTTTATGCCTTTGTGTTTTCAGGTTCTTTGGATAAATACCCAGCAGTGAAATAGCTGGATCATATGGTAGATCTATCCTTAATTTTCTGAGGATACTCCAAACTGCTTTCCATAGTGGCTGCACCAGTTTGCACTGCCACCAGCAGTGAACAAGGGTTCCCTTCTCTCCACACCCTCTCCTGTCTTGTTAATTATAGCCATTTTGGCCGGAGTGAGGTGATACCTTATTGTAGTTTTGATTTGCGTTTCCCTGATAGCTAATGATGTTGAGCATCTTTTCATATGCCTGTTGGCCATCTGTATTTCTTCTTTGGAGAAATCTCTGTTCAGATCTTTTGCCCATTTTCTAATTGGATTGTTGGTTTTTCTGTTGTTGAGCTGTATGAGTTCTTTGTATATTTTGGATATTAACCCCTTATCTGATATGTGGTTTGCAAGTATCTTCTCTCAATTGTTAGGTTGTCTTTTCGTGTTATTGATGGTTTCCTTTGCTGTGCAGAAACTTTTTAGTTTGATGTAGTCCCATTTGTTCATTTTTTCTTTTGTTTCCCTTGCCCGGTCAGACATGGGACTTGAAAATATCAAGACCAATGTCATAGAGCATAGTGCCTATGTTTTCTTCTAGAAGTCTCATGGTTTCGGGTCTTACATTCAAGTCTTTAATCATTTTGAGTTGATTTTTGTTCATGGTGTAAGGGAATGGTCTACTTTCATTTTTTTGCATATGGCTGTCCAGTTTTCCCAACACCATTTATTGAAGAGACTCTCCTTTCTCCATTGTATGCTCTTGGCTCCCTTGTCGAATATTAGCTGTCCATAAATGTGTGGGTTTACTTCTGGGGTCTCGATTTTGTTCCATTGATCTGTGTGTCTGTTTTTGTGCCAGTACCATGCTGTTTTGGTTACTATGGCTTTGTAGTATAATTTGAAATTGGGGAGTGTGATACCTCCAGCTTTGTTCTTTTTTCTCAGGAATCCTTTGGCTATTCGGGGTCTTTTGTTGTTCCATATAAATTTTAGGATTCTTTGTTCTATTTCTGTAAAAATTGTTGTTGGAACTTTGATAGGGATTGTGTTGAATCTATAGATTGCTTTAGGAAGTATGAACATTTTAACAATGTTAATTCTTCCAATCCAAGAGCACGGAATATCTTTCCATTTCTTTGTGTCTTCTTCGATTTCTTTCAACAATGTTTTATAGTTTTTGGTGTACAGATCTTTCACCTGTTTCACTAAGTTTATTCCTAGGTATTTTATTCTTTTTGTTGCAGTTGTAAATGGGATTGTATTCTTAATTTGTCTTTCTGCTACTTCATTGTTAGTGTATAGAAATGCAACTGATTGTTGTACATTGATTTTGTATCCTGCAACTTGACTGTATTCCTTTATTATTTCTAAAAGTTTTTTAATGGACTCTTTAGGGTTTTCTAGATATGAAATCATGTTGTCTGCAAAGAGTGACAGTTTCACTTCTTCTTTTCCAATGTGGATCCCTTTTATTTCTTTTTCTTACCTGATTGCTCTGGCTAGGACTTCCAATACTATGTTAAATAAGAGTGGTGACAGTGGGCATCCTTGTCTGGTTCCTGTTCTTAGAGGGATAGCTTTCAGTTTTTCTCCATTGACAATGATATTTGCTGTGGGTTTGTCATATATGGCGTTTATTATGTTGAGGTATTTTCCTTCTATACCCATTTTATTTAGAGTTTTTATCATAAATGGACACTGTATCTTGTCAAATGCTTTCTCTGCATCTATTGAGATGATCATGTGATTTTTATTCTTCATTTTGTTAATGTGGTGTATCATGTTGATAGATTTGCAGATGTTGAGCCATCCCTGCATCCCTGGAATGAAACCCACTTGATCATGATGTATGGTCTTTTTAATGTATTGTCGTATTCAATTTGCTAGAATTTTGTTGAGGATTTTTGCATTGATGTTCGTCAGTGATATTGGCCTGTAATTTTCTTTTTTTGTGTTGTCCGTGTCTGGTTTTGGTATCAGGATAATGTTTGCTTCGTAGCAGGAGTTAGGAAGCCTCCCCTCCTCTTCAATTTTTTGGGAGAGTTTGAGAAGGATAGGTATTAAGTCTTCTTTGAATGTTTGGTAGAATTCACCAGGGAAGCCATCTGGTCCTGGACTTTTATTTTTGGGGAGGTTTTTAATTGCTGTTTCGATCTCCTTACTGGTGATCGGTCTATTCAAATTTTCTACATCTTCTTGGTCCAGTTTTGGAAGGTTGTATGTTTCTAAGAATTTATCCATTTCTTCTAGATTATCCAATTTGTTGGCATATAGCTTTTCATAGTATTATCTTATTATCTTTTGTATTTCTGAGGTGTCCGTTGTAATCTCTCCTCTTTCATTTATGATTTTATTTATTTGAGCCTTCTCTCTTTTTTTCTTGGTGAGTCTAGCTAAGGGTTTGTCTATTTTGTTTATCTTTTCGAAGAACCAGCTGTTGGTTTCATTAATTTTTTCTATTGTTTTTTTAGTCTCTATTTCGTTTATTTCTGCTCTCATTTATATTATTTCCTTCCTTCTGCTGATTTTGGGCTTTGTTTGTTGTTCTTTTTCCAGTACCTTTAGGTGCACTTTTAGATTGTCTATTTGGGATTTTTCTTCTTTGTTGAGGTAGGCCTGAATTCCTATAAACTTCCCTCTTAGAACCGCTTTTGCTGTATCCCACAGATTTTGGCATGTCGTGTTTTCATTTTCATTTGTCTCCAGGAATTTTTTTTTTTTAAAGATTTTATTTTTTTCCTTTTTCTGCCCAAGGCCCCCTGGCACATAGTTGTATATTCTTAGTTGTGGGTCCTTCCAGTTGTGGCATGTAGGATGCTGCCTCAGTGTGGCTTGATGAGCAGTGCCATGTCTGGGCCCAGGATTCGAACCAACGAAACACTGGGCTACCTGCAGCGGAGCACATGAACCCAACCACTCGGCCACGGGGCCAGCCCTGTCTCCAGGAATTTTTTGATTTCTTCTTTGGTTTCTTCATTGACCCAATCATTGTTCAGTAGAATTTTGTTCAATCTCCACATTTTTGTGGCTTTTCTGATTTTCTTTCTGTAGTTGATTTCCGATTTCATACCTTTGAGGTCAGAAAAGATGCATGGTATTATTTAGATCTTCTTAAATTTATTGAGACTTGTTTTGTGGCCTAATATGTGATCAATCTGGGAGAATGTCCCATGGGCATTTGAAAAGAATGTGTATTCTGTGGTTTTTGGATGGAATGTTCTGTATATATCTACTAAGTCCATCTGGTCTAATGTGTCCTTTAAGGCGAGTGTTTCCTTATTGATCTTCTGTTTGGATTATCTATCCATTGGTGTAAGTGGAGTGTTAAAGTCCCCTACTATTATTGTGTTACTGTCTATTTCTCCTCTTATGTCTGTTAATAATTGCTTTATATATTTAGGTGCCCCTATGTTGGGTGCGTAGATATTTACAAGTGTTATATTTTCTTGATGGATTGTTCCCTTTATCATTATGTAGTGCAAGTCTTTGTCTCTTATTACAGTTTGTGATTTAAAGTCCATTTTGTCTGATATAAGTATTGCTACCCCCACTTTCTTTTCTTTGCCATTTGCATGAAATATCTTTTTCCATCCTTTCACTTTCAGTTTGTGAATGTCTTTAGGTCTGAAGTGTGTCTCTTGTATGCAGCATATACATGGATCTTGTTTTTTTTATCCAGTTGGCCACCCTATGGCATTTGATTGGAGCATTTAGTCCATTGACATTTAAAGTAGCTATTGATAAATATGTATTTATTGCCATTTTGTCATTTTTTCTTTTTTTGGGGGGGTGTTTTAGTAGTTCTCAGTTCCTTTCTTTTTCTCTTGCTCTCTTCACTTGTGGTTTGATGGCTATCTTTAGTAATATGTTTGATTTCTTTTGTCTTACTTTTTTTCCTGCTTGTTATAGGTTTCTGGTTTGTGGTTACCATGAGGATCCTGTTTAAGATACTATGCATATAACAGTCTATATTGAGTAGATAGACTCTTTAGCTTGACCTCTTTCTAAAAGCTCTACTTTTTCACTCCCCTCCTCCCACATTATATGTTTTTCACATCATATATAGTCTTTTGTTTAGTGTGTGTCTATCCATTATCCTCTTATCATTGAAATAGGTAATTTTAGTACATTTGTCTTTTAACCTTCATATTATCTTCACAGGTAGTTGATCTGCTGCCTTAACTATACTTTTACCTTACAAGTGATTTTATTTCCTGTTTTTTCTTGTTTTTTTGGGGTTTTTTGATGATTTTTTTCTTTTATCTCTATTTGTGATCATTGCTTTCCCACTTAAATAAGTCCCTTCGGCATTTCTTGTAGAACTGCTTTCTTGGTGATAAACTCCTTTAATTGTTGCTTGTCTGGGAAGCTCTTTATCTCTCCTTCCATTCTGAATGACAGCCTTGATGGATAGAGTATTCTTGGTTGTAGGTTTTTTCCTTGTAGCACTTCAAATATGTCATGCCATTCTCTTCTTGCCTGTAGGGTCTCAACTGAGAAGTCCGCTGACAGCCTGATGGGCTTCCCTTTATGTGTCACTTGTGGCCTTTCACTTGCTGCTTTTAGGATTCTCTCTTTGTCTTTAATTTTAGACATTTTGTTTATAATATGTCTTGGTGTGGGCCTCTTTGGGCTTCTCTTGTTTGGAGCTCTCTGTGCTTCCTGAGCTTGGATGTCTGTTTCCTTCCTCAGGTGAGGAAAATTTTCCTCTATTATTTCTACAAATAAATTTTCTGCCCCTTTGTCTCTCTCTTCTCCTTCTGGGACCCCTATAATCCAAATGTTAGCACGCTTGATATTGTTCCAGAGTTCCCTAACACTGTTCTCATTCTGCCTAATTCTTTTTTCTCTTTTCTGTTCTGCTTGGGTGATTTCCTCTACTCTTTAGTCTAGCTTGCTGATCCGTTCTTCTGCTTCCTCTACTCTGCTATTGAGTCCCTCTAGTGAATTTCTCATTTCGAGTATTGTGTTCTTCATTTCTGATTGGTTCTTTTTTATATCTTCCAGTTCTTTGCTGATGTGCTCACTGTGTTCATCCATTCTTCTCCGCATATCTGTGAGCATCCTCATTATATTTTGTTTGAATTCTTTGTCAAGGAGGTTGCTAGTTTCTGTTTCACTTAGTTCTTTTTCTGTTGTTTTGTAGTGTTCCCTTGCTAGGAAAGTATTCCTTTGCCTCCTCATTATGCCTCTTTCTCTGTGCTATTTTCTTTGTACTAGGTGAGTCGGCTATGTCTCCTAATCTTGGAGAAGTGGCCTTATGTATGAGATGCCTTATGAGGCCCAGCAGTGTGCTTCCCTCTCGTCACCAGACCATAAGAACCAGGAGTGACCCCTTTGTGGGCTACTTGTGTTCTTCTGCTGTGGCAGGGTTGCTCCCACTGCAGGTACTCAGGGAGTCTGATCTTTCCTTCCCTGGCCAGCTATTTGTAAATCCAGTTTGGAGGGGCCTCAGCACTGTTGGCTACAAAGTCTTGTCGACGAAAATAATCCATAACCAATCTGTAAATGAAAATTTGGGTGAGTTTATTCTGAGCTGAAATCTGAGGACCATGGCCCGGGGCCTTTCTTCCCAAAGGAAGAAAGGGCACCGAAGAAGTGGGGTGCACAGAGTGGTTATATACCCCCAAACAGGGTGTTTCACATATGATTGAAATGTCCCTCCCACAATAGTCACAAGATTGCCCTGTTGGCACAGCACTTGATGGACACAGCAGGTAGTGGGTCTGCTATCTTGATGGGCGTAGCAGGAGGCAAGTCTATTGTCTCGAGCTGGGCAGTCACAGGTGAGGGCAGCAATCAGTTTCTAGCCTAAGGAAAGATGCTTAATCCTTAAGGAGATGCCAACGTTGGGAGGGGGAGGGAAGTTGCACCTTTATCTCAAGGGCCTTTGTTCTTGCCATAGGGAATATCTAAAGCAGGTATACAATGCATGCTCAAGGGCCTCGGTCAGGCCCTTTTGGAAAGACAAGGTAAGGCCGAATTAGGTTTATACCACATGGCTTCCTCATATTCTCCAATATATCCTATTGCTTGCCATTTTTATTTGTCAGTCTATCAGCACACTCTTATTGCAATTGTCCTCTTAATTGGGTTGGTACCCAGTGTAGCTGGTTGCTAGGCTCAGGGGTGTACAGTTGTGATAGGCCTGAGGCCAACAAGGCTGTTATCAGTTCTCTTAGGAGTGCAGGTGAGTGGGGCTAGCCCTTGGCATGGAGGCACTCAGTTGTTTCAGGCTTTGGAAGGTGGGGCTGATCCTTTTTATGGCTATTTGTGAAGCACAAGTCCTCTGCCACTGATAAGCCTCACTCCCCACTGGACCACATACACTGTCAACAGAGTCCTGGTCCCTGCACGCTTCTCAACCCCCTGGAGCGTACCCCAACGCCACACTGCAGAGGCCCCCACCTCTGCCCCAGTGCCCCCCACAGTTCACCTGGTCCTCACACAAGCCTTGCCCTACAGAGGCAGACACCCTTACCTGCCTGTAGAAGATCAAGGCACTCAGTCAATGCAGGCTGAAAAGTAGCCTGAGAGCATGTTGTTAGGTGGGGCCAGTCCCTAGGGCGGGTTGCCTGCCCTGGCTGAACTGGATTAAATCTGTGCTCTAGTGGGTGTGGCAGACCCCTGGGCTAACAGCCCAAGGGATGCACTTCAATGGCCCCCACCTGTGTCCGTATCAGCACGCCTGGACCAGCTCAGAACAACGGCCCCCACCAATGTCTCAGTCTCCGGAGAGGATCCTCCTCTCACCAAGATGCCCCCAGAGCCCACCAAGTGAGTCTTGTTTCATCAAAGGACAGTCAGCCTTCTCTCTGGTGATTTTAGGTTGCTGCACTGAGTGAGTTTGTACGTGGGCCCTTTAAGACCCGGATCTTTTCGGCTTTCCGCCGATAGCTTTTCTGGGGTTTCCTCGCTGCAGTTAATAGCCCGCAAAGCCAGACAGTAAGACCCCCCTCTCAGTTGGGCTGAGTCCGAAGGATGGTTATAGCAGTCTTGCCCCCGCTCCGGACCTCACTCCTCCAGGGAGGGCTGCATACCTTAGGGTGGCTCCCGCCTGGCCAGCTGAGAAGCTCCGCTGCTCCCAAAAGTGGCTTTTTTCCTCTCCTGCCGGAGTTACTGCCTCTTCTGCTTTCGTCAGGACTGTCCCTTGTCGTGGGGGTTCTTTTTATCCAATTTTCAGTTTTCAATCCAGGGTGATTCTTCCCAAAATTGTTGTAACCTGGTTGTGTTTGTGGGAGGAGGCGAGTTCAATGTCTGCTCACAGTACCATCTTGACGAGATATCTCTAGTTCTGTCCTTTTAGATGACAATCTTTTCATAAAGATTAAGTTTAGTACATTGTATATAATAACATTGCCTAACAGACCATTTCATTGATTTAAGATTCTCTTCAGGAACTGATTTTGCCTAGCAGTTATATCAAATTTGCTTGCTTGTATATCTATCTCATCTTGCTTAATCATTTGTTTCTAATGAAATATCTTTGCACAAGAGGTGGACAGTTGTTTTACTTGGCATATTCCAGGAGGTATGCAAAATTGAACCAAGTATTTATCATTGTTATTTTATTTATATGATGCAAGAATTTTGACGAAAAAGCATATGGTAAAGACTATTCTCCCTTTTAAAGAAATACATTTTTTAAAGTCTAATTTATAAGTGCAATCTTATAAATTCTCTAAAAATGTAAGCATTTCGATCTCCTTGCATTAAAATAAGACAATGGTTAATTGTTAAGTTTTAGGTAGAATATTTCTTTAGAGTTTCTAAAATATAAGTCATTAACAGTTAATTTTTTCTATCAGACAATATATGCAAAACTGCCTACCCTACTGCTTTTAAATAAATAATTATGACATAGGTGCACAGTCTTGTAGAATACTTTCTGTACAACGTAAATTATCAAGAAAAGATTTTTATTATTCAATCTAATTTTTAACCTGAATTTTAAGTTTACCAACAATAAATTCTCTACTTGGATAACCTTATCAGTGGTAATGTCAGTGATATTTTACTTGTATGGCACAACAGAAAGTATCCTGGCACCACCATTTACAGGTTTGGTGATACTGATAAGTCCTTTATTCCCTCTGAAACATTCTTTAGTTTCCCCTTCTGTAAATGGAAAGGACAAAGAAGCTGATTAGAATTAAGTGAAATAATTAATAGTTAATCTGGGTGAAATCATAATAGAAACTGTAAAATTATATAAATATTCTTATTCATATCGTTCTTTTTTCTTTTGTTTTCTCACTGAATTGCATTCATCAATTTCTCACTTTAGTTACTACAGTCCTTTTAAAAGTTTGGCCTCTTAAATATAAATCCATGGGAATGATTCCAAATATATTGGTTTATGATATTGCTACTTTTAAAGATATACTCTTTAGCTATATTTACCTAGCAGTATGGATCAAATAGATTTAAAATTGTATATGGGAAAGATGTCTCTAAAATTATGCTAAATGTTTATCAAAAATAAAATATCTATTCTGATATTTCCAAAGGGTTCTTTGAAGTTTTTCTATAAATATACACAATCACAAAGAAATATGAATTCCAGTGATTGATATACTATTACACTGTTTTCTTATTGAAAACTGACTCAGTATATAGCTTTACTTAGAAATAAGAATCATTCTTTATTAGAACTGATGTGTTATTTCTATTAATTAAAGCTAGTCATTGAGAAATCCTCATATTCAGTTCTCCTCTTTTGAAAATTATTGTTCATTATGTTTTTTTTCTGTGAGAATTTTAACTCTAGTGACTTTGCCATATCCTTTGAAATATGAAGAAATTATTTTAAACTATTTTCTACTGCAAGCTTAATTGCTTTTGTGTATTAAGATTTGGCTTGCCATTATTTTCAATATCATTTTTATTCTTTCTTTCAACCACATGCACAAATAAGCACATACCCACTCACACGCAAGTACATGCACACATGTACACACAGGTACATGTATGAATACGTACTAAGTATGCCTTTGTGTCCACCAGCTCCAGCTGTCTGCAAGACCCAATGCAAAATGAAAATGTCAGATCTCTTGTTCAAAATAATTAACCATTTCAAGATGGCGACAGAAAAGCACTAAACCAAAAGTGAGGCTTTTCTTAGAATGGGTCCTGGTGTGATTGCACAGGTCATACATCCAGTAAGCAGGCCAGGCTGTTCACATTCTCTACAGGAAAACTGTGCAATCTTAAGTATTTAGTTGTCATCTTCATTTTCTTGTTATTGAATCAGTTATGTATGAGGAGGAAAAATGGTAATAAAATACCAGTTACTGCTATTAATGTTACTTCATATTCAGATTTAGCTATAGAATATTTTCTTTTAAATCCTCAAGCCTAGAACATGGGTCATGTTTCTATTCCATGAACTTAGACATAGTAAAATCAAACAACTGCCCTTGTATCCTGTTCTTCATCTATTAAATCTCTGAAGCATAATACAACAAAGTTTTGGCAAGAAAGAATATTTCTTAGAGTATAATGTGCAAACTGTACTTTCAACACTTTGTACAGATTACACGCTCATGAGAAGAAAAAAGCCTTACAGCTTTCTACTTGGAGTAAGGAGTAAACTTTAATCTCAGGACTTAAGTACAGATTTCCTAAACAGATCCCTTTTGTGTATATCCTATTTGCATCAAGAATAGTCTGTCAGTGATTTTTGGACTCTGCTTCTGGTAATTGAAAAGAGGGCACTAACTTGACATGTTATATTATAAGCCCTAACTTCACATGTTATAAGCCTGTGCAGAAGTAGTTTCAATATGAATGTGTTATTAATATGGTATTTTATACTTTTAAAAGAATTTTACCAGAAATCTGAGTCCTCCTCGATCAGTTCTATATCAGTGTGTATGTGTGTGTGTTGTGGCTACTGGGTATGGAGGGGGTGGAGGTGGAAAAGTAAATGGCAACACAGTCTCTTACACCTGGACCTCTCAGCTGCAGGAACATGTGTCATCTGAAGGCCCTTTTTTCCCTTTCTCTGAGGATGTTAATCTTGTTTTAGTCAAGTCTGTTGATTTTATTGTTCTTCGTTTCCTCTGAGGTCACTCTTCATCAGTTTTCTCCTATTTCACATGTATCTTTAAAATTTTTCAGAGGCTTCTTTCATTTTCACTTGTATTCATTCATTAACCCTCTGCAACTTGGGATCAACCTTTAGCACTCTACCTAATTTGCTTAAATAACTCAAACCTTTTTTCTTTTTTTTTTATTGTGAACAGATAATGTAAGATCTACTCTCAACAAAAATTTAAGTGTACATAAAGTGTTGTTAACTATAAACACAAATATGTAGCAGATCTCCAGAACTTTTTCACGTTGCATAACTGAAACTTTAAATCTGCTAAATGGAGGCCGGCCTGGTGGCGTTGTCATTAAGTTCAAGCGCTCTTGTTGGGTGGCCTGGGGTTCAGAGGTTCAGATCCTGGGCAAGGACCTACACACTGCTCACCTAGCCACGGTGTGGCGGCATCCCACATACAAAATAGAGGAAGATAGGCACAAATGTTAGCCCAGCGACAATCTTCCCCAAGCAAAAAGAGGGAGATTGGCAGTAGATGTTAGCTCAGGGCCGATCTTCCTCACACACACACAAAAAAGTTAAGTAGCAACTTCCCATTTCCTGCTATCCACTGCCCTAGCAACCACCATTCTACTCTCTGCTTCTATGAGCTTGGCTATCTTAGATTCCTCAGATAAGTGGAATCATGCAGTTTTTGTCCTTCTATGACTGACTTATTTCACTTATCAAAATGTTCTTAAAGTTCATCCATGATGTTGTATATGGCAGGATTTCCTTCTTTTTATACCCAAATAATATTCCATTGTATGTATGTAGCAAGTTTCCTTTCTCCATTCATCCATCAGTGGACATTTAGGTTGACTCCAAATCTTGGCTATTGTGAATAGTGCTGCAGTGAACATGGGAATGCATATGTCTCTTCAAGACTCTGATTACAATTATTTTGGATAAATACTCAGAAGTGGGATTGCTGAATAATATAGTAGTTCTATTTTTAGTTCTTTGAAGAACGTCCATACTGTTTTCGATAGTACTAGACCATTTTACATTCCCATCAAAAGTGTACGTGAGTTCTAATTTCTCCACATTCTCACCAACACTTGCTATGTTCTGTTTTTTTCATAGTGACCATCTTAAAAATGTATAAGATGATATCTCATATTGTGATTTGATTTGTGTTTCCCTGATGTCTAGTGATATTGTGCATTTTTGCATAAACTTGGTTTGCCATTTGTATGTCTTCCTTGGGAAAAACGTCTACTCAGTGTCCTTTGCCCATTTTTTTAATCAGATAATTTGTTTTTTGCTATTAAGTTGTAAAAGTTTCTTATATATTTTGGATATTAATCTCTTATCAGATAAATGGTTTGCAAATATTTCTCCCATTCTGTAGGCTGCCTTTTCACTGTCTTAATTCTTTCCTTTGTAGAGCAGAAGCTTTTTAGTTTGGTGTAGTCCTACTTGTTTATTTTTCCTTTTATTGCTTATTAAAGTGGTATGGTACTGGCATAAAAACAGACATAGAGACCAAGAGAACAGAATAAAAAGCCCAGAAATAAAACCACTTTATATAATCAACTTGATCTTCAACAAGGCCCAAGAATACACAATGGGGAAAGGATAGTTTTCAACAAATGATGTTGGAAAAATGGATACCACATACAACAGACTGAAATTGGACCTTTATCTTACACCATACAAAAAATTAACTGAAAATGGATAAAAATTTAAACATAAGACCTGAACCTGTAAAGCTCCTAAAAGAAGGGGCCAGCCCCGTGTCCGAGTGGTTAAGTGCACGCACTCTGCTCCGGCAGCCCAGGGTTTCACAGGTTCGGATCCTGGGTGTGGACGTGGCATCACTCATCAGGCCATGCTGAGGCAGTGTCCCACATGCCACAACTAGAAAGACCCACAACTATGTACCCAAGGGATTTGGGGAGAAAAAGCAAAAAAAAAAGAAAATGTAGAGGAAAGCTTTATGACTTTGGTTTTAGCAATGCTTTCTTGGATATGACACCTTTTTTTTTTTTTTTTTAAGTTTTCAGCTAACTTGAAGCCTGTGTGGAATTTTAAACAATAATTCCCTACTAGAAACATATTCTTCCTTTGGTTTTTGAGACATGATTTTTGGCCTTTTTATATACTCTTTTCATCCTTTTTGCTGGCTGCTTGTCTTCCTTCTGACCTGTGAAAGATATTTTCCACAGCTCTGTCCTTTTATTCGCTGACTTCTTGCTGGGAAAACCAATCTATAATAGTGGCTTTAACTACCTCCTCATAAATCCATATTGTGAAAGAATAAAGACACTCTTCCTCAAACTATCGCAAATATATTTATTCAGCCTCATAGCCTGTTACTCTCCCCACCATGCTTCTTGTGGCCAAACATATGGAAATACTCAACACCCTTAAACCTGTTTTTAGTTCTGTTCAGTTAAATTTAACAAACAGATGTGAATAGCCACTGTGAGTGTGGTACTTAACGATACACCCTGCTCTCCTGGGATGTTTAGTCTAGGCCTTTTGTACATGCTGTTCACTCTGCCTACGTTCTCTTCCACCAGTTTTTCTTCCTAGTTAACCCCTACTTTCCTATTCGGTTCAAAGACCACCTGATCTATGAATCTCAACCAGACTTCCTTAGGAAAAAATATGTAAATCACTCTTTTGTGAACTTAGAGTGCATACTTTCAATAAGTCCTTTTTTGTATGTTAATAATTATTTTTTGTTTATGCATGTATCATTCTCACTGACCTTCTTAAGGACATTATGTTTCACTCACCTTTGAATCTTCAATGGCTCAGCTATAAAAAAGAATGAGGAAGATCTGTATGAATAAATAAAGAGTGATTTCCAGGACATGCTATTTAAGTGAAAAAGCAAAGCAAAGAAGATTAGAGCCTTATATCATAAATAATAAATACTTTTTTTAATCATTATTAGCTCTTCATCTAAAAGTGGTTAAAAGTGGGGCCGGCCTGGTGGTGTAGTGGTGAAATTCATGGGCTCCACTTATGCAGCCCAGGGTTTGCCAGTTTGGATCCTGGGTGCAGACCTATGCACCATTCATCAAGCCACGCTGTGACAAGTGCCCCACGTATAAAGTAGAGGAAGATGGGCACAGATGTTAGCTCAGGGTCAGTCTTCCTCAGCCAAAGGGGGAGTATTAGAGGCGATGTTTGCTCAGGGCTAATCTTCTCCAAAATAAAAAATGGTTAAAAGTTAGTAAGGAAAACTACTTATTAGAAATGGGAATAGGATAGGTAGAGATAGGCTTGACAGTACCTATTGAAAGGAATACAGACATATAAAGATGTGTCTTTTAATTTTTGTATCATAATTAATGTATAAGTCTTTCAAGATGTAATAATTTAAAAAGTACTGGTAAATATGACTTGTTGACATAACAACCAAGCAGAGAATGAGTATTCTCCAGGTTTATGGCCTTAAGGAGAAGATTGGCTGATATCAGTGACCACTATGGGATGTAGGAAAAAGCAGATTTGAAGTCAAATGCAGTTTTCATGGAAAACACTGCAGAGAATGAAACATGGAAGCATAGGAAATTGTACAGAAAACTATGTATGAAAGAATGGCAAAACATAAAATGTTAGGGATCACAGTAGAACTGTTTATTAAAATAAATACAGAATTTCAAGAAGAGTGGGTTTTCCATTTCAAATTCCTTACTTCCTTAACCTTTATGGTTAAAAAAATTTCTCAATTAAGTTAACGTTTCACCCTTACACTGGATACTTTTAGCATATACTATGTATTTGACTTAGATTTGTTTAGGTGAATTTCTATAACTTTTTTTCCAAACTGTTGCAAGCTTGTGATACAGAACTATTTCTAGATGTATACTTAATTAGTGTTTATTCAGCAAGAGAATTATGAAATTAGGGGAAGTCTTCTACTTGAAGGTAATTTTCATTGAAAAAAAATCTGTTTAGAACGAATCTCCTTAAAACTGTCTAAAGTTCTGTGCTATGTGGTGAATGAAGAAGTTACACATGAAACTTTATCTTGCAAATAAATAAAAATTATTAAAATAAATACATTGAATTCCATTTTAGACAAAACTTAAGCTTTACTTGCAATAGTACAATGATTCTTAAAATGCACAAAGAATGAGTCATGTGCAACCTTATTCTTTTGGTCATTTTTTTGAAAAAAGTAAGACTGTATCCTTCATTCCACTTTTGACTTGTATAGCATGATCATATGAGAGCCATTTTTGAAAAAACATTCAATAGTTTCCCCACTTTTCCAAAGCACCTTTCAAGTCGGATATTTCTCTTCTCAAGTACCTACCATGTCATCATTCTTTTGCAAGATTTGCAGAATTTACTTTCCAGGAATTTTGCACTAAAGGAGCTATTCACTAGTGTTAAATGTATTGGGCTTTTTACATAATAGCAATTATATAAGTGGTTGGTCCATTAGTGAATGATTTTATATTATGATATTGTTTGGTTATATGGAGATTGTTATTGAACAGTTACATACCAAGGACTGCCCTGAATAATTGGATGAAACAGCTGCACCTTTTGATAATCCACATCCTTTGAAAGGATTATTTAATCAATCTTTGAGATACAAACTTCAAATTTATAACATGGCTGGTTAGTCATTTTAAATATTAGTTAACTTTCTATTTCAAAAATGCCTGACTGACACATAAATACAGTTATGGATCTCTGGGCTAATCCCACCCACCCCCGCTTCATCTGGAGTAATGACACCACAATCTGTAAACCAAGGTCAGGTTATATCACTGCACGCTTACATGTTCATTACTGATCAAGACTGTTTTTCATCTAGCTATCAATCAAACTATCATCAGAGTGCAATCATAGTTCTAAGAATAGGAGATGAGTTTAGACAATGATTTACATTAATAAATAATCTACTTCAGACGCTAAGTCTTAATTTGCAGTAGAAATCTTCATGGGGGGAAATGTAAGCTACAGTAATGGATTCATAAACTCATTACTTGGAAAGGCCAAAAAAGGTTTTTGTTCATTGTTACTATATTCCTGAACTGCATAAACAAGATAGGGTAAGTATAGCTTCCTTTCGAATTGTAGGTATTAGTCCTAAGGAATCAGGGTCACTGGTTATGATATCTATATTTGTTTTTAGCACATCCAGCAGCTTTATTACGTATCTCATCACTCCCATTTTTCTTTTTTCCATTGTTAAGGGGACAATATAATTTATTGTTCAAACCAGGACACTGCTGAGAATGATATGGGATGTTATTAATAACGACAGCGACACAATTGGCATAAACTGGAACTGTCTAGGGCAAGCCAGGATTTATGGTAAACTGCCATAGTACTTTTTCCTTTAAAACTTCTGTGCCAAGAAACTCTATCCTTCACCTTTCAGGAAAATCTGCTTTTATCCATTGATCACTTTAAAGTGACAAACATCAGTAAGTAATCAAAATATTTCCTTTGTGAAAGTTTTGGCATTTTTAACAAAAGACTAAAGCCTTAAATTAAAGAGATGAAGCTCTAGGTTAGATAATTCCAAAAATCATCCAGAGAGAGAGTTATGCTCTAAATGTGCTAATTAAATGCTTACTTCTCCACCTATTAGTAAATTTTGTAGCCCGTCAAGTTCTCAGAAGTTTCCAGAAATAATAGGCTCTTTTATATACGATGTTTTCTTTTATCTGTATTTACCCACCCCTTCCCTTCAAGCAAATTGTTCTGGCTACAGAAAACCACTCAATGGCTCATCCAGTTAATCAGTTCTACCTTACGTCAAGTCTTATCTCTCCCCTAGATTTTAGTCCCACTGAAGTTTGCCTTAACTTTTCTAACAGATAACACAAGAGGTAAATGTTAACAATATTACTTTCAAAAAATTTTAAAGAGAAAACAAGTAAAATTTTGCAAAGCTGATTCAGCTGTTTCTATGATCCTATTAGATGAAAAAGCTCATCTTTTTGTTTTTTTTTTTTTAATCAGGGATCTAGATGCTGGCATGAGTCTAGGGATTTCTCCCATTCTTCACTGACAAAAATATATTCATTCATTTTTTCATCCACCTATTTATTTGATACAGTTTACTACAATCAAGCACTACACTAGAAATACAAGATGAAAGATGAGGTAGTTTCTGTCTCACAGCCTAGCAGGGAAGATAAATATAGACAAACCTGGAATTACAGTATTCTAGAGCTAATCAAAACTCTATAGAACAGCAAAGAGAAGAATATCAAAGATTACCAAAAAGGACTTATTCACCTGGAAAAGTTTTACAGAGTTCACAGGCCAGTGGAATCCTGAAGCATGAGTGAGCATTTCCCAAGCAGAGAAAAGGAGAAATGATGCTGCAGGCTGAGGGGAGTTCACATAGATGCATGAAATCACAGAGGAGAACTTGATATTCGGGAGGCTGTGGGCAGGTACATGCAACTAGAATGCCAGGAACCCACGGCGTGGTGCCTGTTAAGGCAGGTAGGTCAGAGTATGAGTGGACATAGATAACACGGGAAGGGGTTTTTAACTGAGTTACCAAGATCTAGCAAAGGCATTTATGAAGAAAGCTAATTCTGTTAGAAGTATAAAAAACATTTGTAGAAATATGGGGCAAAAATGTTGAGGACCTAAGGGAACTCCATTGGTGACAAGGAGATTGGCAATTAACTCATCCAAAAGCAATGAGAGCACATATTCATTCATTCTACATGTATTGTATATATTTACATGTCAACGACTGTGCTAGCTGGTGAACATCAAAATATGAATTAGGCTACTGAAGTATAATTTAAACAGAAGGGGACTTGAACACAGTCTTTTTTTATAAAACTGAAAGTTGAGATATGGTCTCTGTTTCTTGCCTACCCTGGGTCTTAAAGTATATAATTAAAAATTTTAGATTTTCATGATGCATAGATGAGGATTTTTGTTAAAGTCATACATCTTAGCCCACAGCTAATTCCTGTCCGAAGAGTCAAAAATGGACAATAAATCAATAAAAATAGTAAAACGTGCTACGTTGTTCTTGGCAGATTTCTCCATAAGGTAAGTGAGTGTGTGACAGTGATCAATATTAGAGTGGCTGTGCCGGAAAGATATATTTTCCTAAGGTAACATTGACCCAATACACCCAGATCTCTATTCAAGGGAGAGCTGTCTTCAAGTTGTGAGCACTTTCTAGCAACCTGAAGGTTTCAGCAAGCATTGGTTTTCATGTTCTCTCTTTTCTATAAGTTGCTTGTCAACAGGAATTATGTCTTTATCTTTGTATTCAGTCTATAACATAATGTTGGAACATAAAATTATAAGTATTTGTCAAGTAAAAGTAAAATAAATGAGTATCTGAGAAATGAATACAGGCTACTTCTTTGGGAACCTCTGATCCAAAATGTTTTTCATCATTAGCAAGATCAAGACCCCTCTCATTGGGATTTAATATACTCAAGTTGTTTATTTGCTAGGTTGTTTGGGGGCAAAAAGGGGCAAACTTATACCTAATTTTCTGCTCCACTCACCTTGTGCCTTGCTAACTTTTTTTTTTTTTTTTTTGGTGAGGAAGATTGGCCCTGAGCTACCATCTGTTGCCAATCCTTCTCTTTAGCTTGAGGAAGATTGAGCTAACATCTATGCCAGTCTTCCTCTGTTTTGTATGTGCGTTGCTGCCACAGCATAGCTTGGTGAGTGGTGTGTAGGTCTATTCCCAGGACCTGAAGCTGCAAACCCCAGACCACCAAAATGGAGGAAACAAACTTAATCACGTCACTGGGCTGGCCCCATGCCTTGCTAATTTTTCTAAGATTTTCTTTATCTTTGTTATAATTCTCAACAGTCTTTACATAACCATCTTCTAATAAACTTCAACTCATATTTAACTGTATATAGGACAAGCCAGATTGGTAGAGTAACTGGGAGATGTTGAGGGAGATTTTGATTTTTCTTTTTTCACTCAAGTATTTCCCTCAGAGTTGAACATTTTAGTCCCAGAGAACAAACCTTTTTTGTTTGGTTGGTTGGTTTTTGTTTTCTAAATTCATGTATTTTCTCTGCCACCACCAGAGGAACTTTCAAAACAAGACACAGAGAGAACTGTCCAATGGGAGTTTCCTTCTACTTCCTTCCATTTTTATAAATTCAGGAACCTTTCACCGTACATCCTTTTGTGTGGGAAACTGTAAAAAGTACAGAGGAATGAAGTGCTTTATTAAAGATTTTTTCCTCTCTTGTGAATTGTCACTGCAAATATAACTATGTCATTTGGCATTTATCTTGTATAGTGTTTATTAAATGTGATTTATTCACATATTTATGTGTCTGAATTCTCTCCGATAGTGGTAAACTCCTTTAGACCAACATCTATTGTTCTTTGTTCCTGGTGTATTATGTTACAAAGGACTGGTAAAAAGTAGTTGTTTGGGGCTGGCCTGGTGGCGCAGTGGTTAAGTTCACACGTTCCGCTTCGGGGGCCCAGAGTTCGCCGGTTTGGATCCCCAGGTGCGGACCTATCACCGCCTGTCAAGCCATGCCATGGCAGCTGTCACACACATAAAGTAGAGGAAGATGGGCACGGATGTTAGCTCTGGGCCAGTCTTCCTCAGGAAAAAAAGGAGGATTGGCAGCAGATGTTAGCTCAGGGCTAATCTTCCTCAAAAAAAAAAAAAAAAAAAGAAGAAACATAAGCATACTACCAAATTAAACTCAGGGCTAATCTTCCTCAAAAAAAGAAATAGTTGTTCAACAAATATCCATTGAATGAATTCTTTTCTCCTAGTCATATTTTAAAATAGCTAGCTGCTTTCTCTGGAACAAACAACATTCATATATAGCATTGATTCTGTGGGGAAAATGTATTCCAAGTTCAAATATGATTTAGGAAACTTTAGTATCACTCAAACCATGACTTGGGATTGCTCTTAAAGAGTGACGCTTTCACAGTTAATAATTTAAACATAAAATATTTAATATCAAAGAGAAAAAAGGACATAGTAAGAAATCAGTGCAGTTTTAGCTTGTGAATTCATTTTAATTTGAATGATAGTAATTAAAAATTTAATGAGCACTTCCTATCTACTAAACATTCTTCTGACTGTTTTACATGGAAATATTTTCAAAATCTTCACAAAAACTTTGTGAATTTAGCCCTGACTAGAAGAACTGATATTCTCTTATTTCTCTGAATCAAGTAACTCACTGTCATTTGATTTCTGAATATCAATCTTAATTCTGCTGCAGAATTTTTTTTGAAGAGATATTATAGCTCTGCAAACACTTTAAAATTGCATAACCTTCTGAATTAATTTTTTTCAATTTACTTATATTTAACAATGACTTAACCCATACTCACTCCTCCTTACTTCCTTGTCATCTAAAAAAAAAGAAAAAAAATAGATAGAGGGACCAGCCCCAGTGCTGAGTGGTTACGTTTGCACACTCCACTTAGGTGGCGCAGAGTTTCACTGGTTCAGATCCTGGGCGCGGACATGGCACCACTCATCAGGCCATGCTGAGGCGGCATCCCACATGCCACAACTAGAAGGAGCCACAACTAAAAAAATATGTAACTATATACTGGGGGGATTTGGAGAGAAAAAGCAGAAAAAAAAAAAGATTGGCAACAGTTGTTACCTCAGGTGCCAATCTTTAAAAAAAAAAAAGCAGATAGGGAGGGGCCGGCCCAGTGGCACAGCAGTTAAGTTCACATGTTCTGCTTGGGCTGCCCAGGGTTCACCAGTTTGGATCCCAGGTGCGGACATGGCACCGCTTGGCACGCCATGCTGTGACAGGCGTCCTACATATAAAGTAGAGGAAGATGGGCATGGATGTTAGCTCAGGGCCAGTCTTCCTCAGCAAAAAGAGGAGGATTGGCAGCAGATGTTAGCTCAGGGCTAATCTTCCTCAAAAAAAAAAAAAAAAAATAGATAGGCAGATGGATCTTGCCTCTTCTTTCTCTGTCTCTCTTTCTATCTTCTCTTTTCCTCCCTCCTTCTCTTATTTCATGGCCTTTAGCTCACATATATACATTCTTTTTTCTTTTTTTTAATTGTAAATTAAAATATTAATTTATTTGATCCCCTCTGCTGGCCCCAAGTGACCAACTTTTTCATTTGCTTAAGGTTTCTTCCAAAGGTCTAACTTTTAATTCATTTGTTTTATTGTTCATTGCAAGGTATTTCTGGTTCCTTCTGGGTGTTCAGTAACTTGGCAATCTTGCATCTAGTCTCCCCAGGCAATATCAAAAGAAAACTCCTGGAGGAGTAGTAGTGATTAAATGCCCAGACTGCATATGCATTTTCTCATGTCCATAGCACTCTGGAGAAATTAATTAAGCCTCACAGTACCCCTCTGAGATGTTATTATCTGCATTTTACATGTACAAATCTCAACACAGACACTAACATTTTAGCCTAAAGTCAAAGAAAAGTGTTAGTTTCATACTGAGATTAGCATTTAATTATTACTGTTTACAGGCAATATTGTTCTTTTGTTACTGTCTCTCTCTCACTGGTGTTCTCTCTTACCGTCTCTCTTTATCTCTCTGTCTCTCTAAATAGAACTAACATAATCTCATTATCATATGACTAAAAGCTCTTTTCATAGCATGATGTTTACAAAATTAGTAAATATACATTTTCTTAGTTTTTTTATTACTTCAATACCAATTATGTTATAATTTACAAATTACTTGCCTTTTTATTTATTTCTCCAGTTTTCCTTATTAAAGTTGTTCAATTTATTTTTGTATAATTGAACTTCATCCTTATTATTAATTTTGCAGTCTACTGTGTTCCCTAATTAGCAGTTTTATTGATATTACATGATCTTTCTTTATAAAAGACTTTACTTCAGGTTTATTTTAAAAACAACTAACAAGCACTTATGTGAAAAGCTACATATTCAAATTCTAATTTATTTAACCAAAATAGAAATGTAAAAATATGTTTAAATTTTGAAATAAAGTATGCATCAATCTAATGACCCAGTTGATCTGGAATGGAACAGTTATATCTATTTTTTTATTTTACATTTTTGCTAAATAAGGAGAAGGATGGTCATGTATTGTTAGAAGAGGAAGTATTATTTTACTAGGACATAGTGTTGTTTACTATGGCTACCTGCCAAATATTTTCCATGATAGGAAGGTGGATTCATACACCTAGAGGGCTAGCTGATGAAATTTAAAAGATCAAACACATTCTTAACTGAAAGAGATTAACATAAAAAATTATTAGATATTTTAAAGATATGTATTGAAAGAAATCCTACGTTTTATTTGATAAAGTTAGAATTGAAATTATATTTTCTTTTAATATGCATTTAATCTCTTGTAAGATAAATATTCGATACTTCTTACTAACCACATATGAGGTTACACTAGTGAGTTTTAATATCTCCTTTGATGGCCAAACTTTGTAGAGTTAACCATTACTGTCTTAGGTGAAGATTAAAATAAAATAATTTGTAGGAATAATTATCGTTTGACCTGCAGGCTTTCTAAAATAGATCTATTGGGACAATGTCTATTCTTGGTTAATGTCATTCCAAATTAATCTAATTAAATAAGTACAGCAATGAAAAAGGAACAAAACCACTAAAATTAGTGAACGCTAGCTTGTTTCAGCATATAATTTCCCCACTCTCTTCCCATCTTAGTTAAGAGGAAGAACTTAACTGGTTTCGAGGCTATCTCTGTGTGAAATTAGTTTATGCTGATACAAGTTTACTCTCCTAGCATCATGATGGCAAGAGAATAATGAATCCTCTCTTATCTCTGTTGCAAAGGTGTAGTCTCAAGAGTATAGCTGAAAAGTCAGTGCCACCTGATAACAGATGAGCAATATTTCCATTGTTTCTGCTGTTGTCATCATGACAAAAAAGTGCCGTTGAAAGTGCCGACATGACTGACTTTCTGTGCACTGGCCATGAGTCAGAATTACAGTGGCATTGGCATAGACAAGGCAACATCCTCCAACATTCCTGCCTGTCTTATAAATTCATATCTGTGACTCCATGGACATGATCTAGACAAGTTTTAAGACATAGCCTCATTTGCCCTTTAATAGCACTGACTCCTGCTTTTGATATATACCTTTCAAGACTGACAATTTTCTTTCAGTAATCTGCCTTATGGATTTACTTTATATTATGTAACTACTTTAATCCTGATAATTCAAATCAATTCAGTGAACAAATACTCATTGAGCGTGTTACTGAAAATTGTTGCCTAAAGAAGTGAAACAAGTATATTTTTCTGAAACAACAATCTCTAATGAGAATGGCTTAACAAGTTATGGAATATACTGTGGCAAATCAGTAGGGATTTGCATTTCATATTACCTTACAGCACTATGAATGAGCAGCAGATCATAGGAAGGTTTCCACAATTCAAGTTGTAGATGTATATTTAGAAGAATTACAAAATGAAAATAGAACCAGTACAAATTACAAAGACATGACTCAACAGGAACTTTTAAAACTTATTTTGTCTAAAGTGCTCTTCTGTAAATAGTGTTATTCTTATTTTGTGAGTCTTTGATGGTTCAGCGCTAGCTAATGTATAAACCCATAGAGATGGAAGATGAAGCATCAGTTGTAAGAAATCAAGATTTGTATTCATATAATGTACCAGTAGAGGTGCAGAATTAAAAATTCTGCAGAGCTTTCTGAGATTCTATGCTATTTGATGTCATCTCTATGGTATGACTTTTCTAAGTGGTTGATTATTATTCATTGGCTGTCACTTGTGAATGCAGTCATGGTAGAAATTCAGTACTTAAGGAGAACTTGAAACACTTCACTTTTAGAGTAAATCAATCCTCTTAAAATGAGGTTACCAGCAACACGGATGTGGTAGCCTAAGAGAGTAACATCAGCTATCTGTAATGCATACTTTCTATTTCATGTCACAGAGAAAAATAATAATAGCAATGCTACCCCAACTGGATTAATTCAAAGGCAGGGATTTTTTCTTTTTATTCTCTGAACAGCTAAATGATTAAGGGTCAGATAAACCTTGATTTAGGATTTGAGTTTCTAAACAGGAGTGGTTTGTCACTGTCCATTCCTTGCTTTCATTATCTTGGTGTCATTTCCAACCTGATATACTTTCTCCCAGGTAGTTTCAAGAGCACTGCCAGCAGTTTCCTGGGCTACACCTATCTAGATTTATTTCCAGTGGAAAATAGAACACCCATGTCCTTGATAGTTCAAAGACAAGCCCCTAATTGAGCGTGTTTGTTTGACTTGTGTCATGTGGCCATTACTGAATCAATTATATGACAAGGGTAAGAGAAAGTACTGATTGATTTAGCCCTGTTAGAGGTCCACATCTGGATTTGAGGGGTGAGAATGTGGTGCAGTTAGCTTCATCTAAATACCATGAGCAAGTCAATAGAAGGGCGTTCTCCTATATCAACATCAGGTTACGTAGGCACAAAAAATGGGCAAATAATGCTAGGGGGATTAAATTAAAAGCCCAAACAAAGCAAATATCCATTCCAATATCCATTTAAAGATCAAACTTTGTCACACCACTGAATACTATATAATTATATATATATGTTACCAACCTAGATGAGAATGACCCATATTAAAACTCCAATATCTCATTTCCTTCACCTACTGACTTCAAACCATCATTTCCAATCATGCTACCTCAGCCACATAAGAAATGATATAATTATCATCACCAATAATTCTATTTCCTGTGACATTTCTACTACAACTTTCCCAGTCTATGACCTTCTTTCCTTCTAGCTTTTTCTTTTTAGCATTTCACAAGAAATATATTCTTATTTATTGAGAAATCCAGTATATTTCCCTTTAATTCTTTCACTATTCATCATCACTCCCTTATGTTTTATTTCCAATTTAGATTTCAGTTTAGTCCCTCCTTATAATCCATCTTTCGCAAAAATCATAAAATTGCCTTCTTTACTTCTGACTATTTCTGTAGTACTATACTTATCTATAAACATTCCAATCCTGGGTTGAAAACAAGTATTTTCTTTCCACACAACCTGGCCAAATAATTGTACTTCAGATTCACAACTACAAACTTCAAATGTTAATTTATTACTGCAGGATATTGCATTTTACTAGTGTACTAGTTTCTTGAGGAAACTGATTTCCTAGTGTAAAAAATTACCACAAACTTTGTGCCTTAAAACAATGGAAATTTATTCTCTCAGTTCTGGAGGCCAAGAAGTCCAAAATCCGCCAGGGCTGTGCTCCCTTGAGGGGCTTTATAAAGAGACGAATCTGTGCCTTGTCTCTCCCAACTTCTGATGGCTGCCCCAGCGTTTCTAAACTTAGAGCCACATCACTCTACTCTCTGTCTTCATCTTCATATTGCCTTCGCTCTGTGTCTGTGTTATCCCCCTTTGCATCTCTCTTATTAGGACACTTATGATGGCGTATAGGACCCACCTGGATAATTTAAAGTAATCTTCTCATCTCAAAATCTTTAACTTAATTATATCTGCAAAGACCTTTTTTTCCCTATAGTGTTAACATATACAAGTTCCAGGGATTTAGATATCTTTTAAGGGGCCATTTTTTGGCTTACCACAACTAAGATCCTTCTTTCTCACCCTCTAAGACCACTGTTTTTGTTTTCTAAAGATTTTATTTTTCTTTTTTCTCCTCAAAGCCCCCCAGTATATAGCTGTGTATTTTTAATTGTGGGTCCTTCTAGTTGTAGCATGTGGGATGCTGCCTCAGTATGACTTGATGAGCAGTGCCATGTCCATGCCCAGGACTTGAACCGGCAAAACCCTGGGCTGCTGAAGCAGAACACATGACCTTAACCCCTCGGCCACGGGCATAGCCCCCAAGAACACTGTTTTATACATTCTAAAGCTTCAGATTTCTCACATTCATTCTTCCTCTTCCACCCAATACCAGCTGATAATCTTCTCTCATCCTCTCTTAGGAAAATAGCAGCAATCTATTAGGAACATCTCAGCTTCCTACCACTAACTCTACACAACTAGTGGTATTACTGCACTTCTTATCTTTCCTCCTTTCTGTGAAATCAAAGAATGGCCTCTGCTCCCCATCCCTCCTCAAAGACCAATCCCTATTCTTGGGCTCTGGATCCCATGCCCTCCCCCCTTCCCAGTCCTGCAATCTCATTCACTGTTGGTGGGAGTATAACTTAACCCAAATGATTTGAATATACTTTGACAATACATCAAAAGAAACAAAAAAAGTTCCTAACTTTTAACCCAGAATTTTACTTCTAGGAATCTGTCCCACAGAAATATTCAGCCTAGAAAAAATAAAAATATAAGCCAGTTCTTCAAAGCATTATTTGAAATATATTAAAAAACCAAACAAAAAACTTCTAAATTCCATCAGTTTGGAAATACTTAATATACAGCACAATTCAAAAAAAGAGAATAAGGAGAACTTTTATATTTAACACGGAAGAATGTTTGTAACTGTCGAAAGAATCAAACGGGTAGCAGAAGCAGAACTTCACTTATTGCGTGATACCATTAGTGTTCAAAACAAAAGGAAAATGTACATATATATACATAGCACAAGATCTGAAGGAATGAAACAGTTTAGTGGTGCTTTCATATTGGATGGAAATATGGGAGAGGTTTGATTTTTGTATATATCTGTTTTGTTTTTAACAATTAACCTGCATTGACTCTGATATGTATATGAAATTAATTTTATTTTTTTTGTATTTGTAGTAAAGTTAAAAGTAGATAAAATACTTCTAACTCATATATTCTTTGTTCAGTGTTTTGGAACTTCGTGTTTCCTCTGTTTTTATTGTTGAATTTATTAAGCCATTCATCTAATGAATTTACTTGTACTGTTAGGTTGTCATAATCAGTTTATTGTCTTGAGAGCACTTTATCTAATCTTAATGGAGGGGAATTAGTGCTCCAGCTGACAAAGCTTAATGCTACCAAATGATCTGCGTTTTCTATCACATAACTATCTCCAATTAACCATAGTGTTAATGCCTTTTGTTTTTTATGATAAACAACAAGAAAATACTTGTCAGACAAGGAAATTAGCACTATACCAGATAATTTCAAATTGATGCCAACACAACTCAAGAGTTTACAATCTGGAAAATATGATAGGTCAAATTTTCAATACTGAAATTTAATTATCTGACTTTTTCAAAACAACATTTTTGGTTAATGAAATGACTTCGCATATAGTGAATCCACATTTTGAACAATATCATTTAGATTTAAAAGGACCATTTAGAATCCAACCATATTTCAGTGCTGCATTTCATTTTAAATAAGATTTGGGTGAAATGTACTTATTTCATAAAAGTAATATAAAATAGGCTAATGCTGTATAATCAACCCTAGATCTCAAAAATCACATGTCGTAAAATAACAGATATTATATGATGACATTAGTGTAAAAATGGAAACAAGTTTTGATTCTATCCTTTTTAATTATATATATTGGCTGATGGTAAGCATTTTTTAAAAAGCCAATTCTCAAACTGGGAAGGTAAATTATGCCATTTCTACTGAAGTCGTTAAGAATCCTGAAGCGTTATGTAATGCCCTCCAAGAATAGTCCTTGGAGTTTAAATGCTCAATCATCCCCTTTGTTAGTTTAATTCAACAGAAAATATCTTGTTCACATGCTAAACAGAGTTGGAAAGAAGCCACAGAAGATTATGATTACTCAATAAAAGAGATCCTTTATGTTTATGTTGCTTTGCTCATAATCTCATATGTGTAGCACTACAACCAATTAATTATATTCAGTTGGTGGAAAATCAGATACAGTCCACAATTTATCTCTTTCACGAATTGTTGCTGGGAATTTCATATACGGCCTTAACACAGTATGTGAAAAACTCAATGTGAATAAGATAGTTATTCAAAGTAAGTATACATTTTTATTGTTTTGGCTTGGATTCAATATATATTTTGAATTAAGAAAAGAGCAGATTTAACAGCATATGCGACTTCTTAATACTATGTATATATTTTTTGGTTTAGAATTACCTGAAGAATGAAGCTAAACAAATTAAGGAGCACAGTCATTTTGTCTTTATTTCTTTATTTCTCTGTTTGATCATAAACTGAACTGGAGAATAAAGTAACTTTAATCAGCCATTTTCCCTTGAATTTCATCCTCATTGGTTCTTGTCTTTATCCATTTGATGTAGCACTATTTGATTGCCTAGTAGTATTAATTAAACATTAAATTTGATACCATACATCAATTATCAAATCACTCTTTTTTCTGCATCTTTTGCTTTAATTTAATGAGGGATCTGTAGTATTTGGATTGTCTCCAATCCCTTTCTTGTCCTAACTATGCAAATAAAGGTATGGGATTAAGAAGAATTTCAAAATAGTAAAGGCTAAAATCCTGCTAGTTGGATAACCCATCTTCCCTCTACC
Source organism: Equus caballus (assembly GCF_041296265.1). Lineage (NCBI taxonomy): Eukaryota > Metazoa > Chordata > Mammalia > Perissodactyla > Equidae > Equus > Equus caballus. The sequence continues at coordinate 71,989,745 of NC_091692.1, read as the reverse complement.
AAAATTCAACCTCAAACTCTGCATCTAATCAGCAAACACTGGTGTCAGTATACTATCAACCAGTCACTCTGCTCAGTATTAGACTTAGAAAGATATGTGACTCTTTCTTGAGTATCTGCACCTTCTCTAACTACCACCTTGTCTTAGTCCTTTTGGGCTGTTATAACAAAAATACCGGAGAATGGAGAGCTTCTAAAGAACAGAAATGTATTTTTCACAGTTGTGATGGCGAGGAGGTCCAAGATCAAGGCACTGGTAGATTTCATATCTGATGAGAGCCCTCTTCGAGTTACAGACAGCCACCTTTTCACTGTGTCCTCACATGGCAGAAGGGGCAAGGGAGCCCTCTGATGTGTCTTTCATAAGGTTTCTAATTCCATTACTGAGGTCTCCATCCTTATCACTTAATCGCTTTCCAGTCCCCTCTTCCTAATGCCGTCACTTTGAGGATTAGAATTGCAACATAGGAATTTTGAAAGACCCCAAACATTCAGCCTATAGTACTCCTCCCTGCTTTAGTATTGCTTTCCCTGCTATTGATATAATTATCCTGATTATTGGCCCAGATCATAGTCGTTGGCTAAATACTAAGCATGTATTTTAAGTCTAGGAGGAAGCAGAAGTGATATGCTAATTAATATCATTGCCTTAGCCTACCTACACAATAACTACATAATCACTATTAATATCTCTCAGCAGGAAGTAACTGCCTACATGCTCAGACCAATCATTAGCAGGTTCCAATTTCAGGTTTCTTCTCCTTTCATGCCTAAATCTCGTCTCAGTAGTTAAAACTTTGTAAAAAATAAACATTTTATGAATTGAAATCCAAATTAACTGAAACTTTATAACTTACATAACAGTTAATTGGAAAGCAATGCTTTGACTCTTTTTGTCTTTGTTCTAAATTAGGTAAGAAATTTTGAGTTACCATTGATGTTACAAAAGCAAATAAAAGTAGTTGCTAATCAATTCTACTCTTAACTTATACAAAAGAAAAAACAAAACAAAGTATATTTCAGTTGTGTTAGAAACTAATTTGTATAAACATTATACAAAAATGATTTAGGTTTCGTGGGTTTGGATTTAGTCAGCCTCCATTTGGACTACTATGATATTGATGCGGGCTTGGCAAGCCAAAGGGTTGAAAGAAAGATTTTCTGGGCTCTCAAGGTCTGGTAGTAGTGCTCCTTTATTTTGACAGTAGCATGGGGACAGGACCCATGGGCAGTGAAGGGCTGCAATGTGTTGAGGGTTGGGGCTAAATTTATAAGACATGGCTATGTGACTTATTTTTACTAGACAAAGGAAAGGTGATGTAAAAAGTCATTAAATGTTGTCAGTGCAGGTGGGGTCTGGTTATTGTGTGGTTACTTAGATATGAATGTGGTCATATAGATCAGCATGTAGGCCAGGACGCCTTGGGTGTCTCTCCCTGGGGCAGCCTTGATCCACATCAATATTAGTTAAAGAACTAATTAACATTTACATTGTTGAGGAGGAAAATTTTTTCCTCTACCCTTCTAGGTTTTTCTGGCTGGTCTAGGAATTAAATTGAAATGAGATAGATTAGCAGGAGAAAGTCAAATTTAATTCTGTACATACATGGGCTCCATGAGAATATGATGCCCAAAGACAGTCAGGCAATTGAGGCTTATATGCTACTCAGAGCTAAGGAGAAGTAGGTAGGGGTCTGGGACTTCAAAAGGGAGGAAGACAGTTCACAGAGAGATGGGAAAAGCAAATGTTTGGTAAATAAATGTTTGCTATCCCAGGCAGACAGACTCGAAGGTACACAGAGAGGAATGTGAACAAACAGGCCTTGTAAAATTCCCCTCAGTTTACCACACTTAGCTCATATGCTTTGTAGTTATCTCTGGTGATAGCTCTTCTTTTTATCTAAATTCTTTTAGACAATTAAGGGGGAGTTAAAAAGAAAACTTACTGAGTCTTCTGTTTCTTAAAAATAATCATCCTAAAATTATCCTCATGCCATAGAGACATATTTTGGGTTGGCAACTTTGACCCCCTACAACATGTTTCCCACTGTAGTTAAGCTTCAGATTCTTCTTTTTTTTTTTTTTTTTTTTTTTAGGATTGGCACCTGAGCTAACTGTTGCCAGTCTTTTTCTTTTCCCCCTTCTTCTTTCTCCCCAAAGCCCCCCAGTATGTAGTTGTATGTTCTAGTTGTGAGTGCCTCTGGTTGTGCTATGTGGGACTCTGCCTCATCATGGCCTGAGAAGGGGTGCCCTGTCCATGCCCAGGATCTGAACCCATGAAACCCTGGACCCCCAAAGCAGAGCACAGGAAATTAACCAGTCGGCCATGGGGCTGGCCCGCAGTTAAGCTTATTTTAGATGACATTAATTTTATATTATATCTGCCACCAGATCTACACAGATATCATAATTATTTACCTATTTATGATGCCTTCCTGTTACTATAAATGAAATAGCAATGGTGCTATCTAAAGCCGGTCCTTTCCGCTAGTACACTAAATCCCACCGCCTCTAGCTTACTCCAGAACATTGCTCCAGCCAGTCTCCCCTCTTTGTCCTATACAATCAAATTTTCTGTCTCTTTGGGATCATTCTCATTATCATACAAATACAGATTTATTTTCCCTTCATAAAAAATAAGAGAAAAAAGTTATTTTGACTCTGCTTCCCCTGTCAGCTGTTATCCCATATCTTTGCTTCTTTTTGCTGCAAAATTTCTCAGCAGAGTTGGTCATTCTTGCTTATCTCTAATTTGCCTTTTCCCACTAGTCTCTTAAATCTTAAGTCAGTCTCTTAAAATCAAACAGGGTTTCACTACCAGTGTGGTACTAAAACTTCTTTTGTCAAGGTCAAAAATACCCTTCACATTGCTAAGTCTAACAGTGGATTCTCTGTAAACATTTTACTTGACAAATCAGCAGTATTTCACTCAGTATTAAATGCTCAGTTTTCTTCTTCACTTTTATCCACTTGTGCTCTAGAACACTACACTCTGTGGATTTTCCTCCTACCACTTTGTTTTCTCCTCCTCTGCCCAATCCCTTAATGTTAATGGTCTCTTGTCCTCTTCTCTAACTTACTCCCTCAGTGATTTCATCTGGTTGTGTGTTTTAAATACTATCTATGTGTCAACTCTCACATTTACATTGCCATCCCTTGCTGGAGCTCCAGACAGTCAACTGCTTTCTTGATATTTCTACTTGGATATCTAAAGACATTGCAAACTCAACTAAATTGATTTCCTGCCAAAGTGCTTTACCTGCAGTCTTCTCCATCTCAGTTGATGGAAATATCATCCTTCCATTTACTCACACCAAAATTATTGGAGACATCTTTGATTAACCTCTTTCTCTCATCTTCCCCTCATCTCATCTATCAGCACGTTCTCTTAGCTCCACTTTGAAAATAAATCCAGAATTCAGTCACTTATCACCACCACCTTCACTGCTAACACCCTTGTCATCCTGCCATCATCAATTACCTAGATTACTGCAATAATTTTCTAATTTATTTCCTTCCTTTATACCCCTCAACCAGCAGCCAAAATGATCCTTTTAAAACGTCATACTGTGGCCTCCTTGCTGTTCTTCCAACACTCAGGCACACTCCTTCCTTAGGGCTTTTCCCCTGATAGATGTATGCTAACCCCCTCATCTTTTTCAATCTTGGCTCAAATGTCATTTTTCAAGGAGCCCTGCCTTAACCACTATATTAAAAATTGTAACCCATCCACCCTTCAGAATTTCCCTGTTCTGCTTCATTGTTTCATGAATAGCATTTATCACCTTCTAATATATTATAAATTATCATGTTTACATTGTATTGTCTGTTTCCCTCCGCTAGAATATAAACGCCACAAAGACAGGTATCTTTTTTTTTTTCTTGTAAGGAGAAGGGGTGGGAAGTTCTCTTTTGCTTTCTGCTATGTCCCAAGTGCCTAGAGCAATACCTGGCACAGAGTGGGTGTTCAATACATATTTATTGAATAACAGAATTGGTATGTTTAGTATGTGGAGAGTGCCCAGGCAATGTGCTGTGTTGATTACCTGATTTAATCTTTCCAGTAATTCTATAACGTGGTTATTATTGTATTCTCTCTGGTAGGGACGACAGTGACTTTAATGTGTCTTTGTGACTTTAATGTGTACAAAGTTACCCAGTCAGCAGCAGCAAAGGTTAGATTTAAATCTAGGTAGCTTGACTCTAAAGCCTGTGCTTCTAATCTTTATTTCCTCCCATATTAATATCAGTTCAGCTCATTATTACATCTAATACCTATATAGCAAAGTGAATTGAATTCTGAAAACAAGGTTCCTGATGATACTCATGGAGAATAATAGCCTTATTTCTTGACAAGAATGAAAAGTCATTGTTGTCGACATTTGATGTTTAGAGTTTGTCTTACACTTTAATGAAATATATCAAGTAAGCCATTTGCTGCCTTCATGAGTGTGAGATGTGACATGTCAAGTCTAATACTCTCACTACAAGAACTGACAAATATAGATTGAAACGCTTGTGAGAAATGTACTGAGCTGTTTTGACCCATTGGTGGCACAGTAACAGAATAGTTACTTTCTTAGGAAATAGGGACATATTCTGTCACTATTGGCAAGAAAATTCATGAGAAAATGAGTGATTGGGGCCTGCCTGGTGGCACAGCAGTTAGGTGTGAATGTTCTGCTTCGGCGGCCTGGCGTTCTCCGGTTCAGATCCTGGGTGCGGACATGGCACGGCTTGGCAAGCCATGCTGTGGTAGGCACCACACATATAAAGCAGAGAAAGATGTGCATGGATGTTAGCTCAGGGCCAGTCTTCCTCAGCAAAAAAGAGAGGATTTGGCAGCAGTTAGCTCAGGGCTAAGCTTCCTCAAAAAAAAATGAGTGATCATCATTTTTAGTTAAGAAATCTTTAATATCAGTGTTCCTTTTTCTCTCTGTGTTAATATTTCCTCTAAGCCATGCAGATGATTCTGCATACTTAAGTTAATGATTATTAACATTTCTAGATTTTCAGATTTTTGAACTGATAATTTAACTCTACATTTTGTAGATGCATTAACAGATAGGGATTTTTTGTTTCCCATCGGCAAATGGTTAATGTGACCTGCTTGTTACTCACAAAAACGTATCATCTGAATACTATTTCTAATTGCTGACTTGGGTCTCTGTTTTAGCCTATTATATTTTATACATTGAGAGAAATACAAAAGAAAACAAAATATTTTATGATTTGTTTTATCATCAGTTAGAATGAATTATTTTAATACTCTCATTTAGATTGACACAATCTGTTTTATTGTTATTATTCCTATTACTATTTGTACTGATAATATTTTTGTAGGTTATTAATAATGATCTATTTTAGGTGAGTGGTTTGTTCTTTGTTTTTATTTTGAAAATTTTAAAACAGAAAGAAAATGAGAAAGAACGATGAAAGGGGCACAGTAATACTGTTCACCTAGATTTATCAGTTTTTAAGATTTTGCCGTATTGATGCACATTCTCTCTCTCTTTTTCTCTTTCTCTCTCTTTCTCTCCACACACACACACACACACACACACACACACACGCTTTATTTGCTTGTCTACTTATTTTGCTGAACTATTGAAAAGCAAGGTATAGACATCATGCTATTTTACGCCAAATAAATATCTTATACTGATAAGAACCTTCCCCTATATAGTCCTAATATTATCATCACTCTAAGAAAATCAGTTCATTAACTAATATCATCTACTATTCCACCCATTATCAATGTCCCCAGTTGGACCAAAAAGGTCTTTTACAGATTTTTTTCAATCTAATTTCCAATTAAGTCTCACTCATTGCATTTGATTGTTTTTTCTCCTTTGTCTCTTTTACTCTTGAACAATACCCTTGCCTTTGTTGATTTTAATGATTCTAAAGTTATTGCAGGCCAGTTGCCTCGTAGATCATCGTAATAATAATTTGTATTGAACAATTATTATTATATGAATTAAATAATTATATTAAATAATATAATTCCTGATACACCCCTATAAGATATTTTTCTTTTTTTTTCTGTAATGAAATGGAGTCTCATTGTGTTTCTCATAGGTGAAGTTATTTTCCAAATTTATACATTTAACAAATTTAAAGTCAGATTTCAAAGTATATTCATGTAGCAATGCAAGATCCTTGCATCTTGAGCAAACTATATTCCTGTAATTTGTTTAAAAAACTTATTCATGACATTTGTTGAAGATAGTAAGGCAGATTTTATTCAAGGGAGATAGGGAGCCATGGCAATAGGTGTAGGGACCACTGCAATGTGATTTTGCAGTCGGGGAGAGAGACTGGACTCAACTCTGAATGCAGCTTGGGCAAGTAGGCATTTATAGCCTAGGAGTAGAGTGGGGGTCAGTGGAGGGAAAAATACTAAGAGGAAACTTCAGGGATAAGGAGGATTCTGGCTAAACCAACCTAACAGAGTTCTTGCTGAAGGCACGCCAGGATGATCAGACATCACCTGGGGAATGGTGGAGGATGAGGAACCCAATCAGATATTGAAGGTGATCAGATATTGAGGGTGGCAGGTTTCTTGCAAACCACATGCTATAAACAAATTCCAAATGGTGCACCATCCTCAATCCTTGAAGAATGTTTCTAATATGTATGGGATCTTCTTCAGAGAAAGGCAGAAAGATAACAAATATAAGGCTGAAAAGTACACAAGCAAAATATATTTCTGGATGGCCCATGTTTACCAGAAAATTGAATGCCCAAAAATCTCTTTGGACTGTTTAACTGAGTTTCACAGCAAATTTGGCACATTTGTTCTGCAGTCACCCTTACATCGAAAGAGAAGACAAAGCTTAACCAACTCCCTGCTCAACATATTATCATCCTTTTTACTAAATATTAGCTAATATAATTCAAATGCACTTCTAAAAGGTTTAAAAGTGAATAAGAAAACTTTGAAATCAAATTATTAGCAAGTTTTCTAGATTCTTTCTAGATATTCATCACTTTACACACCCACACTTTTAATTAACCTTGACATTTGGATCCTGGTCCACATATACAAGAAGAACTCGGAAAACGTTCACAGAAGCAGATGATAACAACTGCATGTCCTTAAGTTCAACTTGAAGTAGCCACTTCTCAGAAGTTCTAAAGTCATGAATTTATTGTAGCTTGGCAGGGTTCTTGCTAAAACTGGATTTTATAAGGTAGTGTACAGATGGGCTTAGGAGAAGATTCAGGAGCCTGACTAAATAATCTTTGTCAATTTGTAGTTTTAATTGATTCGTTGTTTAATACTGAGATACTTTCATGTGCATTCTACCTTACACACTGTATACAATGATATCATCCCTTCAAAAATACTGGTGGGTATTTGGAAGCTAATAATTGGCAGTCAAGGGGCAGGAAGCATTAAAACAAAAGTAGTTCTAGGGCTTCACTGCACGTTTCTTTCCTTTATTATCAAATAGTTCCAAATGATGACAAAGCAAGAATGCATCAAGGAACAAAGCTTTAGTAAAAGCCTAGACAAGGTAGTTTTGCTAGATCAAGGACAGAGCTTGTGAAATTATTATCATTGATAAATATTTGCTCTTTTCTTTCATTTATTTTTCCTACGCAGCCTGACTCCACAGAATCTTTCTGTTGTTTGTCTCATCAAGTTGATTCCAACTTTTAGCAACCCTATGTACAGCAGAATGGAACCCTGCCCAATCTTTTTTGCACCATCCTCTCACCTTCTCACTCTATATCAGACAATGCTCTGCTGCTATTCATAGGGTTTTCATGGCCAGTTTTTTTTGGAAGGGCGTGGCCAGTTCCTTCTTCCTAGTCTGTCTTAGTCTAGAAGCTCTGCTGAAACCTATCCACCATGGGTGACCCAGCTGTTAGCATAACTTTCAGCATCACAGCAATGTGCAGTTGCCACAGCATGACAATCAACTGACAGGTAGTGTGGTTCCTTGACCAGGAAATGAACCCAGGCCACGGCAGTGAGAGCACCAAATCTTAACCGCTAGACGACCAGGGCTGGGCCACAGAATTTATTCTACCACATATTTGGCATCTTAACATTTTTAATGTTTTTACTGAGGTCCAGAAAGCCACACTGATTCTGGTTTTCCTAGTGATTTTTCCAGTTTTTAACATATCAGAGGCTTCTGAATATCTCAGCTAACTAACAAATCAAATAACAAACATTCTGTGATTGGTGAGGGTGACATATACTGTAGGTAAGGCATTGTGCTGTTGAGCTGAGCAATTCTAGTGTAGTGTGGGCATTTAACCATATATACGAGACTGACTTTGTGACAGACCCTGTTCTAATGTTAAAGCACTGTAGGATCTCAGGTGAATTGGGACATGAAATAGATTTTGTAGAAAGTGTAACAATACAAACAGTGAAAGTGAGGGGTCAGGATGCATTCCAAACTGATCATTTCAGAGTAGTAAACTCATCTAAACTTTCTTTGAAGATTAGCCTCTCTCTGCTTCCACGTTATTTAATAGAAATGTGGATATATATGGATAAATAAAAATCTGTGTAGGGGCCAGCCCAGTGGTGCAGCAGTTAAGTTCGCACATTCCGCTTTGGTGGCCGGGGTTCACCAGTTCGGATCCCGGGTGCGGACATGGCACCATTTGGCAAGCCATGCTGTGGTAGGGGTCCCACATAGAAAGCAGAGGAAGATGGGCACGGATGTTATCTCAGGATCAGCCTTCCTCAGCAAAAAGAGGAGGATTGGCAGCAGATGTTTGCTCAGGGCTAATCTTCCTCAAAAAAAAAAATCTGTGTAAATTTATATTAGAATATTAATTGTATTCAAAATATTATCTGTCTGAAATCTAGATTATGAGCTCCTCAACCAAAAGCTTTTTCTTTTTTTTCTGGTAAGAATCTCTGTGCTTGGCACTTAGAAAGTTTAAGTGAATGCTTGTTGAATAAATTAACCACATTTGGAGAGGGACTGAGTTACATAGTGAACTACCAGCTTCTCAGTTCAGAATTTGCTCTACATGTGGATGGATATAATTCTTTGTGTTTATGTGGGATCCACATTTACCTAGAACTCTGAAATATAAAGTTTTGGAAACTGATCATTCTGTCGTTGAACTATGTAGTACTTGGCTTTTACTGTAGATGATTTTAATATCTTATGATGCATAATTTGGGTAATACCATGGAATACGTACATTTGCCCATAATAATTTGTTAATGTCACATATCCCTAACCTGTTGTATCAGTCAGACTTCAGGTGAAAGCAAAAGCAAAAGAAAGCTCTCTAGCCGTTTTAAGCAGAAACGGATAATTTGTTTTTAATAAAATTGTTGGAATGGCAAGAAGAGCAGATTCTAGATCAGATTTCCAAAAGAGATTTCCAGGAACAACAGCAAGAAACAAATGCCAAATGAGTGCTACCTCTGCCACAGTCAGGAGGGTGGGAAAGCACGAAGTTGATGTTGGCGTCAACGAAGACCCTCCTTCAGGGATCAGTGCCTTTGAAGTCCTGACTGAACAATGGAGTGTGACTTCAGAGAAACCGTGTGACTATGCTTGTCTTCATGAACAGAAGCACAGAGAAGATGAGGAAGATGGCTGCTAGGTCTCTCCCACTTTTCCAATCTCACCTGAATATACCTAATTGACTACATCGAATCCACATCTGGAAGGCTAGCTGCAAAGGAGTTTAAGAAAAATTAAACTGCTCCTTTGCTCATTTGTTCCTTTACTTTTTAGTCCTGGAAGAGATATCAAATGAAGGCTGGAATGGATGGTGAGCACTAATGCCCATACCTACCTCACCTATTTATTTATAACAAGCTGCTCTCTAATAGGTTTTTCCTACTTTTAATTCCTTTCACTCCGTTACTCTTTTTACTTCCTCTCATTCTTTCCTTGTATTCTCTGGGGCCTTATTATGTTACTGACCATTCTACCTTAAATTTTAATCTCTTTCTGGAAAAAACATATAACTTTTAACTTTTTAATCATACTTCCAATTCTCTTCCCCATGGTGGGGTATATATATTATTTATATATTTTTAAGATTCTTTGTTTATGATGTACCTACAGAACTCATTTTCTTTCACATGAAACTGATATAATTCCTTTGGCTACAAATCTGATTATTTGATGTTTCTTTTATTTTGATATCTGAATAATGGCTTCATCAAATTTAGAGATATTTTAGACAAATGCTTTCTGCTCCATTCAGAGGTATCTGGTTGTAAATTTCTTTTAAACAGAAACAGAGCTACTGTTAATCTTATAAGTGGATTTACATTTGCCCTTAAGAGCTTTTTAAAATTGTCTGTGTCCCAGGCACTGTGTTAGGTGATGAGGCTGAAAAAATGAAATAGATGAAGTATGTATATCTACATACTTTCAGAAAAGCAGAGGCAACTAAGTAAAAATATATCATTTCAATATGTGCTCTTAGCATTTAGAGCAAACAGAAATGATTCGCTAAAAATGGGGGTACAGTAAAGGCTGCTTGAGGAAATGACACCTTAGGTAAGTCTTGAAGGATGAATAGAAATTTTCAAGGTGAAGTAGTAAAAAGTCTGAATTACAAATATGTAAAATGAACTGTTTTGTCATGTAATCCTTTTCTTTCTTACATTGGTGTGTATGTAACTGTTACCCTCCATTACCAAATTCATATGTCTAAGGGCAGTGGGACAGAAATTAAGGTAGCAATGCAAAAAGAAGTCAATAGTTCAGCTTTTGATTACTCAAGTATGATTTTGAGATTATGATTTTGTTTATGATTTTGATTACTCAAGTATGAGTTGAGAAAATAGCCTTGAAAGCCAGGCTTTGTCAGAGAGAAAGATCCGTTTTCTAAACTCTTTTCTTCCTGTGAATCCTGCCATCATAGAGTTTCCTCCATAAGTGTATAGAGGAAACATCCTTCTAAATGTGTGAGTGAGATCTTCAGCCTCCCTATGACAGAAGAGGAAAAGAATATAAAGTAAAGGAAATAAAAAGCGTAGAGCCAGCATCACCACCAGCCTGAGGAATTATGAAAAGAAGTAAGACACTTAGAGGCTATTCCTCAATGACAGACTAATAACTAGCTTCCCAAGTGTTGAGTTGGGTGGGGAAGTCTGTAGGCCATAAGTGGATCTAGCTTCCCATTCAATATGTCATGGGAGAAACTTCAGGCCCTTTTTTTGGTTCCACACAGTCTGGACATGTATGGGAATGCAGTCACTCCTACCTGCCCTAGTAAGTGTATGCAGAGGTTCTTATAAAACTAATGGGTCCACAGAGGGTCAAGATTGAAAAACTGCCAAAGCACAGATACCTTGGGATCAAATGGCCAGATCTCTTGGATGCCCAAATTACTGCAAAAGTCCAGACCAGAATAATTTTGTCTGAAAACTCATCAGTCCAAGTAAAATATCAAGCCGGCTACTGTACATCAGCGGCAACAGAAAAATCTAAAGATATTGGATAGTTACTGGGCTTCCCTGTTCTGCCAGTTTCCTTGATGCCACTTAAGCTCACCCCTGTATACAGTGATTTTGAAAAAGAACAGGAGAAGGTGAAAGATTTACATGAATGAACACTTAGACTGTAAAGGGATCTGTTAATACTATTAACAGAAAGTAACTGAGGTTCCTAAAGAGAGTACTTAAAATATTGGATCAGACTACAATTACCAAATTGAACTATAATTGGTTTTTCCCCTACCAACTTGACAAAACATTTACATTGTGGTTTGTGTTATATCAAAATAACATTTCACTGAGAATCCTGCTCTTCCAGACAAAGCTACCATAATTTTTGGTCACCTTGAGCTCACAGTTTAAACCCTAAGAATGTCTGTGGGGTGGATATGAGTGGTACAGTCTTTTCTTCAAATTTTCTCTCAGGTGTTCATCTGAGGCCTATATGGCATCACTGACTTGTAACCAGAATCACAAATTTTACCTTCTAACCCCAACCTCCTTCTTCATTTGAGATCAAAATCTCATCTATAGGCCAACAAAGTTTCAAGAACCAAAGTTTCTCAATTATTTTGTCTCTCCTCTCTCTCTCTCCAGGCCTTTTCACACAATTTTCTCTCCTTCATCCCTGTCCCCTTATATATCAAGTCTACAGAGGTCCATGGGCCACCTGTCACGTAGTAGTGAGACATGATGTCCTAATTAGGGTTCTTCTAGAATACCTTAATATATGAGTAGTTAATAATAATCATTATTATTATTTTTGCTGAGGAGGATTCGCCCTGAGCTAACATCTGTTGCCAATCTTCCTCTTTTTGTATGTGAGTTGCTGACACAGCATGGCCACTGACAGATGAGCATATGTCCACGCCTGGAAACCCAACTCAGGCTGTTGAAGAGGAACACACAAACTTAACCACTAGGGCCCTGGGGCTGGTCCAATAATTATTTTTTAAAATGATGATGTTATGTAAATCATACTATTGTTTAGAATGGTTCTCTGTAAATCAAATATAGCAACAATTCATAAATCTAGATCACTGTGTTTGGGATTAATCCAGTTATAACTAATTCGTGTATACTAGAGTTTCTAATGAGGTCCAGCTTTGACTTCCAATGTTCCTGCTTCTGATTTCCCTTATGATTCATGAAAATAAAGAAGAGAAAGTAATGTATTGGATGCTTTTCATTTACTGGGTGCCAAGCGTATGAAGATAATTTAGAAATGTTTACTGCTCAAGAAGTCCACAACCCATTAAACTAGTTCCACTATTTATACTTTTTTCCCCTCATATTATTTTTTCCTATTTCTTCTACTTTCTCACAGCCTTAATTTTGTGCAAATTTTTTGAGATGTACTGTACTCTCAATGCTGGCTTGGTCTCCATGTTGGGCCTCCTCGCCTATTTTAGGGCATTTCAAGGAAAATCACTTCATGAGGGCTGAAATTCTCCTGAAAATAATATTTTTTTCTTATAGAAATAGAGACTGTAATATCATAAAACCTTGTATGTTTTACCTAATTAAACTATCTGTTTCATCTGTAAGTACCTGTATTAGTTACTATTGCTCTAATAATGCTGCTGCCACATCCATTTCAGAGTAAAACCAGAAGTATTTATCTTTCTGCAGGTCAACAACAATTAGGCTGATCTAGTGAACTGGTCTGTGGGGCTCTGCCTCAGTCTGTGGGCTGCCTGGGCTTTGGCTCCAGAAAATGGATCCAGCTCAGATCTGTTCCTTGGGTCTCTTCTCATCCTTGGAGCAGCATATGGCGGAAGGAAAAGCAGAAACATACAATGCCTCTTACAAAGTAAAAAGCTTTTGTAAAAACTCTCAGCAAAAGTCTCATTGTAGTTCTTTGGCCTGTATTGCTTTGGGCCTGTCCAATCCTAAAGCAGTTATTGACAAGGGATAGGATTAGCATGATTAATTAGACTAATAAGAGCCCATTCCTGGAGCCAGGTAAATGTGAGATGATGGAGGATCAAACACCACGTCCGCTTTACAGGTGGAAGAACATTTTGGAACAACACTTGTCCTGAGGGAGAATGAATAATATCTGCAAATCCCACATTTGAGGTTCTCTTTTTTTAAATTGGAAATCCTCCAAGTTCACCTTGTTAACAGCATTCCTTTCTATACCAGGAGTTCTCAAAGTTTGTCCCAGGACCATCTGCATCAGCATCACCTGTGAACTTTGTTGGAGATGTGATTTCTTAGGCTCTACTCTAGACAGACCAAATCAAAAACTCTAGAGTGGGGCCCAGGAGTTTTACCAAGGCCTCTTTGTGATGTTCCTAAATTTTGAGGACTATTACCCTAGGATATGGATTTTTCCTATTTCACCTAGTAGTATGCACCTGAGTGAGATCTAAGGGATTATTTGCCTATACTAGCCTAATAAAATTAAACCCTGGGGAGCTGTGAGTGGATTTTTGCAATAACAGAATCAATTTCATTTATTGGTCTTGGTACCTAGAAAAAGCTTATAAATATGGACCAGTATAACCCCTCCCCACCACCACCAGAGTTAGTAAAGCGGTAACCCTTTCTGTTCTGTTCTGTTAAGCAGCTCAGCTATGTTCTGTGAGCACTCTTCTCCCCAAGAAGAACAAGCAAGAAAGGGTCAGATTTAGGGCTGAGTGAAAAGCTAAAGTTTTTCACTTGAAAGTAATGCTGATAATATGTAAGTATTGTTTGGGCATTGCATTTAATAGGGAGTGAAAAGATATATGAAAGCTTTCCACCCCCTTGGTGTTTTGAAATTTTCATTTCATTATGATTAAAAGAATGAAAATGCATCTGCCTCAGATAGGAGAGCCTTAAAAATTAAAAGGAATCCTAAAATGTTTCCCCCAAAGATTAAATTAACTGTTCTGCTTGCAGTTGATTCAGGTATGTTCTGTTTTAATTGATGTTAAAAAAATCATAGGCACCCTATAATTTATAGCGTTCTTTTTTAGATTAAATTTTACAAACGACCTAGCAGCTCTACATACGATTTTGTGCCCTGTTGCTTGGGTAACCCTCATGACTTCTTAAACTTTTTGTAAGCATTTACGTGTATTAGACTCAAACATCGGATTCCATGAAATTAGAGTGTGAATACTGATGCTCTTATAAAAAAAGTATGAGATGCCTGTTATTGAAAATATGGGGCACTGTATCTATATTCTTCTTAGTGTTGATGTATAACTTTGAATTTTCATATGCACATGAGAATGTATAAAGCAAATATAGCTATACAGAGTACGCTGATTTACACAGTAGATTTATTCCTGAGAAGTTGAGTATAAATCATGTTAGAGTTTTAAGAATACTTAGAACTAAAAGTAAAGTTTGTCTAATTTCGTTTAAAATGTAAATATTTAAGTTTGCCATTTATGTAAATCTGCTTTAAAATATTTTCTTGATTAGTTTATGGAAAGATAAAAATGCTGATTTCAAAAGAGAATCTAAGTTTTAAAGGTAGGAATAACTTAAACTTTTATAATTAAAACTACTTTCATTTTTTGACAAACTATGTTTTTTATTCAATTATGTGGTGATGATTGAAAGACCATGTGGAAGAATCAAGAGACCATTTATTCAGAAATCCCATTTTTTTACATAGATAATATGAAAAAGGAGAATTGTGTCTAGTAGGGAACTTATGGCTTATCTAGTCTACATCATAGCATAAAGAACTTTACTTTAACCACTCCAAGCAAGCAATTATAATTTTTTAAATGGTGTGTAGTGTAAGAATACTCATGAATTAAGGATTATTTAGTCTTCAGCCTACAAAAATGGAAACCGATTTAAGAGGCAAAGCATTTATTTGGGATCAAAGTATTGCAATTCAGAGAGGACTGATTCAGGTTCAAACCCAAATAGTGTCCCAATTACAGGAGAGGGGCTCAAGGTTTTTATGGGAAAAGGGAGGAAGATGAGGTAAGATGTTTTTAAGAAGAGTTTATTAGGGCTGACAGCTAAGCTATCCTTGACTATACAGTCATGTGCCACATAATGAAATTTCAGTCCACAAAGGACCACATATATGACAATGGCCCCATAAGATTAGTACCATATAGCCTAGGTGTGTAGTAGGCTGTGCCATGTAGGTTTCTGTAAGTACACTCTATGATGTTCACACGACAAAGAAATCGCCTGATGACATAGTTCTCAGAATGTATCCCTGTTGTTAAGCAACACACGACTGTACATGATTGGTTATTGACTCTATCTTCTGAAAGTCTGTAATCCTCAGTCTTGTGACCAGGATGATCGTTGTCCTGCTGACTTTTCAAGCAATTGGTTGTAAAACAATTGTCATTTTGGTGCAGTCCAAAGTTTTGGCCCAGACCAAGATTCAAGGAACGAGACAAGCAAGGCAGTTCTCTGGAATGGCTGCTCCAGCTGTATCTTAAAATGGCTCCACTCACATCAGTTTTTTGTAAGTCTTTGTGTCCTTCACAGGTAATCCACTGTATCTTTCTCAGACTTGTCTTTCCCCCACACCCAATTCTTTCAACTCCAAACCTTAATACAAAAACAAAACAAAAATTTTAAAAATAGAAATGCTTTCCACTAAGTAAAACTTTGTAAATTCTGTATGTGGTTGTTGTTGGGGAAATAGAATTAAAAGTGAAATCTCCTGCCAACCCAGAAAACCTCCCCACAAAGGCAGTAGAGAAAGAAAACTTTTATTATTGAATAAGCATTAAGCTAGAATGTGATGTGCATCATAGGCAATCCAGTAAAGAGACTTCAAGGACAGAAAGACATTTTACCCTTTTATATGGTCAAGCAAATACAAACCATTACAAACATGTTCTAAAGATAAATGATAAATAGTGCTCAGATAAGAGGATTTAGCACCATTTGTTACACATAATTCATCCTAAATTTACTTGTAATTAGGGTGTCTGCCTGTGTTAGCTAATTGGCTTTATCCAAAGGAAAAATAAACTCTCATGTCTTTACAACAGGTGGTAATTCTGCGACTTGGAGTGAGGTGCCCACTGAAGTTAAGTGTCAACTTTCCCACAGAAAGGGAGGCTGGGTGCCTTCTTACCTGATGCTTATGTTTCAAAGAGATGGCTTACAAGTCCTTAAGGAAACATTCCTAAATTTTGGGACAAAGTATAGGCTTATGTAGCATTTGAAAAGATTACAGAACTGACAATTGGAAGTTTTCTAATGTGAAAGCTGTAAGATAAAGGGAGGTGGGGAGAAGTCTCTTCTATTTTCAACAAGAACAACTAAGCCTCTTTTATATTTGTATTTGCCTTTACACAGTCCCTTCAGTTTCTAATAGACAGGGCTCTCTCTTTGTTAAAATATGCTCCACCCATTGCATTTTAATGTTAGGTATTAGGACAGAAAAACAAAATTATTACTTTGAGAGGAAGGCTAAACTCTAAAGAAGCTTCCTTTCTTGATTTCAGTATTTTTTCTTTGTTTCTCTGGCTGTAATTTCCAAATCAGTATGCTTTAAATTAACTATACACCTGTCATCAACAACCGAGTCTTTATTCTGATTTCCTTATTTGTTGGGCATCCTCATTCTTCCAGTAATCCCTACTCAAAATGTTTGCAATCTTTCCTAAGAGATACTCCATGAACACATGACTCTGGGGTCAAACAAACTTTAGAAAATCTGTGTACAATTGCTTTGCAATATAAAATTCATATTGATTAGTGTGCCGTTAAATAATTTTAATGAGTTGGGACCAGCATTTTTCTTTTGAGAATAGAGTGGAAATTTTCAGAGTGCATTGCTTACATTATCCTTATGGAGTTATGCATTGTTCTGTGCAACATATTTTGAAGTTATTTATTTTCATGTGTGTGTCAGTTTGTATATACACATATCAATGTGTACTGGGGTGGGTTGTTCGAAATAAGTAAATGAAAACAAACAGAGACTGTTTATTAAAAGTGTGCTATAGCTAGAGTCAGCCACCATTACTTGCATTACATTACTTGCCTTTAGCAGAAACTCAAAAGCAATCAGTGGAATTTATAGTGGAAGGAAGGAAGGAAGAAAAGAAGGAAGAACCTCCGGTTCCTCTCTGGTGGAGATGATTGGCACAGGGAACCTGGAGGTGGACTAGCTAGAAGCAGAATATTTTATCTGATTAGTTTGGGCAGCATATGCAGCTTTCTCTGACTAATCCTGAGTTGGAAGTAAGAGAAAAATTAGCAAAATTGGTTGTTGTTGACAAAGTCTGACTGTTCTAGTCCAGTGGCTAAAGAGGCTGTAGTCTGGCTCCATGGACTTCTCATGTGAGTCAGAGTTCTGTTGTTACTGTAGGGGTCTGGAATTGGCCACCCCAAGATATGTCTCTTTGGCATCAGGATTATTTGAGGCTGATTGCTTTTGATAAACTGGGACAGGGAAGGAGGCTCTGAGGAATGGAACTTGCCCTTTGTTAGGACACATTTACATTGTAAAGGAACTCTCCATCTGTAAAGATATCTCTAGAAACTCTTAGTCAATGGGGAAGGCAAGGACTTAAATCTGCATTTGTTTATTGTGCTTGTCTGGTAGCCTCCTGTGACTGACTTCCCTCCCCCTCCCAAAGTTGGCATTTCCTTCAGGATTAAGCATCTTTCCTTAGGCTAGGAACTGATTGCTGTGCTCACCTGTGACCACCTAGCTCAAGACAATAGAATTGCCTCCTGCTATGCCCACCAAGATAGCAGACCCAGTATCTGCTGTGCCCATCAAGCTCTGTGCCGACAGGGCAATCTTGTGACTATTGTGGGAGGGACATTTCAATCATATGTGAAACATCCTGTTTGGGGGTATATAACCACTCTGTGCACCCCACTTCTTTGGTGCCCTTTCTTCCTTCGGGAAGAAAGGCCCTGGGCCATGGTTCCTCATAAATCTTTGTTTAATTTGCTCTTGCTATTTGTATCTCACGTGAATTTAATTCGTTCTCTGGCCAGACGAACCCACATTTAGGTAGAGGAAAAGTCTTCCTCCCTACATTACTTATGGTCTGGCTATTTTTCATGTGTATATTTGTCCTTCAGATTAAAAAAAGAAAAAATAAATTTAACCCATAGCCATATACTATGTATCTCTCTTAAACTTTCACAATGGAAATTAGTACATTAAAGGTTGAAAAGTGCTACTTAAATTAACATTCTTTAGAGTATATATATATATATCACAAATTCTTTTGACCATTAAACCTCCTTTTTATTCCATAATCCCTCCAAAGAACCCATTGGGCATATGTTGCCTTGGGAATTTTTTTTTAATTGTGCTCATAATAGTTTACATCATTGTGAAATTTCAGTTGTGCATTGTTTCTTGTCTGTCACCATATACGTGTTCCTCTTCACCCCCTGTGCCCACCCCCCAGCCTACTTCTGCTGATAACCACTGAACTCTTTTCTTTGCCCGTGTGTTTGTTTATCTTCCACATATGAGTGAAATCATATGGTGTTTGTCTTTCTCAGTCTGGCTTATTTCGCTTAGCATAATACCCTCCCAGTCCATCCATGTTGTTGCAAATGAGACGATTTTGTCTTTTTTTATGGCTGAGTAGTATGCCATTGTACACATATACCCCCTTTTCTTTATCCACTCATTGGTTGATGGGCACTTGGATTGCTTCCATGTGTTGGCTGCTGTGAATAGTACTACAATGAACATAGGGGTACATATGTCACTTTGGATTGTTGATTTCAAGTTGTTTGGGTAGATACCCAGTAGTGAGATAGCTGGGTCATAATGGCATTTCTATTTTCAATTTTTTGAGGAATCTCCATACTGTTTTTGCATAGTCACTGCACCAGTTTGCATTCCCACCAGCAGTGAATGAGGGTTCCCTTTTCTCCACACCCTTTCCAACATTTGTTATTTTTAGTCTTAGTGATTATAGCTATTTTAATAGGTGTAAGGTGGTATCTTAGTGCAGTTTTGATTTGCATTTTCCTGGTGATTAGCGATGTTGAACATATTTTCATGTGCTTATTGACCATCTGTATATCTTCTTTGGAAAAATGTCTGTTCATATCTTCTGCCCATTTTTTGACAGGCCATTTGTTTTTTTGTTGTTCAGTTGTCTGAGTTACTTATATATTGTGGAGATTAACCTCTTGTCAGATATATGATTTGCAAATATTTTCTCCCAATTGGTGGGTTGTCTTTTTGTTTCGATCTTAGTTTCTTTTGCCTTGCAGAAGCTCTTTAGTCTGAGGAACCCCACTTGTTTACTTTTTCTTTTGTTTCCCTTGTCCGAGAACACATGGTATTCAAAACGATACTTTTAAGTTCAATGTCAAAGAGTATACTACCTATATTATCTTCCAAGAGTTTTATGGTTTCAGGATTTATCTTCAAGTCTTTGGTCCATTTTGAGTTCATTTTTGTATATTGTGTGAGATAATGGTCCACTTTCACTCTTCTGCAAATGGTTGTCCAGATTTCCCGACACCATTTATTGAAAAGACTATCTTTTCTCCATGGTATGTTCTTGGCACCTTTGTTGAAGATTAGCTGTCTGGGGATGTGCGGTTTTATTTCTAGGCTTTCAATTCTGTTCCATTGATCTGTGTGCCTGTTTTTTTGTATGAGTACCATGCTATTTTGATTACTATGGCTTTGCAGTACATTTTGAAGTCGGGGATTGTGATGCCTTCAGCTTTGTTCTTTTTTCTCAGGATTGTGTTAGCAATTCAGGTTGGTTGCCCCATATGAATTTTAAGATTTTTTGTACTATTTCCATGAAGAATGTCATTGGGATTCTGATTGGGGTTGCATTGAATCTGTAGATTGCTTTGGGTAGTATGGACATTTTAGCTATGTTTATTCTTCTGATCCATGTGCATGGAATCTCTTTCCATCTCTTTATGACATCATCTATTTCTTTCAATAATGTCTTATAGTTTTCATTGTATAAGTCCTTCACCTCCTTGGTTAATTTATTCCTAGATATTTTATTCTTTTTGTTGTGATTGTAAATAGAATTGTATTCTTGAATTCTCTTTCTCTAACTTGCATTTCTAGAGTATAGAAATTTAACTGATTTTTGTGAGTTGATTTTGTACCCTGCAACTTTACTGTAGTTAATTATTTCTAATAGGTCTCTGATGGATTCTTTAGGGTTTTCTGTATATAAGATCATGTCTTCTGCAAAGAGTGAGAGTTTCACTTCTTCACTCCATATTTGCATTCCTTTTATTCCTTTCTCTTGCCTAATTTCTCTGGCCAAAACCCCCAGTACTATGTTGAATAAGAGTGGTGATAGTGGGCATCCTTGTCTTGTTCCTGCCCTCAGAAGGATAGCATTCAGTTTTTCCCTATCGAGTATGATGTTGGCTGTGGGTTTGTCATATATGGCCTTTATTATGTTGAGGTAATTTCCTTCTATCACCATTTTGTTGAGAATTTTTATCATAAATGGCTGTTTAATCTTGTCAAATGCTTTCTCTGAATCTATTGAGATGATCATGTGGTTTTTATTCCTCATTTTGTTAATGTGGTATATCACATTGATTGATTTGCAGATGTTCAACCATCCCTGTGTCCCTGGTATGAATCCCACTTGATCATGATGTATGATCTTTTTGATGTATTGCTGTATTTTGGTTGCCGATATTTTGTTGAGGATTTTTGCATCTATGTTCATCAATGATATTGGCCTGTAGTTTTCCTTTTTTGTGTCGTCCTTCTAAGGCTTTGGTATCAGAGTGATGTTGGCCTCGTAAAATGAGTTAGGAAGCATTCCATCTCCCCTAATTTTTTGGAATAGCTTGAGAAAGATAGATATTAAATCCTCTCTGAATGTTTTGTAGAACTCTCCACAGAAGCCATCTGGCCCAGGGCTTTTATTTTGGGGGATGGTTTTGATTACTGTTTCAATCTCTTTACTTGCCATTGGTCTATTCAGATTATCTATTTCTTCTTGATTCAGCTTTGGGAGGTTGTAAGTGTCTAAGGATTTATCCATTTCTTCTAAATTGTCCATTTTGTTGGTATATAGTTTTTCATAGTATTCTCTTATAATCCTGTGTATTTCTGTGGCATCCATTGTTATTTCTCCTCTTTCATTTCTAATTTTGTTTATCTGAGCTTTTGCTCTTTTTCTTTGTAAGTCTGACTAGTAGTTTGTTAGTTTTGTTTATCTTCTCAAAGAAACAGTTCTTTGTTTCATTGATCCTTTCTACTGCTTTGTTTTGTTTCAATAGCATTTATTTCTGCTCTGATTTTTATTTTTTCTCTCCTTCTGCTGACTTTGGGCTTTGTTCTTCTTTATTTAATTCAGTAAGTTGTAGTTTGAGACTCCTTATTTGGGATTTTTCTTGTTTGTTAAGGTGTTCCTGTATTATGAATTTCCTTCTTAGTACTGCTTTTGCTGCATCCCATATGAGTTGGTATGGTACGTTTTCATTTTCATTTGTCTCCAGATATTTTTTGATTTCTCCTTTAATTTCTTCAATGTTCCCTTGGTTGTTCAATAACATGTTGTTTAGTCTCCACATCTTTGTCCCTTTCTCAGCTTTTTTCTTGTGATTAATTTCTAGCTTCATGGGATTTTGATTGGAAAAGATGCTTATTATTATTTCCATCTTCTTAAATTTGTTGAGGTTTCCCTTGTTTCCCAATATATGCTCTATGCTCAAGAATGTTCCATGCACACTTGAGAAGAATGTGTATTCTGCTGTTTTTGGATGGAGTGTTCAATATATGTCTATTAAGTTCAAGTGGTCTAGATTTTGATTTAATTTCAGTTTCCTTGTTGATTTTCTGTCTGGATGATCTATCCATTGATGTGAATGGTGTGTTGAGGTCCCCTACTATTATTATATTGTTATTAAGATCTCCTTTTAGGTTTCTTAATAGTTGCTTTATGTACTTTGGTGCTGCTGTGTTGTGCACATAGATATTTACAAGTGTTATGTCTTCTTAGTGGAGTGTCCATTTGATCATTGTATATTGCCCCTCTTTGTCTCTCTTTACCTGTCTTATCTTGAAGTCTACTTTGTCTGATATAAGTATTGTGACAGCTGCTTTCTTTGGTTTGCCATTTGCTTGGAGTATTGTCTTCCATCCCTTCACTCTGAGCCTGTGTTTGTTGTTGAAGCTGAGATGTGTTTCCTGTAGGCAGCATATTGTTGGGTCTTGTCCTTTAATCTATCTTGCCACTGTGTCTTTTTATTGGAGAATTCAATCCATTTACCTTTAGAGTGATTATTAATATATCAGGGCTTAATGCTGCCATTTTATCACTCATTTTCCAGTTCTCCTGTCTTTCTTTTTTTTTCTTGTCCCATGTGTTTTGATCTACCAATTGAGTTATGTAGTTTTTCATGCTGGACTTCTTTGTTTTCTCCTTATTTATTATTTGTGTCTCTGTTCTGCTTTTTTGTTTAGTGGTTACCATGAAGTTTGTATGCAAAATCCTGTAGATAAGATAGTCCATTTTCTGAGGGCCTCTTATTTCCTTAGACTTAACTGATTCAGTTTCTCTTCCTCTTCCCTTCCTATGTTGTTTTGTCACATCTTATCCCATCTTGTGTTGTGAATTTGTGGTTAAAATGACAAGATTATCTTTATTTTTGGTGTTTTCCTTCCTTTTATATTTGATGTTATACTTGAGTATTTGCTCACCTGTTCCGATGTGTAGCTACAGTTTTCTGATTTTGTCTACCTATTTATCTCCTCACTCCAGACTTTATAACCTCTTTCATCCTTTTGTTGTTTTTCAGGTATGATGGCCTTCTTGAGGATTTCTTGTAGGATTCTCTTGTGGCTAAAAACTCCCTTGGCTTTTGTTTATCTGGGAAAGTTTTTATTTCTCCATCATATCTGAAGGATATTTTCACTGGATAGAGTATTTTTGGATGAAACTTTTTGTCCTTCAAAGATTTGAGTATGTCATTCCAGTCTCTCCTAGGCTGTAAAGTTTCTGCAGAGAAATCCTCTGAAAGCCTCATAGGGGCTCCTTTGTAGGTTATTTTCTTCTGCCTTCCTGCCCTTAGTATTTTTTCTTTGTTATTCACTTTTGCCAGTTTCACTACTATATCCCTTGTAGTAGGTCCTTTTACATTGACATATTTAGGAGATCTGATAGCTTCTTTCACATGGATTTCCGTCTTCTTCCCCAGGTTTGGGAAATTCTCTGCTGTTACTT
The DNA here is from genome assembly GCF_041296265.1 of Equus caballus. Classification (NCBI taxonomy): domain Eukaryota; kingdom Metazoa; phylum Chordata; class Mammalia; order Perissodactyla; family Equidae; genus Equus; species Equus caballus. The sequence goes on along the minus strand of NC_091692.1, from coordinate 71,966,160 downwards.
ATTTGAACAAGCTTTCTCCTCCATTCTTCTCTTCTCCTTCTGGAATACCTATAATTCTTATGTTGCATTTCCTAATTGAAATGGACATTTCTAGGTGACTTTCTTCATTTCTGTTTATTCTTAGTTCTCTCTCCTCCTCCATCTGGAGTGTTTCAATATGTCTGTCCTTGATTATGCTGATTCCCTCCTCTAACATATCTGCTGGAGTGTTCAGGGAATCCATATTTTGTTTTATCTCATCCATTGTGTCTTTCATCCCCAATATTTCTGATTGAGTCTTCTTTATAGTTTCAATCTCTTTTGCTAAGTAGCTCCTACACTCATTGAATTGTTTGTCTACAATCTGTTTTATCTCGTTGAGTTTTTTGATGATAGCTATTATGAATTCTCTACCATTTAGATTACATATTTCTGTGTCTTCAGGACTGATTTCTGAGTTCTTGTCATTTTCTCTCTGGTCTGGAGATTTAATATAATTTTTGATACTTCTAGAAGGTGTGGCTCTGTTTTTCTTCGTCCTGGTATTTTTGATCACTGTTACTACCTACCACCACTAGGTGGGGGTGAAGAACTGTGTATTCTGAGCCCTCTGTGTTCCACCAGGATCCCAGGTACTGGAGCAGGTGCTTGGCAGGTGGTGGGGAGAGGTACTTTCTTCTGCATGCACTCATGGGCTTACTTGCTCTGCCCTCGCTGTCTGCTCTCCTGGGGTGTTGGCTTGATGAAGTCACCCCTGCAATAGCTTTCACCTTGATAGGGGGCTTTCTCCTAGGCTGCAAGGGACCTCAGAGATCTTTGATGTTCCCACTAAGGGGTGCTCCCTCCCCCCTTTCTTCCCTCTCAGAGGCTGCACACAGCCCTGGATCACAGCCTTTCGGGGAGGGAGTGAAGTTTTGTCTTACCCTGTTCCACCTCCTCTGAGGGGAGCTCCAGTCTCTCCACTCTCCGACATATGGCTGCATGGTTGTCTCAGACATCTTTTGTGTTGCATGGATGTCAGAGTATGAATGTCTTATTGTATCATGGAGGGGACAGATCACCAGTAGAGCTTACTCTGCCATGATGGTGATTTCACTCCATGAAATATTTTTTGCGCTTCTGCACCTCTCAATATATATCTGCATTTCTCACTTCAAATAAATTGCAAATTTTACCACTTGTCTTTTACAATTACTTATCACCTCTGTTTTGGTCACAACTCTAATATCCTTTACTTTGCTTTTCTTGAATTATTCCAATGGCTAATTCCAGTTTCCTCTCTTGGATCTGTTCTTCTCATAGATTCCAGGTTAGTTTTAGCTCTGTTACTTCTTTACTGCAAAATCTTTAGGATCTACTCCATTCTTACACTGTCAATTCCACTCTGACTAGATGCAAGAAGTTGTCCACTGTCTGTCTATAATTTGTTTTTCCACTCATATCTTGTAAAGTTTTTCCTTGTTTAAACTTTAACTTGTGTCTGTCCTTCTGTAATGTATTTTCTAATTCCTGTCTAGAAAAGTTCTCTTTACTCATTAGGGACCAAATGAAATTCAACTCCTTTGAAACAATCTTCTATGATTGTCCCTACACTCATTCACTTCCAACCTGAAAATAATCCTTCAGAGGATTTCTAAAACATCTTGAATAAGTAACACCACATTTTTTCACATATTGCCTTACCCTAAAATTTTTTATATTCATATTATATAACTAATAATATTTCTGTCTTTATACACAAAATCTATACCTTACTCAACTTTTAAAACTTTACAGTGCAAAATGTCTCTTGCACATATTGTATTGTTGAATGAATAAAACCAAACACCTGACTTTTTTCTAGTCTTCACATTTTCCAAACAGCATATCCCAAATATGACTTGATATTCTTTTAAAATTATGTAGTCATTCATCTTACTATTTGAGAAGAGTTAAAATGCAGATAAGTTTCATGAAGTTACATGATGATTCAAATTCAAACTAAAATATAGATGATTTATATAGGATCCTCTCCTGAGAGATGGGGAACAGAGCCCTCAGAGCCTGAAAGATAGACAAAGACAAGGGAGAAGTGATTATCGTAGGAGCTTCAGAGACCTAAGTTATAGGAAGAAGCTAGCTCCAAAGACCTATTATTAAATTTATTTGTTGTTTCCATATCTATCACCAATGCTCCAAACATGCCTGATTAAATGTTATGTTCATCTCCTTGAGCAAACACCTACCCAATTCATCCAGGACCCCCTCCCACTAATGATTAGCTCAGTACATATGGGATCTCTGTGTCTCTTTCTTAGATTGAAAGAGGTTGTGTGGATAGTCCTGGGACTTAATTCTATAAAGGGATATTACTGTATCAGTGTTATTATTTTTAAAACAAAAGGTATATTCTGCTCATTTCTTGCACTCTGGCTTTTCTCAGTGTAGTCTTTTATAATAATAAGAGTGAGATTCTTCTTACTTGCTTTATAAATATACCTCCAACTAATTATAAGCCTTTCACCATCTGGTAGATCCAGTAAGAGCAATAATGTTTAGAAATTTTTGATGACTGCTGTTAAGCTGCCAGCAGTTATGATTCTTTTGAAAGAATAATCCATTTACTTTGATTGCTATTATAGTTCAAAAAATATTGATCTATCCCTGCTTGAAAACTATTTTAAACAGGTAGCTACAGAGATTTAGACAAAAACCCATATTTCACTTTGTTCTTTCATTCAAGGTACTGCAAAAGAAAATGTTCAAAGAATAGACAGTTTAAGTGAAGTGGCAAGTGAACTTTGCTATGTTGAGTCTCCTTATAAAAAGGAATGCTTCTAGATACTTTCATTTTACTGCTCCATTATTAGACTATAAGTTTCCAAGGGAGTAGGATCATGTCTCTTTAATTGACTGTATATCATGCTTAGTTCATTTCACACAAAATTAGTGTGACTGCTATGTGTGGAGTATTTGTTGGATGTTCATCATCAGAATGCTTTATCAATGACTTATTCCTGCTTAGAAAAACGTCAGTTGCTTTACCTTACACACAATGCTATGCCACATATCTCTATCCTCATTTTTTTTCTTTTAGTCTTTTTATTTTTTTATTAAGATTATGATAGTTAACAACCTTGTGAAATTACGGTTGCACATCATTATTAGTCATGTTGTAGGTACACCACTTCACCCCTAGTGCCCTCCCCCCACCCCCTCTTTCCCCTGGTAACCACTGATCAGTTCTCTTCGTCTATATGTTAACTACCACCTATGAGTGGAGTCATACAGAGTTCCTTTTTCTCTGTCTGGCTTATTTCACTCAACATAATACCCTCAAGGTCTATCCATGTTGTTGTGAATGGGACGACTTTGTCCTTTTTTATGACTGAGTAGTATTCCATTGTATGTATATACCACATTTTCTTTATCCAATCATCAGTTGCTGGGCACTTAGGTTGGTTCCATGACTTGGCTATTGTGAATAATGCTGCGATGAACATAGGGGTGCATGGGACTTTTGGAATTGCTGATTTCAGGTTCTTAGGATAGATACCCAAAAGTGGGATGGCTGGGTCATAAGGTATTTCTATTTTTAACTTTCTGAGAAATCTCCATACTGTTTTCCATAGTGGCTGCACCAGTTTGCATTCCCACCAACAGTGTATGAGGGTTCCTTTTTCTCCACAGCCTCTCCAACATTTGTCACTCTTGGTTTTGGATATTTTTGCCATTCTAACAGATGTAAAGTGATATCTTGGTGTAGTTTTGATTTGCGTTTCCCTGATGATTAGTGATGATGAGCTTCTTTTCATGTGTCTATTGGTCATCCATATATCTTCTTTGGAGAAATGTCTGTTCATGTCCCCTGCCCATTTTGTGATTGGGTTGTTTGATTTTTTGTTTTTGAGGTGTGTGAGTTCTTTATGTATTATGGAAATTAACCCTTTGTCGGATAAATAACTTGTAAATATTTTTTCCCAATTAGTGGGCTGTTTTTTTGTTTCAATCTTGTTTTTCCTTGCCTTGAAAAAGCTCTTTAGTCTGATGAAGTCCCATTTATTTATTCTTTCTATTGTTTCCCTCATCTGAGAGGTTATGGTGTCTGAAAAGATTCTTTTGAAGCTGATGTCAAAGAGTGTACTGCCTATATTCTCTTCTGGAAGACTTATTGTTTCAGGCTTAATCTTTAGGTCTTTGATCCATTTTGAGTTTATTTTAGTGAATGGTGAAAAAGAATGGTCGATTTTCATTCTTTTACATGTGGCTGTCCAGTTTTCCCAATACCACTTGTTGAAGAGACTTTCTTTCCTCCATTGTAGGCCCTCAGCTCCTTTGTCGAAGTCCTATCCTCATTTCTTACCTCACCCTTCTTGTTCCTGAACTCCAGCCGTGATCAGCTACTTGAATTTTTCCAATCATGTTTTCCACACTATCATTCCTTTGGTCAAACTGTCCCATCTACCCAGAATGTCACAAACTACCACACATCCTATACTGTCCCCTGCAACCACACACATCACTGCAAATCTGCTCAATCTTAGTTCTTGTTTCAGTTTATGGAATCTTTTTAGCCTTTCCACTCCTAAGCAAAATTGTTCATTTTCTTCTCATGTTTCTCATATATCTTATTCTAAAATTTCATTATCATACTTTTGTTTGTCTGCATACTTGTCTTTTCCTGGTAGGCCATAATAGACTGAGTCTTATTCACCTCTACCTCCCCAGCATTTTCGATATAGTACAATTTCAAGGCATTTTTATTGAATGAACATACCAATACATGATTGAACGAGCAGATGAATGATTGAATGCATGAATGAGTAAGATCACTGTACCTGAAAAAATTGGTAGTGAAGCTGTCTGTAGTTAGCTAATTTACTGGTTGATGACATCAACTAGTTGAGATTTTTATGTAAAAATTCTTTTGAGCACATCTCTGGGTTTCCTAATCTTAGTCAGTCCCCCATATTATCCTTTTGTCATAGACACTGTGCCTAGTCCCAAACTGAAAGCAAACACTAAGGAAGTCCTTGAAGGATCTCAAGTGTATAAACAGTGGGTCAAACTTTAAGGACACTATCTCAAGAGCTAGTCAGGGAGAGGAGTCGCTTGTCACTTTACATTTCATCTTTAAGGTAACCCTTAAGTCAAAATACATGGAAATGCATTTAAAATCTTGAATCATCTTGGAGTTTTAAAACATTTACATTTTGTGGCATAAGTGCTGACCAGAGCATTGTTTGTTCTCTTTTTCTTAAAAATATGTGCAAAGGAATTTTAAAAATGTATCCTGAATACACCTATTTGGCAGGTCTTATAAACTGTTTTTTAAGGGCTGGGGTTATGAAATACAGTTTTTTGTGGCCATAGTTTCTAGCACAGTTCTTGGTACACAGTATATGCTTAGTATATATTGAACTGAAATTAATTGATTATAACATTTTTTTTTTTTTGAGGAAGATTAGCCCTGAGCTAACTACTGCCAATCCTCCTCTTTTTGCTGAGGAAGACTGGCCCTGAGCTAACATCCGTGCCCATCTTCCTCTACTTTATATGTGGGACACCTACCACAGCATGGCTTTTTGCCAAGCAGTGCCACATCCACACCAAGGATCCACACCAGCAAACCACAGGCCGCCAAGAAGCAGAACATGCCAACTTAACCGCTGCACCACTAGGCCGGCCCTTGATTATTACTTTTAAGTTGATAAGACTAGTCATTAGATTTTCTGAACTAAGATACTTTATCATCATCAGGAAGTGTTGTGTTTTTTTTTTTAATTGATTCCCACCTCATCCCATTAAAATGTTGTGGACCAGTAAAATAAATTTATATGCTAAGGAACTATTGGGTTAACATTAGTTCTCAATTTTGAAATTATTATATTGTACTATATTGAAATTTCAAGAAATATGTAATTAGTAATATTTGAAATGCCTACTTTCATACGTTATTTATTTTTAATTAAATTAGAGAATAGTTAGTCTCTTCCCTAGAAACAACCTTGGTCTCATTCTCTTGTATTCCAACATGTTCTCTTGAAAGAGAGAAAGAGAGTGGAGTTATAATTGTTGAGTTGGGTCTTGCATAAAACCCCAGGAAACCCATGGTCAGAAGACAGTCTGATAATCACTGGGTTGGAGGAAAATGCTACATAATCCAAGTTCGTAGGGTTCCATATCTATTGTCGTGGTCTGTTCAGGTTGCTATAACAAAATACCATAGACCGAGTAGTTTATAAACAACAGAAATTTATTTCTCACAGTTCTGGAGGCTGAAAGTCCAAAATCAAGGCTCCAGCATGGTGGCCTTCTGGTGAGAGTTCCCTTCCTGACTCATAGCTGGTGCCTTCTCTGCTGTGTCCTCACATGGTGGAAGGGGCAAGGGATATTTCTGCAGCCTCTTTCATACAAGCACTAATCCCATTCATGAGGGCTCTGACCTCATGACCTAATCACCTTCCAAAGGCCCCCACCTCCTAATACCATCATCTTTGAGTTTTGAGAGGACACATTCAGACCATGGCACCTATGAAGGCTGGCAAACTCCTTGTTTTTGTGTACAGACATTAACTGTGGTTCCCTCATTATCCTCTAAATTTGAGACCTGGGCACTGAGATGACAGAATATAAACGGTTTTGTCATAAATCAATACAAACATAGAAACAACTCCAAATTAATGATGTGTCAGATAGAATCATATTTATAATCAAAAACAAGCACATTGTTTTTAATCACAGATTAAGAGTTCCTAATTCTATTAAACATATTAAGATGTTCAATAAGTTTTTTAGGTGAAATAAGATTAAAAATTGAGTATTTTTTGAGTGCTTCTATTTGCTATATCTCAAAAGAATGTGTAATTTAACTACTGACTGAAAATATTCTTCTGTACTAGCTCTGTTGGAAATGGTAAACTTCGAGAGTCTTATCTCAGGGTATATTTATCAGCATTCTGAATTTTGAATATTTTTTATTAAATGGTTGTACCTAATCCGAAGCTTTTTAAATGTCAGTGTTTTCATCATGATTATAAAATACTTTACACATTTATTATTGCAAATATGTCCTTCATTACTTTGCTTGTTAAGTTATAGATTTCCTTCTCAAAACCTCTTTAAATGTTGACTCTAGTCTCATTTGTCTGAGATGCTTGAAGGTGAGACCAAATTTAACTCACAAGGTCTTTTCTAGCTGCGTGATTCTATGTTTCATAACCTTTGTAAGCCCGTTGCTAAGGTAATGAGATTCTCAAGAGGCTTCTTAACATTAAGAATCAGCAAAACTGCAAGTTTTACAGATCACTTTCTTTTAACCTACACAGTTTCTCTGTGAAGTATTTGAATTACAGTGTCAACTGTTGTCAAGTCAGAGATTGATCAATGAGAATTTCTATGTCACTTTAAGGCCAGATGTTAGTCTTTGGCTCGAAATCTGATTGAATTTAAAATTAGAGTTTATTACTTTAGGCATCAAGGATCAAAGTTACCTGGTCACTAAAAAAAACGGTGATGAAAGAGTCCTTTTATACAAATTTCAACCACTGCCATTTAAACCTATATTTCCAATTTCATTCTCAGTTCACTGCAGGAGAGCCTTCTGGAGTGCTCTGCTTATATTTCTTCTGACCTCCCATCCTCATTTATTTTAGCACCTCTTCTCCAGATTCTGATTTCTTTCCCTCCACAGCAGGGAAGAAAAAGAGCAGAACCAGGTGCTACTCCATGGGTGCCAACCTCTGACCCTGGGAATGGATATTCACTCTGTTCCTTCCAAATTTAGTTGTGAATGGTGCACAGTATTTACCGGACTCCCAATGGAGGCAAAATTTGTTAAAGGAATCTCAACCCAATTTTGTATTCTAAGAGACAAAATATTATAAGATAATAGAATCAAGTATCAGTAGGATGCTAACAATTCTTTTTGTGCTGCATTTGTGCTGCATGTCAATGCTAAGTTATATATATCAGTCAGGGTCACTGTAGGAAACAAATGGCACCTTTACACTGGGTATGTGTGGGCAGAGCTTAAGGAAACTAACAAGAGCTTATACAGTATCCCTGGCTGATGACAGTAGGGACCATTACCACCTTCGGAAGTGATAACCATACCTCTCAGAGGACAGCTGCATGGAAAGGGTAGCCTAACATAAGCTTGGCTTTCAGTGAAGGAACACAGCCATCCCAAGGTGATCAGGCAGAGGAGTTGGGTGAAAAATACTCTACTGTAGACTTTTCCCAACCTTCTCATCCTGTCTCCTGCCAGTGTCACCTGTTCCCTGTTCACTTGTTGCACACAGAGAAAGTTGTGTAACAAAGGAGCCTGCTTATTATGGGTCCATGGGGGTCATCCTTTACTCTTGCTCTCAGGGGAAACAAGCAGGGCAGAAAAGGGTAGAGAATGGTTCTTGATAGGTAATCAGAAAATATCCAGCACTCATATCCTACAATTATAAGACAACCATAAAATTTAAATTATTCAAAAAACTTAGCTGGAATGTGTCATTCTATGATTTTCTGGATATGTAGTTCTCTCTATGAGAATTTGTGATTGTTTATATTACTTACTAATAGAACCATATACTTTTTTATGCTAAGTCTTTACTGCCTTCCTTCCTTCTTTATATATTCCACAATATTTCTTGAATATTAGGCTGAGTAAGGGTCGTATAGTGCTTAAGAACTCATATGCCAGAACCAAACCGTCTGGGTTTAAATCCTAGCTCTGCCACTTAGAATTTGTGTGACTTTAGGCAAATTACTTACCTCTTTGTGTCCTCATAGAGCTATGTCAGGATTAAACATAACAAGTGCTTATAACTTTGCCTGACACATAAATGATATATAAATGTTTATTGCCATGTATGTCGACACTTGAAATGCAAAAGTGAATAAAAGCTCATGGGAAGAGACAGATGAGTAAATACATAATTATAGTAAAATATATGGACCAATGTAAGTATGCCCTAAGGCCTATAGAAGCCCAAAGAAAGGAGCAACTAACTGTGCTTGCAAGCTCAGAGCAGTCTTTACGGAAGAGGTATAGTTTGACCTTGAGAGATGCATAGGAATTTCACCAGGCTTTACACACTGGGAGAATGCCATCTTTCCAGGCAGAGAAAATGACATGCCTAAGGGCATGTAGGTGTGAAAGGGAACAGCAAGTGACATACCTGACACTTAAGTAGCTTGTAGGAAAATGGTGGGAGATAAGACTGGAGAGACAGGAAAGGTTTTGATCATGAAAGCCTTCCATGGTAAGGAATTTGAAGAGATCTGAATAGCTTTAAAATCACTCTGATACCATACACAGGTGAGATTAATGTGTCGAAGCATTCAAGACAAAAACCTCTCTTAAAACTGATGTTGCTATCTTTTGCATACTGGAATCAAATTCATCTGTGTCTTTTCCTTAATTATTCCGGTACCTGGCTCACAGTATTCTCTCCATGCTTTCTCTCAAGTAGCATGGAACAGTGGAAAAGAGTGTGGTCATTCAAGTCAGGTAGATGTTGAATATAATCTCCTTTGAACTATTTCTACATATATGAAATTGGTCAGCCTCTCAGAACTTCATTTTTTCATCTGTTAAGCTGGAATAATAGTACCTCACTCTGAATGTTTCAGTACAAAAAACATAAATTAAAACAATTATAGTATTTAATAAATATGCCGTCAAATAACAGTCACTCAATAATGGCAGCTAATATTATTATCTTCTTGGAAATAACATCTATGTTTGCAACCTTGAGATAGTCCGGTACTTTGTCTGTTAATTGCTTGCCAGTGATAAGTTGCTTGTCTTAGCTTTAGTTCCCTAGAAAATAGAGGCTGAGGTGAAGCTTATGGACTTTGTGGGGCCAGAGAGGCAGTGCAATTCCAAGACAGCAAAAATAAGGGGGAAAAAAAGATATAATAGGGAAACAGGGGAATTAAATATAAGGTGGCATGTTGAGCAGTGTTAATGAGTGGCCACAGCCTCGTAAGAAACACAGTTGCGTGTTTGGTCATGTGGGTCATGTAGACCAGCCGTGCTTTGGAACTGTCTGTTTTAGGGAAGGAGAATGGAGCAATTTATCTCCTGGTTTGCTTTCCATCTCCCGCCTCTTGGTGGTCAAAGTGCATCCCTCAGGCATTTAGTTCTTCACAATTCAAGATGCCAGTGCAGCACCTTAGGGAAGATCAAGTTTCCAGCAATCTCATGGGGTCAAATCTGGGTACTGGAGCTGCTATAATTTTTGCTGCAATGGAAAAGATAAAGTAGACTCCATGCCTCAAAGTTGCGGGGGCCTGAGACAAGTAATGTTAGCAGAGGAGCTGAAAGAAGTGGTCATGAGTGTCACTTCTGCCACATTCCATTCATTAGAAGCTAGTCACTAACGCTGACATATAATCAAAGAGGAGGATTGGACTCTACCTTTGGATAGGGGGAGCATCAAAGAATTTACAAACAAGTTTTAAAACCATCACAGAACCTTTTGAGAGCAAGATGCACATATAATTCTTCGTCACTCCCAAATATTCAATCAGATTGAGTTTCACCAAAACAAAGACTGTCTCTCACGTAACCACAAAACAACCATCCAAATTAGAAAATCAGTGTTGATGCCCTACTACTACATAATTCATGAATCCATTAAAATTTCACTATCCAAAATTGTCTCTTTTTCCTTCTTTGTCCAGGATTCCACGCATGGAACTGTTGTATTTACTTGTCATGTCTCTTTTATTTCTTTCAATCTGGATGGGTTCCTCCTTTTTACCTGTCTGTCATGACATTGACAACTTTAAAGACTACGTTGTAAGATGTCCTTCAATCTGAGTCCATCCAGTCTTTCCTCATATCCAGACGTAGGCCATGCATTCTTGACAGAATGATCCTCATAATCTTAGTGCATCACATCTGGAAGCAAACAATGTCAGTATATCCCACTTTGGTTATGTGATTCTTGATCACCTAGTAAAATTAGTGTCTTCCAGGTTTTTTTATTGTAACATCACCATTTTCACCTTTGTGATTAATACATGTTTACAGAGAGATAATCCAAGACTATGCATTTATCTTGTTTATCAAACATTCACCGGGAATACAAAATCAGATTGGTGGCTACCAAATGCTGATTTTCTGTTTTCATTAATTCTGCATGTTTTTAACTGTCATTCTACATGGAGGTATAGTTTTCTCTTCTCTCCCATTTATTTATATTAGTATGGGTTTGTGCATTTAAATTTTATTCAGTCAGTAGTAATCTGTCATCATCAATGTTTTGTTGGTTAAAGTGTCCCCAAATGGCCAGTGGAGCCCCTTCAAGCTGGCCTCTATGACCTTTTGATATGTCCCCACCATTCCTTAAGCATCTATTCTTTTTTTTTTTTTTTTTTTTTGACAAAACAAGGTGTTTCAGGCTCATCTTGCACTTTTCCTTGTCCAACCCTGGAAGCAGCCTTCATGGGTCCTGTTAGTGAAGAATGGTATTTAGATCCAAAATTTGGGCACTCAGTGTGCTTGTTGTTATAGGGGTTTTCTGCTTTTAGGACTCTTAGTGGATGGAGCTAGAAAATATATGTGCATATTTACATGTACATGTGTGAGTGTGTGTGTGACATATGATATATACATATATGTATACATACGTTCATCTATATCTATCTAAAATTTAAACATGAATTCACACCAATTCAAGTTTGGTTCAACCTCTCAGGATTCTTTGTAGCCTTCCCTTGTTCCACATTCCCTTTTTGATAACAAGAAGTGTGGCTACCATTATTCTTAATACATTTATGGTTTTAATAATACCATTATATATACTTAATCTCCCAACCTTACTGGCTGCCTCCTTGGCCTTGCTTCTACTTGTTTGGCCCCCAGCCACACTATCACCTACTTGACCTCACTACCTCCTCAACCCTTAGTACCCTACCACTGCCTTTGCTATAGGCTGAATATTTGTGTCCCCCTGAAATTTATATGTTGAAACGTAATGCCCAATGTGGTTTGGAGGTGGGGCTTTTGAGAGGTGATTAGTTCTTGAGAGTGGGGCCCTGATGAATGGGATAGTTCCCCAAAGAGCTCCCTCGCCTCTTCTACCATGTGAGGATACAGCGAAAAAACAGCTGTATATGAACCAGGAAATTGGCCCTCTCCAGACGCCAGATCTGCTGGTATCTTGGTCTTGGACTTCCCAGCATCCAGAATTATGAGAAACACATTTCTGTTGTTTATAAACCACCCAGTTTATGAAATTCTGTTACAGAAGGCCAAATGGACTCAGGCAGCCTCCTAAAACAACCAGGCCACTGCCTATGGAAGAAAAGGGAAGCAAAAAGCTCCATGTCTTTTCTGGTACTGCTCTTCTCCTTCCACCTGGGATACCTTTGCTTCCTGACTCTTCTCCAGTTCCCTCTTTGGGATAACTCTAAGAGAACTCAAGAATCACCTCTTCTGTGAAGCCCTTACTTTTCGCCAACCTCTAACTCCAAGAGGACTTTACTGTACACTAATCCCCCTTATTCGTGGTTTTGCTTTCCAAGATTTCAGTTACCTGCATTCAACCAAGGTCCAGAAGCAGATGATCCTCCTGGCATATCACCAGAGGTCAACAGTAGCCTAGCACTACATCACAGCGCCTACATCATTTACCTCACTTTATCTCATCACGTAGGCATTTTATAATCTCACATCATCACAAGAAGAAGGGTGAAAACAGTACAATAAGATATTTTGAGAGAGAGAGAGAGACCACAGTCACATAACTTTTATTATGTATATTGTTATAATTGTTCTATTTTATTTTTAGTTGTTGTTAATCTCTTACTGTGCCTAATTTATAAATTAAACTTTATCATAGATATGTATACATAGGAAAAAGTATAGTATAAACGGGGTTCAATACTATCTGTGATTTCAGGCATCCACTGGGAGCTTTGGAACATGTCCTTCTCAGATAATGGGAGACTGCTATAATGTCCTTTGTGCCCTCATTTAAGGGCAGGGACCACATCTTATTTGTCTTTATATTCCTAATGCCTGATATTATTTTGATAAGTATTAGAAACTAAATGAAGTTTCGTAAATGAGTAGTTAATGAGTGAAAATTCCTCCACAATAGCTTGGTGATTAAGACGTTGAATTCAGACAAACCTAAACTCTGCTATTCACAAGTTTTGCGAAATTGGGCAAGTTTATGTCTTTGTCTGTTTGAGCTATTATAACAAAAATACCATAGACTAGGTGGCTCATAAACAATGAACATCACAGTTTGGAGACTAGGAAGTCCAAGATCAAGGCACTGGCAGATTCAGTGTCTAGTGAGAGCCCATTTCCTAGTTCACTGATGGCTGTCTTCTCTCTGTGTCTTCACTTGGCAGAAGAGGCAAAGGAGCTTTTTAAGGCCTATTCTATGAGGACACTAATCCCATTAATGAGGGCTGCACCCTCATGCCCTAATCACCTCCCAAAGACTCCACCTCCAAATATCATCACCATGGGGATTAGTTTCAATGTATGAATTTTTAGAGGACACAAATACTCTGTCTATAGCATTACTTAACTTCTCTGAGCTTCAATTTTCTCGTCTGTAAATGGAGATGACAATAGTTCTTTCACAGGTTTGTTGTGAGGATTAAATTGCATAATGAATGTTTAAAAAAATGTTTTCACAGTGCTAGTACAGTTTCATGGGTCAAAAAATGATAACTGCTGCCAAAGGGGACTGGTCTGGTGGTGTAGTGGTTAAGTTCGTGTGCTCTGCTTCGTTGGCTTGGGGTTCACAGGTTCAGATCCCAGCACAGACCTATACACTGCTCATCAAGCCATGCTGTGGCGGCATCCCACATGCAAAAAAATAGAGGAAGATTGGCACAGACGTTAGCCCAGGCCCAATCTTCCTCACCAAAAAGAAAAAAAGAGAGAGAGAGATGCTATTATTCATAATTGTTCTTTGTGCGTATCTCTACTATAGCACTCATCTGTTGCATATTAATTCTTTGTTCAGATATCAGTTTTGCCTCCTGGGTAGAAAAAATTGTCAAAGTGAGTGATGTGTAATAGGTGTATGTTTATTTTACTTACTGCATATTGTTTTCCAGTCTAAGAGTGAGTGTTGCAGCTTCAAAATTATACATTGTTTTGAAAATATATCCTTGGTGTTTGTTTTGTTTGTTTGTTTGGTGAGGAAGATTGTCCCTGAGCTATCATCTGTGCCAGTCTTCCTCTATTTTGGATGAAGGTCACCACCACAGCATGACTTGTTGAATGCTGTAGGTCTGCACCCAGGATCCAAACCCTCAAACCCCAGACTGCCAAAGCAGAGTGCACAAACCCGATGACTATGCCACCAGGCCAGCCCCAATAGATCCTTGACTTTAAATAATATTGTGTTAAAGGAGTAAGGAAAAAATGTGGTTTCTAAATTGTAGAGTAAGCACTTACTCTCAATACTAACTCAAAGTTGATGGAAAACATATTAAAAAAAATACACTGATGCTTAAGAATAGGAAGAGAAAATCTCAACTGTTATGAGGCTGAAAGAGATCTCTAAGATAAATAAATATAAAGAAACATATAAAGATATGGAATATAGAGGTAAGGTGAGAATTTCGTAAACCGCTGCCACCATGGGAGGCTGTTGCTGCAGCTTCTGCGTAGGCAGCCATTGTGCATGAGGGCCAAACCTCCAGGGAGGAGGCCACTGGCAATCCTGAGAAACTGCAGTAATTGACACCAAGGAAAATATTTCAGCTACATAGCCAAATGCCCAGACAGGGAGTCCAATGCAGTTATCAAGAGGGAAGCCTCCCCAACTCAGGATGAAGACCACAATTGTGAACTGCAACACAGATCAACAGAGGGAGAAGTTTATACCTAGAAGTACAAGACAATTCTGACATTAGAAGAAATAAGCCTGAAGGTGGGAGAGGTAGAAGGTGAAGATGGGGAGTGCAGGAAGTTTATAGTTGTAGAGAAGCAAGCAAACAAAAACATGTATTTGTTTATCTTCCACATATCAGTGGAGTCAGACAAACAGTAATTGTCTTTCTCTATCTGACTTATTTCGCTTAGCATAGTACACTTGAAATTTGTATAATGTTATATATCATGTGACTGACCTCAGTAAAATAAATAAAAAATTTTAAAAATATGTATTTGACATCTTGTGCAAAACCAACAGTTCTGTCCTCTCCTAAAGTACTTCCTCCTGCATATTTCATCATAAGCTTAACTACCGTTATGATTCACCGAATATATTTTCAAGTATGCTGCTTTAGAAGAAAGTTTATTCTGCTAGTCTTTCAGTAAACTTCTGTTTATACCCAAGGAAACAGTGAAAAGAGCAATCAGAAAATAACTTTAAATAATTGTACTAGATAACCTCACAAAAGTAAAGAGGGAAACTGTATCCATGAAAAAAATAATAGAAGGTTATGAAACAATAAAAAGTAATAACAACCATTAAATATTCAGTAAATAACATAATTTTTAAGTGTATGGGTTGAATTTGGATTAGATAAAAGTGCACAGTAAATTGGAATTTATAATCCATATATATTTGCATGTAGATAGTTCTTCTGGAATGTAGAATAGAGAATTTTAAAAATGAAAATTTGAAAGATTGAGCAACATGAAGGCTAAATCTCAAGGTTTCAACACTCAATATAGAGGAGTTTCAGAAGGATGAGAGCATGTAAGAAACAAGATTTTAAAATAAATAATGATAACTTTTTAGAACCCCCCCAAAAGTTACAAGTTATTTGACAGTAGAAATCTATCAAACACCAACTTAAAAAAATAGATTTAAAAACAAATACCAGGTAGGTGATTGTGACATTTAAAAGCAGCAAGTTTTTAAAAGGAATCCTAACGCTTATGGGAAAGGAGAAGATGGGGCAGGGAATAAATTTAATTATAGGAGAATTAAAATCAGTTTGATATCGTGTTTATCACCAGGAATACTTACTAGATGGAAGACCAGGGAAGAACATCTTCAAAATGCTCTGGGAAAATAATGCTGAATTACAATCCTATACCTTGCCAACTATCATTCATTAGTGAGGGCAAAATAAAGACATTTTCAGATGAAGAAGAGCCTATTCTTTCAATAACAGAAAAAATTTCAATGGGAAGGTATAAGAGTAATAAACTTCTCTGAGCCTAGCAGCAGTGTCATCCCAACACCACCTAGTGCTTAATCCCACTATTCCCTGCTCAACATTTTCTCTCTGTAGCATGTACTGCTTTCTAAAATAAGATATTACTTATTTATCGTTTACTATTTGTAGACTTCCAGTGGAATATGCACTACCGGAGAGCAGGAATCCTTGTCTGTTTATTCATCCATCTATCCTACATTCCTGGAACAGAATCTGGTACATCGTAGGTGGTCAAATAAGTATTAGCTGAAGAAATTGAATGAGTGAATGATTTTTTAAAATATGTGAAGTGAACTTGATTCCACTATAAGAAAATGTGGTAAAATCCATACTCTCTTTGGGCCTTTAACACACTTCTTTTAGAAATTATCAGAGAGCATGGTCAAAAAATAATTGAAGGCATAAATAATTTCAATTTGACAAATATAAAAAATTAAATTGAATATATCTTACTGATGTATCTGCTGTGAGACTTGGATATGCTTATACTGAATACTAAAGCAATAACATTACGAATCAACAACAGAATGATAGCCTCGACCCATAAATTTAAAAAAACTTTGAAATTATTTATGAGTTGAAAAGGAAATCCAAGTGGAAATTACAGACTATTTAGAAGTGAACAAAAAACTGTGCCGATAAAGCAGGACTCTAAAGAAATTTATAGATTCAAGTGTATTTTTTTTTTTTAGGAAACAAGAAAAGTGGAAAATAATCTAATAAAAAGAAAAAAAAAACCCTAAGATTTCAGCTCCAGAAGGCAGAAAAAGAATAGGAAAATGATGCAGAAGAGAGTTGAAGATAGAATCCAAAATGATAAAAAAGGAAGATGTTTAAATAAAGTCAAAACAATAGAATTGATCAGCAAATGTTGGTGCTTTGAGTAGACTAATAAATTTGACAACTCTGTAAATATGAGCAAAGAAAACTGGAAGACTAATCACAAATAGCATTAGTAGTAAGGCAGATGCATGACATATTTATAAAGAGATGTTTTAAAATCTTGTAACACAATTCTATTACTATTAAGCTACTAACCTGGAAAACTTCAGAAAATATCACTTGTCTAACATATTTAAGTTGCCAATATTGCCACCCGGTCAAAAAAAAAAAAAAAAAAAAACCCTTCAATAGGAAAATAACTTTAGAGGAGCTTGAAATAGTAGTCAGATGTCTGCCTCAAAAGTATACCAGACTCAGCCAGCTTTTTTGGTCACTTTTTAACATTTAAGAACCCAATTTCTCCTGTTATCCAAACTAATCTAAATACTAGTGAAAGTTGGAAAATTATGAACCTCTTCCTTTGATATTAAATCTAGATAGGAACAGCACAAAAAATAAAATTTATAGGCCAATGTTGCTATGATATAGATCAAAATAAAATATCAAATAAAATCCAGTATAGGGGTCAGCCGGGTGGCACAACGGTTAACTTCACCTGTTCTGCTTTTGGCGACCTGGGGTTTGCTGGTTCGGATCCCAAGTGTAGACCTATGCACCACTTATCACGCCATGCTTTGGCAGGCATCCCACATATAAAATAGAGGAAGATGGGCACAGATGTTAGCTCAGGGCCAGCCTTCCACAGCAAAAAAGAGGAGGATTGAGAGTGGATGTTAGCTCAGGGCTAAATCTTCCTCAAAAAAAAAAAAGAAAAGAAAAAGAAACTCATTATAGCCATCTATGGTTTCTGCTAAGGATACAAAGATGTTCAAAAATACCTCCAAAATTATTGTTTGGTTAAAAAAAGAGCAAGTTATAAAATAATATTGACTATAGAATAATACAATATAAAGTATAATACATATATTATTATATATACATGTATTAAAGTATAATAAATATATAAAATAATACCACATAGTTTTGTAGAGAAAATTTTTATATTTACGTAAATACAGATGCTTATAATGTTACATGTTATATATGTCTTTGTATAATCATAAAAGAACTGGAAAAACACACACCAAATTTATGCTGGTAGATTATAGAACTGGGAATGTGTGATTGTTTTAGTGTTTTAGTCAGGAGAGGCCATTTATCTCAAAGTTTTAGTTTTTAATTTTAATTTTCATTTTTTTGCTGTTTGTTTGAAGACAAAACTATTGATCTGATTTCATGTGACTTAAAAACCAAAATAACCACCATAGTAATTTACTACTGACATACATAGCTTCACAATGAAGATCCTAGACATTTGGAGTTTCTTTGACTATATGTCAAAAGGATGTGTAAATGTGCTCTTAAGGAAATTTTTTCAACCTCCTTCAGGTTAATTTATCCAAAAATGCATTTATTGAGAAACTTAGCTGGGTAATTTGGAATGCAAAACTGATTCCTGCCTCGAGGAGTTTTTTGGCGGGTCTAGTTGGGGAAGTAATTCCGTCAACAACTGCCAGGGAGAGAGCACATCCGGTGAGAAAGGTACATATACACTGATTGCTGTAGGAGCACAGAGGCAGAGAATGTTACCTCATGTCCTGGTTGCCATCTAAGGATTTACTGTATCATGTACGGACTGCAAAAAATATGAAAAGTCTTTGGGATTTGGGAAAAATACATATGTATGTATATGTGTGTTTGTATGTATATTGTACAGACAGAAAATCTGAATCTTGTCATAACTGCTCTATTAGAAGCAACCACATTATCTCTGATGACCTCAATTTCCCTATTTACAAAATGAGAGGAAAACACTAATTGTTCCATAAAGATTATTTCATCAAATCATGTCCATAAGAGTGGCAAAAGGACAAAAAATGAGATTGGAGAACGTTTTCATCTTTTGCTCTTAAACGTGTCAGCTATAGTGAGTGCACTTCTCCTGAACCAGTTTTGTGGATAGCGAACCACTTGGAAGGTGACTTTTATCTTCTATTTTTGCAGAAATTGAAAAAGAAAGTTGTGGCGATCCTGGTACACCTTTATATGGAATTAGAGAAGGCGATGGATTTTCTAATCGTGATGTTTTAAGGTTCGAATGCCAGTTTGGGTTTGAATTAATTGGAGAGAAATCCATTGTTTGTCAGGAGAATAACCAATGGTCTGCAAACATACCCATCTGTATCTGTGAGTACCAAATGCCTTGCTTCCAGATAGCATATGCTACCCTGTCCTTGCATATAATTGCTTTTGTAGTTAATTGCAAAGTGCTGGAACCATGTAATTATTTTTGAACGAGTAGCACTTTGTGATACTGTCTTTAAGAAGTGTGCTTATGCCAAATTATAAATTTCATTACAGATTTAAATAAAGTTAACATAGTTCACTTGATAATTGCAAATTATATATTATGTGTGTTCTCATAACACTTTATTGGTGGCATTTTATACTTTATAGATAGCATACTTCTTATGGAAATTATACGTCTGAGCTGATTCTAATAGACTCATTTATTTTAACAAGATAGTATATGCTTATTTGCAATCAAAAACACTTAAAATATTTAAAGCCTATGTTCTATGTATAATGCATTAACTTATTTTTGCTTGTAGATGCTCACATTAATGCATAAAGTGCCATTTATTTATAGTGCACAGAATAAAATTCATTAATGTTTATGTTATAAAATATGCTTAGATTAAAAGAATGTATTTCTTCAAATACATTAAAACATTCCAATTTAACTGCAACAAAAATATAATTTGTATTATATATGGATGCACTTTTAGGTTCAGTTAAATATTATCTTCATTACCAACAAATACAACTTAATAGGTATGAGTGCAATATTGAAAATTTTGCATTTTAGTTTTGAATATTCACAAATGATAATATATAAGCCAATAATCATGAAGGTAAAAATAAATTTCTGTTTTTCAAATATAAGACTTTTATCTGTATCCAATTTATAGTGATAATGCTTTACATTTGTGAAATCCTTTACTCCCTACAAAGGCGTTAGCCTATTCTTTACTTCAATATTTAACTGGTTTTAAAAAACAAGTCGTTGGGGCTGACCTGGTGGTACAGTGGTTAAGTTCATGCACTCTGCTTCGGTGGCCTGGGGTTTGCAGGGTCAGAGCCCGGGCACGGACCTAGCACTGGTCATCAAACCATGCTGTGGCAGCATCCCACATAAAATAG
This sequence comes from Equus caballus, assembly GCF_041296265.1. Lineage (NCBI taxonomy): Eukaryota > Metazoa > Chordata > Mammalia > Perissodactyla > Equidae > Equus > Equus caballus. Next base: position 71,945,964 of record NC_091692.1, on the reverse strand, counting down.
AGGAAGATTGGCAGTAGATGTTATCTCAGGGCCAATCTTCCTCACAAAAAAAAAAAGTAGCATTTTTCAAGACTTACGTTTTACCTGAATTATAATATATATCCTGCAAAATACACATTTTCATTTATTGGAAATGTTGAGTGTTTAACATTTTACCATTATTTATCATTTTTAATGATGTAACTGAGAATTTTGAAAGTGAGTAGAGGCCAAACATTTTCTAATATATATATATCACATAGTTAGAAAAAAAGAAGACAAAAAAGAGCAAGTAAACATCATTGTTTCTCATTGTAGTGTTCTTGATACATATTGCCAAGATAACTTATCCTACATTTCAGCAAAGTGGATCTTTTTAGAATCTGGCAGAAATTTCCCTAATTAAATATCTTTTGCTTGCTCTTCAGGAAATCTAGGAGAGGAAGTGTGCACAGACTCCCTTAATAGAACTCTGTCAGTTTAGGGCCAGTGCTCACCCCTAACCAAGTTCACCTTGTGAAACTCCTGTTTTGAGAGAAGAAAATACATTAGGAGATTCTGATTTGATTCTGTCAGCATCATCTAAAAAGTTTAATAATACTTCAAAGATTTTACTTGAAGATCTTTAGTTCTAACTGTTCCTCCAAAGAAACATTGTTGATATAATATTGGAGAACCTATTAATATATCACATCAAAAATGAAAATATTTTTGTCATTTTAAGGTGTTAAAATGCATTTAATAAAATATTTAAAATAATGCTGATGAAAACAAATTTTAAAACTCTTGAAAATCCTAAGAACACTTTTTACTATTTTAAAAAGAATTCAGTCTTGCATCCTGATATATGATAAACATGTAGCAATTAATAGTTCCATTATATACCAACAATAGCTAATTTGAAAGTGTAATTGAAAGAATTTATTCGGAAAAATAAAGTTATAAAATACATGGAAATAATCCTTACATAAATCCAAATAACTCATAGAAAATTATAAACTTGTTGAGAACAGAAAATTTAATGAGAAAAAAATAGAGATTGATGCCATGTTCCTGAATGAGAAGACATTATATTAAATATATGAGTTATATACAAATTGCTTTGAAATTTCAACAAAAATCCTAACTTTCTTTGGGAGCTTGACCTACTGTACTGATATAAAGCTAGGTAAAAAAACAAGCAAGAATAGATATGAGAATTTTTTAAAAGCAAAGTACTTATGTGGATAAGAAAGCATAATATTGTTATTACCATAAAATTATCATGATACCCACAGAAATATAACACTGGGTGAAAGGAAGTTACATAAAAACTTCATCTAATATAATTAAGTGTTTAGAATGTTATATAGACATCTACCTATCTAGCTGTTGGGGGAAATTAGCATGGCAGAGTTTGGTCAGCCGTTTACCCAGGTGGAGATCATTTTAGAGACTGGCAAACTAAATTCTGTGGGGAAAATCTAGCCTGAAGCCTAGTTTTGTAAATAAAGTTTTCTTGGAACATAACCATGTACTTTCATTTATCTATTGTCCATGGCTGCTTTCCTGTTACAGTGGACAAGTAAGAAGTTGCAAAAGAGACCACGTGGCTTGTAAAGCCAAAGCATTTACTCTATGTCCCTTTACAGAAAAGGTTTTCTGACCGTTAATTTAGATCAAGGATTATAGAATCAAATGATTGCAGGATGCAGGCGGGTAAAAGCATGAGGAAGGAACAGGACGAAGCATGGGTGCACCTATTATGGAAGTGATAGGGAACTGGGTGCAGTGATTTTTCAAGAGCAGCTAGAACTCCATATGCTTTTCTCCTCAAATGTGAAAGATGATGTGTTAAAAATGGGATTTCAACTTTTTTGTGGGGGCATAAGAAAAAAATCACACATTTGCAATCTGGATTCAACCCAATAATGGCTGTCAGTTTCCAAGCTCTGGTTTTAACTCTAACATCATTCCACACAGAAAAAGAAATTATTATAAAGTATGTATAAAAAACAATAAGAATTATATATATATAAATGTATATGTATATTATAATTACATGTAAATTATATATAATCATAAAAGTATAATTATTTGACATTTTATATATTCTACATATATATGTAGATATAACTGTATATTTTTCCTTATATTCGTGTAGATAGATAGATATTGGTCTAATTTCTGAATGTTAATAAAAGATCTAAACTTAAAAGCAAAGTAAAAAATAAAAAAGACATTACAATTTTTAATACTCAAAACAAATTATTTATACTAAAATATTATTAGCAAAATAATGTATGAATGTTTATGAATTGTGATATTATATGAATACTGTAAACTAAAAATTGATAATCTTAAGTGATCAGCAGATAATTCCAGAAAGAGAGAAAATATAGAGATCTAAGAAACATATGAGAAATCTTCAACTTCACTAGTAAGCAAAGAACTGCAAATTAATATAATGAGATGCCATTTTCTTACCAAATAAGAAAAGTAAAAAAATCACAATATTTTATGATGTTGGGTATGTTGTACTCTTTAATGTGTTTTGTTATATTTCAGAATAAGTTAATACAGTTTTTCTAGGCAGAAATTTAGCAAAATATTTTGAGGCTTAAAGTTTATACCTTGTGTAAATAAAATTTGGTGCAAAATAGTGTGAATTCAATTTTATTAAAAATATATAATAGAAACCACCAGAAGAAAATGCATCGTTATTTTAACTATGATTTCCTCTGTGTGGTAGATCATTTACTTTTCTGTTTCTTTATCTTTCTTCTGCTTTCTAAATGTTTTATGTGAACTTTTAAGTCAGATGTTTTTAAAAGTTAAAAAAAAATAAAACTGGAAGAGGAAAAAAACTTCATTTTAGTCTAATGTGAGAGTTTAATTGTTTTTCCAGTGTTAGCTACTAGTGGCGGCTATTATAAAATTTAGCTCATCTCCTTATCTGTTTCCTAAACTATCAGAGCATCCCGTGGCCATGGCAGCAATGAAACTCACCTTGTCACCACCCTCACTCCAAGTTTTCTCTGGGCTACATCATCCCGGTTCTGTTAATATCCACAAAGTATTTTTTTTTCTTCAGTCATTTTATGAGCATTATTATTTTCTATGGAAATCTCTAAATATTTCTCCAATATTCTTTTTTAAGCACTGAAACAAAAGCTTTGCACAGCACTTTAACACGAACATGATAAATATCAAAATAAATTGCTGTTATTTATTCCAATTATGTTTTGTGAATATTTAAGCATACAGGCATCCAGAGTACCAGTTGCCTTTTCTAATATGTGAAAATGGTAACATTTTTGTGTGTTTTATAAGATAATTTACATTGTTTAATATTATTTTCTGAAACTGCTAACTGATTACTATAATTGTAGGATGTGGCAAAATAAGGTAAAATATTACTTTTGAAAATTTATTGTATTTTATAATCTTCTTATTTTAACAGTTCCTTGCCTCTCTAACTTTACTGCACCAATGGGAACAGTCCTTTCTCCTGATTACCCAGAAGGGTATGGAAATAATTTAAACTGCATCTGGACAATAATCTCTGATCCAGGAAGTCGGATACACCTGTCCTTTAATGACTTTGATCTGGAATCCCAGTTTGACTTCCTTGCCGTTAAAGATGGTGACTCTCCAGACTCCCCAATTCTTGGAACCTTTACTGGGGCTGAGGTGCCTTCTCATCTTACTAGTAATAGTCATATACTGCGATTGGAATTTCAAGCTGACCACTCAATGTCAGGACGTGGCTTTAACATCACTTATAACAGTAAGGTTATTTTTTCCATATAACATATTTCTACAAAGTAGAGCCAGAAAAGAACCATGCAAACCAACTCTCTTGTTCCATAGATAAGGAAACTTAGACAAGTCATACACAGTCGTGTGCTAAATAATATTTTGGTCAGCAACAGACTGCATATAAGAAGGTTGTCCCATAAGATTAGGACATATAGCTAGGTGTGCTGTAGGCTATACCATCTAGGTTGTGTAAGCACACTATCGTGTTTGCACAATGACGAAGTCGCCTAAGAACGCATTTCTCCTAGCATGTCCCTGTTGTTAAGCAACACATGACTGTACATAATTGTATCAGGAACGGTCATTTAGTCCTGGGTTTCCAACCATATTTTACTCCCTATTGTGTCATTTCTCTTTGTTTGTGAGAGGCCTGGTAATAAGGGAATATGTTTCAAATATTATTATATTGGCCAATATGTTAGCTTATTCTATTAAATCTTATAAGCATAAGCTCAAACGTACGATACATCACATACCTTGCTTCATTATTGGTATGCAAACATAAGGGAGATGCATCTTTCCTTCAAGATGTTCATAAACCAATAGAGGACTTTAAACAAATAATGACAGCACAGAGTTATAAATCCAAAGACAAAATTCACAAGGCTACAGAAGCATCACAAAGAAGGAAATCGGTAATTTAGGAGCAGCAGACAACTGAGCTGACTTAGCAAAGCCTCCATGGGGGAAAAATATCTTAGTGATTGAGAATCTTAGGTCTAAAGTAAAACTATACAATTTGCTACATTTTTGAGTTTAATAACTGAGGCTCAGTGTCCTAATTGGTAAAATCATATTGGGTCTCTGTAAGGAGTAAATTAGGTGATGCATATAAATGATTTAGTATAGAATATATGGTACCTAATAAATCTTGATAAACATTATTATTGTTTACTTGTGTTACCTTGACATATTATATCATTGTGTCTTTTTATTGCTCTAGATTTGCGATTTCTTTGAGGTTATTTAGCTATTGTCTATCACTCATTTTTTGTATTTCAAAAGGGTGAATATTAGTTTTCTGCAAAAAAGCATGCATAAAGATAGCAAAAAGATGAATCACATAAAGGAGAAAATATCTTAGTAGGTTAATATGCTTACATACTAATGCTCCTGCTTGCCAAATGTTCTACACGAAGCCATAGAATACCAGCGATTTGTATTGTTTTTCCTTGAAACTACCACATGCTGTCAGATTTTGTCCGACTTGATGAGTTAATATTTGCATCATTAACAAGAGGATTTAGTTTCCTGCTCTTTAAAAAAGAATTGCACCGCTCACCCCTGCCCCTGCTCGTTCAATGCTGAGCTTTGGCAGTTAGTGACAAAATGCAGTTATTATTGTCTTTTCAGTGTCACTAGTGCTGAATACTGTCACTAATAAGTTGTCAACATGTAATTGCACATCATTAAAGTCAGCTTAGCTTTGACAGGTGTCATAGAGACTTGCTGTATAAAATGGTTATTTTACCTGAAAGTCCTTTTTAAAATATTTCAAATATATGTAAAAGATAGATACATATATGCACTTATCTATTTACAATTTTTATTTGGTTTTAAATGCACAATATTTTTAACTTTGATGTTTATGGTACCTTCAAGGTATTATGGAAATATGCCTCCTTGTTCCTTTTCTGTTTCTCTAGTAAATAATTTAATGCACCATATGCAAATTTTTATATTTAATGCTTACTATTGAAATTCTTTTTTTTCTGAAAAAATATCACAGGCATTATATGTAGGAGCAACTAGGTTTAATCAAAATTGAAGTTTTTAAAAGCACAACAGAAAACAGTGATTAGAAGTAGTTTTACCTACAAAATATATTTTATCTATTTTAGAATTTACCTTAATATTTAATGAGGTAGTTTTTAACTTAAAAATGAGGAGAATGGATAATAAAATTATATAATTTATAGACAATGTCAAAGTGGGGATTAGTAAGAAAATTTAAAATAACTCATGATGTACTCATGCAGTATGAATATAAAAATATTAACTTGTAAATACCTCATAAAATGTTTTACATTTTTAGACTTTGCTGCTTCAGATATTCCATTTATACTTTACTAATTTAAACATTTGTAGTGCATATTTGGTCATCCAGTTGAAAAAACAGAAAGATTTGTAGGGTTCATGTAATCTATAATCTATGAGAAATTCAAGTAAGCGCATTGTTACTACATATCTGCTACTTTCTAGGACTGGGCTAAATATACGCCGTGGGAGACACAAGGTAAAATTATATAGTGGCCCTGAACTGAAGAATTCACATTCTCTAGAGAGACATGAAACAAATAATCCAAGGTACAATATGTTGTTGAGAAAAAATTAAAAGCTAGACCTGGGGAAACATTTCAGTGTTGTCTCTATGACCTGAGGCAAGCTACTTAACTTTTTCTGAATCTCAAATTACTCTTGAGAGTGAATGGCCATAATTTGCTCATCAGGCTGTTGTAAATGTTAAATGAGATAGTAACATTTCTAAAGCTCCTATCACAATGCCTAGAACTTAGTAATTGCAAAAACGTTAGCTCTCTTCCCTTTTCCTAGACAGCAGAAACAGACGATCTATTGAAAATTATAAAGAAATTGTAAGACTTTCATACTAGATTAAAACATTTCACTTTAATACTCACAACGAGATTATCTCTCCATTCCAAACACTGAATCACAAGAAAAGTTTGCAATGGGATATAATAAGCCTGCTCTGTGTTCGTATTAATCGGAATTCTGACTAGCTGTTACTGGCCATTTTTGCATAGACTAAACCTAATGGTCTCCAGAAATAAGCAGAAACAATTCTATTTTGAAATCTTGTAATCTTACAGTATAATTCATATTTTAAAACAGTCACATCTGTTACATGTCACAGGCAATCAGTTATCGTCAGAGGAGAGCTTCCAATTTTTTTTAAATAAATAAAGACTTTTCTAGAAATAAACATAAGCTTTTTGAAAATCACTTTTTCTCACTCCAAATACGCAAGGGTCTCTCATAATGCTTGTTTATCTTTTTGTTTGTTTGCTGTTCTCAAGCGTTTGGACATAATGAATGTCCTGATCCTGGAATACCAATCAATGCACGGCGGTTTGGGGACAACTTTCAATTAGGAAGTTCGATTTCAGTTATTTGTGAAGAAGGATTTATTAAAACCCAGGGAACAGAAACAATTACGTGTATTCTTATGGATGGAAAAGTAATGTGGAGTGGACCAATTCCAAGATGTGGAGGTAAGTGCAATGGTCAGTGAAAAATATAACCCCATCATCTTTATGCCCTAGAAACCACAACAGGAAATGCATTGTTTTACCAGGACTGCTGTAATCTTTATCTTAAAATATTATTTAGTATTATACATTAGACATGTATATTTAAGCAATTACACTTTTAATTTTTTATGTGAAAATAATATTTTAGAAACCTTTTAGAAGCTCCCTTTAAAAAGAGCTCTTATTAAAAGATACACATTAATAAACGGTAAATATTGGTTGCATATGCAAATTCTCTTTAGTATACTTCATAGTTATAGTTTAATACACTTTATGGTTTCCATCGATTTTTTTTTAGTATTTTAACTTAATTTTGAAAAATGTGTTTATTATTAATTGCAGTAAATAAAGTTGTGCTGAAGCAGCCATTATTTAAAATGTATAATTTTTGTAGGCATAGTTCTGAACAACTTTTTTTCAGTTTTGATTTGCCCAATAAAATGTAGTCAAGAAAGTTCAGGACAATATATATGCGTATAATATATATACAATGTTTGGAAGTATCTATCTTTGAATATATACTGTTACATAAAGTCACAAATTATATTGGTAAGAAGGAAGGACAATCATTCTTAAAATTAAAATATATCAAGTATATAGTGTATCAACTTAGAATCTATAGGAATGTGTGTGTATTGGTGGGGCACTTTATTTAGAATTGCCACAGTTAGAAATTAACCTTCTGAACTCTGCTTTTCTTCTGCCACTCTAGTGCCTAAAGTTACATATCTATTTTATTAAAAAATATATAGAAGAATTTTTACTAAGAATTAGATGAACTGAAACCACGAAACACCCTTTAACAGATCATCATGTAATGATTAGGCGATCATTTTAAATGGTTTCTTGTTTTTCTTGCTTTCCTGATTTTCTTCTTACCTGTGCCCAAACTGACAATGGAACCTTTGTTTTCTCAATTTCTAGCTGATAAATTGAGAATACTTAATATATACTTTTTGGAAGCATAGCCCATTTAAATAATACAGACGTTACCTATAAATGCTGAGTTTCACTGAGTTGAACGTTTGCATAATGTCTCATGATGAAGTAATCCAGACCTTGCAATTGTTTTCCTGTTACCCCTTCACTTAGCACCTCCCTCCTCTTCAAATTGCTTTCTCAGGGGCCAAACTGGATGACTTCAGTGTTCCTTTTCAAACATCCCTGGCAATGGTTATAACTATGCTATTATGTTTAAAAAACATAATAGAGTTGCACAAAAAAGGACTGAAATAAAAAGGGAAGAATGGAAAGCAGTGTTCAATTTTTTCCATCATACTTTGTCCCTGAGCTCATTCATTCTTTTTACTGTAGTTCCTGACTCAGACTTGGGGAATCAGTCAGGAAAGCCTACCTCAGTATTTGAAGGAAAAGTAGGAGATGAGAGAAATTTTGTTTCAGGTGGAAGAAACAGCACTGGTTCAGTCTGACTGGAGTTTAGGATTGAGGGACAGGGTTTGATGAATGACCAGAGGGGTGCAAAGCATGAAATGCTTTGTAAACAATGCTAAACAGATTCAGATTATCCTGTGGCCAATGGGAAGTCACTTGAGCTCAAAGGTGATATGATCTGAGCTTCTCCCTCCTCTGCACTGGGAGTTGCTTACAGTTCCAGTGACAGACACAGAGACCACCTCCAGGTAATTGTTATCTTGTTGGAGCCTCACTTGCCCAATTAGGGTGTCGGTTGAGGAGCTGCTTGGTGCCTAACTGCATGTGGGGAGGTAAAAATAATTACGTTGACATCAACAAATCACTTTTTGAATCGCTGCTTAGAAAGAGCAATTTTAGTGAAATTTTTCTTTGTGAAAAATGAATGACATTTACTTTTAAAAATAAGTAAAACAAAATATTCGGAAGTCTAATTTGGCACAGGACAAGAGGCCCTCCAGACATCCTAAAAAGAACTTGATGAAGTTTTTCCTGCGTCTGTGAGTGAACTTACATGCAGTTGGCTCGCCTGCCAATTTCTGGATCCAACACCAAGGTGGGAACATCACCAAAGTATAACGTTGGATCCAGGGAAGGCAGAATGAGACTGAGCTGGAAGCAGTCTTACCATGATGCTCCCCAAGTTACCTGCCATATCTCTGGCCATGTTTTGAACCAGTTTCCATGCAATAAAGTAGACTACTGTCAAATGCCCTGTAACTAACTCTGGTGGGTTTGATTTCTTAGACTCAGGTTAAGATTTGTAAAGAGTTTCTTTAGTTTTGCCTCAATTCTATTTAGGTATTAACAGCAAAAGCCTGAGACTAGCTGAGGGAAGCTAATTTTTTCTTTTCCTAAGCTTTTTATTTATTTTTTAATCATTTCCCTCCCTCTTCCATCCCCTAAGCTGCCATACAGCCACTGCCACTTACACAAAGAACTGTGTCTGGGAGCCCACTCTGCCTATCTTCTTCATTCTTTATACCTTCCACATTTTGACAGAAAAGTTCTGTTTATTATTTATTACAGTTTATCTTTTAGGGCACTATCACAGCCTCCTGTATATGCTTAATAATTTAGCTAAAACTTTTTAGTATAATCATATTAAACATTTTATATAGATGAAATATGAATATATATTCTAGTTAGTACAAATAACTTTCCAGTTATATTTCATTGTCTTCACACAAAACATTCCAAAATCAAGTACTTTGTTAAAAGTTGCTTCTGTGTATGGATTGCTGTATGTTAAAATTAGAAAGTAGAAAGGTATTTCTCTTAATCAGACTTTATAGAACAAGGGAAGTCAGTATAAAATGTTTTGATAAGAAAATCCAGGCTTCAACCCACTTAAAGATTGCCTTCTCCCCCCAACTCCCTTCTATCGCAATTGTCTAGAAGTTTAGGCATATAGGCAAATTAGGGATCCACCCATGTTAACCAGTCTTCAACCTTAAAAATGTGCAAAATCTTTGAGAAAAGGTAAAGGAAACTTTTTATCTCCCATGGTCCTTGAATAAGGATTGTTCAGACCAAAAGGGATAAATGAGATCATAATGTGTTGCAGTTCTGTTCCACAGCTGAACTTAGATTCATTTCAGATAGCTTAAATACAATTGTTGAACAGAATTGGGTTATGCATTTCATTCACTGACCTGAAGTTCAGCACTGGTGCATTAACTAAGGATAGATTTAGGCTCTCTTTGTGAAAACTTGAACCTCTTTCTCTAGAATGGATTGATCAAATTTCCTCATGAGGAAGAAAGATTAGATGCTTTTGAAAGTCTTGTGATCATTCAATTTTGCTAATGGAAAACAAAATTCGTTAATTACTATAATCAGCATTGAAATCATGCACTTTGAATTCTACCACTGTGAGCCTCACTCAATTTAGTGACAATCAATGACTCCTTCACCGACACCTAGACTGTAGCCTGGATATAACTGGCTTTATCTAGGGCCAGTCTCTGCATGGTGTCTCCTTCAAAGATACATTCGAAAGCCACGAAGAATAGTGTAGATGGATATCATAGGTCTCCTTTAATGGGCTGAAACAGGGATTTTTATGGTGTGCCACCTAGAAAGCTTTCCAAAAAAGCTCTTTTTTTCTCTCTCTCCACCAGTTTCCCACTCATTGCAGTTGCATAAACACTCTCCCTTTCTTGCCCTGTGGTCCCCTCATGACCCTGCTGCCCTCGCATTCATTTATTTTTCTGTTCCACACAGCCCAAGCACCCTGTTGGGCACTAAATTCAGCCCTCAGGAATTGCAGTTTTCTCATGAGAAACTTCCTCTTTGGAATTCCTTCTTTCCACATGCTTTTCTTTTCACATAATATGACCAAAATTCCTTTCAGGGGACTCGAAGGGCATTGCCAGGCTCACTTGGATCATGTCCTTAAAAGTCCCTTCCACCAGCCTACGTGCTAGGAAGTTTGGAAAGGAGGAGAATGGGGCATGAGATAACTGCATTTGGATTTGTTTCTCTCTTCACCTGTGTGTGTGTCTGTATCTCCTGAAACTTGGGTAAGATGATGCTTTTATTTAATGATTTTTTTCAAGGGAATTGTGGGCAACTGTATTTCTTTTACTTCACCAAGTAATGCAAACTAGAGCCATCCCTGACCCTCAAATCCTGGAATCTTTTTCTGACACAGCAGAATCCCGGAGGGGTTTTAGTCACCAGCATTTTCCTTATGACCAATTTTCCTTATGACCAATACTGACATATAGTAGGCAAATTTTAAGGTCTAATATCTGAACCACTCAGAGAAGTTTACTTATTGAGTTTTGGGAGACCCCCTAGTCTCTGCCCATTTATATTCTGCCTGTCCAAGGGCCAACTCCAAAGGGCTGAGACATACTGGCCTTATTGTCCATACTTCAGATGATCTGAGCCTCATTATTTGGCCTTCTTTCTTCACTGTCTCTTTTTACCATTTTTAATTTAAAGTCTATTTTGTCTGTGACCTTCTTTCTTAAGCACAGCCATAATTAACTCATTTTTCTCAGCTTTGATTTGCTTCACCAGATTCATGAGACCCTTTGTAGTAGGGATTGAGGGTTATTTGGTAAATTGCCTATAAGGCCATTCTGCCATGAACTTGTTACATGCTTCTGGTCCTCTCATCTATTTAAACCTTTTCTTGGAGAGTGTGTGCCTTTAACCATTCCTATGAGTTTACCACATATCCGGAACATGTCATTCCATCATTTGCACTCAGCTCGAATTCATCTCGATATTTATGTCCTCCAGCATGGTGAGGCTGAGTGCCATTAGATGGAAGTTTTGATGAATCTGAGTCTACAAATAGCCTAATGCCCAGTGCTGCAGATCAGGAGTCATATCTCAGATGCTTCCAGGAGCAAAGCAGTAACAGAAATGAATTAGGTGGGTTGAATAAAACAGACTACCCTCCTAAGGAAGAGTTGTGATTTCGCACTTTTTATAGAGACATAGTTGCAGATAAACATTTCTCTGTTTAACAACAACTACAGTAATAATAAATAATATAAGAATGATATTGACAGTTGACAACAGTGTTCCCATTAGCCCATAACAGTCCCTTCCTGCACATTAGAAAAGAAAATTTTTCAGGAGGAAAATGGCTTGAACTAGTGGTTACTAACATCACTTTAATTGGAAATCCAACAGTGGCAACCAATCCCTTGGGGATTATCCTAGGCCAATGAGCAGGTCAGAAGCCATATACCAACCTGTCTCCCTTTTGATAGAGCATCCCAATGTCTCAAGAAATTGGATGTCCTTTGAACTTACCCAAGAACCATATTACAGATAGTTCTTTTATGAAAAAATTTATTGAGTTCCTCTTTTTTTTTGTGAATTTGTGTAACGTGTGTGACACTGCTCAAGTCCAATCTTCTAGCACCTAGAGTCTAGCTAGAACATTGTATCCTGAATTGTGCATTCTCCCTCAGATTGTCATTTCAATCTAAGAGTAGTCTCTACAATGTCCTTTTGACTTTGCATTTATGCTCATGTCTAATTCTTTTTCACCATTTGGCACTACGGTTTTTCTAATAATTTAGCTGCTAATGTGGTATGGTTTGATTCAGGCAGACTCAAAAAATATACCAAAGTTATTCAAGAAGCATTAATAAATAATAGAGACTTTAACTTTGTTTGTCTTTAAGAGTTGGGATGCAAAAGTTTTATACAGTGCAGTAAACAGAAAGCTTTCCAAATATCTTCCTAGGCCACCTCTTCTCCGTCTTCCATTCAAGGTAGCTGTTACATGTAAAAATCATCATCATCATATCATCATCATCGTCATCATCATTTTTTCTCTCATGCTTACACACACAGTCCTGTCATCACTAAGCTGTTCTCTCCCTTCCTATTTTCCCTGTCTCAGTCCCACGTCCTTGTTCACATTTATGTAGCCACTCTCCTCCATATTTAAGCCTCAGATTAACACAAGACCTACTCACTCTACTGTACTCTACCCCTAGGAAAATTTAGTTCATCCCATTCTAATAGTTTTCAGTTGAGATTCTATCTCCTTGGAAGCTTGGTAGATACAATTCTCCACCGCTTTATAAGAAATTATGCATTGGTTTGGGGGAAAAAAAGAGAGAGAGAGAAAGTTTTTGACATCTCTTTTCAAGTTACTCTCTGAGTTGCATTTCTACTTTATAAATGCCTGCTTCTGTATTTGCCAGTAATAAACCAGTCAACGAATCCCAAAAGAACTTGAAAGAGATACCATGCCGTGAGACTTAGAATAAAACAAGAAAGTTCTCTTCCTAAGTGTCAAGCAGTGAACACTAAGTCATCTAGAGTTTTCTGTTTTAAAAAGCAAGACAGTTGGACATAAATTAAGTCTCCTATCTCTGTCGCAGTCACAGAAGGAAACTGTTCCTGGGCATGAAGATTTATTATTCATTGTTGAATGTCATTTTTTTTTAAAAGAAATGCTACTGAACTATACTCATGTAGACTGAAAGATGAGAAGGATTTATTTGCAGACCAAAAATGAGAGTTGGCTTAAAATGTATTCATTATTTTGTTATAAAATCTGAAATGCATTCCATTTACTTTTTGAAATCAGATGTTCCTTAGTAGTTTAAAGTTATAATATTATTTAACTATTCATGGAAAAATAAGTAAAACAAGTCTAAAAATTGTGTGCTTTATTAAATTTTATTTTATTAAATATACTACTCAGGTTCATTTTAGTCTCTTTCTGGTTTTTCTTCATCTCTGTGATCTGTATTTGTGTGTGTTTTGGAGTTAAGTCTTCGATATTTTCTCTTCTTTATTTCCGCTTATTCTATTGGTAATTTTCATCCAGTCTCCAACTTTAAATACATCTATGTGTGGACATCTCTCAAATTTGCATCTCCAGCCTAGTTCTCTGTCCTGAAGTCCAGACTCATATATTCAACTTCCTACTCAACATCTCCACTTGGATGTTTAATAGGCATCTCAACCTTAACCTGTCCAAACCTGATCCGATCTGCTCCCTTTATCACTCCAAATCTGCTACCGTCACAGACTTTCTCCACCATCATTAATAGCGCCCCATTCTTCCAGTAATTCAGGCCAAAACTGTTGGAATAATTCCCGACTCCTTTCTTTTTATCATAGTCATACACAATCCATCAGACAAACCCATTAACTCTACCTCTGAAATATATTCAAAACCCATCTACTTCTTACTTCCTCCACTGCTGTCATCCTGCTCCCAGCTACCATTATCTCTGGCCTTGATTACTGCAACAGCCTCCTAACTGATCTCGCTGTTTCTGCCCTTGCTCCTATTCAATTCTGTAGAAGTGGTTTATTGTTTAGGTCTCCTGTGTCCACAGATTAGTTTCTTATAGTCATTTCTCCTCTGGGACTCAGAGGCTCTGATGCGTTTATGCTATCTGCTTCTTTCCTCCTTTTTACCTGGCTCTCCCATGCCCTTTGCTCTGTAGCTAGCAGTGACCTCTTTGATCTAAAGCAATCCCCTTAACAAAAATGGAAATGGAATATTGGCTTTCTGGATTACATGGTCACGTTCTTGAATATAATTAGGATGTAATACATTCACTGGACTGCTTTATAGATAAAGAGGATTACATTTAATGAAATACATTGGAAGAGTCAGGTGAATGGTATTGGCTCAAAGCTGTTGGTTTAATCAAGATGCTGAGTTAAGACTAACTGACAGAAAAGTTGCCCCTTCCTTGTGGAAACTCATAATGATTTTGGATATAATATCATTGGGGCCTCCATGACAAGAAAAGAATAGGAGCAAAATGCATGACCAATAAGCTATAGAGGCGAATTTTCTTGTTGCTTTGGAATTGGCAACTGAGACCCCAAGCTAAGGAGAAAAAAGCTTCAATATCTTCCTCCATAAAAAAATTGAGGTCCCAAAACCCACTACATGGCTTATTAAGTGGATTCTGACTCATCTCGCTCAATCATAACCTCAGCTATCCCACTCCCAACTTATATAAGCAACAAAAGGAAAGTAAGGGAGATTGAGAAATCTTTCTATGTGTCTATCATCTATCTATCTACCTGTAACAGTTGGAATCAAAAGTTGTTCAGCTTTCCATTTATCTCCCTAAGGGAAGGAGGTTGCCAATCTCCTTCTCTTCAAACCAAGTTGAGGGGAAGAGCTCTGAAAGAATCCCTCACAGAGAATGGAGTTGCTTGTGAAAAAAAGAAACTAGAATCCCCGGGTGGATATCTGATTATACAGTATGCTTGCTGCTCTGCCTTCTATACTGATTGAGCAAGAGAAAGAAAATTGGCAAGAGCTGGCAGATTGAAGAGAGAGAGCTGTCTAGTTCAAATAATTTGGCAAGTCAATGAGGTGAGTTCCCTGTGCATCAAATGAATACCAAAGAAGGTGCCCGGGCTTGGCCATCAGGTGAAGGAAACCCAACAACCAGAGACCATAGCATGTACTTCCAGGGATGGGAGAAGGGTGGTGTCTGGAAAAGTTGAGTTTTTCCTATATCAAGGAATTATGCAGGAAGACAACGCTCCCCAACTCTTGGCCTTTCCAAAGAACTCATTCAGTCTCCTCACGGAGAACAAACGTTTTCCATATCTGACAAATGGAAGGCATCAGGGACCAATCAGAGTTAGTGACGGAAACAGTGAAAGCCAGGAGAGGACTATGACGACATGATCTACCTCATCCTAGCCCTAACACATCACAGGAAAAAGGAACTAAAAGGAAGAGGAAGGAGACAAGTTGAGAATGAGGAGACAACATTGTCTCTGCTACAAGTGCTAAAGTGAATGGAAGAATGAATCAACAAATGCTGGTCTTCCATTAGCACACTTCTCCCCATCTCTCTGGCCATTGCTCAAAGATGCACCTTGGGTGGATGGGTGGAGGGATTAAGGTAAGAGTTTTAAATTGAACTGGACGAAGTTTTTTAATACCGATAGTGATGAGAAAGTTAAAGGATCTGCCCATCATTTCTTTAAGGAGAGGGAGATTTGGCAGTGCATATTAGGGAGTAATTAGGCAGTAATTAGGGGGAAAAAGGCAGTGATTAGGGGGAAAAACACAGTAATTAGGGAAGAAAAAGAAAAGAAATCAATTTCTGGTTTTGTTCCACCAATTTCAGAATGTTCCGTAAAATGCTCAGTGAAGCAAGAACTTCCTTGCCCTCGACTGAGAACTCCCTGCTTAACTATGGCTCACGCTCCTTCCTATTCCTTAAGGGAATATCTGAGAGGATTCCTTGAGTGAATAGGATGGGACTGAAGTCCCTAGAGAACTGTTTGGAGGCAAAACTGGACTTGCATGTCTGATGAATTTTCCCTTTGAGGATAAGGGGTTTTCTCTTGAATATCAATTAGCCTCAAAAGGAAAGGAAATCCTTCTCATTCACAGACACTGCATTCTCTTTGGAGGGAGTTCTTTTGAGGGAGCAATTAGAGTAACAATTTGATGCATGTATCAGAATTTATTTGTGGTCCTCAAAGAGAGAATGTGTGTTCACACATGTAAACATATTTATATCTAAAAATAAACCCCTCTTTTAGTTACATATTTAAGTAGTATTAAATTCCAGGTCTCCTGGAGGACTAACATAGGGGAAACGATTTAGTAGCAAACTGCAGGGTTTTGCTCCTAATCTCTTTGCAGCTAGGTGTGGGGAGAGAGAGTAAGGGATTATGGAAATGGAAGGAGGTCCAGAGCTGTGATTGCTTCTCTGCAATCCTGGCCCTTTAGTTCTTGTTTTTCCTCTTTTTATCCTAGATACAGATCCAACTTGCTTCCCATAACTTTCTTTGAAACATCATCCAGTGTGCTGAGGTTAGAGAGAGCTGGTGGTTACTTACCACACTTATAACCATAAATTATACTTAAAAAAATAAAATAAAATAGGGAAAGAAATGGAACCATCATTGTGTGATAATCTCTGCTGTGGCATCTAGACTTTATCATGCAGAGGTTGGCAGAAAGGCTGTCTATCAGACCAAGTGTTAGAATGTTCTCTTTTTAAATTCACTTATAGCCAAACCCCTGCAATCTAAACCTAGCTCTTTCTGGTTCCCAACTCCCTTCTGAGCACCTAAGTGCCACTTCTCAGATGAAAGAACATCTCCTGCTGTGGAACACTAGAATTCCTTAGCATTTTTATTCAAGAGAATTTTATCTGACTACAGTCTGAAGCACTTTAGACTCTTTCATACAGGTCTTGAAACATACTGGATATTTTGAATTTGTACATTGTACTTAAGGTAACACAGAAATGAGTCAGTACCCCAACTCAAATTATTTATAACATACTTTCTTCAGGTCTTAGAAAAATAAAACTGGATAAATGAACTATATTCTACTTTATATTTATCATTCATGCTCTGTTTAAAAAGGGAGGATTAGAGGCAACAATCTATATTTCACTAACAGCTCCAAATCACCCCTTTATCCCAGGAACCTGAGAGATTATCCAGGAGACTCTTGGAGCTACCGACCAGCCATATCCTCGTAAATTTTGCCAGTGTGGTCTGTGGGCCAACAGAAATAAAATGACCTGAGGGATTGGGGTGGGCGTGAGGGTCTCGTTAACAATGCAGATTTCTGGGTTCACTTTATAACTACTAAAAGTGCATTCTGGGAATATGCATTTTAACAAGTTCTCTAGGTACCCACTAAGATTTGAAATTCTTCGAAAGCGGTAACCTCTGCATAAAACCAAAAGGTCCTCTACTTTGTTTCTCCACTAACTATAAGCTTCAGAAACAAAGAACTACTTGACTTTCCCTCATACACATTAGTATTTCTCACTTCCTGTCTTTGCTCTTTCTGTCCCCCTCCCCCATCTTCTATTTGTTTTTTAATATAAACCCACCTCTGACAAAATCTCCTTCAAGAACTCTTTCCTAGTGCTCCTGGGGTGTTACCTGTCCCTGCCCTCTGTTTCCAGACTGCCTACTCAGCTCAAGCATATACTTATATTGCACGTTAGCTGAGCCTGTCTTCCTTGTAGAAATTCTATGTCTCCTGAGGGCAGATGTAATGTCATATAGTTTTCTTTTTTTAATTTCAGCACCTATCATAGTATCTTGTATATAGCAGAAACTACACAGGTGCTTATTCAGTTAGTGAGTACGTGAATAATGAATAAATTAATATTAGGGAAGTACTTAAAATGAGGTGTTTAGAATCTCAAATTTATATTAAAAATCTTTGGGTTGAATATTCTGTTCCCCTAAATCTTCCATTTCTGTCCTCACTAAACCTATGTTAAAGAAAATAAGATATGCTTAAATAAATGTCTCTCTTGGAAAATTAATGCAATATATCTATCATGGAAGTAGTTCCTAACTTGAAATTTAAAGATTTGAATGTGAATCTTATCTCTACCACTACCTAGATCTGTGTTTCTCATCAAGTCATATGTTTCATGATTTTTTCGTCATCTGCAAAACTGGCATAAGAAAGAAATCAGCATTTTTTATGCTACAAGATTATTAAAAGAATCAAATTAAGTAATGTATTTAAAAGACACTCTAAAACTGGAAAGCATTATGACTGTCTTAGTGTGACAGAAATGGCTCACGGCTTCCCTTTCAGCTGCGCTACCCCATTCACTATACAGAGTTGTAGGAGGGAAATAGCTACGCACTGAGAGACCATTTCACAGCCTCCTTCGCAGTTAGGTATGGCCACGTGAGTAGGCAGAAGTAAGGTAAATGACTTCCAAGCCATGGTCCATAAAAAGCATACACAGAGTGGCCCTCCATGCTCTGTTTCCTTTCCTACCAGGTGAAATGCAAATGATCCCCAAGGCAACCTAGTGAGTCACATGGTGAAAATGGCCAAGGCTTTGTTATCCTGGGTCTTGAGAGACTATGAGAAGGAAGGCTATTCTGCCAATAGGTTTACTTCCTTGTACTGTTACATGAGTGTGTCAAAGAAAAATTTTATCAGACAGCGTTCAAAAGGCAAGTCTTTATTCAAGGCTGTTACGATAGGGAAGAGAGATTAAACTCAACTGCACTGAAGGAAGGTTCTTTTCTTTTTCTTTTTCTTTTTGAGGAAGATTAGCCAGAGTTAACTACTGCCAGTCCTCCTCTTTTTTTTGCTGAGGGAAGCCTGGCCCTGAGCTAACATCCGTGCCCATCTTCCTCTACTTTATATATGGGACGCCTCCCACAGCATGGGGTGCCGAGTGGTGCCACGTCCGCATCCGGGATCTGGACCAGTGAACCCCGGGCCCCTGAGAAGCAGAATGTGTGAACTTAACTGCTGTGCCACCGGGCTAGCCCCAAGAGGGAAAGTTCTTAAGGGCTTGGATGAGCTAGTGGAAAAGTACTAGAGGAAGTTAGGTGAGAGATCTAGCGTCTTGAAGAAGCCTGTCTAAAGTTTAGTCAAGCTGAAGGACATTTTGGTCAAGTGAGAAATAAACTATTCTGTTAAGCAACTAAAACCTAGGTATTTATTTATTTTACCAGAGACAATATCCTAATTCACACAGGAGAGAGGAAAACCCAAACAGAAATAATCCATCCCAGCCTTTGCCCACTATAGTGATATAATGGGTATTGGTCAATATCTACTTAATTTTATTAAAATAAAATATTTTCTTTCAAAGAGTTGCATCTTAAACCATCTTTTTTGTTTTTGTTTTTGAGGAAGATGAGCCCTGAGCTAACATCTGCCACCAATCCTCCTCTTTTTTGCTGAGGAAGACTGGCCCTGAGCTAACATCTGTGCCCATCTTCCTCTACTTTATATGTGGGACGCTTGCCATGGCATGGCTTGACTAGCGGTGTATAGGTCTGCACCCGAGATCCAAACTGGTGAACCCAGGGCCGCCGAAGCGGAATGTGAGAACTTAACTGCTGTGCCACCAAGCCAGCCCCCCATCTTTTATGTTTTTCCTCTAAGTATTCATCTTTATCTTCTGCCTACATTGAAGCTTTAACGTCAGCCTGTGTTGAAAATGACACCTAATATAGCCAAGAGCTCCAGATTCTATTTTCTATTTTTTTTTTGTGATATTTCACAGACCTTTTAGCCTCAGCACCGAATCTTATTATTTTTTACATAAAACTCCTTCCTGTTTTGTCTTCCTCATTTTGGAGAATGGAATCACCATCCATCCTGTTGTACAGGCCAGGGGCCCAATCACCAGCTTAGACTCCTTCATCTTGCTCATTCATTGCATGTAAGCAATAAATGCTTTTCAGTCTGTCTCCTAAATATCTCTCATATTCAGCCCCTCCTTTTTTATCACTGTATTTCAGAATCTGATTATGCCTTTCCTAGATAATTGTACCAGTCCCCTAGTTGATCTCACCAACTCCAGGTGCACTGCCCCTAGTCCATTTTACATGCAACTTCCATTTAAATGAAAGTCTTCTTCTTCACCTAGGTATGTATACGTATCCTTTGTCTACAATTTTTCAATTGCCTATGGTTCACTTTCCTTAATATAGCATACCAGATCCTTTTCTACTCTTCTTCCTTCGTCTCCCATCACTTCTTGGTTCCCTAAAAAGGCACTGGCGTTACTCTAAAACACTGCTAACTCAACCTCTACTCTTTTGCACGTGCTCTTGCTTCCATTTACAATATCCTCTCTCTCTTTTCCTTCTAGTAAACTCTGACTCATCTTGAAGACTCAAATTAAACAGAATCTCTTCCATGAAGCCTTAATTGTAGAAATTGTCCCATCTTCCAGACCCCTTTTCCCATGGACATATCTTTTTTATAGAACTTATGATTATTACTTTTTGTTTATATTTCTGTCTTTTGCACATGGGCACTGTGAGGAAAGAGAGCATCTTAATGATATTTGGAAAGAATTTTCTAGAGTCAAATTACCTCTGTTCAAATCCTTGCTTGCTAGATGCAAATTATTTAAATTCTCTATGCATCAATGTTTTTATCTATGATGATAATACATATGTGGCTGGATTATATAGAGCATTATATAAAATAATCCAAGGGACTTCTTACACAGTGTCTGGCACATAGGAAACATTCAGTAAATGTTAGTTGGCAGAAGTAGTACAAATACCACACAGGCACATACCTGACACATAATTGTTGAATGACTAAAATATGAATGAGTAAATGACGAATGAATGAATGTGACTTTGAAAATACCTCGTTATGTTCTTGATCTCCTCTCTGCTTTCTGTATATTCCAAGTCTCCCTAGTTCAGTCAAGGTTAGTTATTATCTTTTACAGAAGTCTTTCTTAAACCATAGTACGTTAACATCTGGAGGTACACAAGCTTATTTTAGTGTTAAATGTGAAGGCATTTCTTAAATTTCATTAGCTACATATTTATTTTTAGGTATTTTGGAGAAAATATAACTAGCACATAAAAGCTATGATTTCATGGATCCTTTTGCTTAGGGCAAGTATAAAGAAGTCATTTAAGTTAAAATAAAAGTGAATCTACTTCAGGGAAATTATTAATTCAGTAATATAAGCATACGTAGATATAGCAAAATTATAAGGTTTGGACAACTAACTTCCTGCCTTTCTGTTTGTATTGCTATTCATATTACAGTTAAATTTCTCTTTACAAATTCAAATCTTTGTTATTAATACTATTGTTGGTTCTTTGTTCCAAAGCCCCTTTTTTCCCCTTATATTCTATACTGCTTTCTGCTTTGGGCAGATTGCTACATCTGGTTTTACTTTTTCTCCTGAATGTTTTCTCTATACTTGGTCTCCCCTTATTTTTTCCTGCGTTTCGTCCACTCCATACTCTGCTGCTGTTGCTACACCATGGCTGCTCCTTGTGCCCATCTTCCTGCCATGGGCCTGCTAGTCACTGTGATCAAGAGGGTTTTCCTGACCTCATGAGCTGCACTGAGCATCTCTCTCTTCTCTTAGGTTGCACACCCTCTTGAGGAGTCTGTTCCCATACTATTAGCATAATAATTTTGGAGAATTTTAACCATATATGTAAGAGGAAAAAGCTACTTCAGAATACGTCATAAGTTAACTAAGAGAAGACTCACTTTTCAGCAGGGTCGCTATTCAGGAAAGTCCTTTCAGGAAACAAACAGTAGCCACATCTTCATGTTCCTCCTTTGCTTTACAGCCCCCTCCTAACTCTGCCTCCCTCACACTTTGCATGGAGCGACCAGCTGAAATGCTTCTGGGTACTTTTTAATCCGTTATGGCCCAGTATTCAATTGTTAATTTTATGACTGATTACCTCTTTTAGTGATTATCAGACTGAAGAGCACAAATACTTTCCTAGAACAATATGAGTGGACGACATACTAAGGGTTTCTGTCGGAAACTCTCGGTATTTCCAGGACCTTCTCTCACTAAAATGCTTTACTCTGTCTTTTAATGTATGGTAATTTAAGTGACTATTATACACATAATTTTATTTTTGAAATATATAATAAACCTACAGGAAATCTAATTATGAGTCATCATAACAAGGAAGAGTAAATAATCCTCATGAAAATGGTCTCCTTTGAAAGCTTTTTAGGAAACAAAATTATATTCTACTAACGAAGAAAATTTAGTTTTATATGAAAGTTTTTTCTCTTAAAAATAACAAATTTTGACAATTTCTCATAGAAAATATTTTTCTCAAGTGGACATTTTATAGTAATGCTTGACTCGTAGGTCACTTTATAAATATTTCCTATTTTATTTGGGTTATATCAAATTATTTGAAGAATGAAAAAGAGTAAAAATAGTGTCCGGAGCAGTAGCTTTTAGAAATTCCATAAGGTAAAACAGAAAGAAACACATAAATAATAACAAAAAATATAAACTCATGGGGTAGAGTTTAAATACAAAGATTTAAAGAAAATAAAACTATAACATGGTAAGTCATTGGGAATAGTCTCTAATTTATTCAAAAACTGATATAGTATACCAGCTTTTTTTTCTTTGAAGATAATTTTCAATAATTCAATTACTCTGTTCCATTTATTTTCTATATGTATTTCCTGAAGGGATAAAGCAGGCTAATATAATTGGGCTGCAGAGTGAAGGGGAGAAGTTTAGAGTCGAGTCTACAGAGTAAGCAACAGACAGATCCTGCAGGGCCTTCTTGGTCAACACAGAAAGAAGACATTGTTGGCATGGTCAGATTTATGGTTTAAAAAAAATCACTCTAGGGGGCTGGCCCAGTGGCATGGTGGAAGTTTGCCCACTCTGCCTCATTGGCCCAGGGTTTGCAGGTTTTGATCCCAGGTGCGGTCCTAAACACTGCTCATTATGCCATGCTGCGGTGGCATCCCACATACAAAATAGAGGAAGATTAGCACAGATATTAGCTGAGCGACAATCTTCCCCACTAAAAAAAAAAATAATTCTAGCTCTAGCATGAAGGAGAGTTACTGTGGATGAAGAGACCAGTTAGGAAGATTTACTCCAGGGATGAGATTATGGTAATTTAAACTAATGTGGAGCTGTAGAGATGGAGAAAGAAGAATGAGCTTAAGGATGGATTGGAAATGGCAGTAAATGGTAAGGATAATGGAAATATGGAAGATGACTGCTTCCAGCTTTCTGGCTTAAGCAACTCCATGGGAGGTTTCGTTTACCAATACAGGAAATTATGGGAGAAGACTGATTTTGAGGTCCTGTTTTATAAAAACTGACTTGAAAGTACTTTGACACTTTTAAGCCTTGTCAACTTTGGCAATTTACTCTTCTCTGAACTTGGTTTGTTCATTCCCAGAATGAGGTGCTTACACTAAAAGATCTAATCAGAACTTACTGGAATTATAATGTTATCAGTGTGGTTTCAATTGTGTGTGAGTTTAGGGAAAAGCAGAAGATTAAATACTTGAAATGAGAAGCTGAGGATTTGAATCTGTGTTAAAGGAAAAAAAGATCAAACACATCCTAGGAAAGGGAATGGTATGGTGAAACTAGTTTGAAGTACATTATTCTAACAGCTGGACTGAAGCAAGAAATTAGCTGATGGGAAATCAGGGAGGAAGCTGAATCAACAAAGGACTGAATTGTAGTAGGGACTCTCGAAAAAGGACGATCAAAGTTTTAGACAGTGTGTAGCATGAATTAGCAGTATTTGATAATGTAAATCGGAAAATGAAAGAGAGAGAAACTAAAAATAGCAACTTACATTTTTCTTTGAGCTTTGAAGATGAAGAAGATGATGGAAACACAAGAAGGTATTTAGGAGTTTTATTAGGAGACTTGAGGCTGATCAGTTTTTCTGATATACTGAGTGTGTAGCTATGCCATATTTCAAAAAGTAATTTACTTTTTTTGGGAAAATAATTATCCAATAATAAAAGGACTAGATGCACTTTTACTTTCTTTCTTTCTTTCTTTTTTTTTTTTTTGAGGAAGATTAGCCCTGAGCTAACTGCTGCCAATCCTCCTCTTTTTGCTAAGGAAGACTGGCCCTGAGCTAACATCCGTGCCCATCTTCCTCTACTTTATATGTGGGACGCCTGCCACAGCATAGCTTGCCAAGCAGTGCCATGTCCGCACCCAGGATTCGAACCAGCGAACCCCAGGCCGCCAAAGCAGAATGTGCGCACTTAACCGCAGCACCGCGGGGCCAGCCCCAACACTTTTACTTTCAAAAACGTTATTAACTAATATTTTATAAGTACATATAGACATTTAAAAAATTATATGTAGTACTAAGAATAATTTCTGCAACTTGTTCTAAAAGTTATGTTCTTACTTGTTCTCTGATTTTATTTTTCAGCTCCCTGCGGTGGCCATTTTTCAGCCCCCAGTGGATTGATTCTCTCGCCAGGATGGCCAGGATACTATAAAGACTCTTTGAATTGTGAGTGGGTGATTGAAGCTGAACCCGGACACTCTATCAAAATTACATTTGAAAGGTCTCTGCAAATATTTTTCTACCTTTAAAAAGAAAGACTATCTGAAAGAGTTGTTGACATTCTGCATTTTATTTTCCAAATCAATGTATAATTTTATTGCAATAGTCACTTGTTGTGCCTTGAATTCTTCAGACTGTTTTCCCTCTTTTAACCTTTCAGCCTGTTTTAAAGTTAATTTTCTATTTGTTTAATGCTGTATCATTACTATTGAGATAAGCAAGATGAACCTTTTTTTTGCTTTATATATATATGTACAATACTGAGATATAAACATGCGACCTTTAACTTAATGAATTTAATTGTCTTATATTTTGAAGGGCCTGTGAATTCTATTTTGCTGGATTTCAAGAGATAAAGCTACTGTAAACACATTCGAATCGATACCGTATTGCAACATAAGACACACACACTACCCACGTACCTACACTTACAAGTCCTTTAGAAAAATGGCTGTGTCAAATTAATGTGTCTTAATGATTGGCCAGTTGAGTTTTTTCCCTAAGAAAATTAGTATTACTGATCAAATAACCTATATCGTGAAAGATTATAATACTAACTATTAAAGAGTTAAAAGAATGAAACGTCAGGTCTGTGACTGGATCACTATTCACAAATCCAAAGAGAAGTATCTATATAATTTCCCAATTATATCGTTGACTCCTCTCATCTCCCAAACCCTTTCTTAAAAAAAAAAAAAAGGAATGTCTGTAAGCACTGTATTCACATGGTAAATATAAAAATATATAAATACAGTAGAATTATGCTCTGATGATTGAATCTTACAAACGTAACAAAATCCTTCCCTAACTCAAAAGGTCCTTCACTGGGTTAATCTATCCATGATAGTTTTAAAATTTGAGAAGAAAACAGATTCTATTTTGACAGATGTAAAGTATGAAACATTTCATATGAAATCATCCTAACTTACTATGACCTACACAACTTTACTATGACTATATCAGTTTGCTAGGGCTGCCATAACAAAGTACCACAGTCTAAGTGCTTAAATAACAGAAATTTATTTCCTCATAGCTCTAGAAGCTAGAAGTCCGAGATCTAGATGTCGACAGTTTATTTCTTCTGACGCCTGAGTCCTTGGATTGTAGATGGGTCTCTTCTCCCTGTTTCTTCACATGGTCTTCCCTTTGTGTTTATCTGGTTTCTAATTTTCTCTTCTTATAGGGACACCAGTCATATTAGATTGGGATCCACCTGGATGATCTCATTTTATCTTAATTACCTCTTTAAAGGAACTTTCACCAGATACAGTTGCATTCTGAGGTCCTGAGGGTTAGGATTTCAACATATGAATTTTAGGGAGAAACAGTTCAACCCATAACAATGAGCTACACATTAAAAAAAGTTTTTATTTAGAATAATTTGGCAGAGTCTTTTGTTGTGATGTTAAAATCATATTCTTAGTTCAGCGATTGACATAGCCTATGTTGCCATAACAATTTTAGAGAAGCTTGAAAAGAATCTTACTCTTTCAGAATCAAATCTTTGTCAAATAACATTGTTCCATGAATGTGGGACTTGAATTAACCAAACTTACTTTATTACACAGAATTCTGTTTGGTTTGGAATATATAATATAACACAATATCATTGATCATATCATTGAATAACTAAAAAATTATATTGATTCATGTCAAATGAGACAGATTTATTATATATTTTTGATTTGTTAAATTTAGAGAATCACATTTGAAGGGTTAGCATACTTATCAGTACATGATAATTGATCTCATATTTTAAATAAATGCATATATAATAGGTTTAAGTACATGATTTTAGTATTTTCTGTTTTGGACTTAACATTATTTTGTATCAAGAATTATGATGTTAAAATAATTGAAACTGTTATCATATTTACACGGTTCATAACATCTATCACCCATATAGTTCTCACTAGTCATCATTTTTCAATATATAAATAAAAAGATTTGAGCCCCATCCCACATACAGAGGGAAGGCTAGGCCCTCCTTAAATTTTCAGAGAATTCCTGGGCTGCTTTTGTTCACTTCTGGCTCTGAATTCCTGCTCTCACAGGCATCTTGCTTGTGTGATACCGAGGCTGCTGCCCCCTCTCAAATCCTTACTCTGCTCCTTATTTGTGTCACTTTCCTTTATTCTCACAAAAACTTTATAACAAGTGATAACCAAAGAGGATTATTGCACAATCCAGAATAATTTAAGATTAAATAAACCTTCATTGTCTTAAAATTTTCCTGATAATTCCCATCATAGGAATGGTGGCTCGTATCTCTCCAGTTCCCTCACTTATCCCAACCCCTTCTCCATCTCTAGTCTTCTCCATATCCAGGATCTTCAACCCTTATTTCCCACTCCCTAGGGCCCCCTCCAGTATATAGCATGTCAAGGTTCAAAATACCTGTTACTTTATTATGTGAAGCAATTTATTTGTTTCTCTGAGCTCCCAACTGGGTGACTTTGGGGGATGGGAATGGGGATGGATTTTGCCTTTCCTTCCAAAATGCAAATTAAGATTTTTTTTTTTTCTAAGACCAGGGGCCAACCCTGTGGCCAAGTAGTTAGGCTTGCGCACTCCCTCTGGGAGGCCCAGGGTTTTGCAGGTTCGGATCCTGGGTACGGACATAGCATCGCTCATCAAGTCATGCTTAAGGCAGCGTCCCACATAGCAAAGCCAGGAGGATCTACAACTAGAATATACAGTTGTGAACTGGAGGGCTCTGAGAAGAAGAAGAAAAAAAAACAGAAACAAAGGAGATTGGCAACAGATGTTAGCTCAGGTGCCAATCTTTCAAAAAAAAAAAAAATTTCCTAATATCAAAGGTCAGTGTTCTCCTAAGAAAAATTCATCCTTTCTCTACTTCCCAAATGACACAAACTTTTAAAATAGCATTATTTTTTTGTTTTCTTATATTCAATTTAAAAACACTACATAAGCATAAAATAATATCACTAGAAAATTAGTTTGTTCATTAACACAAAGTGCATTGTTATGTTGAAAAGCATTCCTTGGATTGCTAATGGGAGTCATTAACCATCATTAAATAAATAAATAATACCTGATATCTTTCAGCCCTAAGCAGGCTGTCGAGAGAGTTGCCCTCTTGAGAAGCAGTTAGATTGCAAAGCAATGCTTGTAATTCACAACTGTGACTTTTGATTTTGGACTTTTGTTTGAAGGAACTATTTTCTCTGTGCAAAGTTCTTAACATGTATGTCCTATCTCTTACAACAGGCAGTTACGTGGGCCTATTTGTGGCTTGCCTGCCTTGTTTAGATACCTTCAGAATTCTCCAGAGTGAATTCACGTACACTGTATAACCTATATTCTAAATGAGACCATCCCAAACTTACCTTCCTGGTGAAAAAGTCTTTGCAGTGATTGTTAAAAGATGTAATACTAGTTAAATAGACCAAAAACCTAATTTAATTTCTATAAATATAGTTACTTAGCACTTTTTACTCTGTCACTTTCTTATTCTCTTATCTGTTTACTGAGACACAAATCTTTTAAGTTAGGCTGGAAGTAAGACAGTCAAATGGAAAAGTGATTTTCAGTGCTAAGGTTTGTGCACAGCAACAATGAACAGTCTGTAGGTGAACTAGAACAGGCCTGAGTTGAGCAATGATTCCCAGAGTCCAAAGATTTTGGCATCTCCCCACGAGCATCACTGAGCAGGAGTTATCAACTGTGCCTCTTTTCTTAATCCCTAAATTACCCACTGAAGTAGATTACAAATCTCATAGCTCCTTAACCTCCTTGATACCAATCATTTTTTTAACTATTCCTTTGCCCACACACAGGAAGAATCAAGAGTTAGAGTGCTTTAAGAATTCATCAGTGGTCTTTTCACTGTGTTAGAATAGACAGAGCACAGCTATATCAGTATTTCCTTTTGAATCATACTTTATATAACCAAAATAAATAAAATCCAAAATTCTTTTAAATGTTCTAAACTGAAATGTTCGTTTTGGGGTATGACTCCTCTGTCTGCCCTTCCGTTACATGTGTGCGCGTACGTGCGTGCACACACACACACACACAAGCCCATGAGATTCTTGAGTTGGAGTTATTTGAAGAGAAAATTATTTAAATATCTTTTTCCATTTCTTCTTCCCTAAAGACCCTTTAAGTGTGTGAGATTTTTCTTTACAGCTGACTGTACTCCATGCACTTTGTCAGGAAGCTGGTTCCTTTAAAATAATCCACATCTTAAACAGCTGTCGCATGATTAGGAGTAGTGCAGTAGCAAAGCGATAAGCAATGGACTTCATCATGTTAAAAAACAAATGAGAGTTTTATCGTTAGGGTAGTGGCATAAATAGTCACTTTGAAATCAGAAATATGTACATCTACAACTTTCTTGTTTAGCGACATTATAATATCTTCATGCTTCATTTTCCCCTTAGGATTGTTTTAAGAAACAAGATATCATCTTTGATCTAGCAAGAATTACATTCTTGAAAAACGTTAATTCCCTTCTGATTTCCAGCCAATCACTTGTAAGGACACTGGTTGCCAACTCTTTAATATTTCCTCTCATTCTGATAATATTTTTATTGAATTTGCTTTCAAATAATAAATTGTATTTAACAGAGTTATGTCACTTGCTTTCCACTATTCATGAATAAAACTAATTTGGTTGAAAATCAAATTTTGAAAAATCAGATAATAAAATTAAGATCGTGGCATAGCTATTTTTCAATTTTTGCTATATTCTCAAATGTAACAATTGATTAGAATTAATCTACAGGAAGAAAAACCCCAAAAAGCATTGCAAATGTATTAGCCATTAGTTGGCTTCATGAGATTGTCTCTAGTAGCTTGTCAATGAAATTTTAAGACATATAATTTCCTATTAAATACAAAACAAAATAACAATGCCAAGGAACGTATGCGATTTTTGAACTATTTCTTCTTAACATAACCAAACAGTTAACAAGTCTTGGTCTCAGTTCTGCAAAGGAATTTTTGCTTTGTTTCTTCCCGCAGTTCCTAAATTTTCTCAATATTTGGCAGCTTCTAACTGAACTCATTTTACTCTTAATCATCCTAAGCCTGTCTTTCTATTTCTTTTCTTGTCCTCAACTCCTTGACTACAAGCTTTCACTATCAGTCTTTCAGAGAGTAAGTTTTTCATTTTTAAGTTAATGAGGACTATTTCAATTTGGTCGGAACTGGTTTGGATTACACCAAAATTTTTTTTAAAGACAACAGAAAATGAGTAAAATTAGATCCAATTTCATTTTTAATATCATCTAATGGTTCCATATTGTTCATTTATGATAAACAATAAATTTAATGTTAATGAACAAATAAACATTAAATTGAAGCAATTCATGAGACGTTTATACAACTATCTTAAAACTCAAAATGAAAGAAGTTCAAATTACTGTGTAATCCTATTTCATTTCCCTTGCTATTATAACGTATTTTCATAGTTCCTTAGGGCAAATCTGAGATGATTTTCTTTTAAAGATTCACTCCTACGAACAATGTTCTCTATATCACCAGTTAATGTTGCTATTCTATTAAGAATTAAGTCTCTTTGTGTTTCAATTCAAAGTAATCCCTGACTCTTCTATGCATTTTAATTCGATTGTTATCAGCTGACTAACTGTCAAAGTGAAACTCCATCTTCAGTACTACAATAGACTGACTACAAAACAACAAGATAATGGATTCACAATGCACAACAGCCGGATCATTTATTTAAAGGACATAGTGTGTTCCTATGCATTGCCTACTCTAAATCATATTATTGGAAAAGTTATTTTTAGACAAATACAGTATATTCCAGGCTACAAAATAAAAACTAAGATAAACTTTTGAAATCTATTCATGGTACAAAGTATAATGCTTAACAGGATGTAACAGTGGTACAAATTGAAAAATAGCATTAAATCATACACTTAATTTTGACTACTTGTATGCCATGTTTATAATCACTTCAGAAATTTTATAATGAAATAAAGTTTCTAATTTGTAAATTTGTATTCAATTTGTTTCGACAAGGTTTTGAGTTTTATTTGTTTTGGTTTTGTTTTTTTGGGGAATAATATTGCTTAATCTTATAATACTGGGAAAGACTAGAAGGCATGGTAGTAAAAGTGATCTGAAAATTGGTGGACATTTCAACTGAAAATTATTTTTAAAAGTGTACTGTAAAAGCTACCAAAAATCTATTGGAAGATACATTTTAAAGGGTAAAAGTGTGTAGTTAATACTGAAGTATTCAAGTATATTGAGTAATTTTTTTCTCAAGTTGGTGACAGCCCTAGAGAAAACAAAGATATTTTTGTCTTTAAAATACATTCATTCTTTCATTTATCCAATAAATATTTATTGAGGGTCTGCTATATGCAAAGCATTGAGAAAAACAGTCACAATCTGACCTCATGGAGCTTATAGACTCTTAAAGGTGACAGCTATCAAGCAAGCAAACACAACTGTCATTAGTGTCACAAAACACACAGTAAATTGTGGTGATATAGGAGGGGAACGAACCTGCACTGTGAGTTCAGGCCAGGGCTTCCTGTGGATATATTTAAGCTGAAAACTGAAAGATGTATAGGAAAACCTTGGTGAAGATAGGAAAAAATGATCATCATGAGCAAGAGAGCAAGATGCTCAATTTTCTATGATTCCAGATAAAGTTTTTTCCACAACTAAGATTTCTGATCCAGACAATACAAAACACTATTTTATTAATAAGATTTTATGCATGTTGAAAGTAGCTCTGTGTTGATTGCAGTTTGCAAAATAATTGTATCTTTTAAAAAAATTGAAAATGATAGCAGCAACAACAACCGAAACTTTAAAAATAAACCAGCCAGCATAGCATAGGGGTGAAGGACATGAACTTGGGTTTGAGGACTAGCTCTTCCATTTAAGAAAACATAATACTATTTAAGTTCTGAAGGCCTCAGTTTTTGACCTGCAAAGTGAGTATTACTGTAGTACCTAACTTCTAGGGAGGGTTAGTGTGCAGTTAGATAAACTAATATAAAGTATTTAGCAAAGCTTCAGATACTTCGTAAACATCAACTACATCATTATTACCTACTTATGATTAGAACCGCTGTTTTGAAATAAAAACTCTACTTTTTTGTTGTTGTTGAGGAAAATTGTCCCTGAGCTAACATCTGTTGCCAATCTCCCTCTTTTTGAAAACTTGAGCAAGATTGTTGCTGAGCTAACATCTGTGACAGTCTTCCTCTATTTTGTATGTGGGATGCCACCCCAGCATGGCTTGATGAGCAGAGTATAGGTCCACGACTGAAATCTGAACCAGCAAACCCAGGCCACTGAAGCAGTCTGTGCAAAATTAACCACTACGCCACTGGGCCAGCCCCAAAAAGCTGTATAAAATTTTTAATAAATAAAATAGATTTGTCAAAAAAACCCAAAAACCCTCTATATAAAACAGAGCCCAGATTTGAAATATATAGAGAATTAAGATGAGAATCTGATTATCCAGTTGAAAATAAATATAAATCACATAGTTTTCCACAGAAATGAGGAAAGTAAAAGAAAGGTGACTCCAAAAATATGTTTCATTGATGAAAAGACCATTTATTTACTAAGGATAATCCATGACATTTGAAAGAAATCTTACTTATGAACAACAAATATATGCATATACCTTTTTAATGATAATTTTTTATAGGAATAAGAGTTTATAACTTTGGGACGCACAAATGATGGGATCTTAAATTATATGTAAGATATTAGATGAGCTAAATAAAATTATAATATAAAAATGATAAAAATTTTTAATAGTAATTTAAATTCCAATCTAAAGTATTATTTTCCTGTACAGTGCATTCTAATAAATATATTTTCACATCTCTCTTAATCTTAGATTTCAGACCGAACTGAATTATGATGTTCTGGAAGTTCATGATGGGCCGAATCTTCTGTCACCTTTGCTTGGATCTTACAATGGCACACAAGTGCCCCAGTTTCTATTTAGTAGCAGTAATTTTATATACCTTCTATTTACAACAGACAACAGCCGTTCTAATAATGGTTTCAAGATTCATTATGAAAGTAAGTAATGCTAACATGTTTTTTGATTTCCCTACTCTGCTTCCCCTACATTTCGTATTACCATTGCATCATTAAGAGAGCTAGGAGATTTATTTTTAAAAAAGTGCTTTCCTTGGCCTATGAGAATGCTAATGGCTTACAAGGTGTATATTTTAGTAAATTCTGCAATAGATTTTTCAACAATATCTATCTAGTATCATTATGAAAGGAAATGCTAAAGAAATGTCAGAAGCATCAAATAAATCTTAAAAAAATGAGTTTACATACTAATTATCTGTGCACAGTTCTGAAAGCTGACAATAGGCAATAAATGTCAGTCTAAGATGTATATGAATATTGACAAATTCTTTTGGCATTTACTTCATAAATTCAATCATTCTTTTATATTTTACAGCAATTGCACACATTTTCCATTTAAAATATTCAATTTTATTATTTATGAAATATTGAAAGTTAGTTATCATTGAAAAATAAAATATATACACATATATGGCTATGTGTATATGTCTAATATAACTGATCAAAAACTATATATTAAAACAAGCTGTAATTCACACTATTGGAATCGGATTATAATAATCCCTCTTAAAAGGTTATAGTTTTATTTTAAAAGTCTAAAATATGTCTGATATTTTTAAAAATATTGGTGCTGATATATACATAGAAGCAAGTCTGTTTTACGTATTAGAACAAATTACGTGTGTGGATGTATTGCATATGATGTATGACTGTGCTCATACATATAAACTCATATATGCACACATTTTCATCTGGAAATACACTGTCATGTATCTTTGCATGAAAAATAGTTTTGGTGAATGGATCTAACAGCGCATTTAACAGGGTTACTGCAAGGTATCTTTATATCAAGTGCAGATGGATATTATATCACTTTTTATATTCAGTCTCCAATGTCCCCTTCTCCCTCATGAAAAGATTTTTGTATTTGAAATTTATAACTTTATATTCCATGTTGAGTGTCTTTCTTCAATAGATCTGGTCAATGGACTCATGGGTATTTGAAACCATAATCAATATGTATTCATTGCTTTTTTTCATTTTAATCATCTTATCCACAATATTGTTTAATTATATTAACTTCCCTTTATTTAGAGTTTTATGGCATGGAAGTATATTTCCTAAACATTATTGTAAAATGCAACAAGATTAATACGTATTTTGGAATTCAAAGGAACTAAAGGACCTTAATTCAGATCTTTAGTTTAACATGTATTTGTTAAAACTGAGTCAGAGTCGAGTCATTTCTTGAAATCTATTTCAAAATTAATTCTTACTAGCAGTTTTTATCAACATGCTACAAATGGGCAGGCACCTTTTCTTTTAGTCCATTGCTGTATCCTATGCCCAGTAAATCACTTTCAATCCGACTCCAACTGAGGTTTGTGGTCTCTATCACGTGTCAGACATAGGACCATTTTAAGGATTAAATGAAACCACACATGCAAAGTGTTATTATAATGGCTAACATGTAGTAAGTGCTCAATAAATGATACCTCTAATATTTTCCTTATAAAACCTAGTCAGATGAGGAATAAAAACAAGAAGACTAGTTCAAATTTATTCCTTTGTTGTAAAAGAAGTAATTTTTCCTGACACTTGCTAAAGACAGCAAAGTGGACTTTTACTACAATGGGGTTTTGGAGTAGGAGAAAGGGACTGAGCTCACCTACAAGTGGGAATTTATAGCCAAGGAGCAGGGTGGGGATCAGTGCATGGAAAATTGCTGAGAAGAAACATCATGGGTGGGGGGATTCTGGCTAAATCCACTAGATGGGATTTTTGCTGAAGGCAGGCAAGCATAATAAGATATTGAGCATAGGGGATTTTCAGTAAACTAACCCAACAGGATTCTTGCTAAAAGTAGACTAACTTGGCCAAGGACAGAGCTCAAGAGTGAGGCCTAGTCAAAAGGAGGGCTCAGAGGAGTCTGACTAAAGTTTGGTCAGGCAGAGGGTCTTTGTCACCTATAGGCCCTTAGTGACCTAGTCCAAGTTGTTACTGAGGTCCAGTGCCTAAACAGGCAGAGTGGAGGCTGAGAGTTGGGAGGGGCTGAGGTTGATGAGACACGCACTGGATATTAGTTTTGGTCACATCTTGCTAGTAAGCAGTGACTTTCTATTTAAATTATTTTATGAAATCACTTTCTCTTATTTTTCTTTTATTTAGTCTTGTTGTTTACTTACTATTGTGAAACAATCTCTAGTGTCACAAACCCTTTCTTATTAGGAAAACAAGCAACCACAAAAACTTTTTCTACCTTCACTTTCTTAGTAAGTTTCCCAAGCTGAAGGTAACCAAACTATCTTTTTTAAATGAACCATTCACAAACCTCGAAACAAGTAAAGTAAAACTTTAATTATTACACTAATTAAAATGTTAAAAATATATTTGGTGTTTGGTGAATTTCTATTTTTTAAAAAATTAAATCCATTAAAAGACAAAACTTGATTTCTCTGGGGGACCAAATTCTACGGGAAGGATTTCTTGCAATGCTGCCACTTCTTGCACTCCGGGTTTCCATTTCATTCCCTTTCCTGGGGCACTTTTTACCCTACTTTATCTTCTCAAAACAAGGAGATTGCAAAAACTGTGCTAAGAGGATAAGATTATTTATAGTTTTCAAAACACATTAAAAATAATAATGACAACGTAAAATAGACTTTAGGAACATAACCCATTTTTTGTTACAGTACAGTTTTTTTCCCCCAGAAAAAATCACTTCTGTTTATGTCATATTTCTTGAAATATAAATATAATTTAGTCTTCTTGAATATCTAAATATTATATAAAACAATATAATTATAAATGGATATAGAACAAATCCATAGAGACACATACCAGTCTCTAAACACATATTTTTATATGCATGTATAGAAACTTTTCTTTTTTTCAATTATGGAAAATGGTAGACGTCTAGAAGACTGTACAGTTTAAATAACAGTTTGTATATTTAAAGTCAATAGATATGCCAAAGGCATAGAGAAACCAAAATTAAAATGTTCAAATATTTTTATTACATAGAATAAATAAATAAGCAGAAAATCTGTTCTGAGATTTTACTTTTATTAAAAAACAAGTTTTATAAAATAAGAAAAATGTGAAAATGTCAATGTCATTTGTTATAATGCCAGTGTGAACTCCTGAAAATTTTGTACATTGCCAAAATTTAAGAATCTTCTAAAACTACTTAACTACCAAATATGTTATAATTTTTAATGACTATTTGTTAATGAATTATACTCTCTGTCTATCATGATTTTTCTCATTTTCTCAATTTTTCAACATTTCCATTGCTTTGATTTATTTGCTTGTCAATCAAATATGAAGTGTTTCTTTAGATTTATTCTGTGACTGCTAGATGTATACAGTATGGTAAGGGACTTTAAAAAATGTGTTATTTTACTTCATCTATGAGTTGGAGAGATAAGAAGGACAAATGCAATGATTAACCTTGTACGATTCACTGACTTTTACTCTGAGTAAGCTGAAGGCATTAAAATCACTTTTGAATAATTAAATTTGCTTGATTTTGCTTTTACTATAATTTGCATTGTATGTGACCTCTTCAAATTCCCTTGTCCCTGATTTCTTGAGATTTCACTACAACATCAGAATTTTGGATAAAGGAAAGTTATGTATGGACTAGAGCATTAGAAGATCAAGACTTGAAGGAGAGAGGATCTGAGCTTGCCTGTTAAAGACTGAGAAGATTGTATGAATTAAGGAGACGTATGAGAGTATTTGTGGCAGAAAAATAAAGCATAAAACTAGTGAAGAGACTTAGCTGACTAGTATGAAGAATGACTTTTGGGAGATAATGGAACTTAAAACTAGTAGGGTTCAATTTGGGAGTTTGAATTTCAGGGTGATGACTTTGAACTTTTACCATTAGCAGTTGGATACAAAAGCACTGAAATAACATGTATTAGGGATAAATATGTCCAAAATTATATATAGAATCGATTGGAGATGAAAAATCCTGAAAGAGAGGCCAGACATTATTGTTGTCTCACAGATTTGAAGTGATGACGGCGTTGGGTAGGGTAAGAGAAGTAATAAATGACATTGTGCGTTTTAGTGAGGGTGGATGCCAGACATATTTCTTGAAGGAAAAAAAAAAGTGTGAGAGACATTCAAAGAGGAATGAGGGTTTCAAAGCCTCGGGTGCCTAGAAGAATAATGATCACATCACAATTGTTTCAAGAAATAGGAATCAATTTCAGCAAATCTGATTCCCATCAAGCTTATTCTTCATCATATTCCCTCTGTTTCCCAGGTGTTACAGTGAATACTTATTCTTGCTTGGACCCTGGCATACCTGTACATGGCCGTCGCTATGGTCATGATTTCTCCATTGGATCTACTGTTTCATTTAGTTGTGATCCAGGATACCGGCTGAGCCATGAAGAGCCCCTTCTATGTGAAAAAAACCACTGGTGGAGTCATCCACTCCCAACCTGTGATGGTAAGAATTCATTCAATATACAAAATAAGCTGATTTATAAAACTAAAAGAAATCAATATAGTCTTTATAAAATGTGAGGATTAACATAACTAAAAAATATTTCATATTTTTAAAAGAATATCTTGAATTTTGGCAATTTTATGTTATCAAACCATTATTGAAGAAAAGAAAGAATGAAGATTGATAATCAGCCAAACTTACCCCATGCCTAAGGATGCTATATGTATTTTTTAAATGTGCTGGGGTAACCATTTTAAGCATATATTGTGTGCTTGGACCCTTTGATAAAATAGCATTGAAAATGTCAAATTGGTATCAAGTGACTGCACTGAATGGTTAGAACATTTATCTTCTGCCTTGGAAGGCAACAGGTGCCAGTCCCAATTCTACCTAGCTCTACAGCACTATGGCGGTGTACTCAGACTGCCCTGTGGTGGCGAGTTCCTGGTTATAATAAATAGTATACTAGTGTTCTTACCACTTCTTTGTTTCTGTGGAGAATAAGTCAGAAATGCTTCATTTTTCAGAAAACACACATGAAAATGCAGTGGAGGAAACTGTTTCCCTAATATTGGGAAGTGATTTCATACTTGCTTTATTAAAAAGCATGCACAATGTAAATCTGTACATTATTTATTTCTGGGCTTTAATTTTTATTTATAATGCTATTCTCAGCTTCTACACTAACTCTTTTTTAAAGAAGAAGATCAAAGCTGTAATTTTGTGATTAAATTTTCAAGTATTATTAGTGCCATCATTTTTTAGTAACAACTTTAGGGCAATTTGTTTTTATGACAAAGTTTAAAAGAGTCATCAGCACATCTTTTCTATATTTAGTACAATACTCTTTTAAATAGTCAGCATTCTTGTGATTGTAATGACAGAAACCCAACTCTAATTGGTCTTAAAAAATAAAAGCAGAATTTGTTGTTCAACTATTCAGATCTTAGAAAAGTCAAGGGTGGCATACTTCTCATTGCTAATTATAATCATGAATTCAAACCTTTTTAAGAATCTCTCCATTGCCACCTCAGCTTTTCTCTGTGTATTGACATAATTCTCTTCAGTGCAGCCAGGCTTCTTCACATGGGGGATTGGTGGTGGAGAATATACTCTTGGGAAGATGGAAACAAATATCCTCATATTTTCAGGATCAGAGAAGAATGAGAGTTCTTCCTTGTTGTTCCAATTAGAAAAATCTCAGGAAAAGTCTCTGATCTGTCCATACCTACACCAGTTACCATAGTAAAGGCGAAGTGTTGATTGTGCTTGGCTTTGTCCAGCTCATGTGTCCATCCATCCCTATGGTTGTGGCAAATGATAGTGATATAAAGGTACTATGTTTACCAGATCCTGGTAAAGCCACATGGTTGGCATGAGTAAATTCACCAAGATAGAAAAGGTATGGAGGCAATGTTATCAGAAGCAGCAGAAGGATAAAAATTATGTCCAAGAATACCAACATACTTAAGTTCTATTAATAATAAAAGTGAATATATCTAGTTTGCCCCTAAGCGACACAGGCCCTCATCATCCCTGTCAGTGCAACTACAATCAACCTTAAATTCAATCTCCAACTTTTACAGTCTACCCTCCATCCTTCACACTAATGTTATTTCATGTTATAGTCCATATGAAAAATGCTTAATATCTTTCTGTTGCCTAGGGATGAAAGAACAAATTACTAATCGTGGAATTCATGATCCTTAACCATGAGGACTCCCTCCTTTCCAGTTCTGTGTACTTTCTGCATCCTTATAAGGCATCTCTTTTTGAAAGAGAGGATCATGTCACTTTGAACCTCCACTTTGATCTGTCCTCCTCTTTTGTATTCCCATTTCATTCTGAGCATATCTGGACAAGGGCTGAATTATGTTCATTTTTTTAAATGTCTGAGTTTGTATAAAGCAGTTACTTAATTTTTCATTAACTTGAACTGGACTCAACTATCCTATCACCTAGTAAACTGAATTGATTAGGCCTTTCCTCCAATCTAAACTTTTTCCCCAGAGGCAACTAATCTAAATTTCTTTCGGTAAAGAGAATTAAAGTAAATAAACAGAATTTCTTTCCCTGAACCAAGAATGTAACCTTGATTGTCCTAGATTTCTTGGATACTCAATGTATGGCATGCTTCACTCTTACACAGCAGCTCTTGTGGTGTCTTCACAGCTCACAATTAACTGATTCACAAAGCAAACTACACAATGAGGGTTGGTGGCAATAATGATAGCTAACATTTATTGATGGTTTACCATGTGCTGGTCCTGCTACAGGAGCTTTACATATATTAACTCATTTTATCTTCACAATAACTCTATGAGGTAAGTGCTATTATGATTACCACTTAACAGATGAGAAAACTAAGACAAAGATTAAGTACTTTGCCCTATGTCACCCCACTGGTTAATGGCAGTCAGGATTGAAACTCAGGCAGCCTAGATTCAGATCCTATGCACAAGTGTTCTATTACACTGCCTCCTACCCATATTCTCCACTATTGTAAAGTCCTAAAATTCCTTAAAATAAAAATACAATTATAGATTTTGTTATTCTTTCCTCAGTGACACCACATGTTTAAGAATTTTGTATAAAAAATACATATAGCTCTTTAAATAGTTTATGGATACTCTGTACTACTTGGACTGAAGAACAGGACATTACCCGTTTTGCTATCAGTTATATCATATGGAAAGAGTACTTTGAATGAAATTCTGTTTTCCATATACTTGGGTTTCTGAGTAAAAATTGATCCTTTCTAAGTTCATCTTGTTTCACTACTGACCAAGGAACCTTGAAACTCAAGTCAGATATGGTTCAGTTAGATTCTACGCTATTTAGTAAATTTGATACCTTATCTTTCACCATGCGTTTCTTGAGGGGTCTCTTTACTTCCCGTCTTGACCTCTTGGGTCTGCTCTCCACAGAGCAACCAGAGTAATCCTTTTATAAATTGAGACAGATCAAGACACTGCTCTGCCCAGGACCTTCTAGCACTTGCCCATCCCAAGAAGAATAAAATCCAAAAAATTTTCCTGACTTAATTGCCCCCGGGGCCCTTACTACCTCCCATGCCTCATCTCTTGCCACTCTCTCCCTCATTCATGCCACTGCACTCTAGCTACATGGGTCTCCTGGCTACTCTTCAAATGTGAGAACCCTTCCCTCACTCCTCTCACTCTGTCCTTCCATCCCCCACTCCCTTCTTCCTTCTTCTTGAAACAGGATGTATATAGTCACATGACTCACTCACTTCCTAATTTCACTCACTCTCCACTTAAAAGTCATATCACAGACTACTCCCTATAAACAGTAGCTCATTTCTTGCCACTTAGATTTTTCTTCGCAGCATTTGCCACTTTCTAACATCTTTATGTATTTGCTGTCTGCTTTTCTGCAAGAATGTAAGTTCCATATGGCAGGTACTTTGTTATCTTCACTGTTATATCCTCAAAGCCAAGAACAGTTCCTGTCCCACAGTGGGTAGTCAATAAATCTGTGTTGAATGAAAGAATGAACAAACTGTATACTTTCCAGCCTTTTGGGAATACTTACTATATTTTGATTTTGCTTATATATTTTCTGCCCTTTGCCTTGTTAATGTTTTTCCTTTCCACTAGAAGGTCCTAGCCCTTCCCTCAACTGTGTTTATCAAAATCCTAGTCAGTCTTTAAAGGCCATTGTCTTGTTTGTGATTTCCCTGAATAAAGCATCTGGGCAAAGTCTCAACTTCTCCTAGACCCTGTAGTTCTCTACTTGTTGTGGCATTTTTTGCTACCTTATAACCACCTATTGATTCACTAAATTAATATTTATTAATTATATTGTGTAGGCACTAAAGAAATATTTTTGAGCATGAACAAATATTATCTATGTTCTCCTTGAGCTAGTGGAGTAGTTAATAGTCATATTCATCTTCTTCTTCTCCTAATTATATTCTTGAGATCAGGAACCATGTGTCGTTCTTGTTCTTTTAACATGTATTTTTAAAAGACGTCTCCTGACACATAAGATATTAGATTTTTTTTAAAAAAGAACACCACCACTTTTCACTAGCCACTTTGAATAGTGAATATCATGAATATCTCCCCAGTGTTTTTTATGGAACTGAGATTTGAATGACTCTAGAAAAGGTCAGAGAGGAAAAGCCAGGATAGCATTCTGCTTTGGCCAACTCATGTCAAGGTCAGCATGTATGTCAAAAGTCACAGCCATGTAATGTTTCTGTGTACTGGGGACATAAGGTTGTCATGAATACTAGGGGTAAATATGCCTGGTGTGATTCAATCCTTCAGGAACTGGGCATTGTTAATTAAAATTACTATCTTTTTTGATAGATAGATGGACCATACATTCTAAATTGCCTAAGGCAAGCCCTATTTTCACCTTTTGTCTTGGCATCCTGATTTCACCCTCAAATTATCCCAATTTTCTTTTTTTTTTTGATAAACAATATAACCATCTTTTATGGGGAAATTTAAAATGAAAGAGATTATGTGAGTAACTCGGAGTCACTCAAGTCATTAGAGGCAGAACCCAAAATTTAGCTGAATATAGTTAAACCTCATCATTTCCCCTATTCCTTCCATCTTATTAAAAGATTTGAGTACATAGGCTAATGTAGCAAAAGAGTACATGAATTAACATTTAGAATCTAAGAGTTCAAGATAAGCAAGTGTGCACAGAACTCAAGTGTAAATAGTCTCAGATAAGGATATACAGTTCAAAGTGGGCCACCTGGAAATAGGAAAAGAACAGATCTGAGATTAAAAACAAACAAACAAAAACTACTAATGAAATTTATAATAGGTGACTATTTCCGTGTTTCATTGCAATCCTCAAAATGTCTTCATAGACCCTGGTCTAGAAATTGTCTGTTCTAGTTATAGACAGTCTGACACTTGGCAGGGATGCATCACTGCTGAGAGCATGGTGTGATTTTACATATCTGGGCAATTACATTCAAGGGCTTGGTTTTTGAAGAGACTTCACTATTCTAAAACTATAATTGATACCTATCACATGACACGGTAGTGATCATATGTACCAAAAATCAGGGAGGAGAAAAAGCTACTAGCCAAGATTATTTTAATAGTTGTTATTTATATTTTATATTTGTTATTATTTTAATACCTGTAATAATTATTATTATTGTGTTGGCTAATGGCTCTCAACTCATACTTTGGGCTATCATTGTGACTTTGTCATGCTCCTGATCTTTGTCCTTTTAAATGCTTTTCTTTATCAGTTATTTGCTCTAACATCAAGTAACTGGCTTTTTCATATGTATTTCATGTATGTTTCATCGCTCCCTAAGTTCTCTGCAGTGTTTTAAGGATTCACTTGTTATAGAATTTGTCTATCTACCCTTCCCAAGAACATATAAACCTATTATGTCTATTGCAAAAGTGTTTCTATCCCTAAAGATATATGGCATCAATTGGCAAGGTTGTTCAAATAAATTGGGATTCCTTCAGAAGAGGTGATGTATATGATAAGACAGGAGATCCATCACATCCTTTTTAGAAACTCTTGTTCTAATGAAGTTTACTATATGAATGGTCATATATTCTCTTGAACTAACTTAATTCTCAGCATTCCTTTTTTAAAAAATTATTCTTGGAGAAATTTTCTTAATAATCTCTATATTGCTATATCTTTTCCAATATATATGAGTCCCA
This sequence comes from Equus caballus, assembly GCF_041296265.1. NCBI lineage: Eukaryota > Metazoa > Chordata > Mammalia > Perissodactyla > Equidae > Equus > Equus caballus. Next base: position 71,902,960 of record NC_091692.1, on the reverse strand, counting down.
TTTTCTATCTGAAAGTAAGAAAAACTAAATAAATCTCACATATAAAGCTTATCTTTTATTTATCTTGATATGTTAGGCCTCTCATGATTGATTCTTACAGGCTATTTGATTTCCTCTTACATTTGGCATTCTAAAGGAAGGGATGTTTCCAGAAAAGCAAACATCATCAGATTGAAAGAATATTCAGTAATAAATTAACGACTTATAAAATTAATCCAACTCAGGCTTACATTAACCTCAATCACTCTGCATTGTATTAATGCACATGTAGTTAATCTCTTGCAGTTGTTCAAAAGGCCAATAATATAAAGCAAATACAATTCCAAATATTTGCAGTGTAAAATAATCTCATTTAGAAAGATGAAGGATTTCATTAGGTTGATGAAAACGATGATGCTGCTGCTGATAATGGAAGGCTGTTTTAATCACAAAGCCTTTGACAAATGAGAATCTGTAAGATATAGATCAACTAAAGATAAGAACAGACAAAGATACTGACACATTTACATTTTAGGTGCTTAAAAAGAGAGTGATTTGAGGGGCCAGCCCGGTTGCGCAGCAGTTAACTTCACACGTTCTGCTTCGGCGGCCTGGGATTCGCCAGTTCATGGCACTGCTTGGCAAGCCATGGTGTGGCAGGCATCCCACATATAAAGTAGAGGAAGATGAGCACGGATGTTAGCTCAGGGCCAGGCTTCCTCAACAAAAAGAGGAGGATTGGCAGCAGATATTAGCTCAGGGCTAAACTTCCTCAAAAAATAAAAAAATAAAAAAATAGAGTCATTTGAACACAAAAGGATTAAATGAATCTCTGAGAGAATGAATGATACTCTTGAATAATTTTTATATATTAATCCTTTGGAGGGGAATGCTACAAAGTCAAATGTAAGTGAAGGACATCATAGCTTGCTGTAATATTTTTTTGTAGAAAAACTAACTTTGTAACGTGGAAAAAAATCAACACTTGATTCAAGAGACTGCTTAAGATCATGGACTCTGGAATTAGACTGCTTGAGTTCTCTCTGTACTTTCTCATCTGTAAACAGTGAAGAATTTCAGTACTTTTCTTGTAAGGTTGTTATACAGGTTAATTGAGTTAATAAAAAGAAAAATCTTCAGAGCAGTGCCAGCCACATTGTAAGTTCAGTATGAGTGTTTGGCCTTGCTTTTGCTAAGCTTTAGTGAGTAGTTGCAATTTTATCCTAAGTTTTATTAGATATAAAATAAAGTGCAGGGTCTGGCTTTGTGGACTAATGGTTAAGTTTGCCATGCTCCGCTTCAGCAGCCCAGGTTTAGATCCCAGGTGTGGACCTACACCACTTGGTGGCCATGCTGTGGCAGTGACTCACATACAAAATGGAGGAGGATTGGCACAGATGTTAGCTCAGGAGGAATCTTCCTCAAGCAAAAAGAGGAATATTGGCAACAGATGTTAGCTCAGAGTGAATCTTCCTCAGCAAAAAAACCAAAATAAAACAAGCAAACAATAACAAAGTCCATATATTTTCATATTTTTAGTTTCATCTTTCAAAACAAAAAGAGATTTGAAGCACACTCTTTTCTTATTATTTACTATGAAATTTTATCTTTGATCAGTTCCTTTCAAAGCCTTCATCCAACACTAATATTTTCAAATGATGGAAACCTCCACTGTCATAAAAATGCACTCTATCTTTTGTCATCTGATTGTAATCAAAGTAACAATGTAAATGTTCATTAATAACATATTAGTCGACCATTTCTCCTAAATATTTTAATGTGTTTATGGTTAACTTTATTTGTTTATCTGCAGAATGTCTCTTTAAAGTCCCACTTTCAACACAGATATATTAGGTGCAGCTTGCAGACAGAAAATTCCAAGAAATTCTCTGAGTTCAGAAAAGGATATTTGACAAAATAGCTTTATTCCAAAGAATGCTAATGCAGAAAAGAGCTTTCCCTCTACAACTTGTACACCCACCAGATACACATACGCATGCCTGACATACTTTCTAAAAATGTCACACTCTTTTTGTTACATTTTTGCATCTAATTTAACTAATTAACTAATGTAACTCTCTTAATTTTGATCCTTCTCTTCACTGAGTTTTACTCTAACTGTATGAAATACAGTTCTTTCAAATAGAGATTGAAGGTTTTAATCCAATAGTGCATTTTCACTCATCACATTTCACTCAACTAATTCATACCATGTGGTATTGTTAGACTGTTTGTGTGACTTTTACAATGGAGAATAAAATGAAATGTAGTGTATTAGGAATAAATTGACATAATGTAAAAATAATGTAATAAAAAAACAAACAGTCCTCTGTAAGAAGCAGAAAGAATTATAAGAAAAGTAAAAGCAGGTCGACTTAGCACCACTGTTATCAGCAAGATATAGTGGAAATGGCACACAGCTCTTAGATTGACCAAGAAAGGACAATGAGGCTTTTTAAAAAATTGAAAGACAATTGAGAGGTTCAGTAAAAATAATTACCAGTGGACGGCTGCCCAGGCTCTAAACAGAAGCGTAGGATACCAAACCATGCATATTATTGCAATATCTTGATAGTAAATGTGATTACAAGCGTGGGCTTGTTTTGATCTCAGGAAGGCAGCCTATGAGACAGCTCTAAAAGGTACTGGTCAAGACTTTTACTCCTCAGTGGAGTAAAAGAAATAACAAAAGAAGGAGTGGTTTTAAATTTTGTATAGTATACATGTAAGTACAAGCCTGCATGCTTAAATACTTCTAGGAACTGCAAACATTATTTCCAGTCAGGTCAGTGTGGAATAGCAGTCAGATTGCCACAACTATTCTCCTCAGCATCGCTGCTCGGAAGAAATCATGGAAGAGAATACAGCCAAAACTCACTTTTCTGGTGACCCAGGGAAGCTGAGCAAGGATCAGAGCAGACAAGGCTGTACATTGCATTCACAGTACTTACTGCCCTTGCCCATGTCCAAGAGAGTTGGCATCTCCAAGTGGAGTAAAACAAGGAGTCAAAACCTTTCTGTTTCCACTAAAATATACATTCTTACCTGGCTGTATCTTTGTCTCCTTTAATGTTTTTTTTGTGTGTGTGTGAGGAAGATTTTCCCTGAGCTAACATCCATTGCCAATCTTCCTCTTCTTTTTTGCTTGAGGAAGATTATCCTTGAGCTAACATCTGTGCCAATCTTCCTCTATTTTATATGTGGGATGTCTCCACAGCATGGCTGATGAGTGGAGTATGTTTGTACCCAGGATCTGAATCTGCAACACTGACTACTGAAACAGAGTGCACGAAACTTTAACCACTGGGCCACATGACCATCTCCTCTAATTTTTCATACCGATAAAATTATCTGGTATCCCATAACCACTGATGGTTGTCGAATGTGGTAGAAGACATTCTAAACTGTGATTTGTTCTTGAATAAGGGGACATTGAATTGGATTTTAATTTCTTTGACCTCAGTTCCTAAACATTTATTTATTTTTATTATCTTGGAGTACTTTCTTAAAAATTGATACCGTTTCAAAAATTCCTTTTTGTTAATGATAATTTCCAAAGAAATGAAGTACAGAAGAAGTCTTCAAAATTTTAACTGCTTAGTTTACTGTTTTAAAAGGAATTCTATGAAGAATGACACACATCCCTTTAGGAATCTAAAAGAAATAATTATGTATAATTAACAACCTGTTTTCTTAAAGCTGAATAAAAGAGAGGTTGCTAAACAATTAATTAGTCATGTTTAATTTATGACCAATTTATGCAAATGTTGCTCATAATTAGAAATGTATAAGATAAGTGCGTACTTGAAATTCAAATATGGAAAGTTGAACTACATTCTCTTGGGGCAAGTGTTAATTCTCAGAGGCTATTACATACCTTTTTCTTCTCTGGTGCTGCAGTGGGTGAAACGATTTCCTAGTATTGGAAGAGATCTTTACATATTCCTGTTATTACCAGGAAGTAGCTTAAGCAAAGAAAATCAGACTCATTCTGTTTCAAGAGAGGAGAGAAGAGATTTGTTCAGCCTCTGCCTCTCTAACTCCGACTGCTTGTATGACTGTATTTCTTTGTATTTTCAGCATTATGTGGAGGAGATGTTAGAGGGCCCAGTGGAACAATCTTATCGCCTGGTTACCCAGAATTTTATCCAAATTCTCTGAATTGTACATGGACTGTTGATGTAACCCATGGAAAAGGTAATTTGCTTCATGCAATGATAAGTGGGCTATCTTCTGAAGTTTCATTGCATCTATTTTTATTTCATTGCCCTTTACAATGTCATTTTGCATGACCAAAAACAGATCAGTACTAAAAGATGCTCAAAATTCAGTTTGAGTAACTGCAGTACAGGATTATATTTACTTTTCTCTAGTATTATATTATGTTAGTGATATATTTAGTTGCTTTCGATATATTACACTAATGTTATTTGGAATTTTCATATCAACAAAACCTCAAATAGGATGACTTTTGTCTCTGGTATAGTGATAAAGAGATTGATTTCAAAATTGTAAAAGTGAATATGAAGATGCTGTGAAATGCTGAGCTAATTGTAAAGCAAATAGTACATCTTTATATGCACTTGGTTTTTAGAATGTTTATGATTATTATAGTTATATTCCCATATAAATTTATAACCATGTTAGAAATATGTATGTCACAAATTTTCTATCAGAATTGTAGATGAACCTCACATTATTGAACAGGAGTGTAAAATTGCACTGTGCATATGGTAGACATTAATAAATGTCCTTTGAACAAATAAATGAAAGGTCCTGTAGTACTAAATATGGTTCATTCGTGCAATACAGCCAAACTAGTAAATCAACAGTATAAGTGATTGAGATAATAACTTAACAATGGGAAAATGGCCATCCTAATATATTAAAACAAAATGGATTAAGGTTATTTACCTGGAAATCTCAGTGTGTTGTCTCTGAAAAAGAGTTAATTTATTCATTTAAAAAACTGCTTTGGAGTAGTTTTTCTTTTAGCTCTGTCGTTATATTTTTCTTATTGATTTTTATTATTATATTATACTTACTGATTTTACTACAGAAAATCTAAAAAAAAAAACCGTTGAAACAAAAAACCCTAGCAATGAGAAGATGCTGTTACACTTTAAAAAATTAAAGCTTGTGTTTAATATATTTGAATTCATTGTGCTTTCACAAATTGTTTGCCTATATTAAAATTATACATCATTTCATTGAGAATGAGAATTATATAGGGATTATTATTATAATGACATTAAATGTTATTGAGGAAAAAAAAAGTTCTTAAAATGAGCATTCTGGTATTGAACACCAGCAATGAGGTGGAAGACTTTGTAAACTATGGTTGTTGTTTTTCTCCATAATATAAGACTTTCTGCTGGAAGTTAACCAAAACATCCTGTTATTCTCCTGCACAGTGGATTAATGGAGTTTAAAATAAGCTTCCTTGTATTATGCAAGAAAATGGAAGGCTACATAATGCTTGGTATGTAAATAGAGGTTTAATTAACACTTAAGGTTTTGCATCTTCATAGGTTGCAAGTGTTAATTAAATCTGTATTTACATGGCAAGACATGCAGATTTAGATGCCTTTCTCCTAAGAGTCAACAAAATTTGTCAGAAGTAAAACTGTTACAAAGTGTAGCCAAAGTTATGCAAAGGATAATCTCTTAAAGTTTGGAGAAGTCGTCAAGGTAATATAGTCTAACCTCTCACCCAGCATACCAATTTCCATGGTGTTCCAGAAACAGGAGGATCTGCCCTGTTATTGATATGTCTCTTGATGGGAAACTTACTCCTTGGGAAAACTTGCTCAATTTTTGTATATTTCTAATTGTTTGAAAATTATTCTGCAAATTTTATCCCTGGTCTGCCCTCTAGAGTTAGACAACAAACAAACAACAAATTCCTGCTCCAACCTGAAGTTCCTCAAATATACCAAGTGACTATTCTGTGACTACCATGTTTGTCTTGTCCTCTACCCCTTAATACTTTTTCCCAGCCTTTTTTCCCCAGACTAAACACTCCCAGTTCCTTCAATTCTTTATTGTAAGATATTTTCATTTTCATCACCATTTTAATCACCTTTCTCTGGATGTGTTCCTTCTTTTTGATATTTAGGGATATCAATAACCTTCTAAAAATGTATTTTTACAGAACAAAATGCAGTATGGCATTGTCTAACTCTACCAATCATTTTCAAAAATGGAGCCTAGATGTGCTTTCATTAACTTTTTACAGCCTTGTCATACTACTAATTCAAAATAAGTTTTTGGTCAACTGAATCATTTTTTTAGGTTATTGAGATATTAAAGTACAGTTAAGCTCAATTCGTAAAATTCTATAATTATGCAATTGACTTTCTTCTCTCTTTAGTGCAGGTTTTTATATTTACTCCTGTTATATTTGGTCATATTAGTCTTGATCCAGAGTCCCTGTGAGATCATTTTGAAATGATTTACATTTACATTATACAGTCAGAATTTTCTTAAATAATCACAATCATCAAGACTTTAGGAGTTTATAAAACTCTTAAATAGGACAGATCTGAATAGCTAAATATGTAAGAAATAAGAAACTTCAAACACACCATCAGTAATGTCTTCACCACTTAACACTAAGTCATGGTGTTGGAACGCACAGAGTTGTTCTACAGTTTCAGATTCACTTAACTACAATATCATTCAGTCTGCATTGCTCCATATTTGCTATGATGCCATAAGAGATTTTTCTTAAACACATTACAAAAATCAAAATGCTAATTATATATAGTCTACTAGAGATCTTGAGAAAAAAAACCTACATTAAAATAGACTTCGACTCTTAGAGGTGGGATTGTCCTTAGATAAAGAATAGTCCAATCCTATCAGTTTAAACTGGAAAAAAAACCCCCACACACAAGTCAGTATGGCACCCTCAAAGTCACAGTTGGTGGCATGACTGTGACTAAAACTGCGATATTCATGATATTTTGACTTTAAGCCCAAGTCTCTTCATATATGTCTGTAACATAAATTGCCTTATGGGGCTTCTTGAATTATCACTCTTGTGAGAAGGCACTATGATGTTGAGACCACTGACCTTTTCTCACTATTCCTCAAACATCAATTGCCCTGTTAAGGCTGTGTGTTTTGGCCTGTCTGCCCCTTCCTCCTGAAATGTCTAGCTCAAGACTGCTCCTCCACAAACTTCTGCTCACTTTTGAAGGTCATTGCCTTCAGAAGCCTCTGCCAGCCCCACTGACAAATTAGTTACCTGTATTTCTATGCTCCTATATTGACTGATATTAATCACTTTTATAGCACTTAGCAGAATGTTTGCACTTTTGGTTTATGTTTCTTTCCCCATAGACCATGAGTTTTTTTACAGTCTTCTAAATCTTTATATTCCATAATGCCTAGAATATAGTAGGTTCTTAGTATCATTTTCTTCTTTGGATTAATTGACCTTCAGCATAACTTTGAATGTTTTACGTTGTTTTGCAGTAGTGAAAACTGATTTTATTGTTTGAACCATAATCTGATAAATAAAAGTTTTCTTTCAGAAAGTGGCTGGCTAGGACTGAATGGCATGAAAAAAATAGCTCTCATGTCGAAGGATTGAACAATAACAATGGCTAATGGTTGCTGAGCACTTCCTCTGTGCAAAGCACTGTGCTAAGTCACTCCCATGTATTGTCTCATTTAAATTCCAAGACAGCCCTATTAGAACTCCATTTATAAATAAAGAAAGTAAGGCTCAAAAAGGCTACATAATAACCGACAGTGGGCTTATTAATACCACTAATAGACTTTTTAATTTTCCCATGTATTAATTCAGTGCATATCAGAACAAGCACATTTCTCTAAAAATATATAAATTGTATGCATAATGTTTTTCCTTGTCTTTTGTCCATCTATTCTCCTATTATCAAACTAGTTTTTCTTAGTTTTAGTCTATAACAGAAATCAAATTGACTCATCTGAATTTTCACTCATGTTATTTTGTAAATTTGGATCACAGTTAATCTAGATTACAAACCATCTTCTTGCCATATTGACACCCCATTCTCATTTACATCTGTCTAGTGTTAATTACTGCTTTATACTGAAAGAACTGAAGAACATTTGAAAGACTGACTCAATTTCTGGACTTCTTCTAATTATATTCTTGCCTATTGCAGAGATGAAAAAAAAAAACCTGTTACATTTTGAAAAAAACATTTGAAAAATTGTATCATTGTACATTTCGAATCTTTTCCAAATCAAAATCACTGATCCATTATGTAATAAAAACCTTGTCTCATCATTGCTTGGGTTTTCAATTTGTTTCGGTCTCACTTTATATCACTTTAAAAAAAAAAAAAATGAAGACTCCAGTAATATCCAGCATTTGGAACTAAAATCTAGATAAATAATATTAAAAAAAATGTTACTTATCATCTCTGAGTTTTGTGGTTTTGGATGAAAATTTTGGTGATTTTTTTAAGTCAAGTTAAAAGAAGATTTGGTGATTTTTTTTAAGTCAAGTTAAAAAAAAACACTTCAAGGGAAAGAGGAATGTGTCAGTCATTCTTTATTTCATTTGGGGTCTTACACACAGTATGGTGCATGTATGTATATGTGTAATTGTTAGTATTTTACATGTGTTCTGGACAATCTCATTAAAAACTCACATGAGAACACAATGCGATGTCTCACCATACTCACCAGAATGGAATGAATGCAAACATCAATAATTTTCAAGTATTGGTGAGGACAGAGAGCAACCAGATTTGGTGACGGAAATGTACATTGGCACAGCCACTTTGTAAGATAGCATCTATTAAAGCAGAACATATATATATATGTATATATATATCCATATATATGTGTGTATATGTATCCATATATGTATATGTATCCATCCCATGACCCAGTATTTCCACTCCTAGATATTTACCCAATAGTAATAAGCACATATGTTCTGCAAAAGACATACTTGAATGCTCATAGCAGTACCATTTGCATTCATGCTAAAATGCAAACTACCTAAATGACGTCAACTGTTGAAGAGATAGATGAATGTGGTGCATCCACAAAATGAAATCCTATACTATACATCACTGAAAATAAACAACTCATAACTACGCACAAAAATAGAGGTGAATCTCACATACCTAACATTGAGTGAAAGAACTCAGACACAAAAGAGTACATGTTATATAAACCCATTATATAAATTACAAAAACATTTATGTAAAGTAGTTAAACTAACCTATGCTAAGAGAAATTGAGTCAGTGGCCACTTTTGGCAAAGTGAAGTAACAGGAAAGTTGCATAAAGAGAGTTCTGGGTGTTGGTAATGCTGCATCTACTGATTTGGGTGCTGTTTGCAAAGGTGTGTTCAGTTTGTGAAAATGCAATGAGTTGAACACTTGTACGTGCATTTTTCAGTTGATTATATGCACAAGTGGAGTGTGTGAAAAATAATTGAAGAGTCATTGTATTCGTTTAACAAATAATTCCTCCCTATGCCTGCTTTATATTTCTTTTCTAAAGGAGAGTGAAACATTTTTGGAAGTTGAGTGCTATAGCACTAAGCACTGTGTTTATGTTGTTTGAGGGGATTGCAGAGGGAAGTGAAGGAGGCATGTAAAACGTTTGCCAGAAAGCTGCACTTCTATTTTAAGTAAAGGAGGTGAAATTTCCTTGAAATTTTCAGAACGCTCAGGTGATTTCTTTTCAGGTATTAATTTTAAATTTTATTTCCAAGCAGTTTCCAACACTGACTCACTATATCTCTTATAAGGAAGCTGAAGAAAAAAGATCCAAAAGAAAGATAATATTATCCTATACATTTGGAATGTTTTATAGCAATGTCTTTCATTTTCAGAGAAATCGATTATAAGGAACGTCTTGGTTTTAGTTGGGTGGGTAACTCTCTCCGCTTTACTGATCTACTTCGTAAGTCTAATTTTCCTTTTTCTGAATAGGTGTACAGTTCAACTTTCATACCTTTCATTTGGAAGACCATCACGACTACTTACTGATCACAGAGAACGGTAGTTTTACCCAACCACTGGCGCGTCTGACTGGGTCAGAACTTCCTTCAACAATCAATGCTGGTCTTTACGGAAATTTCAGGGCTCAGTTGCGCTTCATTTCAGATTTTTCAATATCCTATGAAGGATTCAATATTACCTTCTCTGGTAAGATAATAAATTTAAAAAGCTCATTTAGTTACAAAAAATCAGGTTTTTAAAAGTGTGAGCATAACTTATGGGTGACAAAACAGAGAGGGAAAAACAACAGAAAAGAAAACAAAGAAATACCTGTCAACAAATTTTAAAGAAAGTTTGAAATACCTTAAACATTGTCTATAGTAATGCATTAAAGGGAACATTTAAACAAAAGCAAAAATAACTTAATTCACTAAAAATCTACTAGAAGTACATTAATTACATTTCTTTGAGTTTCACTCCTTCAGAGTTCTAACAGAGGGGAAAAGTAGCTAAAATTCCTAGGGAACTTAAAATGGAAATTCAAATATATATTGTAAAGTTTCAATTAGACTCAAAGATGAAATATGAATTAAACCAGTGATATTCTAGTTTTACATGTCTTAGAAAAGGCATAGTTTACAGGCCAAAATTAAGGTAAACAATTTATTCATTTGGAACTAGATGATCTAGAAACAAATTAATGTGGTTATCCTTTTATTCTAGAATAACCTCCTCTATAGGTAACAATTTGCTTGAGTTCCAGAAAAAAAGTTTAAAGACCAGAGTGAATAAAAATTTTCCCGTCAGCTGGGTTTCTACTTTCTAGTTGAATGAAATAGTGAGACAAGTAGCTATTTCTTAATACAGAAACAAACTAATAAGTAAATCTTATGTCAACTTGCTAACATTAAAATTGTAATATTATAATTATATATATATAAAACTATACAAATACTAACCTGTTCTTCAATTATTATTCTAGTATTTGCATGGAAATACTTGCCCTCTATTAGGTATTTCACAATGAACAGTAAATGAGCAAAATCAATTTTAACCTATAATGGTAAAAGTTTGTCCAAATAAATTTTTTAAATAATAAAATAATAGCTCATCAACATGAAACAGTCCCTTTTGTTGCGATTACATAGTAAGTGCATCCACTGGGGGTATTTTTAGATATGCTATTTCTTCTTAGGACAGTATATAAATTGCAATATTGTTATTTAATCAACTCTACTCATTCATCCCTTAAAGAGTGTTTAGCTGTTCACTTTCATGATGTTATTCATGGCTTGGAGAAATTTCCTTGTATAAATCTATAATATAACACTTTTCAGTGTGTGGACACTTCAGTGTTACATAAACCTTTGCATCTGAAGTCACGTTTTCAGAATATGAATTAATTGAACTCCTTGTATACTAGAGGCACAAGAGCCTTTGTCCTTTAGATTAAAGCCATTAAGTAAAATGCATTTCAAAAGTACAAATGATTTCATTCCAGATTTTTTTTGTGTTTGAAAATATGCATTTTTATACCATTATTATAAGTAAAAAATCTATGAAATGGAAATGTTTCTAATGCAGAAGAAAGAATATGAAGTGAATAGCTATATTTTCAATTTATCACTCAGAAAGTGCCGTTTTCTGATCTGTTTTGAATTTTCCACATAAAAGTATTCATTAAGTTTTTAGATCTTTCACAAAAGATGAAAATTATGTGTGCCATTGGCATATTCCCATAAGTATAGATATGGTCACTTTTTAAATGCATGACTAGGCCCTAAAAAGGATCCAGTTTGCAAACAATAGGAATATACTCTTAAAAATGACTACTATCATTTTCTTTGTCCTCCTCTCCACCTAATTTACAGAGTATAACCTCGAGCCCTGTGAAGATCCTGGGATTCCTCAATATGGTAACCGAATTGGGTTCAACTTTGGGGTTGGTGACACTCTGACCTTCTCGTGTTCATTGGGGTATCGACTAGAAGGGACATCAGAGATCATCTGTCTTGGTGGTGGCCGACGAGTGTGGAGTGCACCCCTGCCAAGGTGTGTGGGTACGTGGTCAGCTGCTTTCATTTGCTTGTATGTGTAGTCACTGTCCATGGAGTTGCATGGTTATACACTCTTCGTTTTTATAATATGTTGAATTTCTTCATTTATTTCATATTAATTATTTCAAATTTTTTTTTCCACTTGGCAATCTAGTGTTCTTCAATTAACTTCTCAAATGCTCCATTCAAGCAACCATGCTTCTAAATTTGTTTTCAGATGATGAAGGTAAAGAATGACTAGATAGAAGGTAGACAGAATGATAGAATGATATTTTGGGAGCTTACAGAAAATTACATTCTTGTATTCTATTGATAAATGATTTTCCATGACTTCTGACTGAAGTTTTGACAATATTTTATAACTTAGAATCAATATGCATGAAAGATGATTACAAGGAAAAAGATGTCAGATAAATAGTAGGTAATTAATTTAAGGGCTGTCAAGGCATGTTTTGATTCAATACATACAGTCTAAATAATTAATCTATTAAGATAGATGAATTAAGATGGCTATTCATTCCATGCTGTGAGATAAAGAATAGCAATAATTTAAGTATTAAAAGTTTGGAGTCACCACCTCAATCTTTGGAAATGAATGTTTTGAATGATAAAAAGAAAAAAATTCTGTAGAGAAAATAAAAACTTTTTCATTAGAACTTAAGTCATAACCTATTGAAATTAGGAATTAGGGAGGCAAGAATTTCTGCAGGTCCTCAGCCATTTAGTGTTTATCAGTACTTATTTTTATGATAGAACAAGATGCAAATGGTCATTTTATAATTATTTCATAAAGCTATTAAAACTCTCAAAAGTATTTAAATTTACTTTAATTGTAAATTTGATTGTGGGTCACAGATCTGTGTAAGTTATGCTACAAAATCAGGCAAATTGGTAAAGATTTGATCTGTGGTTCAATACCTTGTCCTTTTCTATGGAGGCAAAATGCCCAGATGAAAATGAGAATGAAGAGGATACCTTCAAGCCTTATTCAATATATTGTCCATTACACAGAATGTGGGAATTCCTGTGGATCCCCAAATCAAATAAAAAAATATAATCTTCAAGGTTAATCTGAGTTTGAAGGCTTTTATAGTGATGAGATTGTTTTCAAAGCCCTTGTGGGTTTTATAACAGACAAGTGGATATATAACAGATGGAATTTATTTTTAAAATCACAGACTTTTACAGAAATGGCACAAGTAACCACAGAGGCATGAACCTGGGAGGCCATGAGCAGTCACACTCTCAGAACATCTTTTCCAGGAAGCTATGGAGGGTGCAGTCCTTCTGGGTTTTTTTGTTGTTTGCTTTTTGAGTTTTTATGTTTTGCTTTTTGTTATTCCCTGCTGTTACCAGATTTGGAATTTCCCTCCTTAGCTGAATTGCCCTCATTTCCATTTTTGTTTGGTGTGAATATTTTCAAAGGCCAGTTAATGAGAACCATGGGAATGGTTCAAGCCAGGGGTGCAGAGTGCCTGGGTTTATACCCTGGTCATTTGATATTGGGTTAATTCATTTTTTCAAACATCATGTTTTTCATCTGCAAAATGGTTACAACAGTAGCACCTAACTCATTGTTATGAATTAGTTATGAGGATTAAAAGAGATTAGCCATGTCATTCAGACACCCAGTACAATTCCTGGAATATAGGAAGGATTCAGAATTTAGATGTTATTGGAACTCTTATTATGTTGAGTATAGTCTGCTGTCTATCCATTCCATCAATCTAGTTTATAAAACCAATTATAGTAGGGAATGAATTCCATTTTATGAAACACTAACATTTATGATGGCCTACTAGGTTCTTTTATATAAAGTTATGTCATTTATCCTTACTATAATCCTGTTATTATTAATCCCATTTTTCATCAGAAGAACCTGAGCCTTAGAGATGTTAAGTAACTTGCTCAAGATCATCACAGTTGTAAGTGGCAGAATCATGATTTGTATACAATTTTTCTCATCCCAAAACTCAACTTTTCTCTATTAGATGGTTTTATCTCAAAAAGGTCTAGAGAAAGGTGAATCTTGAAGGACTCTAAGTGATGTAGAGTTAATTAATATTTTCTCTCAAAATACCAAATGCATGCCAAGCTATTACAGGCTGAGAAGAAATTGCTTGCATATACATTTTTAAGGTTTAATCCATGTTTAAATAAATTTTAATGCGTGTGTTTATGAAAATACAACTGCAGAAAAAGTAACTTCAAGCTAGTTTTGTTTTATTAAAATATTTTGAGTTTATTTATGCCTAAATCTTTAATGGGAAGGATGAAATAAAATCATACTGTGGACAAATTTAGAAGGCAGAGTTATTGCCATGGGAATTTTTCCCCGTTTTCAAATTAGCTGTACTTGCTTTTAAGCTTATTGAAATTTACAATTAAGTCTATTGACCTTAATAAATTCCACTGTAGGTATACATTTAAGTTACAAGACAGGGAGAAATAATCCTGCAAAGAGAATGACTTTAAAAATTTTACTTCTCTAATTTTCTTTCAACTTTCCTTCACTGCTTTGCCTATGCTTTAGAGTAAATGTGTTCCTTTTTGTATCTCTGGTTCCACATATGCATATGTATATATTTCTTATTTTTTTTATCTTTTCAAAGTTCACAGTCTTTAGTCACAGAAAATGCACGTTATTTGTCACTATTCATATGAACAGGCCCAGTTTAAGCAATGCTAGTTTATTTGGACAGTTTTTATTTCTTCTTAGACTCTTTGTACTTTTCACTCCATGTATCTCTAATGCCAATTCTCTGTTCCATACTTGTGTAAAAACCATTGTCTAGTCTGCAGTATTGCCAACCTCTTAGAAAGCTTATGTTACAGACAGTGGCCAAGTTAGAAGTAGGTTGGATTCCAAAAGTTTGCTTCCTTTTCCATTATTTGGAATCTAGATGGTCTTTCCTTGGCTCAAGGTTGCAAATGATGGATACATTCCCAGAACAAACCATAGATGAGGTTTTAAATTTTATGTCAAGTGTAAAACTAATGCTAACATTTACTAAAATGACTTACGTATACATAGGTTATATAAGAAGGTGCCTGACTTTGGACGGTAAGGTGACTGATAACCGAAGCTCATTTTTGGAAACTTACTTTTTGTTTACATATGTCTAATTTTGATTCTATGTTTAGTGTATAAATTGTTTAGTGTCTTATGGTCTCTTGGTAGAATTTGCTGAAAATTATCTTAATTCTGGATGTTAGATGAGTAATAAATACTGGGTTGCACTCAAGCTTAGGGACAGAGCCACGACTGTTACGTTTCAAGTCCTAGGCTTGTGCTTGGTTTGCAGCAGCACACCACTGTCTGTCTGGAGACTTCAGTAAAGTTGGGACGAAATCTGCCCTTAATTATGGTTGATACTTGGCTTCAGAGAACTCCCTATGCTGTCCTGTGTTTTACTTAGAGGAAACTTCTTGGACCATGTTCCATTTGTCAGGGTTATTTAAGTGCGGGAAATGAGTAGCGGCAGAAGAAGAATCTTTTTTTTTTTTTTGTGGGGGGGTCGAGGGGGAAGATTAGCCCTGAGCTAACATCTGCTGCCAGTCCTACTCTTTTTGCTGAGGAAGACTGGCCCTGAGCTAACATCCGTCCCCATCTTCCTCTACTTTATATGTGGGATGCCTACCACAGCATGGCTTGCCAAGCAGCGCTGTGTCCACACCTGGGATCTGAACTGGCGAACCCCAGGCTGCTGAAGCGGGACGTGCACACCGGGCCGGTCCCCAGAAGAAGAATCTTGATATAAATTGAGAGCATAACACTCATGCAGAAACAGGATTTTTCTCCCCAAGTAGTGGCCTCCATTGCAGGCACTTGGTTCATGGTTACACTCCAGGCTTTCTTAAGCTGTGTGACTTCTGGGAAGTTGTTCAGCTCTGTTTCCTGCCAAGTTTCCTCAAATGTAAAATGTGAATAATCACATCCATGATGCAAGATAGACTATAGCTCTAAGCAATAGAAGACATGTAAACCATCTAATGCACTGCTCAACACGTGACACTTGCTCAAGAAATCTTACTCCCTTACTATTGTGCCTGCAACTCTTTCCACCACGGAACATCCAATTTTCCTAAGGGCCATAATGATTGATAGCTGTGAGAAGTGATTTTCACCGACCAGCAGGAGAGGAAAGAGAAGAAGAAAAAGAGGAGATGAAAACATTTAGTGTGCTACCTAATTATTTCACACGTATAATTTCATTTACTACTTAGGGATCAAGATGGAAGTTTTATCTTTAAAAAAATGCATATCTACGGGCTGGCCCAGTGGCATAGTGGTTGGTGTTGCATGCTGCTTTGGTGGCCCAGGGTTCAAGAGTTCTGATCCTGGGCATTGACCTACACATTGGTCATCAAGCCATGCTGTGGCAGTGTCTCACATACAAAATGAAGGAGGATTGGCCACAGATGTTAGCTCAGGGCCAAACTTCTTCTTCAAAAAAAAGGTAATAATAGACTATATAATTATGTTTTACATTTTGGAAAAGAAAAATAATTAACAGGTAAAATGATATTTTGGTAACGATATTTTATATTTAAGTGATTGTCCTGGAGAGCCATGTTTCTAAGGAAATGGATATCTGGTCACCTTTTATGTGGCAAGCAAGTGCTAAAGAGACAAAAAAAAAAGTATGAGAAAGTTTATTATTTTGAAAATAAGAAACACTGTCCTGTTTTTGGTCAACAAATAAGTACTTGTGGGACCAGCCTGGTGGTTCATGCACTCTGCTTTAGCACCTGGGTTTCACAGGTTCTGATCCTAGCACCACTCATCAAGCCACACTGTGGCAGCATCCCACATGAAATAGAGAAAGGTTGGCATAGATGTTAGCTCAGTGACAATCTTCCTCAAGCAAAGAAAAAAAAAAAGGAGGAAGATTGGCAACAGAGGTTAGCTCAGGGCCAATCTTCCTCACCAAAAAAAGAAAAAGAAAGAAAGAAAGAAAGAAGTACATGATTTCCTTTTCTAAACTTCACATTGCAAAAAACACTGGCATTTTCACCATCATGTTTCTAAATCAAGAAAAAAATTGTATGTCTTCGCTCAGCTTCCAAATATACCAGGAACCAAGCCAGGTCATGTTGCAAATAAACAAGGAGCTAATGAAAGAACATGTTGTTTTGGAAAGTAGATTAGCAAGTTAAATATTAGTAATGATTTGTCTTTAGGCAGGAGTCCACGCATTTTCAGAAGCCCACACATTTTGAAGTCATTTTAAAGACATTAATTCATTCATCTTCATAATCTCCCATTTAACACATCTACTTTTATTTCTAATTTTATGTGTTATTTTTTTTATCTGACCTTGGACAAGTAAGGACATCTTGCCTTAATCATAAGTCAAATGAGAAAAATAATAACTGTACATTACACATCCACATATTTTTCTCACCTTTCTGACTTTTTAGATGATATACGCTGATAGTTATTTATTATTTAGTTTAAAAATGAATTCCAGTAGGGGAAACATGACTCAGCAAATATGGGAATTCTCTCATCATCACTGTAACTTCTCTGTAAATCTAAAAGTATTCTAAAATAGAAAGTTTATTAAAAATTCAAAAACATTAAAGAAGAAAAAATACATTTGAAGAGACAATTCGTCTTTAAATAAATTCTGTTTATTTTGTCTCAGCCTCCTAGCTTTCTATACTCAAGTAATATACATCAGATACCCACACATGCATACCAGATATGACTGAATTATGGAGTTTGTCAGCATTGTAGATACATAGCCCTATAGAAAGTAAATTAGAATCAAGAGGCTTGAATTGCTCTTGACGCTACCATTAATTAGCTGGGTGACTTTAAGTAAATGTCTTAATTTTATGTCCTTCTCTCTTCTGGAAGTGGTGAAGCCAATATGAGTTCTACTCAACCCAAATATTTCTTGTAAAGATAAGAGAAAAAACTAGGTAGAAAAGTGCTCTGATAAGTTATATACATAAATGTATATTTATATTTTTCTTATATAATTAGGACTGGGTGCATTGATTTCAAGATTTGACAATATAAAAAAATCTATAATATTAACTTATGCTTGTTCAGTGCTTTGTAGTTTTTTTTAAAGATTTTCTTGCTTTTAACCTTACGAAGTAAGCAGAAGAGTTGGTATTCCTATTTGACAGTTGAGAAAATTCTGCTCAGAAAGGTTGCAAGTAATGAATGAAAGACTATGCCCAAAACCAAGTCTTAAAACATTTAGAGCAATGTTCTGATATTCCAGGTGGTGTTTTTTTATTACCTTATTTATTGATGCAGTATTTTGGAGGACTATCATTTTTTTACGCAATAGAGCAGGGGTGAGCAAACTTTTTCTGTAAAGTGCCAGATAGTAAATATTTTGGGCTCTGTAGGCCACACAGTTTTGGTCACACTAGTAAAGTCTGCCATTGTATTGTGAAAGCAGCAATAGACAATATATAAATGAATAGGTGCATCTATATTCCAATAAACTTTATTTACAAAAGCAGACAACAGGCTGCCTGTGGCCCTGGGGCCATAGTTTGCTGACCTCTGCAACAGACTTACCAGGCTCAGTCAACTTAAATATCCCCTTTGTGTTTGAGAATATGCTAGTCATTCATTCTTTAAGGAAATAAGAAAGAATCCTTTTCCCCTTCTTTATTTTTTTTTTTGTCTTGGGCTCTGTTTATTGAAGTAGGACATAATTTAATTATTTCTAAGAGAAAAGATTTCTCTTGTTTTTGCAGAAAGAATGTTAAGATTATGTGTGTATGTGCATGTGTGTGAGCACTTATGTAGTTTATTTCTCAACCATCTCCAAACCCTTCCATATAGCCAGGCCTCTTCCGAGTACTGAGTCGGTGTTCCCAGCTGTACACTGGACCTCTCCATATGGATATCCTCCCACAGGCACATTGACTTCACATGCCAAAACAGAACTCATTATCTCCTCAGCCAGATTAGCTTTCCCTTCTGCATTCTTTATTTTAGTTATGATATCATTCTCATCCAGTCATCCAAGATAGAAATTGTGTCATCTTTCACTCCCTCCTTTCTCTCTCTCTCTCTCTCTCTTTCTATTGGTGTAATCACTGAGACCTACCACCTAAAGCTATTGCTCAAATTTATCACCATTTCCATTCTCACTACCATTATCCTAGTCCAGCTCTTATTGTTCCTCATAAAGATTAACATAACAGCACAGTAATAGTAACGTGTGCTAGGCATTGTGCTAAACCACATATATACATTTCCCTTCACACATTCCTTTTAAAAACCATTTGAGAAAATATATTATTATTATCTCATTTTAGAAAATAGCTAGATTAATTACATAACTTGATAAAGAGCTTGAAAGCAGCTTTCTGACTACAATGCTCATGTTTTAGCAATAACGTGTAATTTCACTGTGTTACCTCCTCCTCCTTTCCAACTGGACTTCCTGTTTCCAAATTTCCCTCATCTAATTTATCTTCAATAGTGTTACTGGTTATATTTGTTTTTTATTGATGAATCAAATTACCCACAAACCTAGCAGCTTTAAATAGCGTGTTTGCTTTCTTATGATTTCTGTGGAGAGTCTGGGCATGACTTACCTGGGTCCTCTTCTTAAGGTCTTAAGGCTGCAATCAAGGTGTTGACCAGGGCTGAATTCTCACCTGAGGGTCAGGATCCTCTTCCAAATTCACATGGTTATTGGAAGTAATCAGTTCCTTGTGGTTGTAGGACTGAGAGCTTCAGTTCTTTCCTCAACTCCTAGAGGCCATCCATAGTTCCTTACCATATGGACTTCCCCAACACAGCTATTTACTTCATCAAGCCAGCAAGGTGAGTCTCTTTAGTGAGTCACTAGCAAAATTTAGTTTTATATAATGTAATAGAATCACAGGAGTAATGAGAAGCAAGTCATAATTCCTGTTCACCTCAAGGGGAGGGGATTGCACTAAGGGATGAATGCTAGAAGGTAGGTATTATGGGAAGTTTGCCTTAAAATCTCTCAACTATACCAGTTATCTTTAGAAAGACCAGCTCATCTGTCTATTCTCTGCTTAAATCCCTAAGTGAATTCTCATTGCCTATTGAATAAAGTTGAAATTCCTTAAGTCCTTTCTTAGGTTGGCTTTAGCGTCTTCTCTAATCATTCCCCTATATGCATCTTGGAATAGAGTCACAAGCTGCTACATGCCATTCCCAAACATACCAGGCACTTTCCGCACTTTAAGATGTTAAGGATGTGTTCAGGTCTAATGCATGCAAAAGATCCATCTTCCGCTTGTGTTGGCACAAGCTAACAAATAATTTCTTTATCTTAAGAAGGTGCTTACAAAGGTACAGTGAGAACACACTGAAAGGATTGTTCAGTAGGTAGAGAAGCCTTTGCATTTTAATATGTTGAGCTTTCAATCATCCTATAACCCTACCCTATTTCAAGACACTTGTTATCTGTCATTATCTATCTATATTATTGTAACATCCCAAACAGCACAATAGTCTCCATTCTTGTCCATTTCCCTCAAACCAAATCTTAGTCAGAATGAATTTCTTATAATGCCACTTTGATGATATTACTCTCTTGCTTAAAATTCTTCCATTGTTCTCTATCACCCTCAAGATAAATTCTGCGTGTTACCCTCTTAACTCCAGCCTCATCCCATAATTTGGCCAAACCAATTCATTCTTCAGACGCACCTTATTTACCCATCCTGATATGAAGCCCTTCTTGACCTTCAAAGAGTGTGTTAGATCTCCTTCCTATAGCTTGCATGAGCTTTTCCGTATTTCGCCTTTCTGGGACTCATAATGCTGGATTGAATTGCCTTTTTATCTACAACAGTGTTTAACATATAGAAAGCTTTCAGTAAATTTGTTGAATTGATAAATGAATACATAATATAGACAAAGCTGTTTTTATTTTCAGACTTTCAACTTACTAACTTTAATTTATATGATCAAGGCTGTACTCCAGAGGGAAACATGGTCAGTTCAGCCTAATGCCAGTAAGACTGAATTGCCATCTCAGCCTGGGCTACCAAATTAGTCTTTAGTCTATAATGCATTTGCTCTGTGGATATTGACATGCAATCCCTCAAGTCCAATAAGTAAATCAGCCAACCAACAAACAATGAAGGTACCTAAAAAGACTACTAAGAAGAGGCTTATGATAGAAACAAAACATATGAAAATTTGTAAAAATTGAATATGATGAGAAAATGTTGAATGTTGTTTTATGTTGTTGAATGTTGAAAATGTTGTACCTATATGTGGAATAAATTCTTCCCCAATATCTAGTAAAATTCAGAACTCAACAAGAATAGTTGACTCAATTTTTTTTTAAAATGAAATGAAAAGGAGGAAAAAAAAATGTGCCTGATAGAAACTAAGTATCCTCAGGCATGGGAAGAACCAATACATATTTCCTATTTAATGGAATTACATCGAGGACTGTGAACGTAAACTCTTCTCATTCATTTGGGATTTGTAAACAGATTTATGGAGAGCCTTTTGTAATCTAACTGGTCCATTAGTAGATAAGTTTCTGAACTTACTTTTTTATACTGTAACTGACAAGTTAATACATGCTGTTTTATCTGATGACTGTGAGCCCCTTGAAGGTGGAGGCTGTTTCTTAGTTCTCTTTGTGCCTCCTGTGTGTCTACCATAAATGTTGGCACATCACAAGTGTTCATTCTGAACACAGGACAGTGTAAAGTTAGTTCAGCATGTGATCACGAACCAAGTTAATCAGAGTAGACCTATCCACAATGCTGATTCACTCATGTGCATACTTTCGTTGAAATGATCTTCTGTGTTATTAGAGTCTCAGATTTCTTTGGACAAAAATTTTTGAATTTTTTGGCGATTTAGAATAGCAGACTCCTAAAAACACTTTATTCCCCACGTATGTCTTTATGCTCAGACTATACATCTTGTTGCAAGCCAGAATCTGCCTGCTAATTGTAAGGTTAGAAGATGAGGTAGTTTTGGGATTACATAGAGGACACAGACTTATTTAGGGAGTTAAGTTACAGAACAGAGGCAAAAAGTGGAGTATTTATCAGAATCTTTGCTTCAGGGTCATGTCCTTGAAGCAATTGCAATATTGAGGGTCTCTTCACCACAAAGAATTACAAAAGGACCAGGGGAACTTGTTTTCTCTCTGACCTCTGAGTGACCTTTTCTTGGTTTCGTGGAGAACACTCCCAAGTTCAGAAATACCTAGAGAATATGCTTTCTTCATCTGCCTAATAAACTTAAAATAGGCATATTGGGAAACATGCTGAAAGAAAGGGAAATGATTAGAGCTCTAAGTAGTCTTTTAAAGAAAAATAAATACTGTAATATTAACCTAGAAAGGGTAAATTCATCAACTTTGTCATTAGACAAACTAATTTTGCTGTTTAGCTTAATATAGCTTTACTTAATTAGAAGTGACTGGTCCCTAATACATTTTAGTGCCAGAAAAGAAATATTTTACCTGAGGTAATAATAAAAGCTAATATTTGCTGTGTACTTACTATATGCCCAGCATGGTTTTATGAGATTTGAATAAGGATGTTGAGGCACAGGAAGGGTAAGTTATTTTCCCTAGGGAAATATATTAACAGTATTTGCAGCAGGTTAGATTGGGAGCAAATTTCTGATGTATATAAATATGAGCCATAAAGAATAAAAGCATTAAGGGGCTGGCCCCGTGGCCGAGTGGTTAAGTTCGCGCGCTCTGCTGCAGGCGGCCCAGTGTTTCGTTGGTTCGAATCCTGGGCGCGGACATGGCACTGCTCATCAAAACCACGCTGAGGCAGCGTCCCACATACCACAACTAGAAGAATCCACAACGAAGAATATACAACTATGTACCGGGGGGCTTTGGGGAGAAAAAGGAAATAATAAAATCTTTAAAAAAAAAAAAAAAAAAGAATAAAAGCGTTAAATAAGCCAGTGTGGTTCTGATATTCTGTACATATCCCTAAACTGGTTCTTGCTTACAGCAGTGACATCTGTGGCTCTCAGGAAATCCTATCATTTGGCAGTGTAGATAACTGGAGGAGATAATTAAATGTTATTGCTACTTGTAACCGAATTAGATTTTGATGCCATGTCTCAGGAGAGGGTAGAATTTAATTGAAGTTGCACCAGACTGACAGAACCTAAAAAGCCTTTTGAAACTGGGAATAAAGGTCATTGTTACATTAGGCAAATAGATTTTAAAATTACTTCCAATTCTATGTTTTTATAAAGTCCACATGTCTATTTGTTTTGTGTTTGTGGGTGTATAGATTTTTTTTCCATTTCATCCTCATAATATCAAAAACAATAGCAAAAATATGTCATTAGTACAGAGGTTGATTCCTAATAAATCGTTTTATTGTTTGTCATCTGGTAATGCCCTTAGCTAAGATATGTTCAAATGTACCTTAGGCTTTGAAAACAGACAAAAGAACGGTGGATTGGACTAGAACTATCAATCAGTAACAGTACATTGTGCTAAGGAACCAATGAGCCTTCAGTTCAGTGGCACCAATGGGGGTAGGTGTAGGGTGAGTCTAGGAGAGCAGAACTGTGATTATTCTGCCTAGTAAATGCATTCAGCTCCTAATCAAGGGTGTGTAATAAACGAATTTCATTTTTTTCATCATTATTTCTGGTTTTTAATTGTTTTGTCTTCAGCTCAAACTTACCAATTTCAAATACAGCTCCCTCACTGCAGGATAGAGCAACTGAAGGCATCCTCTTTGTTTATTATACCCAGACAGTTGCCACGAAGGCAACATAATGTTATAAAAGAAGCATCATAAATTAAATCCAGAATCAAGAAGGGACATATGAGTGAGGTATGAGAAGTGTGCTTACTGAAACAAACAATAGCCTTGGTAATCATAAAAATGTCAAGGTAAATTACTGAGAAAACACAGAAAAAATGAACTTAGAGCCTGCGGAAGTTAATTGCAGAAGTTAAATATTGCCCTTCAAGCAGGTGTTTTAAAGAAAAAGAATTAGGGGATTATTAACCCTCCCACAAACTAAATTTCTGGCTATAAGCCATTTTTATACATCTCTGCATTGTATCCAAGTACTCTCTCTGTAGCTCTCTTTGAGTCCCAGTTCAATTATTGGTATGTGCAATGTGTAGGTAACATTTTTCTCTTCGTGTATTTTAATCAGTCTACAAAGACTGTGTTTCAAAAGGTGATGGATAGTTTTTATTTCAGGCATTTTACTCTACCTTTCTGAATTTGGACTAATTCATGTTTTATTATGCTTGGCTACAGAATTCTGCAGCCTGTCCTATTGTGTAAAATTGGAATCTCAACTGAATCGGATCACTATTTTCCAGAAGAATTCCTAGGTTTTGTTTGTTCTGGGAAACTTTTGATTTTTTTTTCGGATATTGTCCTATTTTTATCATAATGTAAGATAATTTCCCATTTGTTTAATCATAGTATTTGAAAGCACTTCATGTCAATTGCCTGGATAAAACACCATACGAGGGCTTCACCACCATATCATCGCCCTCCACCTGTAAAGGGAAAACTGGGTTATAACTTTTTCTATTTGGAAAATTTGTAGAAAAACTCTTCTGATTATGGTCTAGACTGTGTATGCCACCTTATCCCAAATTCTTTTATTCATCTAATACATATTCATTCGATGTTCACTCCATGATAGTTTAAAAGGCATCCTACTTTCTTCCTTTGAAATGAAGGAAAATAAAAACAGGTGAGTTTTATAAAATACTAACCCTCCACTCCCTTGCTAAGAGCCTCTCCTCTCCTACCCGACTCCAACCCAACCACTCTTCCCCAGAAAACAAGATCACTGGAGTAGTCAGTCATGATCATGATGACACTTTGTATTACCCTCAGGTGTGTGGGGTTAAAACAAAAGGTTGAGATCCACTGATGAAGCCAATAATGTTATAATGAGGTTCCTCGCAGTCCACATTTTCCTGTGACCTTGGAGAAACATTAACATTCCATTACAGGTTTTTTTCCTTAGGTACAATTTCAAGGATATCATTATTGACTGTATCATGTTTTGTCTTTTCTTTCTTTCTTCTTCCTTCCTTTTTCTCTCTGTCTTTTTTTCTTCCTTCCTTTTTCTGCTCCCCTCCCCTGAAACATCCTCATTGATTATATTTCATTTACTGATCTCATAATGCCTTTCTCATAAAAGTGAAACAAACAAATGTACAAAGAAATACCTAAAGAGAATCAAGCAGGAATAAAGACGGCATGCAAATTGCTGAGGTTTAATGAGCATCAAGGGATTTGTGAGTTGTTGGTTAGTCAAAACCAAATACCCTAGATATGGAACTCATGTCTTTAAAGAATTTTCAGCCTGTTAGTAGTCTGCTAAAAGCTATAATGGAGAGAGAAGAGAAATAACATTGTTGAGTGCTTGTCATGTACCTGGCAGTGCGCCTGGTACTATAAGATTTTTCTCTCATTTACTCCTTACAATAATCTTTATTGGGTAGGTAGTAATATTTCCGCTATCTATATTGAAAAAGCAATGTCCAGAGAGGTGAAGTGATTCACATTAAGTGTCACAGCTAGTAAGTAAAGTATGGATTTGTCTATCTTCCAAATCTTGTAGTCCATGTTCTTTACTTCATACTTTGTTTATTTGAATTTTTCCAGAGTTATAATAGTGGCACAGAGTCAAGTAGCGTGATCATTTTGAAAAGCATATTTCCATTCTGTGAACATTATTTGTTGTTGTTTTTTTTTTCTTCAGGGGAAAAAGAGAATGGTTTGAAGAGTAAAAGTAAAATTATAGAATTTCCCACAGAATTTTTCCTTGAATTTGTTTACTTAATTTTCAGGATAAATATTTCTATGATATTTAATTCATTTCCAAATTTTGAAGGCTTTTATGAAACTTTTTAATTCAAGTTATACGCTGTGTCCATAGAAATGTTAATAAAAATAACAAGGATCAAATGTCAATGAATATTGTGAGATGATCTAGCTAGGGTTAGAGTTATCCTTTTCTTTGAACATGGATGATGATGCAACATTGAAAAGTTTTAAGAACTTTGATATCTATTGCTTATGATTTTTTTCCTAGCTTAGGAGCATCTCCCCTCCACTTTCGAAAATAAGTGCTGTTCATATTAATGGGTCAGCTTTCTCTCATCAAGCTCTCCAACATCTTAACTTTGGGAAACTCTAAACTCAGCCTTTTGAAATTTAATCTTTACTCATTAACTTACCAAACTTAGTTTGAGTGACAACGATGTTTAGCATGTTGTTAGGTGATGGTGACATAACAAAGAGGAATTAGCTATTAGTAATTTCACTAAGACACATTGATGGGTTTTATATATTTAACTGTTCTACCACTCAACCAAAAGTTAAGTCAATCCAATTCAACAAATATTTAGTGAGCACTGAGTTGGGTGGTAAAGGTAAAAATATGATCCTCTCTCATTGAGGATCCCCTACTCTATTGTAATGGGAAATTAATACCTAAGACTAATTATGACATCATGAGACGAGATGAGAATAAGAAATAAAACTCATACTATAGCAGAGAGGAATAATTTTTTTTTTTCTAGAAGGATAGTGAACAGCTTCTCAAAAATGACATTTTTGTGAAAACGAGCTGGATTTTGCCAAATAGAAAAGGTGGAGAAGGCTCCCTAGCAAAGGATATAACATAAGTCAAACAGGTAAAATTAATGTGTCTGCAAATCGATTTCGGGTCTGAGTGTTTCTGTAGCTCTTTTCTGAGTCCCAGTTCAATTACAGGTGTAGTCAATGTGTAGTTGACACTTTCTTCTTTCTGCTTTTTAATCAATTCATGAACACCACATTCCCTACAATGATAGATAGTTCTTATTTCACACAGTTTTCTGTTGTTGTTCAGAAACTTGGATATATGTTTTATTAGAATTAATAGATCAATAAGTAGCAACTCTGTAATAATCCATATGGTACAGAGTCTGGACTTCAGAGAAAGACACTCTAGGTTCAAATCATGGCTTAAAACTTAGTGGTTGTGGCAAGTTGAACAAGATATTTAACCCCTCTAACCCCCATCTATAAAATGGAGATACAATAAATAATCTTTAAGTTTATTGAGTTCTTACTATGGCCAGGCACTGTGCTAAGTGATTTACATGTATTAACCCATTCAATCTTCTCAGCAAGTATGACGTAGAAAAGTATCATTATCATCTCCATTTTACAGATGAGACCAATGAGATACAGAGAAGTTATCTCATGTAAGTAGTTGTGTGCCCAAGATGATATAGTGCTCATTGCCTGACTTTTACATTGTCATAAAGAGGCCCTACTAATTGAGCATGAATGAGCGTAAGTTTATTCTTTCACATACAGACCAAATTAGAAGGCCTACTCTGTCTTCAGGAAACCTGAAGCTGAAAACACAACATTTATCATTGCTTGTTGCAACAGGATAAGAGCTGGACAAACGAGAGGTGGATGGAGTTTGAATGATAGAGAAACTTGTATGCTATGTTAAGGAGTAATTGATACCCATTAAGATGCTTTAAGCAAAAGAATAATATGGCCCAGTTTATATTTTACAAGATCTTTCAGATATTTACATGTATGGATGATGAATTTGGTTTTCCCTACCTTCGTTTTGCTCTACTGAAATTAAGTAAATCCATTATGAAGGGGTTCTAGTATCCTATATATATAAGCTCGCGAGGCAGAGCAGTGAAATTGCAAAGGAGGGGCAGTTTTAAGAACCAAAGAATATTTGTGCTAGAGATCTTCAGCATGTTTGATTATAAACTCCTCCTTATTTTGTTCATTATATGCAACCACAGTTATTGCCTAGTTAGATGCCATTCCTGGAATCAATTTAGTGTAACATCTCCAATAGAGGCAGAATCTTGGCTTTCCAATCAGAATTCTCAGAACTCCTCTTTGATATGCCTTTCCACTGCTTTTGTATCATAGCCAGACCTCAGACTATTCCAAGAGCCAATCTCTTCTTGTGTATACCAAAGAGAGAGAATAAGGAGAAATACCCACTACTCCTGTGGCATGGTCTTCAGGATCCAGACAGAGGAGGATTCCAACTGAATACACAATCTGGAAATCATGGGAGAAGTCCAGGCTGAGAAAAAATTTCCAGTTTTTCAGCATATAGATGCTATTGAAAGCCAAGCGATTGGATGAGATAAGCCAGGGAGTAAGTATAGACTGAGAAGAATCCAAGCCCTGGGGCTCATCAGTGTTTAGAAATCTGGGAGATTAAAAAAAAAAAAAAAAAAAAAAAGCAGTAAAGGAGACTGAGAAGGAAGAGCCTGTAACATAGGAGAAAAACAAATAGAAATTCATGTCCTAGAGGCTAAGTGAAGAGTTTCAAGGAGAAAGGAGTACTCCCCACCCCAAAATACTGCTTGAAGTTTAAGTAAGATGAGGGGTGTGAATAGCTATAGCAATGCGGAAGTCATTGGTGAGCTTGAAAAATGCAATTTCAGTGAAATGACAGGATGAAAGTTTGAGAAAATGGGAGAATTGCAGAGTGAATCTAGACAACTCCTTTGAGGAGTTTTGCTGAAAAGAATATCTTTGTAATGAACGGTAGTTGGAGGGGAATGTTGGATCAAGAGAGCTTTTTCCCTCAACGTTTTATGGTAAAATTTTTCAAATGTGCTCCAAAGATGAAAGAACAGAATGTCCATATAGATACCATTGAGATTTAACAATTGTTGAAATTTTGTCATATTTGTTTTTATATTATTTTTCCTACAACATTTGAAAGTATGTTGCAGACATCAGATATTTCACCCCAGAATATTTTAATAGCATTTCTAAACATAAGGCCATTCTCCTGCATAATTATAATATTATTACCACCTGGAATCACTTAACATACAGTCCATATTCAAATTTCCCTCCAAATGTCTTATATAGCTGGGGTTTTTTTTTTTTGTTTTTTGCTTGTTTTCTTTTTTAAAATTAGAATCCAAATCAAAGTTCAGGCTTGTATTTGCTTGTTATGATTCTTTGGTCTATTATTTTTTCCTGTAACATGGCTTTGAAGAGACTGGGCCAAATGTCATGTAAAATACTCCGTATTCTACATTTTTCTGATAGTTTCCTTGTTGTGTCTTTTAACTTTTTCAGTTATACCACTCTCCCACTTTTACTTTGCCCTCACCCCCTTGGTGTTTGTCACATAAGTAGCAAGTTAGGTCTAAAGACTTGATTAGTTTCTAATTAAACTTTTGTTGTTGTTGTTTCACCGTAGTCTTTCAAGAGTGATGCTTGTACATCATTTTATATTTATTAAGTGTTATATAAAATCTAGATGTCCTGCTATTATGGCTGCTGTTTGATCACATTATTAAAGGGTTTTTTAAAATAAGATGGGGAAAAATACATGTTTATATGCTAATGAAAATGATCCAGTGAGGAGAAGAAATTGATGATGAGGAGAAGTGATGGCAAATTAGTACAATGATGTCCTTGTGTAAGCAAAAGGAATGTACAAGTAGAGAGGCTGTACAATGCACAAACCTTAGGAACACAAATGATCACCCCAAGTGATGGATCACAGAAGAAAAGCAGAGGATATGGGCACAAACACAAGTGGAGCTTGTGCTAGTAGGAACTTATAAGAAGTTCTCTTTCAATTACCTTAGTTTTCTCTGTGAAGTCGGAGGCAAGATCATTAGCTGAGAGAAGTATGGAAGAGGACACGTTGCGTCTTTGAGAAAAGAAATGAAGGTATGAAATAGTCATAAAAGAGTGGGAAAGTGAATGGATTACGAAATAGTGAAAGCACCAAAAAAATAGGACATAAATTATGTTTTGAAAGAATGACCATGAGCCAGGAGCTTAAATCCAGTCAAGGAATGAAGGTGGTAGTAGATGACTGCAATGGAAGTACAGTCTGGTAATGTGTGTTTGAAGCCTAGAGCGAGGACAGGAATAAACAATCATGAGCAATAAATGGTCCTGCTTCACCTCCAGGCCCAGTAGGAGGGGGGGTGTGGGAGGGAAAGCAGCCATGACTCGAGAAGAGCGAAGAGAAAGCAATGAAATGAATCACATCAGCTGTTGATCACTGAACACACCAAGCCCTGATCTAAGATTTTGCATACTTATTCTCTCAGCAATCCTATGTAGGCACTATTATAATCCTCACTTTATCGATTCAGAAGCTGAGGCATAAGGAGTTAAATAAAATATCATGTAGTTGATAACTGAAGGAATCAGAAGTCATCGCTCAGGGGCCAGCCCTGTGGCGGAATGGTTAAGTTTGAGTGCTCTGCTTCAGTGGCCCAGGGCTTTTTGCTGGTTCAGATCCTGGGTGCAGACCTAGCACTACTCTTCAAGCTATGCTGAGGCAGCGTCCCACATAGCAGAACTAGAAGGATGTACACCTAGAATATACAACTATGTACTGGGGGCTTTGAGGAGAAGAAGAAGAAGAAAAAGAGAAGATTGGCAACAGATCTTAGCTCAGGGCCAATCTTTAAAAAAAAATTTTAGAAAATCACAGCTCAGTCTGGTTCCAGGGCCTGTGAATCACTTTGATTCAGCTGCCTTTTTATATAAAAATTATCCAAACCAAAATACAGATACAAATCGTAGAATTATTTGAAATGAACTCAGCCCCAGAAGAACTGGTTGTGTTAACCATGAGTATATCTTGTAATATATGCAGGCATAACTACAGAGCTAGCCCTGGTGGTCTAGTGGTTAAAATTCTTGCTGTCACCACTGCAGCCCGGGTTTGTTCCCGATTAGGGAACCACATCAGCCATTTGTTGGTTGTCAGACTGTGGTGTCTGCATATTGCTGTGATACTGAAAGCTATGCCAATGATATTTCAAACACCAGCAGAGTCACCCATGGTGGACAGGTTTCAGCAGAGCTTCAAGACTAAGATAGACTAGGAAGAAGGACTTGGCCACCCACTTGCGAAAAAATTGGTCATGAAAACCCTGTGAATACAGAAGAGCATTGTCTTATGTAGGGCTGGAAGGTGAGAGGATGGTGCAGAAAAACTGTGCAGGGTTCCACTCTGCTGTACACAAGGTTGCTAGGAGTAGGAATGGACTTGAAGGCACAAGAAAAGCAAAAAAGAAAAAAGACTGATTTAGTATTAACAGTCCTCTCTAGTTTATTGATAGCACCTTTAGCCAGGAGTAACTTTAGTTAAAGCCTTTGTTCTGGCTTGGGCACCCATCTTTCTTTATGATCCTTTCTGTTTGTTGCCAATCCACATCATTTGTGTCTATACTACATGATGACCCAGACTGGACTAGTTGCTTTGGAGGTGGAGCTAGGTTTTGTGGTACTCAAAGCTCAAAGAATTTGGAAGCCCTCTCTAAGAAGAATAATACAAAGTTATGAATGTAAAATTACGCACAGCGCCTTGGAAGGAACCTGTGCACACGAGGGGTCCTGAAACTTAAGCCCCATTGGTAAATGAGGCTTGGTATGATTCCTGCTGGTATTCCGATTGAAGAAAAGTTGCAGTTTCTCTATTTTCAAAGACACAATACTAATCCTTAAAATATAAGCCTCTGTCTTGTCTAGGGCTTAATAACCATATTTCTATTCCTTGTTCTATTTCTATTTCTGTTCCTAATTGCTGTTTCTCAATTTTAGTTAACTACACAGCTATAAGAAATGGAAGTCTCCTGGGTAATTCCTGTACAAAGTGAAAGACCTCTGCTCTCAACAACCATTCTTTCATAGTCTGAATCTTATTGTATGCCATGATTTTAGGCAGGAAAAAATATCTTTATGCTGAATTTTTTTAACCTAGAGGACTCTTCCATCTTAATCCAGAGCATTTTCTTAGTAGTCTCAACTCTCTCTTGTTAGGAGGTGTTTCTTCCTTTTCCTATCATCCCTAATCCATGCATTAGCTACCTCCCAGAGTTACTGTTATTTAATTACTTCATGCTCCTGCTTATAAATAATTGGCATTGTAGAAAGATTTTTGGAATTTTAAGTCAGAGGATCTGGCTTTAAGTCCTGACTTACTACTTACTAGCTATGTTGTCTTGAACAGGTCTCTGAGTACTATGGTCTCAAGAACTTATCATTGAAATGAGGATAAAGTTATTGTGAGAGGGGCTGGCCCTGTGGCCGAGTGGTTAAGCTCGCGTGCTCCGCTGCAGGCGTCCCAGTGTTTTGTTGGTTCGAATCCTGGGCACGGACATGGTACTGCTCGTCAAACCACGCTGAGGCAGCGTCCCACATGCCACAACTAGAAAGACCCACAACATAGAATATACATCCATGTACTGGGGGGCTTTGGGAAGAGAAATGAAAAAAAAAATCTTTAAAAAAATTTTAAAAAAAAGTTATTGTGAGAGAAAACCATATGGGAAAGCATGTTGTAAAATCAAATAATATGTTTTATTCTGTGTTTGCTAGTTATTTTTATATAAGTGACTATGAAAATCTTGCTATAAAGTTCCCACAGAGTTGCAGCTCCATTAAACTGCTTGGGGAAAAAAAGCCAAAGTTAAAGCCAAAATCTTCAAAAACAAAGCTGAGCCATTTGTTTCTACTAAACCCTCTGCCTTGAGAAGGAACACAGTGCTTGCTTTGTGTAAGACTCAGCCAGAAGTATCTTTCAGATAATCTGGCTGAAACCTGAGTGTCAGAGCTCTTTGGTCATAAGGCAACTCAGATTCATAAGTAACTACTTTATCCGAGATGGACCATTGCTCCGAGGTAGCTGAGTCTAGATGGGTTTCAGCAGCTGCAGCAGTAGATAATGCCCCAGTGCAGCACTTCTCTCAGCCTCTAGCTTGCTGGTCCTGTCTCCTTCTAAGCTTATGAGGA
Source organism: Equus caballus (assembly GCF_041296265.1). Lineage (NCBI taxonomy): Eukaryota > Metazoa > Chordata > Mammalia > Perissodactyla > Equidae > Equus > Equus caballus. The sequence continues at coordinate 71,870,187 of NC_091692.1, read as the reverse complement.
ATTCTGTTTTAGATTTTCTCCCCCATGAAATGTGGTCTCAACGAGGACCACTCTTGTTTATCAGGCACATTTTTATACGTGTCAGCCTCAAAGGCAGAGTTGGAATAGAGGGTTGATGAATACTGGGTTTCATTACCTTTTCTCCCAGCAGTTTCTTCTACTGATATATAAATACATGGATGCAAAGAGGTACACAAAGGAGTGGTCCTGTCCAACTCCACGGCAGCTGCAAACATGTATGTTGAAAGAAAGAAAAGATGAAAGTTCTCTCTACTTCTGCATCGCCTCAGTTGAAGACCCAGCAATGGCCTTCATACTAAAACACATATGCACATTTAAGTTTTTCTTAGTGAATTCCTGTTCCCCGCATCATTTAGTTATTCTGAAGATTTGAAGCAGAAAGGAATCCCCATTGTACATTGGAATAGGGTAGTAAAAATCATAATCATTGAAATTAGTCAGTCAATATAATGATGCTAGGATTTGACTCAAAAACCCAGGGAAAGAACAAGTTACCCGCATGTTCTCTGGCCATGGAATTTGTTTTCATAACATAATCTGAAATTTTTGATTTTCAGCCTTCAAAGATCAATGTGGAACGTGTCCTTTTAAACAATAGAAGAAAGAGTAGACTCTTTATTCAGTAAGATAATTACAGATTTGAAACTGCTGTGTGCTTTACTAATGAGCCCGAATATTTTTAGCTTTTGCAGGTTGTTTTCTCCTAGGTATATTTACAAATAGTCTACCTCAAATTGCAAAGAGTTTACTTGTGCTTTAAACATTAATTCATGCTCTTCCAACTCTGTTTTAATAATGGGCTGGGCCAGAAGTGTGCATAATTAGAGAAGTGGTAATTTTCTTAATGTGAAAAAATGGAGTAATCTGACCTATTATAGCTTGGTGTTAATGTTTTGCCTAAATAGGAAAAAAAATTTCTAAATCAATATTCTTTTTTACTTGTGCTAGAACATGGAAGATTGCGTATATATACATTCATTTTAATCTACACCTCACCCAATTGCACATAATCTATGTATTTTGTGAGAATTCTTTACACATGTATTACTATCAAATTTTTTAAGGAAAACAAGCCTATCAGGAAACAACTCCGCTGTGTGGTGAGCACCCTGATGACCTTGTACATTTCCACGTAGGTCATATATGCGAGGCTTTTCTGCATTCTGACCAGACTCTTGGCAGAATGTCCTGGGGTTCTTTCTGGAATAATAGGAGATAAATAGCCTGGTGAGGAGTTGCCATCAGGCTGTTTCTCATTCATCTCCTTAATTTCAGTTGAGCCAGGACTTTTGCTGCTCCCATCTTAGGGTACATTTGCAAGCTTCTGTATAAGCCTTTAAAACTGCCAGGCTATAATTTAGAGTTAGCTCATCAATGGCAGAGTGACCTAAAACCCATGCCATCTGTCATTTTGTCTCTTTGGCTTGGTGTCATCGTGTGGGACAAGGGATTCCAGGAGATGTCATTATGCTGATCTTGTGTTTCCTGTCTGTGTAACTAATAAACTGAATCCATTTGGGCTTACTGTTGCCTTACCAGCCAAATCTATGAAAGAGTGGCAAGCCGACCTATTGTTACCGAAAGTTTAGTCTCTGAACTCGGTGCCAATCCAAATAACAAGAAGAGAGTTTTGGGTGAAAAGGAAAACATCTTTTATTGTCATTGGCAGGCAAAGGGAGCATGCAGCAGGCTAATGCCTTAAGGACTGCTGGCTCTCTATTAAGAAGTGGGGAAAGGGCTTTAAAGATTTTAAGGAATGCGACTGCTTGTAGGAAGGGGGTGCATATGGCCTTTCTGGTTGGCACTTTCCCACCAGCCTGTGTTTGGCCTTGTGAGGCTGCTTGCTGGGAGGGGGATATGAGATAAGGGAATCTGGAGGTAGATATCCTTGGTTGTCTGCCTCCGTGGTGGATGGTGGATTCTGGTGTCAGGAAGCTGAGGAGTTGAGGCCTGGGAAGCTTCAGTTTCTTGATATTGTCTGGACATCAGTTTCCCTGTGATAAACTTCAAGGACTCATGATTAGCCAAAACTTTAGTATGAGCCCAGCATGAGGCTACCTTCTATTTGGTTGTAAAGCTCAGGGAGTCAAAGGTTAAAGAAACAGATATTTACATATGAGTGTAACCAAAAATCAGGGAAAAAGGATGAGTGCTTTTAGTTTTAACCCCATGTATGCTGGGTTTAATGTATGGGAACTGATATCAGGGCCAGTATTAATTAAAATCCTATAACACTCTTAGCTGCAATAGTGACCCCACTGGCTTTATTAGCCATTGCACTGCTGCTGAGGGACCTCTTGACCACTTGACAATGCCATAACCAGTTAAAGCAATATTCTGAATTCAAGCATTCAATAAATGCCTATAGTTCATTTATCTCATAGGATAGAGCACTGTGTAGTAGAAAAGCACAATATGTGTAACACAGGCATTTTCAAGCAGTTTCTGTTGATGTCTTATATTTCCATATCTTTAAAATAGGAACAACACTAAAAATTACCTATGTCATACATGAGGGTAAAATGATACAATAATAGATATCATTTATTGGTCTTTACCAGGTACATGGCTCTGTTCCAAATGAGTTAATCTGTGCTAATTTAGTAATTTTTACAACAACCCTGAGTTTGGTACTATAATTATCCTCATTTTACAGATGAAGACACATGAGATTAAGTAACTTGTTTGAGGTGTCGTAGCTAGAGCCCAGATAGGAACCCAGGTATTCTGACTCTAGATTCACTTTCAACTACTGTATTATATTGTGCCTCTAGTTAATGAAAGTGAAGTTCCCAAAAATTACCATTTCAGTGGTCGCTCTGAGAAGCTTCATGGCCACTCTTCATGGCAATATATGCTTCTAAAATTAAATAAGCAGAGAGCAGGATTTTCTTTCCTTAATTCCAGAGATGATAAGTTGTTAGTGCTTTCCAGTGAAAACAAGACTTGGTTCACATAAATATTATTTTCTTGTGCAGATGGAATTTTTATAAAAGAATGATACTATTTTTACTCTTATTTTGTTATATTTTGTATATAGTAGCTTCAGCATCCCTGGGGATAATAGATATATGCTCACAACACAGCCCCAGAATAACCGCACTCTTCCTCATGTGGCTCATGGTATATGGTTTATAATTTTGTCTTTCTTTAAGAGCCACATTTGGTGACAGCCCATTATAGGTTTTGTAATTAGTAGTTACATTACTGGTTAGATTTTATGATATAAACATATTCTATATCTTGTTCAAAGTAACTGTAAAAATCTTTTATTTGAACCTTTTTGCTTCAGGTTAAGGTAGTTTTCTGCATGCTTCTGCATACCAATTACTGTGCTATCCTCACTATCTGGAAAGATCAACAAACTCTCAATTAAAATTTGCAGGTTCAGTAATTTCACGACTACTTTTATACATACTTAAAAAGGCATTTTAGGAAATGTGTCTAGGTTTTATTGGTAGGTTAACTCTTGGGAACATAAGCCCATATTTGGTCAACTTTTCTGAAATGCTATACTTTCACGGATCAAAGCTCCTAAATTAATCGCATATACTATAGGTTCTGACAGTTCAAGTTCATGTGTTTTATGATAGAATTTTGTATGCTATATTTTGCATAATCAAGAAAAGGTTTTACTACTTTCAAATTTCAGCTCAAAATTTGTTCAGGAAATGCAACACTAAAAAATTAATTTGTTGTGGGTTATTGCAAAACATAGAATTATTTTTTATGATTAGTCAAAATATATAATTCAAGAAGACCTTCAAAGTGATAGAAATTATAGTTATTCACATTACTAGTAAATAATATATTTGTAGTGTATTTTATAGAATAGCATGCTTTGAGGTTTTCCCTGAATGCTATGCTCTAAAAAAGCTTAAATAGGCCCCTTCAAATCATAACATTTCAATTCTCAAGGGACAACATAATCTCACAAGTATGTATGTAATGTTATTTTAGTTTAAAATCACCTTTTGATTTATGATGCTTTAAAAAAATTTAAGATACTAAGTAATCTTTCTCATACGTTGTCTTTTATTGTCAAAAACTTGTATATCTAAATTTAGTTCTTGTGTTCTATGCTTATCAATTTAATTAATTTTATATATGATGTAAATAACCATTAGCAGATTAATTAAATATACTACTAGGCTCTAAGGGCTATTCTCAACTTTTATTCAATTTCTAAATTCCAATTAATCATTTTAATACAGCCTAATTTGCATTATATTCTGGGCTTGTCAATGTGCTATGTGCTTGACTTGATAATTCTGATTACAAAATGCACTATAAATTTACACAGACTCAGTGCTGCAGTTAGAGAAAGGCAATATTATGACTAGATTGCTACTGTGATGACTACTACTGCTTGTCATTTATCGACTAGCCTGGTTGTCATTATGTGCCTAGCCTGGTTCTAGACAATTTAAGTTTGTGATTTCTATTTCTCACCAGTATAACAGAGATTTTATTTAATTCACTGATAAGGAAACTGAGGCACAAGGTTAAGTAACTTGCCAAAAGTCACTTGGCTTATAAGTGAGAAAGCTGAATTTGAAGCTAGGGAAATCTGACTCTAAAACCTACTCTCTTTATGCACAGAGTTGTCATGTGAAAGGGTAACTTGGTTGGTCACTATGTCAATGCCTCAACGGGTGACATTATCCTGGTGGAGTCTCTTAATTCAAAACCATATTGCAGGGTGTGAACTCAACTTTGTGAAGCCCTCTCGTGGATTTATACATGCCAGACAAAATTGGATATATAAATGTATTAATTTATTGGAAAAGGGATACATTTTATTACAGTGATCACAATATTCATAGTCATTATCATGTGCTTCCTGTCATCAGATTGCCAGGGATTCCAAATCAGTAGTCAGAAGGTTCTTATTATGTAAGAGTCAGAGCAAAATGAGATAAACAGTCTTAAAGGATATTTCTTCTAGGCTATGATGGAGCTTCCAATGGCCCTCTCCCCCAGCCTTCTCCTCCCAACACACATACATACGTACACAAAGTCGCAGACAACTTCAGGGTGAACTGAAGACTTCTGTCAAAAAGATCCTATGTATCTGTTCCATGGACAGCTAAATTCTTTTTTTTTAGAATTTTTTTTCAGTCTTACGGTTAACCATTTCCTTCTAAAATAAAGTATTGTCTTTCAAACCAAGAACTATACAAAGTTGAAAATTTTTTTTTTAAAAATTTTTAGTTTAAATCCCGTTTCCTGTATGCGTCTAAGGTGACTGTCACCAGGATTGCAGTTTGAGTGTTTCAAAAACGTTTTAAGAATCAATTAGTACATGAATGGTACCTCTTGCACATGGCTATTAACTCATTTTCAGAAGCTTATGTTTAACTTTTTAAAATACTCTATTGTTATTTTCATGGTTCAGCATAAAAATTAGAGTTGTTGAGATAAACTCTCAAATTTATCCGTTAGAGATTGTGATAAATTATAAACGTAAAGAGAAAAACATCTCTATTCAAATTTCCTGGGGTTAGAAAGTAACAATTGGTCTTATTAAATACGTTTTTTAAAGTTCATACCTAGTTTGAGAAGAATATGGAATCTAATTTAAGATCAATACTCTAAAGTACTATTTTAACGAATACAAATTTACCGAATATCCACTCAATGATAGCTACTCTGGGCCAAGCACTGTGTTAGGCAATTGGGATATAGTGTCCCGGGGGCAATGATAGGGTTCCTTGACTTCAATGAGCTAATAGTCTGAGGAAAATATAAGCAGGTAAACAGGCAACATTAATAGAGTGTGATAAATGCTCTAAAACAGGAGAGGCTTCCCAGAGGAAATGATCTTGATGAAGACAAGGGGATAAGTAAGAATTAGTTACATGTGGCTGGAGAGGAATGCATATGAATGGGAGAGAAAATGTTCTATTGAGGGGTAATGGCTCCAAAAGATCAGTGTCAAGAAAAAGCAGAATATGTTTGTGGTAGTATAGGTATTGACAAGCCCTTCGGCTGTTGCTCACCCAGAGAGCAAAGAAGGCAGAGACAGATTTAGATTGGGAAAATGGAGTTGATGCCTTCTGCTTGGGAATTTGAGCTGCTTGTGGTGTATACATGTGGAGATACGTGGTAGACAACAGGATGTACAAATCTAGAACTGGCTACAGAGAATTAGATTGGAGATCTAGATTTGGGAAGTCATAGATTGATAAATGAAATGAGATTGCCAGAGAGAAGGTGTAGAAACTTAAAAACTTGTTATATTTTCAGCATGTGAAACATTCTAGAGAAAAGCAGAATCTGTTACAGGCCTTATCTTTGACAAGTTTATAATATGAATGCCTACAAGTTTATAATATGAATGTTAGGTTAGAGATAAACCAAAAAGTTAGTGCCAAGATGAATGGTTCTGAGAGAAGTTCCAGGAAGATAGAGAGTTGTATGGCTTGAAGCTCTCGTGGAAGACTATTTGAAGAAATAAGACTATATATGTGTATAAAATATCCAAGCTAGAACATGTCAAAATGTCATTTTGACCAGGAAAGTGTCAAAATATCCAAAGTATGAACATAATATTCTTAATTTTGTCCTCAGGAAACTTTTTGACTGCATTAACAGTTAAGATTTAGCAAAGCTCCTATTTATGTTTAAACAGCAACTTACTTAACGTTCGTAAATTGTGTTGAAACTGTAATACTTAGAAGTTATACAGAGTGGTTACATCTTATACAAGTGTTGTGTTCCTGAAGACATCACAATTCAAACTCTCTTAAATTATGTGTACATTTTGGACAGTAATTAATGAAAAAATAGGGGAAAGCTTTCTCAAAATTCATAAATCTAGAATAACATTGATTTTCTTTTTACTTTAATGCTACTTTTACAAAATTTTAAGCATTAATCATAATATTTTGTAGACTGCTTTTTCCGAAGTTAACAGTAAAGAATATCATGATAGCCATTTTCACTGATTTATCCCATGTAACTTCTATTCTAAAGTTTTCTATTTATTTTTCTGACGTTAGCATCACCAGCACTTTGTGAGTACTTGGATGCTTGGAAGAAATTTTATAAGATAACAAAATATGTAAGTTATAATTACGATGACTGTTAAAATGATAGCAAAGTAATGGTGAGCATACTTGCTTCCCCAGAGACTATTCCTAACCCAGAACCTGAATGATCCTTTAAAGACGTACATTCTGGGATCCCTATATGTTTGTCCTTTTGACAGTCCTTTCGTCAGAACTAGAGGAGAGGAGAGGAGAGCAGGGCATAGTGCAACTGGAGTGTAACGAGGAAGAGGGAGACTAGGAGGAGGTGAGAGCAGAGAGCTATGGGGTGGATTATATCATGTAGGGCTTTGTGGGCGGTTATATGGACTTTGGTTTTACTCAAAATGAGAAGGAAAGCCATTAAACAGTTCTGAACAAAGGACTGGCAAAGAGATAAACGTATAGGGATCCTAGCATGTCTGTCTCCAAGGATCATTCAGGCTCTGAGTTGAATATAGACTCTGGGGAGGATGAGTGGAAGCAGAAGGATTGGTGAGTTTGCTCCCACAGTAATTAAGGCGTTCCAGCTGTCCTGGTTTCCTTGGTGTTTCCCCAAATGCCAAACACATTCCCACTTGTATTTGCTATTCCCTCTACCTGCGAAGCTTTTCCCTAAATGTCTGCACACTTGCTCCTTCACTTCCTTCAGATCTCTGCTCAAATGTGATTTTTCAGTGAATGCCCTCAATGAATACCCTTCCTGTCCATCGTCTCTAATTTTTCTCCTTAGCACGTAGGACCATCTGACATATTTTTAATTTACTTATTCATCTGTACTTGTTTATCACCTGTCTCCCCTCACAGGAATATATGCTTCACAAAAATAAGGATTTTCATTTCTCTCTCATTTTTCTTTAACAGCTGAAACTTTGGTACAAAGAACAGTGTCTAGTGTGTAGTAGACACTCAATAAATATTTGTGAGATGAATGAATGAATTCCTTTACAATCACTCCATAGTATTTCTCATGCAAAGTATAGTGTGCCAAAGGATGGCAGGTATTTCCAGTTAAAACAAAAGGAGAAAGTCATGTGACATCAAAATAAACATGGTTTACAACCAATTTGGTCCACAGCTTTGAAATTATGAGATTTTTTATTATTTTTAATTGAAGTATTTACATAAATTAAAACTATATAAAGTAAGGATTTATTAGTATTTGAATTATTAAGATATTTCAAATTTGTATAATTTAAATTTATATAAAATGAAACTCCACACACTGCTGCAAGATTTTCTCCTTTTAATTTTTGTTTGGTAGAGCACTTTTTCCATAAAGAAATTTAAGCAAGCAAGAAAACTAACAAAATGAAACTAAACCTCTATCCTAATAGTAACAGTAGTGGAGAAAACAGGAGCAAGGAAAGAAAAATAGGGCATAGCAAACATTGATAAAGGAAAAAGAAAAATAAAGTTGCCTTTAGGTGACCATATTGCCAGAAGAACAGTCAAACCATGTGTATAGAGACCGTTTCCTTTCAGTCAGTTCTTGAACATATGACTTTGCTTTACAGATTAAATTTTTAAAAATATTTATAATTGGACTGTCTAAAAATATGTATTGCAGGATCACAATATGTTTGTCCCTCTTTTATAATTTTTTTCAAAAGAATACTGATCCCCAACACTGCCTCTAACTCATCTGCTTTAGAATCAGCAGTGTTGCTATGGAGAAGTCAGGAGGGGATGGTTGTGGCTCTCCAGCTTGTCCTGTGATTTATAATCTCCTGGCATGTTGCCTCATGCTGCAATGTATCCCTTAAATTCCTAAAATTTCTTAGTTACACCCCATTAGGATACAAGACAGAAAATATACAGCTACCATACCGGGTGAAAGATCTTCAAGGAATCTTCAACTCATCCAGTGTTTCTGAGAAACTGATGGGTTGAAGACCAGGGAAGTGGAATTGTTTCTCATTCACACTCATACAGGCCTGAGTCTCTTTAACTAAAACTTCAATATTTATATTTCTGTTATACATGATTGGCCATGCCTCTTAAGAATGTGAGTAACATAACGAGATGAGATATTTCTTAGGAAAACCAAAGGCATTGTACAATTGTTTTAGCAGATTGTGCTTCATGCCTTCAAGACCTGATTAAGTTTCACAGGGCTTTCCTCAACTTCCACAGGCAAAATTGGTTATTCCATTCACAGTGCTCCTACTAAACTTGTTCATATTTGCTTTTATAGCACTTAGTACATCCCAAAGCAATTTATCATTTAATATAACTGTTTATTTCAGTCTTCTCTACTCCTAGCAAATAACAGAGTGCCTTCTATGTACTAGAATTTCTATTCACCTATCATATATTTAAAATGTAACATTTTAATTTAAGGTGCTATATTTTAAGTACTTAGATTTCTGTCACTTAAATGAAATATGAATTTATTATATTTTATATTGACAAATTATATATTCCATATGTAGTCTTGTTGTCCAACAGATACAGGAAGGCATGTTTGAATTTAATATCATTAGCTAGAATCTGTCATGGGAGTATAAAATGACTCAACATGTGTTGTTGCCAGCACAAATGCCACACTAATACCAACGATTCATTTCTAGTTTGAATGGAAATGCCGTCTCCAAAGCCAGTAGTCTGTTAAGGATCATGCCTTGGAACAAAACATACAGCTGGCACTATCAATACTTAGCTATCTTGCTTCTGATTGTTTGAATTATTTTTAAATTTCTGGAATTTTTGTATGTGCGTGTGGAATCCTAAGTGCCTATTCAAAATTGGACTTCTCTTTTCTGAAGAGATTTTTTTTTCTGTCTTTTTGCTGTTAATATAAAGAAGACAATAACTGATTAGCAAACTAAAGTGGCAAAACCCAAGATGGTTTGTTTCTTCGGGTTAATTTGGTACACTCCATAGAATGCAAATGCTCCCTGTGCTTCCCATAAGGAATTCTTGAAAAGGTATTAAGCCACCAGAAGCTCTTGATTTTTGTATTAACAGATGTAAAATTAAGGGTTATTTGCATTTTGAGTGGCATTCTTCAGTCATTCTATCTCCATGGAAATTTAGAAGTGGAGTTAAAACTTCCCATTTTGAAGAGTTATTTAGAAATTATTAAATTGTTAGAATGTTGATTGTTTCTCTTAATATATTTAATTTTCAAAAACTGTTTCAATCCCTAAGTTGTCTGACATCTTTAAAACTCATCTAAAATGCCACATTTTCCAAGAATTATTTATAGTTGCTTTACAGTATATGGATATAATTATTAAATACTTAGTGTGATGCATTTTCATACAGTTTGAGGAGGAAAGCATGAGGCCTCTCCCTGAATGAAACCATGACCTTTCATACATTGGCCAAAGAGAGGGCCACCATTGCAGGCTCAATAGACTCAGGGCCTGAAGTTCACCCCCTTAAATGTCCAGAGTGTAGCTAAGAGATGAAAATCAGAAGATAACGCTCAGCTGATGAGATCGCAATCAGACATAGGGACTTTCCTCCTTTTCTTTTTTTTTTTTTTTTTGAGGGACTTGAAGGAGATATGTTTTATCATTTCTGCACAGCTGCAAAGTCATTAGTCAAATGGCCTTTGGCCACTTATTTATTTGGTTAATTAGATCATATTATATAATTGTTCTTTATTACTGGTGAAAAGGGAAGAAATGGCAAAAAGAGCAACTTGGATTTCAAACAGCTGAGAACGTCTCATGTTGACCACTACCATTTCATATTTGATGATGGTGACTAGGGAACTATCAGAGAATTGAGATTTTTACCCATGTTATTCAAAGGTCAGGGAGTCTAAGAGGCCAAAACATTCCTTTGCTTTTTGCTGAGGCTCCTTCACGATGTTTCTTGAAGTGTGACAAACAGGGCCATCCTTCGACTTATAAAGGCCTAAACTTAGAGCAAACGGCAGGATTAGCACATCATGTCAGAAATTCTTTATAGTAAATGCCAAACTTAATTATGATTATATTTGTGGAGATGAGCATTGGAAACAGTTCTTAAGAATTCCTGGACTTTTTGAATATTTACTAAGAGAACTGTGGTAAACCCTTGCTGCCCTTACCTCCACCCAAAAACACGGGAATAAATAATTGTGATCTTCAGCTGAAAATAATTTTTATTTTATGTATGTGATGAAATGTGAATCAATAATCCTGCTTAAATGACAAGATTTGCTTAATGGAGATTTTATTTCCCATAAAGTAACTGGCTTTTTGGTTTTGTTTTTACCAATACTTTAACTTAGCTAACATATTCTTTATACATTCATTATATTATTAACTTCCCTTTTTAAATATGCCTTTTATATGTTTTAAAAAGTTTACTTACTATAACATTTGGATCATTTAATTATTAGGGAGCTCTCAATATCATAGAAATCACCCTGATATTTAGAAACTACATGTGCCTTATTTGCTTTCTTATCCTTCCATTAAAAATATTAGAGAGACAGTGCTCATACTAAAGAATACAGACGAATGAGGAGGAAAATGCGCAAAGAAGCAGCTAACTGCTCCCTTTTCCTACTTCTTTTCTTTTCCTGTCCCAGTAGAGAACCTTGTTAGGCTTACGCTTAATCTGAGACTATTTTAGATGAAAGATATTGTATTTTAATCTCTGAGCAGGAAATATGTTTTGAACATCCCTGACATCTCTGGTTTAAGATTAAGTTTAGTATTAAGTATTTAATCAACTCGTTGCTGAGAGCAGATTTCCATTGCTGTTGTGAAGTTGGAAGAGACAATATATAAAAATACCTGTTGGACTAAGTAAAAGTAAAAGTTACTCTTGCCTTTCCTTTCTTCCTCACTATCAGGAAAATTGATAGTTTTCTTCAATGGAATTGTCTTCCTTCCCCCTCAAACTTCTCTTCCTCTTCTCAAGTCACCAGAATTTCACCATGCTTTAAAGTGCAACCAAAAGGCTACCTTCGTGATGAAACCTTCTCTGACTTTTTAAGAAACAATTTCTCTCACCTTTAAACCTGTAAACACTCTCTGTTCTTCTCTTAAACCTTCTACTTTGTAGCAGAGTAATTTACCTCAGTTCCTATCTTCCTGTGAAAGTGAAGTTCTTTTATTTTGTGATTTGTATCTTCGTCTCTCAGTGGAAACATCAAGTAGGGGTTAAGAATATGGGGTCCGGAGACAGACAGATCTGAGTTTGAGTCTTCACCAATTTTGAGATCTTGGGTAGCTTACTCAGCCACTCCTGTCTTCAAATTCTTCTTCAGAAACACAGGCTTACTTCACTGAGAAGTGCAAATAAAGTGCTTAGGAGAGTAAGCAAGCACTTAACAAATACTGTTAACTATTGTTATTGTTTATATCCCCCTAGTATATGGAGCTTTGCTTATAACATGCAGAGTAATTAAATTCTATTAGATGAAAGAATTATATTTTGTTCTTGTTTTCTACAATTACTACTTCTTATACTTTCATTCCAAGAATAATGAATTTCTTTTATTCTTAGTATCCCTGTTGCCTTGTTATTGAATTAAGAGTATTTATTAGGCTTTTACAGGGTCTAGAAAAGTACATTAGAATCTTGGGATTCGAGAAATATTATTGGATGTAGCCTTCCTCTCCTGAGTACTTGCCGTTACAATTTGGTTCTCTTCACTGAAGTAGTTCACTAGGAACTATAAAAACATTACTATTATGTAAGGGATTTTCTTTTGCCTCATAACAATTTATAAAACTATCTTTAAAAGGGGTAGGAGTATTTGTGTACAAACATGTTTGACACAACACCAATAATTTTTATAGTACTATTATTTTACCAGTTGAGTTAAACTAACTAGTCAAAGGATAACATACATGTTCTAAAAGTCTTGTTATAAACTAATAAGAATCCCAGCCCACTTTGCAATCTTCAAAAAATAGTAAAAACAAAATAATCTATTCTGAGCACAATGATCACATTTTCTCACTGAATTTTTAAATAATAAGTCATTTATCTGAAAACTACTGTAGAATTTGTTGCTGTATTCTTGTAGCACTTTTTCTCATATGTTTGTTATTCCATAGTAGTAATCATAGTGCATGTGGGGTTTAAATCTGTGTCTTCAGCTATCACATTAAAAATCACACAGATTTTCCCAAATGACTTCATTAGTTTAGTTTTAGGACACTAGACTGTTAGGTCTTCACAATCAGAGATACCTTTGAAAGTCTTGCTTAGCCTCCATCTCTATACTATTAAAATATAAACACCTATAAATCTTTTTTAAATTCATGACTGTCCAAAAAACAAAACAAAACAACAACAATCACAAACATCAACAACAAAAACCCTTCCTTCAAACCTTTGCCACCGCTGGCTATCCTGTCTCTCTCTACCTTCCTTTATAGCCAATATCATTAAAGACAGGGTCTTACTCTTTTTCTGCCCAACCTCTTAATTACCCAAAGCAGTGAGCTCTTAGTATTTAACTCTCCCTGACATTTAACACTGCTGACAAGTTTTTTCTTGAAAATATCCCCTTCCTACTCTTCCATGATACTACCTTCTTTGAATTCTGATGCTCCATGGATTTGGGTCCTAGTTTGTTTTTCTTCTCAATCCCTGTGTGTTCTCTGGATAGATCCTTTTGTCTGTGGCTTAAAATGGCAAACCCGTGACTACAAATATGCCTAGCTGCTTAGTGGACTTCTCTGCCTAACATCCCACAAGTAGACTGAATTCATCATGTACAAAAACAGTTCATCAACGTGCTCAAAGCCACTCCACGTCCTGTCTTCTCTACCCTTCCCTCTCTTTTATTCCCCTACATCCAACTAGTCTCCAAGTTCCATAACTTTTACCTTTGGTCTCTTCCTCCATCACTTTAGTTAAAGCTCTCACTGTCTCCTGTTTGACACACTACAATAATCTTCTCTAGGTTTTTCCCCCCTCTAGGAACACAGGGCTATAATCCACTCCTGATAGAGCAACCCTAATGGGTTTCTCAGATCTGATCATCTCTTTCTCTTCATAAAATTCTTTGATGGATCCCCAGTGCCTACATGATAAAGTCTGAATTTCTTAGAATGACATATGAACTACTAGTTCTCCTAACCGTGTCAATGTAGTTTACCCATTGGGGCTTTCATTCAAGCAGTTTCCTCTGCCTGAAATCTCTGTTTCATGTATTTTGCTTACCTTTGGAAATACTTCTTTGACCCAGATCAAGGGTAACCTATTCAATGAAATCTTCCCTGACATTATTGTCTTACTGCTCCTTTAAAAATGTTTTATTTCCTCATTTTTGCCATCCCAGGCCATTGCACAAACTTGTATCATACTACAGGTTACACATTAGTGTATGTATCAGTTTCCATGTCTGTCTCTCTTCTATACAACATATCGCATGAGGACAAGGACCTTATCCTCAAGATCTAACATAGTACCTAGTATATCCATAGGGAATTATTGTTAATAATATTAATTTTACTGAATAAATAAACTTAGCACAGTAGACACTCAATAACTGTTTATGGAAGAAAGCATGAAAGGACAATATCAGGTTACAGGAAATCCTCCATGCTAACAGAAAATTGTATATTTGACAAAAAAATGTTTTGAACTGATGCTCTTCAATTATGACTGCAATTCATAAAAAAATTCTGCATAGTGATAATGATTATTGTGATTTTTCATGGTAAAAATGATTATAGAAAATACTTTTAAAATAACTTTTTTTTTTTTTTTTGGTGAGGAAGATTCACCCTGTCCTACCATCTGTTGCTAATCTTCCTCCTTTTTTTGCTTGAAGAAGTTAAGCCCTGAGCTAGCATCTGTGCCAGTCTTCCTCTATTTGGTATGTAGGATGCTCCCGCAGCATGACTTGTTGAGCAGTGTGTAGGTCTGAACCCAGGAATCCCAGGCTACTGAAGCGCAATGTGCGAACTTAACCACTACGCCACCAGGCCAGCCCTAAAAATAAATTTTTAAGGAGAAAAATAACAAATTCCAAATTAAATTCTTCCAGTGAAAACTTTTTCAGAAACTCCTGATTTGTAAATAACTTTAACAAGCACGGTTTGCGCTTGGATACATACATGCATTGTATTTGGAGAGACTGGGAAGAGAAAGTCAGTTGTGTGTCACTGTCATCTAAAAACAAGAAAGGGAAGGGAAAAACCAGACTTCATACAAGTAATATTAGTGGGCTTGCAGATTTTCAGTAGTGGCATAAGAAAATCAATCTCTCTCTCTGTCCTCTAATTTTCACCCTCTTCTGAAAATCCAAGGACTATTTAAATACCTGTTTGAGAAAAAATTTTCTTTGACAAAAAATTTGCAAAGAACAAATGTGTTGTTGATATTGCCAAGTCATAAAGGCATATTAGGAGAAGTACTTCTAAATGCGTTCAATCTTATTAATACATTTTATCATATATTACAATTTTTAGATGCTTCTTTCAAAAAAACAATATCTCTGAAATTGGTATGTCTCATAATCAATGATTATCATAGATTATTGACAACTTTTTTGTTTTTTTAGAGACATAAAATAGTGGTGCCTCTTACAATCAATGGCGTCTTAATTTGATGAAACATGGTAGAAATTAGATTTGGAACGTAATGGACTCCATTAGTTGATAAAAACTGAAAACAAACACACAAACAAAACCCCAAATAGGTAAATTCACACTTATGACAAAAAAGAATAGTTGATTTGGATTTGACAGTTTGAATGCCCCCACCACAGCCTCTTATATGAACACAGTCATATATTACCATTAATTTTCTTCTGGTAATAATTAAACGTATAAAAATGTATTTCTACTTGGGGCTGGACCCGTGGCCGACTGGTTAAGTTCGCGCGCTCCGCTGCAGGCGGCCCAGTGTTTCGTTGGTTCGAATCCTGCGTTCGGACATGGCACTGCTCATCAAACCACGCTGAGGCAGTGTCCCACATGCCACAACTAGAAGGACCCACAACCAAGAATATACAACTATGTACCGGGGGGCTTTGGGGAGAAAAAGGAAAAAATAAAATCTTTAAAAAAAAAAAATGTCTTTCTACTTGATGCTGCACTTTACTTGACTTAGCATACCGTGTGTTTAGGTTTGAAAACTTTCTAAGTTTTTTGAATAATCCAAGTGAAGTTTATTTTAACTACTTCCACAAACAACTTTAAAATAACCCATTGTGCTATCAAAATAGCATAAAAGGCGAGATTCAGTTGCAATGCAAATTCTTAAAAATAACTGCAAACTTCACTGATCATAGACATTTTTCAAATTTCCCAGCCAAATTACTGAAAAGCATTTTACTGGTTTATCTGGAAATATATGACTGTGTGCACACAATAGATGCTACCAGATTTTCCTCCCCCAGTAATGGAGATTGATGATGCATGGGCTGACCTGTTTTTCAGTAAGTAGAAAAAAGTGAAATTCAATGGATATCCCTGCGCTAGTGAATTCCTCACTGTAGCGGTGACTCTTATCACCAGATTCCAGTGCACATATCGCTCCTGCTCCAATCCAACCAAGGCCACATTTATCAACATGTTATTTTCAACTCAGCAAAGGATTTCGTATTGGTAACTTGAATAGATTTCTTAATCTGCATGCTTAAATAAAAATATTTTATACGAATAGGATTCGTTTTTCGCAAAATAAAAGTATCATAATATAGTATGAGGATTGACGATTCACAGAAAATATTTGTATTCTATAAATATAAAAATATTTATATTCTATAAAGAAGGTCTATTCTCCAAAAATATTTTCTTAACATCCTGCTAAATTATGTAATATGTTCATATTATTAATTCCTGTGATTTAAAGATGACCTCCCAGTTCAAATCAGAGAGAGGAGACATTATCGCTTATTAATGCTTTAACATTGATTGTTTTGTAGGAAATCTGTATTAACAGACTTAGACTTTATAAGTTACTGACATCAGTTATCGAGAACATAAAATTCATTCTAGAACAAAGCATGAGGGAAACAAGGTGCTGGGCTTATGTTAAGGGAGGGAAAAGTGTGCTTACCTCACTTCCAGAAAACATTGCAGCTCCTTCAGGAAGCAATAGTTTTCCGACCCCAAATCACAAAAAAAATATTTTATGAATGTAGGTCTTTCAAGTTTCTCCTCCAATCTTCATCTTCTGCAGCTAACTTGCCAAGCAGTAAAGTCTGTAGTATTCCCTTGCCACAAAAACAATAAGCAGCTCGTCCAAGTGACATCTACTTTCTTACACACCTAAAAAGAAACAAACAAACAATTTTTTCTTACCATACGAGAAAAAATACAAAAGAAACCCTCATCCCAAGGGACTTACCTCTAGATCAACCTTGTACAAGTAAAACCTCTCCCATACTGGGTCCTTCAGTCCCCAGAACCTCTTACCGTGCCCCCCGTAATGTTTTCAGAAATGTTCCTTCTGTTTGGAATACTTCCCCCCTCCTTAAACTGCCTTCTCCCTTCTCCTTAATTTACTAATTTCAGCCCTTCAGAGAAGTCTTGTCTTCATTCAGAACAGGTAAGGGCTCCCAGTTATATATTTTCACATACTATGCACTTATTTGAATGATTATGTAGTAAACATCTGTCTTTTCTGCTGGAAAGTAAGTTCTATGAGTGTTTCAACACTGTATCTCCCATGCCTAGAATGTAATAAGGACTTAATAAATACTTATTAAATGAATCAATCAATATGCTTTTTCTAATTAAAGCATACCATTATCTGCCTTTAGCCACTTTAAATATCTTAGTATACGTTCTCTACCAAGGTATCCTGTTAAGTAAATATATTAATGGTGTATATTAGAATGACCTATAGCTTTGCTTTTATCATGACAAATGTTTCCCATACATATGTTACACCATATATGCAATTCACTACAGCACCTGCCTAAAAACCCTGGCCTTGCCCTGATGTGGTGAGTCACAGATTTGTGTTTGTTCAGTGACAGCTGCATACTGTTCGTAAATGTCACTATGGCTGGGGGATGATGACTATTTTCAACTCATCTTTCCCACTTGAATTTCTAGAACTTCTTTTATTCAAACTCCTCTTTCCTGTGTAGTTGATGTTTCTTTATTTAAAAACTTTATCTTGCTAGGATAAACTAACTATCCTTCTCCTCTCTTGGGGCTAGCTGCTCTGCTGCTAGGTCTTTTTCTCAGTTAATTTTAACGTATTTTAAGTATACTTAATCACAGTTTGCCAATACTTACATCTTCTTATTTTTAAATATGCTTTATGAAAACTTTCTGTGATATTCATGTCATATGCAATGAAAATGTTGTAGTTAGGGTGTTGTTTTTAGACATTCGTGAACATTGCAGCCATGACTGTTATTTGTGAGACTTGTCCCTGTTACTTCAGTGTGAAAAAATTTCATTCATTTCATACACCATCACAGCCACCTGATGCTGGAAGGAACCATAACAGTATAATTCCATATCAAGTCATTTTCTTCTTTATTTGGGCCTAAAATCACATCTCTTGGGAGTAGAGGTAGCGCCTCAATGCGGAGAAAACAGCGTGTACAAAGGCTCAGAGTGTGAGACTGTGGCAAAGGGCCAGTAGTTCAGGATAACTGATTTACATGGCCTGTGGGAGAGAATGACGGGTAATAGCTAGAAAGGCAGACTGAGTTCACATTGTAGATGGCCTTGTATGATATTCTGTGGACTTTGACTTGTTCAGGGTAAGTATATTTTAGACAAAAAGTACAGGAAAGTACAGGATCAGATTTGCACTTCGAAAATATCATATTAGCTTATTACACAACAGAGATAGAAGTACGTTCATTGCTAGATATGGGCATATGGTCAAACTGTGCAAAGTTTGTTGTTAATTTCAACATTAGATCCTGTTCAATTCCAGTTGGCAAGCAAGACTGCTGTAGCCAAAGTGCAGAAAGCAAGCTTGCACAGGGCAAATGTTAGTCCTACACTGAATGCTGGGACGCCAGTGTTGAGTATATTTTAACTTCAAAGATAAAACCAAAGATGAGATTCCTTGTAAAAATGAATTCTTTATTAATCACGTAGCTTCTAGAGTTTAGCATTGTGGTTAAATAAGTTCCTCCTTAACTTATTGCGAGTAGGAAATTTTATTTTGCTAAAACATTATTGAAAAAATAAATTTGTTTGTTTTCCTATATATATAACATTCTGAACAGATTTTTATTTTTTATGCTTCAAGATCTTCTTTCAAGATATGAAATAATCATTCTGAATGTTAATAATTATGTATAGTGGAATATAGATTTATAAATTAATGTGGGATGGATATGTTCTGACCTCCAGGACATGCCCCGGCCCACATAGAATGTCCTTAAGTAATGTGTGCAGCAGTTAAACCACAAAGAAAAAAGCAACCTTATGTACCAGTTTATCTAGGATAGTCTCTATTTGCACCTGTTGTGTGGGATAATTATTAATAGTGCCTCCTGAACACTAAAAAATTATTTTGATCTGAAAGAGATATTCTGTATTTACACTTTTAACACCATGGGCAATGACAGACGAAAATCCCAGTGTAAATCTCAGCTCTGATGCACATTATTTTTTTGATTTTGGCAAGAAAGCGGACTTTGGAATCTTCATCTATAAAACTAGAGAAAACAAGTTTTACCTTGTAGAGTTTTTGTGAGGAATAAATGCAGAGTTGGCTTGCTAGATGTGAAACTCATGTAATCGCACAGGGCTACATGCTAAGAAGGGCCTCATGCTTGGTTTACTGCTCTATTGGTCTCTTGAAATTCTTAATACGTGTTCAACAAGGGGCAGTGCATTTGCGTTTTGCACTGGGCCCCACAGTTTATAGTCAGTCCTGATTAAATGAGAAAGGTGCTAGTTTAATCCCCTTTTTTCCCCTTAATTCTTCCATTCTGGTTTAAGTCCTGATTTTGTTTCACCAAGTAGAAAATCATTTATAGCCATTTTAAACCAACTGAAATATTAAAATATAACAAAACAGATTATTTTTTCATATAAAAGCAAATCTCCTTTAAACTATACAGTATAAACCCAATAATGTTCATGGGAGAAGGCACTTTACCACCTATTCAGATGTTGGAACTTAATAAATTATTAGTGTATTTTAAAGGTTAGTTGAAGTAACTTATTACTTGGCTTTTTTTGGGAGGAGGCAGGGAGATTGTGTTTTGCTCAGTTTAAACAAGTTGTTAAAATAATTTTAATATCATAAATGATTCTTCAAAATTAGGAAGAGTCCTCTGGCTTTTCACACATAAATATCTTTCTACATCTGGCTAGTCACATTGGGGGCAATATAAATATCCTAAACTCTTTTTCTGTGTGTATGACATGATGCCACCATTGGTATTTATACTCAAAATATTCATAATGATAGCTTTAATTTATTGAGCTCTTGTTGTATGCCAGCCCTGTACTAAATGCTCTACATATATTATCTACATAAATTATCAACTCACACAACACACGAAGAAAACATCCCTCTGAGGAGAGTATTATTACTTCCATTGTAATAATAACAATATTCAGGCTTAGAAAGAATGAATAACTTGACACAGCCACATAGATAGGAGATAAAGCTTAATTTTGAAAACTAGATCTCTGAATTTTAAAGCCTGAGCTCTTAATCAATGTATCAGTGTTTTGCAAGCTGGCACCCAAGAACATATTCTCAAAACTCCATGATTCTATATAACAATTTAAAATTGTTTTCATTCTCTAATAAATAATCCAACTGATAAAAATATATACGCATTCTGGATCATCTGAATGATCTGATACATTTGTCTTCATGCTCCCACAAGCATACCTGAATTCTAACAAGGTTGTGAGAAGGAAATGAGGCATATTTAAAACATAAATGATTCTTTTCCGCTAAGTGAAGAACACATGGCATCATGTTGTACTATACAGATGAAATTTTCTCAGCAGTTCAGAGAGGGGAAAAATTATGGAGAACTGAATCATTACACAGCATAGTGTAATTCAAGGCATAGCGAACTCCAAAAGTCTGTACTCTAGCAGCTGGTTCCTTATTCACATTGCCAATGGCAATTTAATTTCAGGAAAACAAAATCTTTTGCCACATTAGATACACTTTGCTATTTTAAATTTCATTATTTTTATAGTTTTGTTCAGTATTTGTAAACCTGTTTTGGTTTTATAATTGTATACAGCCGAAAGCATAAGGACATATTTATTTTTATGTTGAACATATTTAAGTAACAAAATAAAAGTAATTTAAGTCAATATTGGGAGTCTGTGAGGTTTTTTTTTTTTCCTTTAAAAGAACTTGGAGGAACTCTTTTGGGTAACACTTCTTCATGTGACTGGTTGATTGTAAACGTCACATCATTAGTTTTTATTATATTTCACACTATTTCGATATTATACTGACTGCTCCAGACTGATCATTTTCACTTCCTCATTAGGCTTTTTACTTTTGCCTTATTTTTGTTAATGTTTAAGCATTTAAAAGGTAAAGCAATTCATTATCCTCCACCTTGTTATATACTTTCTATGACTGTTTTCATGAATCATTATTTTTAAAATCTTATTTTTTGGAAAAATAATAACTTGCTTTATTTTCTGTTCAGTTAAACCTTTGAAAAATATGACTCTCTGGCCTATTATACGCTAATATGAAGCAAGTTATTAGATAAGGTAGGAAACTGAGTTTAGTGAATTTCTGAGACATAAGGAACATGTTTGGGAATTATAAGAACTTTGATATTGCAGTATTGCTACAAGGTTTAGAAAGTAATAAATTAAAATTACATTTGAAAAAAACAGAAAAATTTTCAATTTTCTCTAAGAGGTTAGACGCTTCCTCAAATTCTGCAAAATTAGTCCTGGAGTGTCAGCAGTACCTTATACTGATTATGATAATGCCCTAATTCATTCTGTCTTTTAAACTGAGAAAGATGATACAATTTCCAAAGGTATCCAGTTTGTTATAATTATTGGTTAGTGGGTTTTACCTATTCTAGCAGTTTTCAAAGGAAATGTAGTATTTATTTCTGGTTTTGTTACTGAAGTTCTTGGATCAGAGGAATGCTGACTATTGGGAGGAAAAAGCACCCAATTCAAACAAGGTAAAAATAACAATATCCAATAAGAATCATTCTAAAACAAAATTGATTTCTCTACCCTTTTTAATACTTTAAAATAATTAAATTATAAAAGTAAAAGTAATAAATTAATCAGAGATCTACAAGCTTAAAATACATCCTGAAAATCTTTTGCTCTCATCTTTTTCCATGCTGTCCTTTCATCTGGGAGGGGGAGATACTGAAATTATTGTATACTTCCATTTATGTACAAGTGTCCTGTCCATGGGCAGCAGTTCCTTCTTCTAATACATTATTTGAGAGTGAATGAATCATCCACAACACACAGTCATTCTGTACATCGTTTTCCTGTTAGGCTCTAATTAAAATAAAACGCATTTATATTTCCATACATTACATTACTTGAAAATGATGATGCTTTTTATTAAACTGTACTTCAATATTCTGTTTTACCTGCAGCTGAATGTGGTGCGTCTGCAACAAACAATGAAGGAATTTTGCTCTCTCCAAATTATCCACTCAACTACGAAAACAACCATGAATGCATTTATAGTATTCAGGTTCAAGCAGGAAAGGGAATTAATATTTCAGCCAGAACATTTCATTTAGCACAAGGAGATGTTCTTAAGGTAGGTGAACTCAGACATACTTGTATTTTGATCATTTCTAGTTATTAAATATATGTCAATACATATATATATATATATAATCAACCATAAATTGATTCTACCATTCATAGATATAACTTTATACATTATTTCCAATTTTCCTATTACTATTTTCATTGAGGTAGAATGTTTTGTTTCCAATGTTTATTTATAATAAGTAAATTTTTATTTTATGCTACATAAATTTTAGTTTCCGTAACATAAAAATAAGAACTTTTATGCCAAACGTCTTATATTCAATAAATATTATATACAAAACATAATTAACACAAGAATGGTCACTTCTTTTGGAAATATAGTGGCAGTTTGTTTTTATTTTGATGTCTATTAAATAACATATTTTTATCTGTTGATGTGGATAATTCTTTGCATTTATGACTACAAAAATTCATATTTTATGAATATATAAAACTAACAAATCAATATCTATAAATTATTTAAGAAAAAATATACTTTGTTAATAATAAACATTTAGTGTAAAATTAATTAATTTGTTTAAAAAATTTGAAATAGTCAAATGTCCCACTTTTGTAAAAGATATAATTTTAGGCAAATAAATATTTCCATATTCACAGTTTCATATTTTGAAAAGTAAGTCTTTTGGTAAATATAGCTTATATTTATTATTAGAGTAAAAATAAACACTTCTATATAATCACATTTAAATATTTTTTAAATAATTACATGTATTTTTCTTAATTGTCAAGATTTCCTTAAGCCAGGTAAGAAATTTAACATAATTCTGTTTTCACAAATCTTCAAAAAACATTATGATATCCCAGATTGGTAGAGGTAGGACATTCTTGTTTAAGCAGTGATTTTAAGACTGTTGGTTGTTTTCTTCTTTTAAAAAGAAAGTAATTTGGATGATAATTGATGATTCTTTAACACAAACAGTATTGTGTGCTTATAAGATTTGTATGGACATGGGAAAAGCTTCCTGCAGTACACCTAGATGTATACAATTTTAGTATTAATTTAGGGCCATTCCTGTTTTTTGCATTTTTCCCCAACAGGCAACAGAAATTCACTTTATAAATCTCTTCCATCTCTAGTTCGTTGTTTGAATTTTCCTGTTAAAATGTTTTATTTGCTAAATTGGAGTCAACATTGAGATTAAAAGGATGCTTGTACATAGAATTGAGGCAGTGCTTAGTTTTTGCAGATTATGGGGAAAAAATGTATCAAGACATAGAGCAGAAGTGTAAACCCAGCCGCTAATCTGTATTGCATAAGCAACAACAATAAACATGCGTTTATGAGTTGAAAGTCAGGAAGTGCTTCCCCATGCCTACCACGACCATTCCTAAAATACTTCTCCCCTCTTTCTTTCCGATGCTTGAAAATTGTCTATTACTTTTCCATACTGAGTGAGGTTTATTATTTGGAAAATTCATTTAGGATAACAGGTGATGCCTTTAAAAAAAATAGCCCTACTGTGTTCCTCAGGGTGCTTTCTGACCAATGTCTTACTTATTTAGAGTAAGGTCACATGCACTTGTGACATGTGTTACCTTGAGGAATGACAGGACCTCAGTAATAAGTGGCAATATGAGGGGATGTGATTGTGCGAGACAATGGAAGGCAGGAAAATTCAATTTAAGGCCCTTTAGTGTATTTTATTAAATAGTGATTTTTCTTTCATGAGTGAAAGGATGAAAATTTATATTTCCAGCAATTTTTTAAGTTTTTTTGGTAACTTTTCTGGAATATATATGTTTCCCAAAGTAAATATTACAATGGAAAAAACACCAATTCAATTATCCCCCTAATGATAGTCTTTCCTGGAGTTTATTCTAAAGTATTACTTTAAAATAACTTCAGCAAGCGCTCTATAGAGACAGGTTGGGATGGGCTTTTACACTTCAAGTCTGTCTTCTTTATGATTTCTCCACCTGTGTAAAATGTAAAATGCTTATCTGTTACCTTATTCCTCCCATTAATCCCATGGACAACTATTAGTTCAAAGATACCTACTGACATAGACACAGTTAAGCATGCACAAGCAGACAGATGCAGCCTCCTATGGACAAACGATTAATTCTCAAGAGGTGCAGCCCAAAGTCCTCTGAGGATGGAAGGCCATGTGCCTAACTGCAAACTAGTCTGTGAGAGACCATCCCCATCCCAGGGCTTTCCAATATGAAACCTAGTGGAGTCGATTCTCTTCTTTCATTCAGACTAGGAAATAAGAAGAAATAAGTAAAACAAATAGCCCGTTATAGAACTCTCTGCCCCTTGCCTGAGAGAACTTCCAAGCATTGTTTTTCTTGTGGTAGGATTGGCTATGTTCTTTGGAATAACATTCTCTTCTAATCTTTACATAAGATTTGAAAAAGCTTTATTCTTTTTTTCTGGTTTCATTTACTGTATAGCATCACTGTATTGGATTCCGACAAACAAAAACAGCAACAATAAAAGAAAAGTGTGTGTGTATTTGTCTATATCTACATCTACACACACACACACACACACACACACACACACACACACACACCCCCTTCCTCTCTGGGAGCTCACCATTCAGGCTGATGCTCGCTTATTCACGCACTTTCTCTAGTCCTCCCTCTTTTCATAAACTGCTTTAGTTATTTATAACCACACTAGTGAAGTTTGTATCAAGAGTAGATGATCATGTCGTGACCGTGGGTAGTTTATTCCTGGTACCACTGCCAGGTTTTCTGATTCAGTAGATCTGGGGAAAACTGCTTTAGCTGATCTGCATCTGAGTTTATGGATTTTTATAAGGATTTCCAGATTGTCTGATGAGCAGCAGGGTTGGGAATCATGAATATATCCTTCTTTGGTTCTGTTCCTTTCAATAGGCAAGAATGTTGAACTTCTCAAACCCTCACTCAAGATATGTAATTTAATTAATTCTTTCAGGTAATATTCATAGAAGGTGTTTATTTTATGTAGGCTCTAAACAGTCAACAATGAATACTTTCCATTGTCAGCCTGGTAAGACAAAAGCTGAATACCAATCAGAAATACTGTTTTTTTTCTTTGTTGTAGCTGTGTTTTTATTCATTTGTTTTTACTTTCAGAAAAAGACTGAGCACTATGTTTAAATAGAGGAACATAGCAGGGATAAAATTCAAGCAATCTTTTTACCACACTTAGTATTGTGTAGTTTAAAGACTTATTTCTTATGCAAAATCTAGACTAAATGGATGATTATGGAGAAGAGCCAATAAAATAACTCAAAATTGGTTTTGAGAATCTGAAAGACAAGTTAGGAAAATTGATGTTATATTTATGAAAAATTAGATAGTTAAAGGACTTGAATAGTAACATTCTTTTAGAATTATAAGAAAGTTATTAATGTGTCATTTGTTGTTGTATGTTGTTTTCTAAGACGTATTATTTTCAAGCATCTTTCCTAACCTGTGTGTAAGTTTTTGGGAGTACCACTTGTGAGAGCCTACTGTTAAATTTTCAGTAATTTTGTGAGCTAGTTGTTAAACACAGCCATTATTAAAAATTAAATTGAAGTAGATTATACTTAAATTGACTTACAATTAAGTTATATTAAAAACAAAGGTAATACAAACAGCTTTTCATTTCTTAATTATTTTGTTACTTTTACTATTACGTGTGCTTTTTAGGTTAGTTATGTATATTGTATCTCTATAGTAGAAATACTATGTCCAGGTGTGCATTTCTTCCCAATTCTGCATTCAGTGATGACACACTGATACCTTGATATTCGTCATGGTAGGAATATTTCAGTGCAGAATTTGGAAAATACTACAAATCTTGATTTATTGTTTTACTCATTGTCTTTACTTAAGTAGGAACATGTTGTGTCTGTAGCTATTGTGAATTGCACAAACAATTGAGAAAATATCTTTTCTAGTATTTGAAAACTATTATTCAATTTAGCAAAGTTACTTGGGTCATTTACAAATCAGTGAAGTTCTGATATAACATTGTTTGTTTTTGATGTTTCACTTTCATCTTACTTATTAACATGGAAAAATCAAGCAATATTCACTTAGGAACTACTCTTTTTTGTCAGTTGCAGTCATGAGTTGCAGATACAAAAGTTCTGCCAAAAACGCCGAAAGCATTTTGTAAGAATCAATTAGCTCTATGAAATTTACTATAATCAATATTGTATGTTTTATTACTATTTTCAAATTGTATGCTACACATCCCTTAAATCAGGGATTCACAAATGATAGTCTGTAGGCCAAATCAGGCCTCAAATCTGTTTCTGTAAATATACATTTATTGGGAAAAAGCCACGTTCACTCATGTACATATTGTCTATGGCTCCTTTTGTGCTATAATGGCAATATTGAGTAGTTTCAACAGAGATATCATGCCCCCAACAGCCTAAAATATTTACTATCTATCCTTTTCAGAAAAAGCTTGTCAACCTCTCTTTATAGCAATAAAAGTTATTTTTTTAAAAAAAGCATATGTATAGATTTATACATTCACCAGTTTTGTTTGTTTGAGAGCTGGTTATTAAGCATTTGTCAGCAGACCAGTGGTCTCACAAAGTCCACCACACACATCTTCCAACTTGGCTTTTTATTCACTGGTAATCCTTTGTTCTCTCTCCCCTCAAAAGCACCGCCTAACATCCATTTGCGTAGAGTGCTATATTAGGCCTCATAAAACCCTTCCTTCTCTCCCATACTGAAGATCACAGAAGTGAAATGATTTGTGACAGGCCAGACAGCTTTAATGGTAGAGTTGGGACTTCAGCTTTGTTACATAACCACAAAGCTAAGGCCCCTGAAAAACTGACCCTTCATTGTGCCCCTTGACTCTCTCACTACAGTATACTAACTCTTACAATTGAGTACACATTATATAGCCATTTCAAAGAGATAAATATTTGAATATAAACAAAAGTTCTCCGCTCTGCTTCATATTATCTTTGGAGAGAACATAATAAGGGTTAGAATATTGTCCTTTTCGGTTAACCATTGTAAAAATTATTTTTGTTTTTCATTCAAACTTTGACATCTCACTCACCTTATTAGAAAAATTTATTTAAATTTCCAAATCAACCTATAAAACAAATGACCAATAACGAAAATTCTAGACCCCATAAGCAGAAATGATTTGAAAGTTTGTATAATTATACATGTGTATATATGTGCTTTCTTTCTTTTGATTGGACTTTTTTCTGTACTTTCTGCTTTGGGGTTCAGATAACAGCTTACTTGCTAATTCATTAGAGAAATAACTGATAATCTGCCTTCTAATTATGCATTTATTTTACTATTAACAACAACAACAGTTTTGAGTGTTCATGAGCATAATAGGGTTTGATGTTCCAGATCTAGGAGAGTCCCTACACCATAACTAAATTTCAGGCCCTGATCCATCACAAAAGGTTTGATAATTGAAACAAGGCAATATTAAATTCTAGTGTGTTCTAGTGTAAGACTACGAGATTAATTGCAACCCTTTAACAAACTAGAGATTCATCAAAGTGTTTCATTAATGTTATGAAAGCTCTCAATGCCTTTCATGATATTAAAGTTAACTTGAAATTCTGCATTTGACATGAAACTTAAGTCTTCGTCATCTGAATTAGGCACTAAGTAACTGAGAACATTTCTGTGGAGAACACCAGAGTCCTCTCCCTTCCAACTAAAACATGTAATATTATACAGTTATCATATTCTTTTTTAAATTTCTGAAAAAACAAGATATTAAGACATATGCTGAAAAGAACAATAATATACTTTCAAAAAGAAAAAGGCAAATAGGCTCAAATAAATAAAAACGTACTTAAAGATCCTGGTTTTATTTAGAATAGAAATATGAGAAGCAATAATCTCAAATAAAAGTTCTGTGTGGTTGTGATCGGACCCAATATAAACACTCTGTGCTATAAAGTTACTTTTAAGTGAAAGGTACATTTTGTTTGTTTGATTTTCTTATTTGTGTGCTTGGATTCCTATTTACTTCAAAAGTGATCTGTCTTTGGCTGTACTGCGTTGTCCTTCTTTGTTACCGTTATGCTTCCGTATGTATTTTAATCCATTTGAAGGATTTTATTTACAAGTTAAACAGCGCTGACTTGATCATTACTATAAAACTCTTCTCTTTTTGAAGCCTTCCTAGTTTACACCTTGTGTTTCATTTTGATTTGATAATTTTATACATGCTTCCAAAATTTCACAATTGAATGATCACACTTCATTTTAATTTGATGATTATAGTGGTGCTTCTATATTATTTTCTTCTACCTTTTGACTTGACTTTGTTAAATAAACTGTTAGATCCTCTTAGCTAGGCTTAAGAGAATTTTTTTCTTTTGAAAATAGCTTTTTTCATGCATTTTCTTTTGATGATTATTTTTAAAATAATTTCTTAAAGAAAGTTTATTTTGAGAAATAAAAAAAGTATGCTTCTAGCTTTAAAAGTAGAAAGACAATATAAATTTGTCTCTCTTGCAACACAAAATATTGGATTATTTTTTTAAATCTCCTTCAGGTTGAGAGTGATGTCTTAATTTTTCTTTCTCCATTTTATTCCCAGCACCTAACACAATGCATGAAACTAAATAAGTGTTGAATCATCTTGTAACTTTTTATGTTATTATATATAGGAATGATTTATATGTATTGAGTAAAGTAATGGTTTCTGCTATCATTACATCTCTTTTTCATTACCACCTGAAATTTGAGAAAAAAATTGAGAGATTTTTTTCTTAAAAACTAAAAACATATTTTAACAACCAATTTTTATTTACTCAGTTACATCAAGTAGTTGCTTAGTTTATATTTTCCCTTTATTTGGCTGTTTTTGACAAACTGAAAGTTCTTACAATGTATCCGCACATGAAAGCAGAACTAGTTGAATCTAAAAATCAATTCTTATATTTAGCGTAAGAATGAAATTATATGTTGGTGAGAAGTAACAGAATTGAAAGGAAAATATTCTTTGAGGTTACCTTGGCAATATTAACCACAAAATAAGATCGATTGAATCGGCTGGTTAAATGGTTTGGTTGTGAATGTGTAGTTTTAACTGTAGGATTTATAAACTATATCACATAGAGAGTCATAAAACACATGTATTCAGAAGCAGACTTCTGAAAATATTGAACATTTTAAACTCACGGATACAGAAGTTGTGTTTTCTGATTATCAGTGTTTCCTTGCCTCCGAATCATCCCTGGTGCCTACTATTCTTAAGAAACGAAAAATTGAATCTTAGGTAGTCAAACAAAAAACATTACGGAGCAAACAAACCTCATCATTTTGTTTAGCTTTCTTGAAGACAAATAAATTCTTGCTTTAAATACTCTTTAACACATTAAAAAAAAAATTTTCAGAAAGACCCTTTCAAAAGAAGAGAGAGACCAGGAAGATGTTTGCGGTTAGGAATTCAGTGACCATGTTGGCTTGAGTTTAAGACTCTCACTTTCTCTCTTTCTCCCTCTTATTTCCACCGCCCTCTCTTTGGTAATATGACAACAAGTAAATAAGCTGATAGAGCCTGGAGGGTGCATGTGATGCTGTAGATTCTTTCAGTCACAAAGGGATTGAGCACAGAGGGCCTTGTCACTGGAGACTTAAGAATTTCTTTACAGAAAAGGTATAGCTAATATGGGTACAAGAAGAATCTAGGGGCTCTGAACAAAAACTACATTTGTATAGAATGTTAAAGAAAACCTTTGTCTGTTGTCTTGATAACACTTGAAACCTGTATCAGTAATAAAGCAACATAAAACTATAAATAGCTAAAGATAAATAAACATACTTCTGGAAATTCAGTAACCAGATGGAAGAAAGACCTAGTTAAATACATAAAACAGGTGATATGCATTAAATTTGAGCTATGGAACCATTAAAAGAGAAATTTGAAAATAATTTTGAAAGTTATGAGAAATCTTGAGATAATGCAGAGTACAGAGAGAGAGAGAGAGACAGACAGACAGACAGACTTTCCAGAACCTGACCAAATATTTAAAACTTGAGATTTTAATAAAAAATCTAAAAAGAGATTAGTCATTGCTGAAAATCTAATTGTTAGTGTGGAAGATCCAGGGAAGGATTGTTTATAGTACAGAGAAAAGACAGATACATTTCAGAAGAGAAAATATAGGAATTGCAGTACAGTTTTTGAGACTGAATATGCAAATAATAGGCATTCTAGGTGGAAAATGAAAGGATCAAATAGACAATGAATAATTAAGTTAACAAAAACTCAAGAACATTTCCTTGAGTTGAAGAAAATCTTGACTCTGTAGATGGAAAAGTCTCATTATTTTATTTGAATAATCGCAATATTAGAAATATAGTGAAAATTTCTCAATTCATCTTATTAAATTAACATCAACGTAATACTAAACATGATAAAGATAATTTGGAAAAAAGCAGGAATTTAGAAATTATATATAAGTTTCTGTTTATAAATTATAGTAAACAGTCTAAATAGATTATCAAATTAAATCCACAATTTAGCACAAGAAAAGTATATCATGCAGATTAATATAATAATAAAAAATTCCACCATGTACCACCTGAAAATCATTTCTTAAGTGACATCACTGTAATGAATACAACTTTTAGGCAATACTCGTGCTATGGCAAAATTGCTGAACTGGAGTTCAGTGACATAATTTTTACTCTGATGCCAAGTCAGAAGTAATGCAATTTCAATCAAGAGACAAGTAACTTTGGGCAATATTTCTCAACTTTTTAAATTCGTTATCATTCACCTAAGGAGCCCCAGCCCCAAGTCTATGAAACTAAATACTACGGAATAAGGTTTATCAGATAGAGTTGATCTTTGTAGGACAGCAAATCATCATATCTAACACTTTATCATCTTCCCAAGAACCAATTTTCACCCACCTGGGGATAACTTCCACATTGAAAATTCATGCCTCAAGTGAAAAAGAATGGTAGCATCCACTGTTGGTAAACCTTCAGTCTAATTACTATACACTTTTTGGAAAATAATCTGGCAATACATGAAAATCTTAGCACAGAAATCCCATATTTTGTAAACTTTCTTATTGAAATACAAGAACCAAAAAATCTGGGGTTATATGTAAAAGGTGTTTATTTCAGTATTACTTTTAGTGGAAAAATCTTGAGTTCATTAATATTGGAATGATAGAGCAAGTTGTGGTAGTGTCACTGTATGAAATATTATACAGCTCTCAAAAAGAAGAATCTATATCTGCTGACCTGAAGAGATGTCAATAATGCATTGATAAAAGAAAAGCAAACTTAAACCAGCTGTTGTGCCTAGTGGTTAAGTTTGGCACGCACCACTTCAGCGGCCCTGATTCGGTTCTTGGGTACAGACCTACACCACTCATCAGTGGCCATGCTGTGGTAGTGGCTGACGTATGAAAAAAGAGAAAGAGGGGCTGGCCTTCTGGCTGAGTTGTTAAAGTTCTGTGTGCTCTGCTTCAGTGGTTCAGGGTTCATGGGTTCAGATCTTGGGTGCGGACCTATTCCACTCATCAGCCATGCTGTGGAGGTATCCCATGTAAGAAATAGGGGAACATTGGCACAGATCTTAGCTCAGGGAGAATCTTCCTCAGCAAAAAAAAGAAAAGCAAATTAGAGTACAATGAGAACTTGCACCTCCAGAAGAATGAGAATGATAGAGGGATGTTTGGGAACTTATCAATTTTGCTTTTGTATATTTTGCCTTGTTAAATTAGTTTCTAAAAGCATTTAGTACTCAATATTTTAAAGAACGTCAAAAATGAAATAAGTTAAGGGACATGGATAAGTTATATAAATTGCAAAAGAAGTAAGTATATTTTATGTTAATCATGTTCTTAGAAAAGTACATATTTGGTCCCCTTGAGCAAGCTGCATGAAAACAACCAACCAACCAGTCTTGGAATCCAATCTTTCTGTACATATTCTCAATTTTAAATAGTCTGCTATAAAAAGGCATTGTTTTTATTATAAGAGCAAAAGTTGTATAACATGAATTTGAGTATTGCTTAGAGTTTACTGAACTTAGCACTTTAAAATTATCCATGGGAATTGTAATGCTTAACCTGATATTTGTAGGAGTTAATATATGTAATTATCCTTGGAAAACATGTAGTGACCTGATTTAGGACAAGTATAATAATTTCCTCTTCTTCATAGATATAAATACATGATCTGAATTAGTCTGTTGGTATATTATGTTTTAATTATAAATATATTTTGCAGATTTATGATGGAAAAGATAAAACAACTCATCTACTAGGTGCTTTCACTGGTGCATCTATGCGAGGACTGACTCTTAGCAGTACTTCAAATCAGCTCTGGCTAGAATTTAATTCAGATTCTGAAGGGACAGATGAAGGCTTTCAACTTGTCTATACCAGTAAGTATTTTGGTAGAGTAAAATTGGCAAATATAAATGCTGAATATTTATTAAATAATTGCAATACACAAGGTGAAGTGATGTCCAAAATTTGATCATCAATTTGCAGTTTACAACTCCTTTCTACATGTATAATTTTATTTGACCCTAACAACAACTCCATAAGTTACAGACATTCTAACAGTTGCCATTTTACAATTGAAACAACTAAGGTTCAGAGAGGTTAAGTAATTTGTGGCTTTGGGCTTATTTATGTATTTTTTTTAAATAGCAATATTCTCCTCATTCAATATTTGAGAAATACAATTATACTTTTTAATAGATGGAAATTCAATGTTTGAGCTCCCATCTGTAAGTGCTAAACACACTACGTGTGCAGTAGTTATAGTTGGTCAGTCAGTAATGATAATTGGATGGTTTCGGATAATTATGCACTAAAGAGTAGCTAAAGTTTTTAGATTGTTTTGCTTTTGTGTTGAATTGACTTACTAAAATTAAATTCTTACAGATCTACTTTATTATACTTAAATCAGCTATTCTGACAATTAAATAGGTAGAAGTTCAAGACTGAAAACCATAGGTCGGTGGGTTACATCTGTTGTTATATGAATTAAATGAATCTATTTTACCAGCACTATAATATAAGAAATGGATGAATTACATCAATGAACAATAAATTATGTTCAAATAATATATTTATTGAGCTTCTACTCTGTGTAAGACTCTAAGAAAGTAAAGTGGATGTAAAACCAAAGTGGTTACCGGCTGTGTGTTTAATAAATTTACACTCTATCACATCAAATTGGTTCTTGGAAGTTCAGAATGTTCATTTAATATAACAAAATAAATTAAGTAGCAATATTCAGAAATCTTTACTGTTAGAATATTTGAAAAAATCTAATGACCCCTATAAATTTTCTTAAGAAGTCAGATGAACAGAAACTATTACAGAAACTGAAAAATTAAAAAGGTTATAGCATCAAAGATATTCACATGGGAATATGAATCTAATTATCATTTGTAAAAATATTCTTTCTTAATGATATCAGAAGTAGGAGACAGGAAAGTATAATGACTCAGTATATTAAAATATCCTGGTGTATAATACTGAGATATTACTCTTGCTCCCTGTTTATTTCAAGGCTTATTTCTACCTGTGCTAGAGTTGTTGCATGATTAAATTAAGTAAACATAAATTAACAGAATGAATCTTGAATACATATTTTTAAATCCTGAGAACTGCTAGGTACAATGTGATTCCTAATGAAGTCCTCCCAAAGACAAATAAAAATCCAAGTAAATCATGTTTACAGATATTACTGGGCTTATGGACTAAAAGTAATGGTATTGAGGATCATTGCTCAAATCTAATTGGTGTGATCTGCTCAGAAGGGCAGATATTTTTTAAGCTATTTTCCTCTTCCCTTTCTTAGTTTTCAACAGGGCTGCTGACATTTTCACGTTATGGCTCAATGTTTGTATAATGGACTTTCTTTGTTTTGCATCATTTTGCATTTCTCCTTGTCTAAAATGTTAATGGGTTTCATAGAGGAAAATTAGATTTCTTTTTCTGATATTTAAATTCTATGTTAATTGAGAGTATTGATGCAAATATACTGGGCATTGTAAGACATACCTGGATTTAAAATTGTATGGGGTGCTCAGGTGTCTGGAGTAAAATCATTGACTTCATTGTCATTCATGTGAGCTATGTTGTGATGTGAGCTATTGGATGTCAAAAAAGAGAAACCTTAAAAAGCAAATACTTGAAGTAACTCTTCTTAGTGACTCTAGTTGTTCATTATAGGATGTGTGTCATTATGAAGCTGGGAAGCTATAGAATTGGGAAGAGACTATAAAAACAATTATTTTTAAAAAGGGCAAATGTACATCTATAAATATGTTTCAGTCTCAGAACTGAAGCTAAAATGTTTCAGTCTCAGATCTCGAATTAAAATGTTTATAGTCTACTTCGAAAGTCTCCTAGATATCACCAGGTCAGGAAATGCTCCTATGATTTTGTGAACCAACAGCTGTGTTCTGAGCCCCAGCCATAGCACCTGTGCCCCAGCTGCTTTCTTTTTCAGCTGTGTCCCACCCACCTGGGGCATCAGTTGAACTATTGAACTTTAAGACCTATCTCAAATATGTCCCCACTGGTGCTTACCCTGATTCTTTCAGCCAGAGTTATCCTACTTTTTTTGGGTTCTTTTTTTTTATGAGGAAGATTGTCACTGAGCTAACGTCTGTGCCAATCTTTCTCTATTTTATGTGGGTTGCTGCCACAGCATGGCTTGACGAGCTAGGTCTGCACCCAGGATCCAAACCAGCAGACCCTGGGCAACCGAAGCTGAGCATGACCTTAACCACTATGCCATAGAGCCGGCCTCTGGAGTTACCCCACATTTTGACATTTCTTTTGCAGTATTTATATCTACAACTAATGTAGCAGTAATCACATTGTATTGTTGTTATACTTTTTTGCAAACATATTGTACGTAGTTCTTTAGGGGGCCATTTCCCTTCATAAAGTCTTTAGTCAGTTTTAGTTCTATTGCATCTTTTTACATATTATTGGTAAATTAACATATGATCTGACTATTGACTTTATAAAATGCTTTTGTGATATAGAGGAAGATTCTACTAGGCCACATATTTTAAATATTCATTAAATTCTTAGAAGCAGTAATTAATCAACTTTTGAACATTAGAGAATTTGCTAAGGTATTCAAACATGGAGGAAAATGGAAAAGACCATGTATTTGTGTTGTAATCCCTGTATCCAATCATTTCCTAAGGCCTACTCCACCCCTGACATTCTGTGGTTGTTCCCTTTACAATTACTATTCCAGTTTTGTTTCTGAAACATCTAAGAGAACCCTATGTGATGCAGAGGGATTCCCTGTATTCACATTAAGAGAATTAGAGACAGGAGAGAGGACATTTGGCTAGGACAGATCAGGTAAGGATTCATGAATGAGGTAGTGTTAAAGGTAGGCTTGATGGGTCACAGAAGGAAATGGTGGAGAGTATTCCAGGCAAAGAGAGTAGGGTGAAGAAAAGCACAGAGAATGGGAAAACCATATCAAGCACATTCAAGGCAAATACAGCAAATAGTCCAATTCAGATTAGCCACGCATGCCTGGCTTCTCACAATTCTAGTTTAGCACAAACAAGCCTTTTATAACCACAGTTATCTAATGACACCCAACCTAATGATAGTCATGTTCTATCTATCTTTCTATTATCCGTTTTGTTGACTTAACACTTGCTGTTGTCTGGTTATGTTCAATTTTAAGTAGACAGAATCACATTTGCCTGAGATAAAAATGAAGAAATATTTTAGAACAGGCATTTAAGATGCATTTTATTTCAACTGTCTTATCGGTTTATTTATTATATAATCACTAAGAATAGCAAATGGACTAGTGGAAACAGTGGCTGAGATGCTGCTTTTAGCCTCAAGGAATGGAAAACTTAACTGGCTTAAACAACCAGGATTTATATTTCTCATATAAAAGAAATAAGGTAGTTAGGTCTTGATTCAACTGCTCAACCTAGTCGACAAGTGTCCTGCCCGTCTTTCTGTTGTGACATTTCTATAGTATCCACTTTTTCCCTCATGCTTGTTGTGACAGAGTCATAAGATGGCTACTTTAACTCGGCATGTTCAAGGCAGGAAGAAAGAGGGAACAGAGTGCCAACCTCGTGTCCCTTTTATTAGGAATGTCAAATCTTCTGTCAGACATTCTCTTATCTTTCTTTTTCCAAAACTGGGCCATGTGGTTACGCCTAAATTTTCCAGCAAGGCAATCTAGAGAATGAAGTATTTGGCAGACTAAGTAATTGGTTTAGGGTTAGACCATTGCGATATACTGCCTGATATGATTCGATTACTGCCGGGAACAAAATCAGGGTTTTGTTAGTGAGGAGGAAGAGAAGAAGAGACATTAACAAGACAACTTACAGTGTCTACTACAATGTACAGCTATAAAAGATATTTGAAAAAATAAGTTTAAAAATATTGTATTAATATATGCCACCTTGATTTATGGTGTCACGGAAGCCCAGAGACTCTTGGGTGCTTAGAAAGGAAAAGCATTTGGCTCACCCATTGTTAATAGTTTTAGCTATACTATGCTAAGAAGACAGTGAGGTTCTCTCACTTTCTTCCACCAATAAATAAATTATATGTACATACCTGGTATAAAAATGCTATACCACACCTGAGGGGAGAAAATGTCTCCTTTTTCTTCCAAAAAGTTTCTCAATCAGCTCTAGTTTAATTAGAAAATTGAAATGTGGACAGCTGTGTTGGTTTAATATAAAGCCTTTGTGACAAACTTGGTCAGAACTTGACTGCCATTAGGGAATTCCACGGTTCGTCATCCCTCCAGCCTCTCAAAATTAATTACCTCCTCGAGTCAGACCACTCTTCAATTCTTCTCAAAACAATACCTATCAATTACTCTTGACCTTGACAAATCAGAAACTCACCCTAAATGAAGATCTAGATGAGTCATACTTTAGGTGCTTAATATAATACAAATTAGTTGTTAATTTCCCTGTGACCTGTTAAGGCACAACTGTCTCTCCTAGCAGGTTTAGTGGAGTAAAGTGGGAGAAAATTAGCATTCCTGTCTTCAAAAGCTGGAAGAACAGGTCAGAAGTTAAGATCTCAGTATAAGTATACTCCCTAAAACATCACTCTGCTCTGGATAACTCTATAACAGAATTTAGCAAAACCCGATAGGCTACTCTGACTAGACTCCTTCCCCCCTCAATGCACGTTTCAAGAATGCTTTCTTAAATCTGGTGTCTTTTGCTGTATCTCTCTGAAGGCTAAATTGTAGTAACATCATTTCTGTTTGTTGACCTGTCTTATCTTCCTTTTTATTCCTCTCCTGGAACTAACTTATTTATTATTTATTGGTCATAGGTTCAGATTTTATCTTTCCCCACTAGAATGTTTTATGCTCTGAGGATAAAGAGAACAGTGAATGAGACAAAGTTCCTGATCATGTGGAGCTAACTTTTTTTTTGAGACAAGGCAGAAAATAAAGATAGGAACAAAAGATAAGAGAACTGCGTTTAGAAATACTTTATAACAGGGCAATGGGATGGATAATACAGGAGATGGGGCTACTGGAGCTTGTTTGTTCAGGGACTGTCCCGGAGGAAGTGTCACCTGAGTTGATACCTGTATTATAAGAAGGGACAACTACATGCACATCTGAGGGTAGAGGGTTCTAGGCAGATACATCAGCAAGTGCAAAGGCCTAAAGAGGCCTGAGGTTGAGTGGTGTGGCTAGAGCTGGATGAGCAAGGAAAATTGGACAAAATGAGAGAGAAAATTGGAAGCTAGGCAGGGGAAAGGTAGACAACAGTAAGGCTTGGATTTTATTTAAAAGGCACACGGAGACTTCCAACATTATCATAATATTAATATGAGTTAAAAACAATAGTTAACATTTATCTACTACCTACTAGGTATAAGATATAACCCTATGAGGGAGGTACTGTTATACCCAGTGAGAAGAGGAGGGAAAACAAAGCACAGAAAGGTTATATTACTTGCTCAAGGTCACAAAACTAACAAGTGCAGATATGGAAATTGAACTGAGGGGCTCTACCTCTAGAATGCATGCTCTTAATCACTATACTGTATTACCTCCAACTCGTTTTAGATATTTTATAAATAAAATTTCATGAATTTAACATCTTTTTTATTGTTGATGTAAATGTTAAAAGAATAATTTTTTAATTTTAATGAAATTCTTCACAAAGATACTTTGGTCATTTTATGCCTGAGAATCTGAATACTTTCTTACTGGCCAAATTCACTACAGAGAATGACTTAGGCCTAGTATCTTTTATGTTGTTCATGAAGTCTTTAAACTCTGTTTCTTGCAGATATGCTTCATTGCACATTCCTTTAGTTCTATTCATTTGTAGTTACC
Organism: Equus caballus; assembly: GCF_041296265.1. NCBI lineage: Eukaryota > Metazoa > Chordata > Mammalia > Perissodactyla > Equidae > Equus > Equus caballus. The sequence goes on along the minus strand of NC_091692.1, from coordinate 71,831,180 downwards.
CCACTGCATTCAGCAGAAAGGAACTGGGTGTTTTAAACAACCATCCATTACAGAACTAAAGGACACCTTTTTGATGGATTATAGCATTGTCTTCTCAAAGGCTGATCTGGTCAATGTCCATGATGCCCAGCCATCAGGCCATGCCTCTTGGCTCAGACGTCCTTTCATTATCACCTCTGCACATTTAATTTATTAAAATGCCTGTTGAAGAAATGTCTGTTATCTCAAGGGAAAAATTCAGACATATTTGAACTCTCATAGTCCAACAGTTGTTTTGCTTAAAATGATTCAATTACATGGAACATGACCATTTCAAATTTTATATTCAAATTAAAGATGGGCATTAGCTATCTTGTGATGCCTTTTCTTGTGCACTAGCCTTATAAATATATAATAACTTACCCTATTTAAACTCTCTAATTTAGTTACCACTATGTTATTGGCAAGGTTAGCCATGAAAAATAATCAGATGACCTATTATCTCTAACTTTATTCCTAGTATATAATTTATTTAATGCAAATGCAAGTAGAAAATAAGTAAATTACAAGGGAGAAACAAAGTTACTCCATGTGGTTCTATATCCTATGAACCGCTTAGATATATTTGGCATTTCCTTTATTCTTTAGATCTGCAAATTAGCCAGGCAATAAAGAAAGTATTGACTGATGCTGAATTGTATAGTACAAGGTATTTTAACTGAAATGTTAAAGAAATCTTTTTTGCTTATCTGTTATTTACATTGACAATATTGGATATAATTTCTTCATACTAGAATAACAGAAGAATCATTACCATTTTTATAGCCTTCTCATTCCAAAAACTTTGTAAAGTTTGAACTTAAAAATCTAAAGACCTACAAATTTACTCTTTACTTAAAATTAATTTCTGGCAGATTGAAGAATTATGAGTGTCTAAACTTTAAAATGTTTAGGAAAAAAATGTCGCCTAGAATAGCTATGTCTTTAAGGTAGAGAAAGATTTCCAAAACAAGATATACAAACAAAAATCTGTCAATAGTAAGTAGCATTCCTGCCCTTCTAAGCACTTCCCTGAAGTGAAGAGACTAAAAATCTGGTAACTACATTTCGCATACTCTTACCAGTGAAGATCTCTGTTTAGATTCTGACAATTAAAGGGAGTCCTATGGGAGCTGAAAGGTGGGATCGATGGAGAAGCCAATTACTTTCCGCTAGCATCTCCCGGCAGGAGTGTGGTGCTGGCAGGTGGTTGTATGTGGCAGCAGCTTCCCTGAACTCCTGGGTTTCCTGAAAGTCAGCAGTGTTCTTCTGACCTTCAGTCCCTCTCCATTTCTTGTATTTTCTCTGTGATTTCTTATATTGAAGTTTAGCAACCCAGAATATCTAAGTGGCTTCTATTTTCCTGACCAAGCCCAGGTTATTAATTTTTTTAAGTTTCTCTATAATAAAACACACCATGAACAAAGTAAAAAGATGAGACATTTTAGAAGGAGATATTTACATTATATATATCAGAAAAACCTACACTCTCTAGAAAGGAATCCTACAAATCAATAAGAAAAAAATAGTCTAAAAGAAAATATGGGAAAAATAAAATTTTACACTAGAGAAAACTTCAGTGGCCAATAAGTGAAAAACATGCTGAATAAGAAATGAAGATTAAACCCAAAATCATATGCCATTGCACATTCATAAAATTGGTAAAAACTAAAAAAAAACGTACAGTACTAAATACTGACGACAATTTGAAGAACTTGAAACTCTTTTAACTTTGGGATTTGAAAATTGGTAAAGGAGAGTAATTTGGCAATATCTAGTAAAATTCCATTCCTAGGTATGTATAGAGTGCACCAACTATACATTTTGGTCAAATGCCTAATGGCTGATGTTTACAAATTAACATTCAGGCAAAGCTAAACCTAATCATCCCAGAATGCTTTACAAATGCATGACGTACAAGACACAAACTAACACATTTTTTTTATCAGAACTTTAACATAGGATTTAAAACAATGGCAATTAAAACAAAGAACTCTACCTTACCTCCTGTTCCTCCAGTTGGAAATACATACCAATCATTTCCACAGTCTTTTTCTTTGTTTAAATTCTTAACTTCTATAGGCTCAAAACTCTAAGGATTGTCTTCTTAAAGCATTCTCTTAAAGTTTGTAGTTTCAAAGTTTGATATAGTTTGATTAGTGAAAAATAAGTGTGTATCCATTTTTTTACTAGTTTGGTTAGTGAGAGAAAAGGAATGCATAATTGTTCACCACTGTCTTCTTCTCTTTATTCCCATTGTATTCTTTATTATGTCTGAGTCAGAGGACTATCATAGCTGTTGTGTCTGATCATGAATTATTTCCTGCTTTTGAATTTTAAAGTGGCAAAGTTGACTGACTGCTTTATATGCATCATCATTTAAATATAAAGAATTCTAAAATAAGACTTTTTCTTGCAAGACCCATGGACTAAATGGAATTTAATATCCAAATATTAAATATGCTTCTTAAAGATTATTCTGCTAAATATTATGAATTAAATCCACCAAAGGGTTCCATAGAGATTAAAATAATCTAATCTTCACTTATCTCCTTGAAATGAGTGATGGTGGTCAAAGGTACAAACTTCCAGTTATGAAATAAATAGATAAGTCCTAGAGATGTAATGTACACCATGGTGACTATAGTTAATAATACCATATTGTATATTTGAAAATTGTAAGTGAGAATTGATCTTAAAACCTTTGTCTTAAACATCACAAGAGAAAAAATCATAACTCTATGTAGTGATGGATGTTAACTGGATTTATTGTAGTGATCATTTCACAATATATACAAATATTGAATCATTCTTGTACACCTGAAACTAATATAATGTTATATGTCAATTATATCTCAATTAAAAAAATGAAAAAGACCTTTTATTAATGTTTTTGGTTTCAAAAAGGGTATATTACTTTAATATATTTAGCTAACATCCTTTCTCAATTTTCTTAACAGCTTACTTCCCTTTTTATTTAGCAGTTTGAATGTTCTTACTTTTGGTATATAAAATTAACATATCTTCATTCACCATTAAATATTCTAAAATTTAACTTTAACAATAATAAATATATATTTACATTTTAACTGAATTTCAAAAAAATGAAGCATACATAGACTTTGTGATTTTGTTACATCAAAAATTCTACTAACATTTAAAAAGTGAGTATTAGAATGTCACTAATATATCTTAGCCATCTGCCTTATTGTATTATTGGTACTGTTTTGCTGACCAGATATGACATTACCCTTTGTGAATAGACAGTTGTTCATAAACAAGTTGAACAGAAATTATGTTGAGATAGGGATTCAATTATTTATCTTTCTGTAGGCCAAGGCAGAAGTTAAATAAGATTAGCAGATTTTGATTGAATCTTAAGGACAACATGAACTTTGAATCCCTACGCAATACATGCCCTATAGAAACACTTGCACATGTGCTAAAAGAGACAGAGAGATGTAACCTTTTCATAGCACCAAATAATTGGATACAGTGTAAACGCTCATCAGCTGGAGAATTTTGGAATTTGTGGAACACCACAAAGTAGTTATAACGAATAAAATGTGTGTGTGTGAGTGTGTATGCATAAATATAAAGGTAAAAACACAATGTTGGGCAATAAGTAAAGCCTTGGAAGAATTTTTTTAAGTAATTTTATAATTTATAAAATGTTTAATACTTTCAAAACATATTATGTGTTGTTCATAGACATATACATGTGGTAAAAATATAAAATATGTGTGAGAATAGTATGTTAAATCAGAATATTTGCTAGATCTCAGTAGGGAAATACCAGAAAGGGACTGAGGAGGGACACCAAAAGAGCTTTAACTTATTTTGCAATATTTATTTCTTAGTAATAATATTAATGTGAATGTGAATTAATTAATGTGAATTTAATCTGAAAACTAATCTGAATTAAAATTAATATTAATCTGAAGCAACTATCATACTAGAATATGATAGAACGAGATGTTGAGGTTATGTTATCCTTTGTAGTCTTTTGTAGGTTTCAAATTATAACTTTAAATTAGAAACAGTTAAAGAAATACTGTGTGGTGGCAGGAAAGGAATTAGATCTCAATGGAAGTTATTCAACAAGTCAAAAGAATTTAGGCAATGGGAATTTTCAGTTCATTTTTGCTCTAGAAATTTTCATTTCATCAGAGTGTCAAGTTTCACAAGGAATGGTGAATATTTATAGTATATGTGATTTTTCATACACATCTTTATTTAATTGTCAGTTTCAAATATTTGAGCTTTTCAGTGAAGACTGGCAGATGAATGTTTCCATAAAGATAAGACAGTTCTGAATATTTATGAATAAGCAACAATAATTCCACCAAATTGAAGAAAATTATGTTGTGCTTTGTAGAATATATTCTATTGTCCATGTGCATTTTCATCTACAATGCAAAGTATTATAACTTATCTTAATTTACAAAGAATATCTCCATTTTACCTCATCACCAGCAGTTGCCAATCACATTTACAGAACATTCAAGTTAAGGAAGGATGAATTTGTTAATAAACTGTGAAGAGAGAGCTTGATTTCCATTTTTATTTTGATAAATGATATACAGTAAAACTCAAAAGTGGCTGCATCTTGAATGATAAACTGAATATTATGGCTGGTAGAAGGAATGGGAACTTGCAATTTTTGAGCAGAAACACTTTAAATGTAGTCTTAAGTGTGCAGATCCATGCAAAATAATATGTTCTGAAAATTAAAAGTTACTGCTTCTGCTGTTTCTACTTCCATGTTTGAAAGACTGGCTTGCTTGACCGTGTATCCTTTACATCTCCTTATATATGTCACCATTTGAATCGACAACTTCTAGACTATGGTATGGCTCTGTTTCTGAAGCTGTTTGCATCTGCCTTATTTTAACATATTTTTACCCAAATGGGGCTGTCACAGATTGCTTCATACAGGAAATTCCTGAAGATTTTTTTTAATTGTCTCATAAATTTCAGTTTCTCATCAGCCTTACTTTAGTTTCTTTTTCAGTTGTCTCCTAGAGATATTTGCCTCCAAGAATCCACATTCATTCATGAACATTATTGAACATCTGCTATGTGCCAGGATTTATGCTGTCTAGGCATTGTGAGAAAGAGAAAAAAATGAAATAATTCCAGTCTGTAGGATAGCAAAGAAAAGAAGGAAATGATTGTAACTGAATTAAAATGTGTAGAATAATTGTGTCAGCTAACAGAAGAGGGAATGATTAAGATTCCCCAGAAGAGACTAGGAAGGGGTCCTTATGTTCTCAGAGAACTAACATATCCCTCAACATACAGAAATTGTACTGTAACTCAGTACTTCGAGCTATACAAGTTCTGATGATTTTATGTATGTTTTGATACTCCAAGAAGTCAATGATGTAAATTATTGACATCAGTAAGCTAATTCTGACAGTTTTGCTTTGTAGTTCAAATCTAGATTAATTTGGCTGAGGACCTGTGCCTGTAAGAGATGCAGATCTCTTTTTGATTATTACGTGATTCAAGGCACACATAAAATTTTTCTTTTTCTCTAATATTATTTGTCTTGAAATCACAGATTTCCCTCATTCATGAGGCTATCTAGAGTATTCTTTATAGTCCTTTAGTCTCAGAAACTACAACTGACATAATTTTGCACCTAATTCATTATAGCATTTATCTTACATTTATGTATTTTATAAAATACTAAAGACAATAGAACTCCACAGCTAGGGAACTTAGATTTTGATTGCTACTGTCATATTTGGTTTAAATTATGAAGCATCCTATTCCAGTTCTTTCAAAATCTTAACAACGAATTGTGCTAGGATTGTTAAATTTTATTATTCATCTTCATTAATTTTATTTTGAATGTGCACACAAGGTCTTCTGGATCTAGAGAAATTAATTATTATTATTTAACTAATATAATATTAACAATAATAACTGTATCAGCCCATGCTTTGACCCAGTCCTTACCTCTGTAGCAACATGATGAAAATCAGATGGAAAAATCTACACAAGTGGTCAGGGACAGGGATGAAGAAAAATGGACTTGCTTTGCTTAAGGCAGCTGTCTTCCTCTCCTCTCTCAAAAGGAGGGAGAAAAACTTTTGTTCCTTGGAGATGAGATGGAATAGATTCTGGGTTTTTATTCTAACCTTCGGAATGTAAATATATCTCTCCAAGGGCTGGATTATTCTCCTGTGTTTCCAGTTTTTATAATCTGTAACTTCCTGGGCCTCATTCTCCCTTGAAATGTAAAGACAAACCTCCTCCAGAGTTAGGTAAATCTCTCTGGAGTTCTACTCTTAGAGTTGTCAAAAAGCTTCTCAAGGGTTGCCCTTAGCCCAGGGTCCTAAGTTTCCAGTAAAATTAATGCAGAAAGCCCCAACTCTGCAGAAACACAAAAATATTTTCTCTATACTCCTAAATGACAAAAGGTAGGAAGCTCCTATTTTTTTTTTTTTTTCTATGAGAATTTTTGAGAGCAGTACATTTCCGGAGAAGGCAGAATATAAAAATTTAGAGTTCTTCAAGTTAATTATTATGTTATATTATCTCTTGATAAAGTATCTTTTAAACACGAGATTATTTTACTTTCTCCTAGGACTATAAAAGTTAGACAGTTTAAAGTTCTACTTCAGTGGACTTACTTGTTACTTGGACAATTCTGATTTCATATACTTTGTCTGAATGTTGAAATTTTGATGATATAGTCCTAGTAGTTATATTTATCAGAATCTATTATTTAGCTGTAAATTGCTTGAAGCAGGCAAGAAGGTTAGTACTATAACAAGCCATGATATAGTCATAGAGACTATGCAGTATCATTGATAACTTTGAAAAATACAACAAATTTTAATTTTAAGAAAAAAGCACTTTATGGCTGTTGTATACTATCAAAATTAAATATGGCAAGAGTAATACAACTAGGAAAAAGTATGTAACCATATTAAAGTAATAGAAAGGGATTATTTGTGCAATTTTAAATCTTCCTGTTAAATTTGTCTTTAATGAACTTATATTCTTCTTACAGGTTTTGAACTTTCACATTGTGAGGATCCTGGCATTCCTCAGTTTGGATACAAGATCAGTGACCAAGGCCACTTTGCTGGTAGCACTATCATTTATGGATGCAATCCAGGCTACACTCTCCATGGAAGTAGCCTTCTCAAGTGCATGACAGGGGAGAGAAGGGCATGGGACTATCCTCTGCCTTCCTGTATTGGTAGGATATGCATTTAGATTTTCAGGAAATATTTCTATAGAAGTGTTATCAAAATATACTATACCTTTTTAAGTGATTCTATCTGTCCACACACAACTCAGACCTTAAATCAAGAAGTTAATGAATTCGTAGCTCAAATTTATCAGAGGGAAATTATAGAAAGTGAAGAGATCCTTTCATAATCTTATTGATGAGTACATTTTTTTGGTACAATATCAAGTCATTTTATTTCTCTTATCTTGACATAAAATTTAGTTCACTAAAAAATATGTTAAGACTCTTAATCATACATATTTATTGAATCACATTGACCAGATTTGTTTTAATATAAAAAATATTGCCTACCCTGCTCTTAAGGTGGATTAAAAAACAATAAACTATTCTCAATAACTTAAAAAGGCTTTCTTTATATATACACTTTTTCAAAAATCCAAGAAACTGCAATGCTTTTTTTTATGTGTATGTAGCATAATATAATTGACCAATTTCAATAAGAAGAGGCATGTGAAAGTCAGTGACATCAGATGTATTGCCTGCATGAACTAGAGAAGGATCATTTTCTCTCTTTTTTGCATAGCTAAAGTACTATTTTATTACTACCATCTTATAGATCAGTAATGAATGACTGGGTATGTGTGGGTGGGAGGGTAGATAGAAAAGTGTTGATAAAGACCTCTTCTTTTTTTTTGTTCTCCAAAGACCAAGTAAATAGGTGCCAGCTTGGAATACCAGGACAACAAAAGAAAACAACAATTTAAGAAAACGCTAACTCCTCAGTAGGGAACAGACATACAGTGATTCTTTAGTCATTCTTATTTCTTGTTGGCATTTATGGAGGCACAAATCCATTCTGTATAGGCCCATATGGATAAAATTGACCTGAATCCTTTTTTTAAACAATTTTATTAAGGTATAATTGTTACGCAAAAGACTGCATATATTTAATGTATGTAATTTGATAAGTTGGCAGACCTGCACCTTTTGAGACAAATTGTGATCTTTGTTAATTGATATGGTTGGTATAGGAATCTCCACAAATCTTCCTAGAATACAAATCAAAAAAATGAAATTCTTGTCTAGAGGCGTTACAACTAATTGCACAGTCTTTTTGATGCCATGAGGCCTCTATTGGTTTATTAAAACATTGATTCACATAGAAAGCAAACATGTTTTTATCTAACCAAAATGCAATCATAGTTCTTTCTTTACAAATGGAATCTGAATTTTGGATAGATTATGAGAGTAATATCTGAAATAATAATGAGCCTAAGTTGACAAGGCTTGGGATTCTGGAATATGACCAACAGTCAGCCCACTGGCGTTGGTTATGAGAAAAATGTAGCACTGATTAATTCTCTCTGAGATTGTATTGTTTGATGTGAATAAGAAATATATTCAGAAAATCATTAAGGGTTATAATAGCACAGAACTATAAACTTGTGAATACTAATTTGCCATGTTGTTCTTAAAGTAAAAATCACAAAACAAATACATTAAAAACTATATATTTTCTATATGTATTGAACCAAGATGAAGACATTCTTCATTTTTTGGAAACATTTTATGCAAATAGAAGAACATTTGGTCTGGGATCAGAAGAAGATTTTAATTATGTTTACAGCAGATCAGTGCACTTTATATTTACAAATGTCCCAAGTCAAAACATAGTGACTTGATACTGCTAAAGATTTCAGGAGAAGGGTAGACTTTTGTTTTTCAACAATGGATGATCAGGCATAACAGCTGAAAACAATTGGACACATGGTGTGTCGTGCTGATGATTTCCGTGATAACGGAAGATGAAATTCTATCTTAGATGGTGTTCTCTACTGTCCACAATTGTTAGCTTTACCATCTGGCCTAGGATCATAATTTTATGTGCTCATTAACCTTAAATACCTATTTGGCCATATTTTTCCCTCTCTCAAATAAGAAACTTTTTTCTTAATTATATGATTATTTCTAAGTAGTTATGTTTCTGAAGCTGGTCAAACAGAAATTAATTTTTGAAGCACCAGAGCTGGAAGGATTTAACCTGTATACCTTCTTAAAGCACTATTTCATTTTTATTCTGGAAACATAAGTCTTCTGTCCGAATAGGAACTCCAGTGCTATGGTCTATCACACTGGCTCATTTGAAGTCAAAGTGCCAAGTAATATTTGTAGCAAAGAAATATGGAGAAAAAAGAGCTATGTTTAAATTCAAGATAGAACATAGTGCACAAACTTCCAGTTTGACCTGCAACTAATTAAAAATTAATCTGGAGGAATGAAGTATCCAATTTGCTCTCATAGTAAATGTGTGCAAATAATAGTGATAAATCATAAGAAATGATGAAAAGTGAATTAATATAGTTACATAGTTCAGTTGTCCGACAAATTTTTTGTTAAAAAAATGAGAAAAACCACAATAAGTGATGGTGACATCTGAGATAATGATGTCTTCTTATTTACTTTAAAAATGACAAGTTTGTTATTATTAAATTAAATTAATGTTACAATACAAAATAAAATTGCTTTGTCGCCTACTGGTGTGTATCAGTTGGGTCTTCTAGAGAAGCAGAATCAATAGAAGATCTAGATCTTTTTCTTTTTTTCTTTTTTTGCTGAGGAAGATTTGCCCTGAGCTAACATCCACTACCAATCTTCCTCTTTTTGTATGTGAGCTGCTACCACAGCACGGCCACTGACAGACAGTGGTGTAGGTCCACACCCAGGAGCCAAATCCAGGCCGCCAAAGCAGAGTGTGCTGAACTTAACCATTAGGCCACCAGGGCTGACCTGAAGATCGAGATCGAGATCTAGATCTATCTGTCTCTCTCTCTCTCTCTATCCATCTATCTAAACAGATTTATTTATTTTAGGGAATTGACTCAAGCAGGTTTGGGGGCTGAAAAGTCCAAAATCCATAGGGAAGTTCAAAAGGCTGGAAACTAAGGCGTGAGTTGATGCTACAGTCTTGAGGGAGAATTTCTTCTTTTCTAGAAAACTCAGTTTTTGCTCATAAGGCCTTCCAGTTGATTGAATGAGGGCCACCCATGTTATCCAAGGTATCTCCTTTCCTTCTTAAAGTCCACTGATTGTAGATGTTAATCACATCTATAAAATACTTTCATGGGAATGCCTAGATTAGTGTTTGATTAAATAACTGGGTACTATAGTCCAGCCAAATTGACACATAAAACTAACCATCCCAGTGTGGTGAAATAGAACATCTAAAATCTTTGAAACAAATTTACCTATATGAATAGAGCCTACAAATTTGAACCATTGGATTCTGTTGTTATTAGGTCTCTTCCAAATGCTAGAACTTTCTGTCTTTGACCTTCTTTACTCTAATAATAAAAACAAAACAAAACAAAAAAACCCAAGAAGCTTAATTCAGTCATTGAATTTGAGTAAGATAGAAACAGTGCAGAGAACAAAAAAGTAAATGTAGGAGACTCTTCAAATATTTAAGCAAAAAGTAAAATGTTTATGGTTTGGTTTTTGGTAAGGGGATAATCTGGAGAATTTTCAAATGTATAATGTGCTACACAGTGTTCTCCTTGTTTCTAGGGTTTAGAGATGTAGAACTAACTAAAACATTTGGTTTTTCTTTTCTCCAGTACAGAGTTTTTTCTAGAACATCTGCTTACTGAAGTAGAATCACTCCAGACATACCAATATATGAAATAGTATTAAAATGAAGAGGGAATCCCCCTCAAAATGAAAGTTTAGTTATATTGTATGACAATAATTACATTTTTAATTTGATAAATTTTATTAAAATTAGAGACCACATGAAATCAAAACCAAACTAGATTTAACTGCAGTAAGAAATCTAATAAAAATGCCACTTTGACTTTTGGGAGGTTAAAAGTGAAAGACTTTAGAGTGATTTAAAAAAGAATAAAAGGACAATGAAATTTAGAAGGCCTGAGGGACCTCAGCAAAGATTGGTTTTTCTCAGAGGTGGGGTAGCAAGATAATGAATTATTTAGCCTGCAAACAACCAGCAGTCAGCAACTTGCCATCTGTTTCACCTTTTAAAATTATCATTATTTAACAATACCTCTTAAAATGTTTGGAAGCCTAAGCTCAGAGTTTTTGAATGTGTCCTTTTTTAATTCCCTAATTTGGTTTATTTTATTATCATTTATGTCATCTAACTTGAGGCTCTATTGTTTTATTGTACAATGTATTCTTGCTTCAATTAATACCTTAATCTGAGAAAACATGTACAAATGTATACTTTCAAGAAAAGAAGTAATCAATCCTTATTTTCCTTAAGGTGAAAAAATATATACTCTTGAGAAATTTGTAGATTGTTTGAAAAGATTGGCATTAAATTGTGACAGATTTTTTATTCTTTTTTATTAGCTGAATGTGGAGGTCGTTTTAAAGGAGAATCATCAGGAAGAATCTTGTCTCCTGGTTACCCCTTTCCGTACGACAATAATCTGCGCTGCATGTGGATGATTGAGGTAGATCCAGGAAACATTGTCAGGTAAACGGGTTTCATTTTCTCAAAATTACTGGGGAATCTGAATTTCCTAATCAGCTCCCATATATATTATCAAACAATATCCAGATTTTTCAATATCTTTTAGCCTTGGCAAGGTAAAATTTGGTTTTCATCTGTTTGAAATATGAAAAAAGTATTCATAAGCATGATTTATTGATTTATGGGCCACAGAGGTCACTGATATAATCCTTTAGAGGGAAGCTTTTCCTACTTATAGGAGGGTACAGAGGTTGAGAATTTTTACTGCTTTTTGGGGACTTCTACTCTTGATGACTCAAGATGGAGAGTCCACTGTTTTGGTAGGCATACAAAGTTGTGCAGGTAGCTATCATAAATTCAGCCTTACGAACATTTAAAAGAAATAAGACTAGAAGGGGACTCAGTAACGACTGCCTGTCTTGCCTGGTTTAGGCACATTTCTGGAGCATCTGCTCCCTGCCTCTTTAACCATATTTGATTTTTCTTTCCTGCTGAGTTAGGTTAGATGGCTCACAATTCTTCACATTGATGTGTCTTAGATGAGGACAGAACCATCTCGTCCTAAATCAACAACAGTCAGGTTTCCGAGGCCACCATGTACTTTCAGCCCTAGTTTAACTATTCTGGTTATGGCTGGGGATGGATTAATAAATGAACAAATCCTCCTTGACATATGAGCTACTTAGTGTGTCATCTCTCACAAAATAAGGGCTTTGAATTTAGCAGTTGCTGCTTTATATAAATGCAATTTCAGACAGGCTTCTAGGGGTGAAGATGGTTATAGGAAACAAGTATTGCCCTCCAAATGACACACTGAAAGGTGTAGTCCATGCATTGGTGGATGTGAACAATATGTTGCTTTCGCAAGGGGATTTGCAGAACTCCAGACGGCAACTTCACCGATTCTCAGACCATTTTTCTTTAGTATAGATCACGCATCGTCTGATTTAAATATTAGAATTAGTCGACTTGAAAAGATTAATTTCAACAGGATTCTGGGATTTTTAAAAATTAAAGAACAATATTTGATAGCAAATTACAACCCAAATTTAAATCTGTGAGAAGTCACGTATCAGACATGAATGTGATATGTATAGAAAGCATTGAACATTTTGATATAATTGGATTTCTAGTTTGGGGCACTAGTACAAAAAATATTGTTATCACACAGAAAGGGTGTTCTCTGCCCAATGTGCATAAAAAGCCAATGGTTACACCACTGGCTTTTGAGAACAGAAAAGGTTTCACTGTGAGGTCAACCAGCAAGAAGACAGGTGGCAAAGCTCTCAAATCTATCTCCCCGATTCAGGATTTGGGTCAAAAGTTAAGAGTTTGGGGGGAACAGACTGGTATGTGGAAGTGCTGGCAGGGCAGGTTTTGACTGGAGGGCTTTAAACATTTATGGCAAGGTGTGGAAGGGGCTTTGACACCTGATCTTCCTAGACAGCGGGCCCCTATCTTCTGACGAGAGTCCAACTTTGAACTTCCGGTCATGTCCTGGTCCTTTTGATTCTGGGGTGGGAAAATCTCTGGTTCCAGGTGTTATTTCAGGTCAAGATATTCTCCACTGTGCATGCTCTAGCCACATGACTTGCATTTTTTTTTTTTTGCTTTCCCCTGAAAAACAGCTTTAACTTTCTGTTGATAAGATGTGGTCAGTTTTAACTTGACCTCAAGGTCCTACAGTTACAGTATCAGATACTAATTCTGTCTAGATTAGTCATAAAGCACAGTAGATTTAACATGAAACAGTTTTTGCGCATTTGTTTGGGGGAAGGTAGACATTATTTGTTAAATTCAGGAAATTCTCTTTTACTCCTAGATTAGTGGATAAGATTATGATGTTGAAGTTTTCAAAAATGATTTTTCTGTATACATTGGAATGTTCATGTGACTTTTGTTATATTTGTCATTGTGATAAAATGTATTGATGGTTTTTCGAATGTGAACTATTCTTGCATTCCTGGAATAAACTTCATTTGATTCTGATAAAACAAAAAAACTTGAAACAGCGGCAAATGTGTATGTTACAGAGTCAGATAGCTTGAGTTCAAATCATGACTCTGCCCCCTTTTGGGAAATTTTATTCACTCTATCTAAACTCCATTTGCCACGTTTGTAAAATTGAGATAAAAATTGTTTTTGCTTCACTGGGTCATTTTAACAAACAAAGAAAATGTTTATAATGCATCTTGCACAGTGCCTGACATGTACAAGATCCACTAGAAGTGTCACCTGCTGTTGAGGCAGTTAAAATTCATGAACGCTAAAAAGGATATATATCCGAAATTCCTGTAATTTGCAAAGGTAGAATAAAAGGAATATATAACAAAAGCAAAGACGCATATTTATTATATTCTTTATTTACAACTCAACTCATGTTTAGAATAATCAAACAGAGATGTACAATTTTCCCACAGCCTGCAGTTTCTTGCTTTTGATACGGAAGCGTCACATGATATACTCCGTGTTTGGGATGGTCCACCAGAAAATGAGATGCTATTAAAGGAAATTAGTGGATCTCTTATTCCTGAAGGAATCCATAGCACTCTCAACATAGTAACCATCCAGTTTGACACGGATTTTTATATCAGCAAATCTGGATTTGCAATTCAGTTTTCAAGTGAGTTACTATTTTATTTCTTAAATGCAAAATAAGAATGTTATTAACTTGTTCTGTTAACTTTACTGCTCAAAATTTTAGTCATCTTAAATATTCTTATTTTTAGTCTGCCTATTCATCAGCAGTTAAGGTAAAATATACTTGAAAAAATGCAATTAACTTTGAATTAATCATTAATAAATTGTTGAGACCTCCTCTCCAGTTGTTAAGACAATTTTCCTTAAAGCAGAGGTGGTATTAAAATAATTGGGTGAATGAATAATTACATTGCAAAAGCTTGTAATCTGGATTTACTATAAAAGTGTATATTTTAAAATGTGGAACTTTTGTAGATAAGAAAGGAAATGAATACATGCCATTATGAAAAAAGTAACCCCAAATTTTTACTAATTTTATTTTTTTCTGTTAAAGATCTTAATTATATATTCACAGACATCTTTGACAGATATTTTAGATCTACTTTTATTAAAGATTTCCTATAAAAATGAAATGTCATTCACTGTAAGTAATTACCAGTGTTCAAGACTTGTTTTTTATTTTTTTTTCCTTTTAAGGCACTGCTAAATGGCCAAAAAATGTTGTTTTGTAAAAGGGATTTTGGTTTAATGGCTGGAGAAACTGAATGAAAACAAAAATTTTAATTGTCCTGTTTTTACTTTTATTACTTTTTAATGTGTGTATTGAAATGTCAATACACACATTAAATACACATTATCTCTTTGAGAAGATTATCTAATGGATCTTCTAACTGTATAGTCCTAGGAAATTAGGAAGAATAGGAAAAAGTCCTATTAACAGAAACCTATCCAGATTTCCAAGATCATCTATGAAAAGAGTGCAAACCATTATTTTTCAACTGTGCCTGAATTCAAGTACTGGCTCCTTCCTAATGGCTGACTTTGGGCACCTGACCTCATCATTGAGGCTGTTTTCTAATTCACAGAGGAATAATAATGCTCATCTCATAAATAGGTTATTAGGATGTAACATGGTCACATGTGAACAGTTCTTGGTATTGAATGTATAGGGAGTCCCAGCGAACTGTTATCCTTATATGAGTAAATGTAAAATTGAAATCCTTTGAAAATAACAGAAAAAACATGAAGAACTTTTGAAATGACTGTCAACAAAATATATCTTTTTAGGTAAACAACTGGTTGATACAATTAAACAATTAACTTGGCCTTTTTGTTCATGGAACACAGTTGTTTGGAATAAGTGACTGACATAATGAATTGTTTTGTATTGTATAAACCAAGCTCACGTGGGAGCGAAGTGTAAGTCAGCAGAGCAGAGTCAATATCTGTAAATTTGCACTTTAAATATGTCTTTTGAGAAAAGGAAAAAAAAAGGAAATGAAAAATAGGAAAATGATCAGGTAATTGATGAACGTAATGGCATCTAATTCTGAAACACCAATTAACATTCTTCATATTTATTTCTATTTTCTTCTGTTTATTTCTCTTTTTTTGAAGTTAGGAACAATTTGTCAGAGACTTCCTCGTGGCTGCCATTTGATTTTAGTTCTTTCTCATGATAGTTTGAGAACTAACAGTTCTCCTTTTCTTTACCTTAAATTAGTGACATATAATATTTTACACTTAAATGGTTATTGTAATTAAATATCTCCATATAGTTATGTGAAAAGGTACTTCATGATAGTGTTTGTAAATGTAAAGTGCAACTGCTTAATAGAAAAAGCTGTTTTATGTTTATTTCCGGGAATTTTTAATGCAGATTTGTCTGAGAAATTAGCAATGTATTTTTATATTTATTCTATTTGTAGGGCATATTACAGTTATAGAAGCAATGTGTATCACACCTGAGCTTTAATAAAATCTGCCTTCAAAATATTCTTTCAAGGTATAGAAATTTGTACTACTGATCTGAGATTAGAAACCCACTCATTGAAATAAAATTACTTTGAAGGTTAATATATTGTGAATAGCATCAGTTAGTGCAAATTAGTCTCTTGGTTGGAAATCTTGTGTATTTATGCTTACACAGCTTTCCAAGTGTCCAGATTTCAAGTGCAAAAAATATTCTTTTCATGAGTGATATCCTACTTGGTGCCAAGAACCATGTTAAATGCTTTATATACATGATCTCATTTAATCCTCACAAAAGCCATATGAGATATGTTGTGGCATACCCATTTCCCAAATAAACACACTGAGGTTCTGAAAGTGAGTTAATTTGGTCAAGGTCATAGTGCTAGCAGATCTCTAGTGCTGTGACTCAAATCCACATGCGTCTAAAAGGAGCTTAACATGGTGCCTGGTGCACTTGTTACTATATTATGCTAGCATTATGATTTAGATACATGTAATTAATATGCTAGAAGAAATAGAAAGCTTTCAGTTGCATGCTATAAGTTACAATGAAATTCTCCAATTTAATCAGCTTGTTTTCCTGATTATGCTCCTAAGTACCATATCTAAGGTCATGCTTTCAAAAAGCAGGTGATTTAAACAAATGAAGCAGTGAAGAGGGATGAGGGAAAGCTGGAGAGCATGCATGCCCATTTGAAAGGGTCGTTTGTCCCCTATGGCCCTAGTCATTTTACCTCTAAGACAACAGGCTAATTTTAAAGTGGAACTTGAAATAAGAAGTTTAGTGTAAAATCAGCTAATTTTCAAAGAAAACAACTAATCTTAAAGAGAATGTTAATGGACTATAGGCCAATAAACCACTACTTTAGGCCAAATTTGGGGCTTGCAGGTCAGAGTTTGCCATTTCAGTGCCTTACCTAAATTCCTCTTTCTTAGATCAATCTACCTCGTGTTACCCATTCATTCATTTGTTCATTCTGGGAGAGTCCACTAAGGACCAGATATTAAGCACGTTTATCTCCAATTATTTCTCAAATGCACCTTCCATTTCACTCAGGCAAATTTTCTTATGTTCATAAATAAATACGTGCACACACACACACACATCACACACCCCTCCTGACTGCTTTCTGTCTCTAAACCTTCTTTCTCACCTTAAATGTTTTTCTGCTCCCTTTTGCTTCTCTTGCTCATTCTTCCAGACTCAGAACCAGGACATCACTTTATAAAACATTTCTGACTTCTATATAAAACATTTTGAAATGTTTATAAAACATTTTCTCAACTCTCTTTATAAAACATATTCATGCTCTAAGCACCAGCTGTATTTTTTCTCATATATAGATGAGAATAAATGATTTATCAATTCATTGTTCTGGAGACATTTTAATTATGTGCTCTTTACACCCCAGATATATTGTGAGTAACCTTGTCTTCCTAAATGTCTATAAAGAACAAACTTTCTGTTTAGGATGATCATATAGTTTGTTGTTCAAATCTAAGATAATTTTTGAAAGTAAAAGGGGCACTATTAAAAATTAACCTGGACAATAAGCATAAACTAGGACACTTGTACCCAAATCAGGATGTATCATCGTTTTAATTGTCAGAATTTTATTCTGTCTTCATCTCCCCCACCACTACAATACCCATTCCTCTTTTGAGCAAATAGCTATTGTTTATTGAGTGTCAAATAATAAACAATAATAATAATAATAAAAATGAGTCAGGCAATAGTACCAAAACAGTCTTCAGCAATGAAATGCAACCAGTGAAACCTGTTTCACTGAACTTGGTGCAAAGCAAATTTAACTGAAATGTAGGTCACCTACCAGCTTCATAAGCATCATCAAGCCATATCAGCAGCCTCATGCCTTCTATTTCATGATCTATTCATTCTTTCTAGAGTCTGTCGCTTTACCTCTTGGTGTTATAGCCTGCAAGACACTTTTGCCTAATCAGAGCTGCTTAAGTGTGACATTACTGTCTTGTGCTGTCCTATATGCTGTCCTTAATTCTCCTCAGTCAGCCTCTATATCCCCTGCTTAAATTTGTAATCTGCCTGTATCATCCCAGTTTGGTTCCATCGGGAGGACATCTTTGGTTATCATGCTGTCGTTTGCCCACAGAATAGTTGATTTTCACAGAGCAATTTCTATGCTCTTCTCTCTTTGACCTCTCTGTTAAGAATCTGCACCTGCTGGTAATACAAAATACCAAAGCTCATAGCTTATACTGTTAAAAATTCTCAAGGAAATGGATCCCTTGGCCATGAGAAGTTGAAGTCTCCCAGCCTCAAACGACTGCATGGTGCCCCTGCCTTTGTTCCCATTCTCATTATTACTGCCTGCACTGCTCTAACAGTTGACTAGCCATTCACTTCATTATCCCTCCAGCCAGACTTTCCTCCACATTTCCACCTGACTGATGATTTTAAAATACAAATCAGACATCACTCCTCTGTTTAAAATTCTTTAATAGCCACACAGTCACAAGTTCAAAACTTTGGAATGACATTTAAAGCCTCCACAATTTGAACCCAAACTACCTGCCAGTTTTATCTGTCACTATTCACTTACACATATTTTGTCATCTAACTACACTATCCTAAAAGGACAATATCCTTACACATTTCTGCTTCTTTTTCAAACTCTCTCCCATATTCCTGGAAGACTTATGTCCACATTCGAAGTCTATAAATTCTTAGTAATTTTCCAAGGCCCAGGTCAAATGATACTTCTAGTACTGATGAACTCCTAGGCAGAATCAGTCACTTCCACATCTGCCCTGCCCTGGCACTATGTGCATATTATATTAGAATGGCCATATATACTAGTTTGCCCAGGACAGTCCTGGTTTATGCTTGTTGGCCTGGCATCCTGACTAATTTGACATTTGGCTTTTCTTTTCTTTTCTTTTTTGTTTAACGAAGTATCATTATTAATAGCTCTGTTAAAATAGCCAAGACATATTTATTAGATCTCTACTTTGTAATTGACATCATCTAGCAGTGTGTGAGATATGTTCACAGTGCTCAGAGTATTTGTAACACATGGTTAAATTTGAAAGACAAATCCTGATAGACCATCTCTATTTCCCAGTCTTTTCCAGATCCCAACTAATTCAGTTTCCTTTCAAGGGCACCATATAAGGCACTTGTAGATATAGTGAAGTATTCTCAGATATGAGCACCTAACCCATTCTGATCTTGGATGTTAGTGGAAGAAGCATTTGATACTGTTGCCATGCCAGCTATTTTGTATTATGGCAAGTTATGTCATAGTTTGTGCTGTGGTTTGAAAGATATGTAAAGCTGTCAGGCCATGAGTTGGCAGTATTACGGGGAAATATGTGCTTTTGAAATATGCACAGAAGTGGAGGCTCAGCAGATGCACTTTAGAGCTATAGAATATAGTCTGAATGATCTTGCCATGAGTGTATTTATTTATGTTATCAGGTAAATTCACAACTCTTTATTTTATCATAGAAATAATTTTTAAATTATTTTACAATAGACATTTATGGCAGTAATGGAATTTTAAAAACTGCATGTTTATTGAAAAAGTGCGTACTGAATATTCATTTCTTAAGAAAGCTGGTTCCACCCAGATGTCCAAAAGGACAGCTACAGGGGGCTGTCAGGAAGAGCCCAAGGAGAGATAAACAAAGATATCAGACAAACTTTTCCTTGCAAAAGTTGAAACTTACTCCAAAAAGATAGCAGGAAAGAATCTAGAATAGTTTTTTTAATTACTATTTGTAAATCAAAATATTTTAGTACATCCGGAAACACATTCTTAAAAAAGCAGGGAGTCCTGCTGATTTCATTTCAATAAAACATATTTAGATAAGTGATAAAAAAAGTTTAGAGGGAAAATTATGTGCTGATTGGTTATTTTTCTATGTAACCAAAAAATTAGTATAATATTAAATTAAGTGAGATTTTGTTGCCTTGTGTATCATGTTAACTTTCTATAGGGTATGGAGGGGGAATTTTATGTTCTAAAACATGAAACAATTAAATGGTAATTTGAAGTCACATTAATGTATTAACTGCATCTTCTTCACATTTTCTTGATTATTTTAAAGTGCCTATCTTCTATAGCCATGTTCCTTTTAGTGGAATAATTTCCTAAATAAAAGTGCTCCCTGGTATTGGATTTATCCCTGGCACCATAAATCATTGGTAGTAATAGGCTAGTTTTTCTTAATAACTTATTACCCTAATGTGAAAGATGGGATATTTTGATTGAGAATGTAGAGTGTATGATGTTAAAACTTGAGATGTTGAGACTTTAGACCTAATAGTATATTAATATTTTAAGATATAGATACTTGGTATTCTTGTTTTATGAACAAATTGCCTACAAATTTTAAGATGATAAATCATTGGAATAGCTGTTTGGATTGACTACATGATTTTTAGATGTTTAGTATTTGTATATTAAGGATTATGCAAAAATTACTCATAATGTCTGCTAATCATCAAAAAACTCCAAAAACCACATCTTTTTGACATGCTAATCATCAAAAAACCCAATAACATCTCAATTAAAAATAAACAAAAAAGGTGATGAAAATGCAACTTGCACACAATATATGTTAACATACTTGGGAACATAGTGGTGTCATTGACTATGCAAAAACCAGAAGACGTTAATCTGTTAAAAAATGTGTGGCTTTTCATTAAGAGCAAATGAAAACTCTGCTAAACTAATTTCTTCATTCCATATTCTAAATTCTTTTCCGTATGTGTGAAGTGTTAATATGGCAACTTCTTTAGCAGAAGAACTTCACAAATAGTTAAATGATTCCAATTTCATATCAGTCACCTCCAATAGAGAATCAATGACATCAAACACCTATAATATTTTAATTCCAACCAAAGTTTCATTTTTTACATCCATTTCATGACACGAAGTATGATCTTTGGAAATTCATTGTATCAAAGACGAACCATCTGTTACTATAAAATCATTAAATTTAAAATTTTAATAATTTTATATTTACTCAGACTTGTTTTATAGTCCAGCATATAGTTTTCTAAACGTACCACGTACATTTGCAAAGAATGTGAACTTGCAATTGTTGGGTTCTATAAATACCAATTAGGTACAATTGGTTGATAGGTTGTATTTGAAGTGTTCTAAGGCATTACTGGGCTTTTGTCTACTTTTTTTTTTAATCAACTGATGAAACAGAAGTGTTGAAATGCCCAACTGCAATTTTGGATTTGTTTCTATTTTCTTTCTGTCCTATTATGTTTTTGATTTATATATTATGAAGATCTGTTATTAGGTGCGTACATTTGAGATGCTGTGTTCTCTTAATAAGTTGACTCTTTCATTAGTATGAGACCCCCCTCTCTTTTCTCTAGTAATTTTCCTTGTCTTAAAGTTTACATTGTCTGATATGAATAGCTTATGATTAGTATTTGCATGGTATACCATTTAGCATCATTTTAACTTATTAATGTCTTTATATTTAAAGTAAGTTTCTACTTTAAATAACACATGGTTGAGATAGCATCTAGTTGAGTCTTGATATTTTATATAGTCTGAAAATCTCTATCTTTTAAATGTAGTGTTTTAAACCATTAGGCTATTTATATTTAATATAATTGTTCATATGATCAAGTTTGTCTATCATATTGTTATTTATTTTTTATTGGACCCATCTATGCAATGTTACTTTTTTTCCATCATCATTGTTTCTTCTTCTGTTAACTGCTTACCTATACAATTTTGAGGGGCACTTTAATATTTATAGCATGCATCTTTGACTTATCAAAACCTACAATCAAATTATATTACACCACCTCAGATATAATGCAAGAACATTACAGTAGTGTATTTCCATCCCCTGCTTCTTTCCTTCAGGCTATTGTTTTCATTTATCTCACTTCTCTATATGTTAACACCAAAATACATTTTTTAAACTTTAAGCAGGCAGTTATTTTTTAATCTTTTTTAACAAAGATCAAATAAAATTTTTAAAAATTTTTTTTATCAAATTATAGTTGACATACAATATTGTATTAGTTTCATGTGTGCAACATAGTGATTCAACATTTATTTGCATTACAAAATGATCACCCTGATAAGACTAGTTATCGTCTATCAGTCAAAGTTATTCAGTATTGTTGAATATATTGCCTATGTTGTACATTGTATCCCCATGACTGACTTCTTTATTTTATGACTGAAGGTTTGTACCTCCTATCCCTTTCACCTGTTTTGCTCTTCCCCCCACCCCTCTCTGCTCTAGCAACAACCAATTACGTCTCTGTATCTATGAGTCTATTTCTGTTTTGTTTTATTTGTTCGTTTGTTTTGGGTTTTTTTAGATTCCACATTTAAGTGAAATCATAGAATATTATTCTTTGTCTGGCTTATTTCACTTGGCATAATAACCTCTAGATCCATCCATGTTGTCACAAATGAGAGGATTTCATTCTTTTTTATGGCTGAGTGCTATTCTATTGCATATATATGTATAACACTTATTCTTTATCCATTCATCTACCAATGAACACTTAGGTTGCATTGTATCTTTGCTATTGCAAATAATGCTGCAGTGAATATAGGGTGCATATATCTTTTTGAATTAGTGTTTTCATTTTCTTCAGATAAATACCCAGAAATGGTATTGCTGGATTGTATGATAGTTCTGTTTTTAAGTTTTTGAGGAACCTCCATACTGTTTTCCATGCTGGTTGTGTCAATTTACATTTCCACTCATAGTGCATGAGGGTTCCATTTTCTCCACATCCTCACCAACACTTGCTATTTGTTGTCCTTTTTATAATAGCCGCTCTGACAGGTGTGAAATGATATTTCATTGTGGTTTTTATTTGCATTTCCCTAATGATTAGTGATGCTGAGTACCTTTCCGTGTACCTGTTGGCCATCTGTATGTCTTCTTTGGAAAAATGCCTATCAGGTCTTCTGTCCATTTTTTAATCAGGTTATTTGTTTTGTTGATAATGAATTGTATGCCTTTTTATGTATTTTCAATATTAACCCCTTATCAGATATAGTTTGCAAATATAGTCTCCCATTAAGTAGATTGTCTTTTTGTTTTGTTGATGGTTTTATTCACTGTACAAAAACTTTTTAATTTGATGTAATCTCCTTTGTTTATTTTTATTTTTGCTGCTTTTGCCTGAGGAGACATATTAAAAAAGATTGAATTTTTAATATTAAAGACAAAGTTATTTGTTTTGTGAAAAAATAGATAAATTTTGGTTAAACACAACTTCATGATAAAAATACAGTTCTTATAAAATTAAGAAACAGAAATGCACTTAGAATTGACTGTAAATACATACAATTCATAACTGAAGCCAAGCAAATTCTACCATCACAATAAAAATGTTATGAAATTTACAAATATTTTTATATACAATGAAATAAGTGAATTTCATTTTTTATGTGAAAGGCAGAATAATGCTGATTCAAAAAATAAATAAACTTTAGTATATCAGTAGTACTTTCTCTTTTTGCTGCTCCTTGTCATTCAGACCTACAAAGATTTGTATCTCTGAAGTACTCTTTTGCATAATCAACTTAAATGCCCTACTATGGTGTTGAATGTTTTTGAAAATAAACCTTTAAGTTTGTTTGCTTTACATTAGAAGTAGTTGAAAATCTTTAATCAAGATATTCAGTTATTGGAGTGCTAAAGATCTTTACCCTTTGAAATTTTTGGTGAATTGCAGTTATTGAAAACAAAGGTTGGAAATAGGAAGATATTTAGATGTTATCTCTATAAAAGTGTGAAACTTCAAACATGGTACAAAATTAAAATTTAAAACTATTGTGCTTTAGTGTGACTTGACTTGTGGGAAGAAAAGATCTTTTGATGAAATTATTATTATTATTAATTTTTTTTGTGAGGAAGATTGGCCCTGAGCTAACATCTGTTGCCAATCTCCCTCTTTTTGCTTGAGGAAGATTGTCACTGAGCTAACATCTGTGCCAGTCTTCCTCTATTTTGTATGTGGGATGCTGCCACAGCATGGCTTGATGAGTGGTGTGTAGGTACGCACCCAAGATCCAAACCCAAAAACCCCAGGCCACTGAAGCAGAGCGTTCGAACTTAACCACTATGCCATGGGGCCTGCCCCCGAAAAGTTCTTATTTTTAATAGGATTAAATTTGTATTTTATATTAGAATGGAATAAAATTGAGAATACATGCAATTATACAGCTTCTAAGTGAAATATTCCAGAAAATTGTAATTTAAGAAACTTTCTTGATAACTTATAAAAATCTGTCAAAGAAATATATTCTGAAAAGAAGTAAAAATTCGGTGTCTATGAAAATATTTGAGCTGAAATGTTTGCACAATGTTGTATGAAAAAAATCAAATTGAAACTTTCCTCCATTTTAAAGAATTAGCCCTAAGCTTACCAGATACCTCAACACCTATAAAGAGAAAACTTTCTCAATTAAAAATAGTACGGCCTGTGGAGACATCAGTTGAACACGGCAACAATTTAAAATGTATTGAAAACACATTTAGCAATGCTAATAAAAATAAGGATACATTGAGAACCCCACACTTTACAAAAAAGTAGTAAAAAGACTTTAAATATGGCTAAGAAACCAATTAAAGAATGTGTAGGGCCCGGCCTGGTGGCACAGTGCTTTAGTTCGCACATTCCGCTTCGGTGGCCCAGGGTCTGCTGGTTGGGATCCCGGGTGCGGACATGGCCCTGCTTGGCAAGCCATGCTGTGGTAGGCATCCCACGTATAAAGTAGAAGAAGATGGGCATGGATGTTAGCTCAGGGCCAATCTTTCTTAGCAAAAAGAGGAGGATTGGCGGCAGATGTTAGCTCAGGAGTAATCTTCCTCAAGAAAAAAAGAAAAAAAGAATGTGCATTTATACCACAAGTAATTATTTTGCTTATCTTATTTTTAATGTTTAGATAATTTGCATAAAGAAGATGTTTCTTTGTCCACAGGCATATGCCATTTTAATTTTCTAGGAATTATTTTTAAAGTAGTTTTCATTTAAATATCTATTTTGAAAAGTGTATCAATATAGTATCAATTTTATTAGTAAGTACATATTTTAATTACATAATTTAAATTACTTTTAGCTTCTCATTCCGCGCCCAGAATTTATCAGTTTTAATGACAAAAAGCCGCCTGATTTTAATGCCCATTTTATTATATTAAAGCTATGTGCACATCTGCTGTCCCTCTTAGAGTGTGTTCCTTTGAAGGGCAGGGGTGTTATCTTATTGATATTTATATCCCCAGAACTCGGCACTGCACCTGGTACTTAGTACTTAGTAAATGTTAAATGAATCTGATTGAGCAGGAAATCTTTTAATAACAAGCACACTGATACTATATACTGTCAGTTAGAAATATAAAACTATTCTTAGGTGATTTTTCTTTTCTTGCTCATTAATTCTTATGTTCCCCAAATATTAGGTTTCTATTTCAAGTGAGACTTTTATATGATCTTTTATAATCTTTAGATGTGAAATCAGTTTTCTGTGTGGGGAACATTGACAGTCTTCAACCTAACTTACCTTTTGATTTCACAAAAATTAGATCAGTGATTTTTTTTTCCCCACTTTTGTCCACATACTGGAGAACAGAATCAATTAAAGTAGGGAAGTGTTATCTCTTGTTAAAATATATTTCCAATATCAAGCATAATACCTGGCTCATAGTGGGTGCACAACAATTATCTGGTGAAATGAATGAATAAATAGGTATTTTTTAAAAGATATTTTTATACACTTGGAAGTATTGTACACTAGCTTTGAGGTTTCTTTTGCGTCCCATGCAATGAGCAACTTTGTTTCCCTCCTGAGTTGATGGGAATGTCTGTCATACTGCCATCTACTTTAACCTGACTTGCCATGTCATTAGGTATATGCTTAGAAGCATAATGAAATTCTAAAGATAGCCACATTACTGAATAGCTGGCAGACTGTAGGCCTAATAATGATGTTGAACATTCTTTATAAAATTGATGGATCTTGTACAAAGCAAGGGCTCAATCAAGGGCAAAATTCCCCAGGGTGAAATTCACCTCTAGGTTACCATCTGCGTTTCAAATATTTTCTGATTGATTTGACTCTGGATGGGATTTTCTTCCAGGTTAAATATTCCCATTACCCAACTTGATTTCCTTGTAGGTACTGAAGTGGAGAATGCAGTGTCACTTCTTAGTCAATACAAAATATAAGGCAATAAAACTGGAAAAAAAGAATGTAAAGCCTTGTGAATACCAAATTTGGACTATGACCTTGTTGAAGTCTCCTGACATATTGCAAAAAAACATAAAACAACTTCTTAGACAACTACACAGTGAATAGTAAAATCTACTGGTCTTTAAATATTTATTTCAGAATTGATAATTTTCATAAAATTATAAATTATAATTGTTAGAATAGAACTTTAAGATGTTATATAACACTAAACCAGGCGGGTAAAATATTACTGGGCCAGTTTTACAGTTGAGGTAGCTAAAATTCAGGGAATCATTACAACCTGATCAATACCCCTTTTTTACTACAGTCAAGACTGGAATCTAAGCCTCCTGCTTTTGCTGGCATTACTTATTCAACTGCATGAATCCAAGATTTTTCTTTTTTGAAAGGTCTCGAGGTAAAGAAGTTTATACCAAAACGTCAACTTTCTGGACAGAAAGGACACACAGACCTTATGACTGATTTTAGTGTATGTATTCTTTGTTGTACAAAACAATGCCATAAGAAAACTGGAGTGTTAGTTTGCCAAAGATCACCAAGATGGTAATTCAGACATTATCTGTGAATAATAATTCAAATTATCATCCATATTTTAGTTGAAACCTATACCTGCACTAGTTAGGATTGTGAAATCTGTATTAGGTGAAGTGCATATTTCCAATTAAATTACACTCAATTAGTTGAAAACAAATATAAAATGAGAAGTCGGAAGTATATTTATAGTACTGATGAGTTGTAACAATGGTGAGAACTCAGTTATATTCTGTGCTACTGAGTGCTATCTGCTTTGTTCTGAAAACATCCTCAGGTTATCCAGACAGGTTAAAGCAAATTAAAATATAGTGTAAATGTTGTGTTAATGCATACTTGGAATAAATGTTTCTCAGTGTCCAAAAAATATTGAATTACATATAAACCTTCAGCATACACTGAAATGACTAGTTGTAGTTTTGTTCACTCGGTCCACAAATATTTATTTGATGAACTATTTTTAACTATTGTGGAAGCTTCTCTTCAATTTCTTATATATAAGATCCATTTATCCCTAGGGTATCATAAAGCTTGATTTGATAAGGTCACATGTTACTTAACAATAAATGCAGTTAACTCTTTCAGTGGATTTAGATCATTGGTGAAGACTGAGGGTATTATAAAAACAATTTCTTAGTAACATTAGTGTAAGTTTTCTCAACTAGAGAATACATTCTTTTTTAATGCATGTGAAGACATGCACTTATATATAATTAGTATAAAAATAGCATATTTTGAAAAATTATTTCTATTTATACAATAAGTAGTTATGAAATCATATTACTTTTACATGTCTTTACTTTCTGGTTCATGAGGATTATTAAGAAAAAACTGATGTGAATACAAGTTGGTTTTGGTAGAATGAAAACAGTTCCATTTTGAAAGCAAAAATTTGTTATTACAATTTTACCTCTAGCTTATGATAACCAGATACAAACTCATTTTGTTAGAATGAATGCTGCTATACAAGGTAACATCACTGGCATAAAAAATAAAGTAAAAATTATAATATTTTATATTTTTGCTAATGTTCAGTTTATTTCTTGTGTCAATGATTTCACCTTCTATGGTGAATTTATTTCTAATAAAAGTATTTGTATCTGAGTATTAGAATAAATTAGAAGTAAATTTGCAATTAGGAATTTTAAAATTGGAACTGTATTATATTTATTTGATTTTATTGACATCAATGGCCTATGAAAAATTTGCATAGACAGGTGAAATTCTAATTTTTTTAAACATTTCTCTTTCCAAAAATATGAAAACTAAAAGATTTTATAATTTTGTGTTTTGGACATGATAAGATGAGAGGCCTATTAGATATCCAAGTAAAGAAGTTGAACAGAATGGTCTAGAGCTCAGGAGAGACAGTAGGCTGAATATATAAATTTAGGAGGCATTACGCTAAAAAGAGTATTTATTTATTTAACTTTTTATTGATATTTGAGATTATGATAGTTTACAATCTTGTGAAATTTCAGTTGTACATTACTGTGTGTCAGTCGTGTTGTAGGTGCACCACTTCACCCTTTGTGCCCACCCCCGCCTCATTCCCCTTCCCCTGGTAGCCACTAATCTGTTCTCTTTGTCTACATGTTTAACTTCCACATATGAGTGGAGTCATGCAGAGATTGCCTTTCTCTATCTGGCTTATTTCACTTAACATAATACCCTCAAGGTCCATTCATGTTGTTGTGAATGGGACAATTGTATCCTTTTGATGGCTGAGTAGTATTCCATTGTATATATATATACCATGTCTTCTTTATCCAATCATCAGTTGATGGGCACTTAGGTTGCTTCCATGTCTTGGCTATTGTAAATAATGCTGCAGTGAACTTAGGGGTGCATGGGACTTTTGGAATTGCTGATTTCAAGTTCTTTGGGTAGATACCCAGTAGTGGGATGGCTGGGTCATAGGGTATTTCTATTTTTAATTTTTTGAGAAATCTCCATACTGTTTTCCATAGTGGTTGCCCCAGTTTGCATTCCCACCAGCAGTGTATGAGGGTTCCTTTTCCTCCACAACTTCTCCAACATCTGTCACTTTTTGTTTTGGTTATTTTTGCCATTCTAATGAGTGTAAGGTGATATCTTAGTGTAGTTTTGATTTGGATTTCCCTGATGATCAGTGATGATGAACATCTTTTCATGTGCCTATTGGCCATCTGTATATCTTCTTTGGAGAAATGTCTGTTCATGTGCCCTGCCCATTTTTGGATCGGGTTGTTTAATTTTTTGTTATTGAGTTGTGTGAATTCTTTATACATTATGGAGATTAACCTTTTGTTGGATATATGACTTGCAAATATTTTTTCCCAACTAGTGGGTTGTTTTTTTTGTTGTTTCAGTCCTGTTTTCCCTTGCCTTGAAGAAGCTCTTTAGTCTGATCAAGTCCCACTTGTTTATTTTTTCTATTGTGTCCCTTGTCTGAGAAGACATGGTGTCTGAAAAGATCAAAGAGTATACTGCCTATATTTTCATCTAGAAGTGCTATCGTTTCAGGTCTTACCTTTAGGTCTTTGATCCATTTTGAGTTTATTTGTGAATGGTGAAAAAGAATGGTCAATTTTCATTCTTTTACATGTGGCTATCCAGTTTTCCCAGCACCCTTTGTTGAAGAGACTTTCTTTTCTCCATTGTATGCCCTCAGCTCCTTTGTCAAAGATTAGCTGTCCCTGGATGTGTGGGTTTACTTCTGGGCTTTCAATTCTGTTCCATTGGTCTGTGCATCTGTGTTTCTAGCAGTGCCATGCTGTTTTGAATACTGTAGCTTTGTAGTATGTTTTGAAGTCAGGGATTGTGATGCCTCCAGCTTTGTTCTTTTTTTTCAGGATTGCTTTAGCAATTCGGGGTCTCTTGCTGCCCCATATGAATTTTAGGATTCTTTGTTCTAATTCTGTAAAGAATGTCATTGGGATTCTGATTGGGATTGCATTGAATCTCTAGATTCCTTTAGGTAGTATGGACACTTTAACTATGTTTATTCTTCCAATCCATGTGCGTGGAATGTCTTTCCATCTCCTTATGTCGTCATCACTTTGTTTCCGGAAAGTCTTGTAGTTTTTGTTGTATAGGTCTTGTACTTCCTTAGTTAAATTCACCCCAAGGTATTTTATTCTTTTTTGTTGCAATTGTGAATGGTATTGTGTTCTTGAGTTGTTAAAAAGAGTATTTAAAACCATGGGATCAGATGAAGTTGTCCAGGGAGAAATAGCAAAAAGAAGGGAGCAGAACATTAAGGATAAATCCCTGAGGTACTCCAGCCCTCAGGCATTGGGTTAAAAAGGTTGAGAGACAGCAAAAGATAGAGAAAAGGAGCAGCAAATAAGCCAGAAAGAAAACCTGCAGAGTCTGATGACTAAGAGGTCAAGAAAAAAAGTGTTGTGACAGATGT
This sequence comes from Equus caballus, assembly GCF_041296265.1. Taxonomy (NCBI): domain Eukaryota; kingdom Metazoa; phylum Chordata; class Mammalia; order Perissodactyla; family Equidae; genus Equus; species Equus caballus. The sequence continues at coordinate 71,800,836 of NC_091692.1, read as the reverse complement.
TGCTGAGAAGTTTCTGAAAAAAGGCGCAAAAGTTACCAGTGGATTTGGCAGCCTAAATTTAACAAGAGGAGTTTAGTGACTATATCGATTGAAAGGCTGGTGATGACACTGGAGACAGGTTTACAGATATCTCCCTTAGGAGAGATGTTTAATTGGTTTCCTAGTAAAGAAAGGAGAGAAATGGGAAAAATAATTGGAAGAGGACGGGAATGTAACAAGGATTTTGTTTGTTTATTTAAGATGGAAATATAAGCCAACTTTGTATGCTGTTCGGAATGACCCAGTACAAAAGGAAGAACTGGTGATTCAGAAGAGATGATAAATGTTTAAGAATGAAGTCCTTGAGAAGTAGAGAGGGTTTAATACCAGGAGCACAAGAACTAGGGTCAGTTTTACATAGAGCAAGGGCACCTTCTCCATTGGAACAGGAGAGGAAGGAGTGAATATGGATGCAGATGCCAGTGACCTAATAGATTTGGTGGTGGTAAAATAAGGGCAATCTTATTACTTCAACTAACTGTAAGGAAAGAAGTCAGACAAAAGAGAGGATGGAAAGGGAAAAGAAAATGAAAAAGCAGTTGGAATGGAAATGTCTTTAGTATTATAATTACTTAAAGAATATCATTTGGCACATTTACGGCTAAATTTGGCATATATAAGGCTAAATTTTATTTTTATTATTTCTAATAATACCTGCAAAAAATAACCCTGAGTCTTTCTTTTGTGTTTCCCTTTATGTTGAAATATCAGCAGCAAGAAATGTTTTTGTGTAATGAAGGGTTATAAACTGCTCGATATTTCTTTCCTTTCCATTTGAAACTAGGTCTAATGTTTTTTGGCTAATTCTTTCATCAATCAGCAACTGTCACAGTTCCATTAGTAGGGCATGACTTTGTATTGTTTTCTCTGGTAATGGGATAGGTTTGTGCTGAGACCAGGTCATGTAGGAGTTAAGAGCCCTGATGTTGCTTGAGTTCAAATTCTCACTCTGCTGAGAGCAAGCACTTAACATCACTGAGTGATTCAGAAGAGATGATCTTTTACCCATTTGAAAATGGGGATGATCACAATACTTCATAAGAATTTGTGTTTTAGCTTGAGTATAAACTTAGTCTTTAGCCAAGTATTTTGCAAACAATATGCTCTCAATAGGGAGCTCAATATGCTCTCAATAGTTATCATTATAATTATTATTTTATTAGTATCTATTCTAAATTAATTGCCCTTCATATTGAACAGCTTCCTTATATATACAGACTTTATTGTTTGATACAGTATATACCAGTGGAATCCTGTGAATAACACTGTAATGTGGATATCTGTGCATTTTTTTTTTCAGTAAGAAAAAGATATGTTTAAAGCTAAGTGTTGTAAATGTGTAGGTTTTTGGACTACTCCAACCAGAATGACAGGCAGGTAGATAGTTGCTCTTATGATTTTAAAATGACATTTAAAGATTAATAAAATATTTTAGAAATTCCAATTTAATTAATCACATCATTTGAGTTTTATACTATAGTCCACACTTTAAGTACTTTTTTATGAGGGCTCTATCACTTTTACTTGGGAAGTGTCATTTGGATATGGTCTCATGTCTCCATTCCCATTTTAACTGTCCTAAATAACTGTGTCATGTTAGGCAAGTTTCTTATTGCTTTGAAGCCTCAATTTTCTCATTGGAAAAATATGAATAATAACAGTACCCAGACTTCTTGTGAATCAAATGCAATATAGCTCATGGTACAGTGTTTGCATGATAGTAATTGCTCAATAAATACTACATATTAACAATATTAACTATTCCCACACTCTTCTATTTACATAATACTTTTCCCCCTGTGGCTATTATATTTTCTACTGAATAATCAGCTGGTGTAAGGAGCACAATCTACAGATGAGTAACAGACTAGCCACTCGATAATTCCTATTCTAGACTAACCGGAATGTAAATGGGCAGTCCTTTTCAAGGGAAGGAAACAGGGACAGGAAGTCATCTTTTACTGTAAATTTCATAAAGTTTTGAAAGTTAAATCTAAGCAAGATTTGGATATTATAGCATATAAGCCTATTATATACACTTTCCAGAATGTTCTTTTCATGATATCATTACAGGTGAGACTACAAGGTTGTTAAGACCTTTTATCTTTGTTGGAATTTCTGCTTACTTTGCATAGCTATGTTAGGAAAAATCGGCAATAAATGGCAGACTTAAACGTAATAGAGCAAATGCAGATATTCATTTCATCAGTTAAATTTGAAGCAATTTGAATTACAGAAGTTAAGAAAATAAATAGAAATTACCCATGTTAATGCATTGGTGGTAAGTATATTATGTTTTGACGTATACTTTTAAAAGAATTTTATATGTTTAAAACCGTTGATAAGCTAAAATACTTACTTGCAAAAATGTCTTCATTCTATAGAAATACACTATATTTTATTCCAGAATAGGAGAAAGTAGAGAAAGAGGATCAAACATCTACTTAAAAATTTGTGTAATAACAGACAGAATTGCAAATAAGAATGATATATTTTAAGGATTGTGTTCCACCAAAGTAAAAATATATATCAAATAAAAATTATTAATGTATTTTTACATAAGTGACTATTAAATTCTAAGATTATATAATCGCTTTTAAAATCATACTAAATATGTGAGATTATTTCACTCCTAATTCCCAAGGAGATAGCATGGCTTTTTAAATGGTTATTTATTTTCTTCAATGGTTATAGTTTCTATTTCATACAGAAAACAAGGATGATTGATGCTAAAATTATTATAATTTTGTCTACCCACAAACGCAGAGTATAACCGTTATGGAGGTCAAACTTGGAATAAGTAAAGAAAATAAGATAACAGATTCACACCAAGTGATTGTTCCTATTTATATTCAACTAATTGCTTTTAGAACTCAGGTAATTCCAAGAGAAAACAATTTCTTTGGTCTTTCATTAAACCCCATCATTCTCTATTGTACTTTAAAATCTTACTCTTAATTTATTTTTAATTGAGAGAAAAAGGAACAGTAGGGATTTACCACCTCTCTTCCTTGAAGTCAAACTGACCCAAAGGCAAATGTTTATTTTCACATACATATTATGTATTAGCTGTCATATCAAAGCCTTCTTGTTTTAGCTCCCTGGTTCCACTTTAAATCTTTAAGCACAGTAAATCTGACAAAAGAGCAAAACACCTTTTTTCCTCAAACTCAGCTAAGACGTTTGTATCAACTGTTTTCGTTTCAATACATTTTCATAACATTGTTATTGATACATTTTTACTTTCAAGAATGTTCACCTTAAGCTTCAAGCTTCTTGCCAACACAGAGTCCAGCACATGGGAAGCCTCACAAAAAGGGAGAAGTTTTCTCATAGTTTTTTATGCTATTCTTATTTTTCAGTTTGAAAGCTATAGCACATTTCCAATTTTGTCACTTCTTTCCAATAAAAACATTGTAAATGTAAATCTTGTCTGTAGACCATCACTGTCCACTTATATATTGTAAAACCAATCCAGAGATCAATTTAGTTTTTGTGGAGACCATCCCACAGCAAATCAAGAAAAACCTAATGACTCAGCTTATCAAAAAAACATTTTACAAAAAATCTCCATCAATATGGGAAGATTATAGTTGCCAGACACTCTGAGGCATGATGGATATTCTGCTAAGGAACTGTGATGGGTATCCCAGGACAAATTCACTTGGAAATTGGAACCAAGTCCTTATCCCTCTCCTGCCAATATTCTCCAATATGAGTTCAATTGTTATTCTAGTAACAACTAAAAACCACTCTCTCAAAAATAACTCTTAAGAAGGTAGATTGAATATGTTTTAAGGTGGATTCAGATTATATCAGCTGTAGTTTTTCTATTCATGGATATAATCTCTACCTTTTTCATAATTTCTTAGTGGGGTTTATTTTATTTTATTTAACTAGAAAGGAGAGAAATTGCATCTCTGGGACAGTTACAAGTAGAAGAGGACAGGCTAGTGTAATATTAAGGATTTGAGTTCTGAAATTGCAGAGAGTAGAGTTCAAATCTTGGTTCTGCACCCTTTTTAGTTTTTGTCATATAGGACAGGTTACTTAATCTTCCTAAACTTTAGTTTTCTCACCTCCAAAATAAGGCTAATAATCACAGTTGACTCATAGTGTTATTAGGAGAATTAAATGAGTTATACATGTAAGGCCCTGTCTGTAGACATTGCTCAGAAACACTCGTTTATCAGTAAAAGGAAGCAAAACTATAAGACTTCTCATTATATATATGATGATAGATTTTGCTTCACTTAAGTGATTGGTGAAATGACATTTGTAGTCTACATTTTGCAACCCTTTAAAAAAAGAAATCCTTTAAAAAATAACCTTTTTTTACTCTTTCAAAAACATAATGTGTATGTATATATGTGTGTGTGTATATATATGTGTGATCACGTTTGTTGTTGTTGCTGTTTTTATGCAGTGTCAGGCCTAGTGTCTCATCAATATCCAGTTTTCTTTTCAGCTTTTTAACTGATATGATCCTCTTGATTCCCATACAACTTTGAGTATTAGAGCATTACGATATGGTATAAAGATATTCTGGTTTCCTTGTTGTGTGGGTGTATTAGAGAGATGAGCCACAAGTTTACTGGATGGATTAACAGATTGATTGATATATTGATGAATCTATCTATTGATCTATTGACCTATCTACCTATACCCATCTTCCTACTAAGGATGTGTACAATAGAATCTGTTTATTTGTACCACCACTATACAGAACAATTTGAAGTCTGTTCAGTTCTATTTGTGTCTACTTATTTCTTCTTTGTATTCCTGGCACCTAGCACGATGGCTGGAATATATTCAGTTAGTCAGTGAATGAAGGAGTGAATACAGTTATGTGTCTGTAATCCAGCAATTTGTGTCATTAATATGCAATTTAAAGAATAATTTGTGTAAGTGCTGCATACGACATTTATAAATATAGTTTAATAATAGCTTACTTAAGTGGAAATTTTAATAGCTTCCTTGTTTTGATACTTAATTGGCATATGCTTTAGGGTAAAACTACTTTGTGGTAATTCAGAATAATATTTGGTTCTATTAACCTGAATAATTAGAGTTAACTCTATTATTAAATGTACCATATACTGTGCATAGAAGAATGTTTACTTTCCTATGGTCTCATACTATTCTCCTTTTCTCTAATGATTTTTTTAAATTTTTATTTTTAGGTAATTTTAGATTTATATACAATTGTAAGAAATAATAGAGAGCCTGTATACTTTTCACCCAGTTTCCCCTAATGACAACTTCTTATGTAACCATAGCACAATATAGCAGCCAGAAAATTGACATTGATACAATCCACCAACCTTATTCAGATTTCACTAGTTTTACATGTACTTGTGTGTGTGTGTGTGTGTATTTCATTCTATGTAGATTTGTATGACTACCACCACCACTGTCAAGATACAGCACAGGTCCTCACAAGCGTCGCTAGTGTTACCCTTCTACAGCCATAGTCACCTCCTTCCATCCTCTGCCCTTACAACTGCTGGTAACCACTAATCTGTTTCCCAGTTCATAATTTTGTCACTTCAAGAATGTTACATAAATAGAGTCAAATAGTATATAACCGTTTGATATTGCATTTTTTTCACTCGGCATAATTTCCTTCAGATCCATCCAAGTTGTTGTGTGTGTCCTCATTCCTTTTTGTTGCTGAGTGATATTCTATGGTATGAATTTACCAAAGTTAGATTAATCATTCGCCTGTTGAAGGGCATTTGGGTTGTTCCTGGTTTTCAGCTATTACAAATAAGGCTGCTATGAACATTGATGTTCGGCTTTTTATGTGAACATAAGCTTTCGCTTTTCTGGGATAAAACTGCACTTGATAAGAGTGCGGTCATTGGATTGTATGTCAAGCACATGTTTAGTTTTGCAAGAAACTGCCATACTTCTTTCCAGAGTGGCTGTACCATTTTATATTCCCACCAGCATTGTATGAATAATTCAGTTTTCTCCAGAATCTTGCCAGCATTTGGTGTTATCATATTTTTTATTTTAGTCAATCTGATAAGTATGTAGTAATGTCTCGTTGTGGTTTTAATTTGCATTTCCCTAATGGCTAATGTTGTTGAACATCTTTTCCTGTGCCATCTGGTATTCTCTTCATTGAAATGTTTTTTGCCCATTTTGTAATTGGATTGTTTTTCTTCTTCCTTTTTTTTTCCCAGTTGTTTTTTAAGAGTTTTTATATATTCTAGACACAAGTCCTTTGTGGAATATATCTCATGCAAATATGTTCTCCCAGTCTGCAGCTTTCTTTTTATCTTCTTCACAGTATCTTTCACAGAGCATCAAAATAATAGATTGCAAGTAAATCTATTATTTAGCTACTATAATTCCATGCCCTTTCTTGAAACAAGTTAGCACAAAAATTATTTAACAAAAATAAATTAAAAAGTATTTATTATGCCAGCATTTAAAAGTTGGCCCTGGAATTTTTAAGTTAATTTTCTAAAAGCACATAGATATGTGGAAAGTGCAAACTGGAACTTCGAAATTGATTTTGGTGTCATCAAAACTAACGGTTTGTTTCTGTCTTTTCATAGGTTCTGTTGCCACTGCATGTCGTGACCCAGGGGTTCCCATGAATGGGACGCGAAATGGGGATGGACGAGAACCTGGGGATACTGTTGTTTTTCAGTGTGACCCAGGATATGAGCTTCAAGGAGAGGAAAGAATAACCTGCATCCAGGTAGAAAATCGATACTTCTGGCAGCCCAGCCCACCAGTCTGTATAGGTATGAATTAAAGAACAATTAAAATTTTATATAAGTATAAAACAATGGTTAAAACCTGTTATTGATGTTATTAATTAAGAACAATATTGTAGAATAGGTTCTATGTGGGAGTCTAAGATTTCAGTCTTCAAAAAATGCACAAAATTATAAATAATTATCATTTTTCTCCGAGTAGAGAGACGGTCCATAATTTATTGATTCTCAATGATTCTAAGGTCTTAAAAAAGGAAAAGTTAAGACTCAGAGCTCTTGAAAAATCCTAATCTTCCCTTATCTACTATATAAATATAGTTATCCACTGCTTTTAAAATTTAAAGAGTGGATTCATATTCAGTGTTTAAAATGGACCAAATCAATCTTGCCTCGGCAATGGTTATTTATTGAAAATTTTATCGAAACTTACATTTGAATTTCAAAACTTTGACTTTGCATTCAATTTATGTATTCCAAAAGAATATTAGGTTTTATTTTGATGATCTAAGGATTGACAGCAGCTTGGTTCATCCTTACAACTGTCTTTTTGTCTCCATGCTGTGTTCTTGAGTCCCCAAGTTAGACTCTAGAAAATTAAGATATATATTATTTCTCTACTGGGTCTGAGAAAAAGTTGGAGGGATGTACCACCTTTGAAATGAAAATAGTGGGAAAACCTGCTATATGATCTTTAAGAAAAACTCATTATAAAATTAAACTATTTTAATCTTAAACTTTTTACATCAAGTGTTTTAGAATTGGTATCATCTTAAATTTACAATAAATTTTGACCAAACTATGTTCTCTCTACTCAAAATTTTATTTATTTACATATTCTCTCACTTACTACACAGAAGCAACTTGAGAGAAGATCCCATATCTTGTTCATCGTTGTATTTCCTATAGCATTCAGCACACACAGATTTAGCACATTTGGGAGACTAACCCTTATTTTTGTTCACCTATATTCGACTCATAAATACTTTTTTTTTTCCTTGTAAGGAAAATTGGTCCTGAGCTGACATCTGTTGCCAATCTTCCTCTTTTTGCTTAAGGAATATTGTCACTGAGGTAACATCTGTGCCAATCTTCCTCTGTTTTATGTGGGATGACGCCACAGCATGGCTTGATGAGCAGCACTAGGTCCACATCTGGGATCTGAACTCGAAAACCCCAGGCCACCGAAGTAGAGTGCACGAACTTAACCACAACATCACTGGACCAGCCCCATAAATGCATTTTTAATAATCATTTCACAGTGATTTTTTTGAGTTATAATGTTATAGTAACTCAATTTAGTAATTCAGTCAGAAGTGAACAAACTCAAGCACTCAATTATTCAGATTTATTTTACCCCGTGTTTTAACTTGTTATTCAGGAGTTGCACACTCAAATTCATTAGACAGTCACTGTGTCCTTGGCATAGTTCTGAGCACTGAGGCTTTAGCAGTAAAACAACACAGACAAGTTCTCTGTTCTTTTAAACCTACTTTCCAGTGAAATGAAAACTAAAAACTCTGAATTTTTATGTAACATTTTTTTCTATTTTGTATGTTGGAATTTTGAAAACATAATGCACAAAACAAAACACATCTAAAATCTCAAACCAGCCAGGGAGTAGACGGACAGTTCTAGACTCCTGCAGAAAATGAGATGGACGCCAAGGAAAAGGCTTGTTAAAGAGACTTAAAAAAAAAAAAAAAACCCACAAAATAAGCACATAGCTTGAGCCAGTTTGGGTTTAGCCATATCTCCCTTTACACTTTATTATTTCCACTCACACCTATGTTGCTCTGCATGTACCACTACAACATTCTAAATCGTCAAACATTGATCAATTTACATTTGCTGTAACTGCACTCATAAAAGCAGGAGAAAAAATACTGTTAAGAAACATTTTCAAGGAAAAAGAGACTGAAACAATGAAATTTTCACTTTTTTTATACTATTCAGTTAAGCTAAAAAATCCTAATTAAATTAAAACACTACTTTCCAATTAGTTGGAATTTGATTATCTTGTTAAGAGTATCTTTGTGCAAAGTGGAAATGATAGAACTCTACAGGCTTACTGTAGAGCTTCTTGCCTTATGGTGATTCTTAAGCTTCATTAAACAATGTTGCTTATTAGAAGTACCAGAAAGGCTATACTATGTCAAATGTTTTTATGTTTAGAATCCTAAAATAGTGAAAGACTTTACACAGAAATTCTAGGAAACACAAAAATCCAAGACGTAAAAGATTAAAGTGTTTTGAGATAGACTGTTATAAAATTCCATTTGTAGACAAGATTTTGGCTAGTAAGTCCTAATTCTAGAAAAAAGAGAAAATTGAACACTAAATCTTACAATCTTACTTAAATCAAGCAGGTTGTGGAAAGTTTTTTGTATGGATTATGGTGCTGTGTATTATTTTTTGGTAGGAAAAAATAGCTTGAGGAGAGGATATGCATTAGAGATTCTCTGAGGAAGAAAATAACTTAAAAAAGAGTCTGAAAAATTGCTAAGGCTGCAAAAAGCTTGACCTCTGAAACTGATAAGAAAGAACTCCATGATTGGAAATACTATGCCAGAGATTAAAGCCTGAACTTTTTAGAAACTCCATAAGTCTGTGTCTCAGACCCCGGAGCATAAAGCATTTTGCTTGCATGTAGAAGTAGTCAGCTTTATAGCAAGTACCAAACAGAAGGACATCATCTTTAAGAGTTAATAGAATTCAGTCCAACAAAATTGACAGTGTGAAGATTACTTTGACATTGCCACAGGGAAAGTAGCAGCACTCAATATGAAGGTAAATAACAAAGACATTAGTGTGGGTGGGCTGCTGAGAAAGACAGCAGACCCAAATAAAACTGAATTGGGGAGAAAAAATTAAGAAGATTATAAAATAGTTATCAGTAGTTGCCCATATAACTGCCTCACGAGAAACTACGCTTAGAACAAATCATTAATGTCAGAATTCCATGAAGCCTAACTGAAAATTTAATTCATAAATCTATTTGACTTGAGGAGAATTTTATTCTGATGCTTTATGATTACATGCATAAAAATAAAAATGTATTTTCCAAATGCTATTTACAGTTTAGGATATTTAAGGCAAAGAGAATATTCTTTACTCACTGAGTGTTTGGGATATACAAATGTCAAATAATGTCTCTCCCTACCTCAATGGCTTTTGTAGATTTTCAAAATCAACTACAGCAATGAAGTATACTGGGAGAACCTTGATAAATAATTTAAATAATAGAATCTAAAGAATTTTAAAGGATCCTGAGTTCAAATAATAGTATAATCATGTAAAATATCCAGTAAGATACTTAAAAATATATGTAATGGATTTTCTGCATCTTTTGTGATAAATGATATACATGTATAAATATATATATGGACATGTGCAAGTGTATAAAATTTCTAACAATAAAAAAGACCCGTGTTCCTTGTGAAAAATAAGTAAAATTGAAACAAATGAATAAAATTGCTGCCACATGCTCCACCAAATTACGCATAATTCTTCTGCTTTAGCATGTGAAAAAAACCCACAAACAACATTTTGCTATCATTCCCATCTTTCGTACATATATACATTTGCCATTGTTACACATATTTCTCTCATTCTTTTTCAAATTCACATATTATTTTAAAGGTTCCCAAGGGAAAATATACTGTTATTTTAATCAAAACACATAGCTACAAATTAAATTACACATTCATCTGTAGTCATCTTCATTATCTTTATAATCAATACAAAGAGCCACTAGTAATTCAACAAAAAATTTATAGAATGTGTAGTATGTGCTGAATTCTAGGTATAAAATAGCATATAAGACACAGTTTTTATCTTACAGATTAGTGATGAATGCACACACCTAAAAGGAATATTTAAATAAAATATAGTAAGGGAAGTAATGGAGATATGCAGAGGTTTCTATGGATACCAGAGTCAGTTGGAAATAGCTGAAGCAGAGGCCAGGTTGGGGATTTCCAGGAAAACTTCCTGGAGGCAGTGATGAATCTTGAAACATAAGCAAGAGTTATACAAATGTAGAAGGGAAAAAGACATTTCAGGAAAAACAAATAGCATGGGCAAAGGCATGGCAGTACAAGGAACTGTAAGCAATTTGATAGTATTTGAGTGTAAATTATTTGTCTAGATTGGTGGTTGATGTAATTGGAAAGGTTGCAAGGGTCAACTCATGCAAGCTGTACTGGAGTTGGAGCATTATCTTTAAGGCAATGTGAAACAACTGCAGAATTTTATGCATAGGCATAGAATGACTAGATGTTTTCACTGAGATGATTTGAAGGAAACTAGATTATATTAGAGGCATGGGAAACAAAACGGCATTGCAATAATTCTGGAGGTAGATAAGAGTCAGATCTAGAAATATGGTAGAAGGCAAAGAAAGAAGAGCTAGATTGAAAATGTGTACGAGGATCTGGGAGGTAGAGTCTTGGTAGTGCTTCTTGATGGATTGGATACAAGGGTGCAGTGAAGAAAAGGGAAGAATCTTAGGCCTCTAGCTTGGGAATATAGGAGGATGATAGTGCTAATCAAACAACCTCAGAATGCAGAAGGAGAAGCAAATTTGAGTTGAGGTTTGGCTATGTTAGATATTCTGTGTTTGATTTGCACGTAGGCTATCAGGTAGAGATAGCCAGTAAACACTTGGGCATATGGTTTAGAGTTAAGCAGAGAAATCTGCTAGAGAAGATGGGAAAAAGAAGTCATCAGGGTATAAGTGGAAAATAAAGTCAAAATTTGGATATGGTCAACAAGGAAGAATGTAGTGGAGTGAAAATGAGAGATTGTCTAGGCAAGGAATTTAGGAGAATACTAAAATTATAGATGAAGTGAAATTCAAAGAAGTGTTGACAATAAAACTGAGGTCTGCACAAAGAAATTAGAAGAAAATTAGAAGTAGATTTCCAAAAACAAGGAGAATGAATTTAAGGTGAAAGTCAATAGTTAAGAATGACTGCAGATGTGAAGAGAAAGATAAAGGCAGAAAATTCTCAATTTTATTAGTCAATACGAAAGTCCTTTCAGGGTGAGCTAAAAAGCATTTGTGTTGGGGGCAAGGAGGCTGAGGGAGACAGCAACGGCTGGAGGCAGAATGAGAGGGAGAAAGGACCAAATGAAGACATCTAGAGTCCCTAAGCAACAAAAAGTTTATTGTGTCTCTCTAAATATAATCTAAAATAAAAAAAAAATACTAAGCCTTAAGATAAGTTCTCTCAGGAGGAATACTTTGATGCCTTTCTTTGAGAAATAGCATGCGAAACTGATGACCTACTTTGCTAATCATGTTAGTCTGCTTATAGGTAAATGTAGCACATAGGTGAAGAAAGACACATTAAGATTAGATCTCCTTTTCAGAAGACTTAGTTGTGAAAATTAAAAATAAATCTGAAATAAGTAAGGAGAGACTTTTGTTCAAAAGGAATTATTACAGGGTATGGGTAGGGGAACTACTATTGTGATAAGGAGAACAACATGACCATGAGCCCTACAAGCAGCTCGAGAGTTAGGCAACAGGACTTTTATATACAAGAGGATCGGAAGAAGCATATGTGGGGAAGTGGGAAGAAAGGGGACAGATTGGAGAGTAGATCAGAGAATGTTGTGCTCTGCCTCCAGTCTGTCCTCAGCAGGGGTTGCGTGCTTGCTCAAGGCTGAGGGTGGGCAAAGTTCAGGGTCCTAGAGGAGGGAGAGAAGCCTAACCCAAGTTTGATTACAAGCATTTTATTCTGATTGATCAGTGGGGATAAGCAATTCAGCTTATCAATTAGGGCAAAGAATGGGAATTTGCAGGGGCTGTGTCTAGTCTGCCATAAGAAAACGAGGAGGACTTATTTCTGGGGTCTTCTCTAAGTCATGATAAGTGGGTCTTCTCTGAGTCATATGAAGTGCAGTTCCTCACATTGAGCCATTTAACCAAACACAAAAGGGGTAAAGGGATTTCTTAACCATCAGGTAAAATTTAACATTTTTGGTTGAAAAAAAGGTGAAAGGAAATAGGTCACAGGGAACTTTGTTTTATGCTTAGGATGAAAGAGACTTGAGCATGTCTGTGGACAAAGGGGAAGAAGCCAGAGAGAATAAAGGAGGTAAATGAATGAAGTTCTGGAGAAGGAAGAGGGATTATGTGACAGGTTGAGGGTGTTATCCTGATTAATAGGAGGAACTCTTTATCCTCCGATTGTAGAGAGAAATATTCAGGAGGCGTTGGAGTTTGAAGAGGAAAGACTACAGAAATTTGAGATAGTTTTTGTCTAATCATTTGATAAGATATGACAAAAATGAACATGTGATAGGTGAAGTGATGAATAAATTAAGTCTTAGCAAATAAATATTCTTAGTAGAGTAGGAGCTGAGGTCATCTACTGTGACTGAGGTACTAAGTCAAGGGTAGAAGGGCATGGAGAGGTGTAATAGTGAACATCCATAATTAGGTGGCAAAAATTACCAAATTCTAAGGATGATTTTGCATATCTAGACTCAGGCAAAGAACGGAGATCTGAAATGTTGCCAGAACCAAAATTCTCCTTCTTTCAAAACCAGTTTTATGCTGTCAAAAGAATCTGTATGCCTTATAACTGGATGGTAAAATTTATCTGAGAAAACTGTAATTTTAAAACTCAGATAAGAGAAGAATGCTGATGTGCTGATTATGTGTTAGGAGACATCATGAGATCATGAGAATCCCAATTGCAATCTCTCTCTGAAGCTACCAGCACCGTGGAATATGTTGTTTTCTTATCTTAAGCTACGTTTAACAGACTTCAACAGTAATCCCCTGAAGATTCTGTTCTCTGAATTTCACTGACAATTTCTTGAGCCTCTCCATTGAAGCATTACACAAACTTTTGTTTGGGGCTGCAATGATAACTGTAGTAACTGTCCACTTTCATCAATAAATCAGACAACTAGAATTTAGAAATATCTTAATTAGTATAACAGCTTTTTAATGCAAGTGCTGTAGGTTCTTAGATAATTATCCATTCTCACTCATTAACTATTATTGAAGCCTCTTCCTCCATAAATAGGTAAAAAGCTACCAGAGAAGAAATGAAAATGAGTCAACTATCTCATATCCTATTATTCTACTTATTATTAGAGGTTTTGTTTTGCTTTGTTTTGTTTCTAACCTTTTATAGTGATCTTCAGACTTTTTCTTAGTAACCATGGGGAGATGATCTTTACCCCTCTTCTAAATGCTTATCTTTTACATGAAACAAAATAGTAATAAAAGAGAGAAATATATATATATATAATTTTTTCTTGTCTTTTGAAGCCAGTAAAGCAGCTAAATTCAACGTATTCATGTATGTATGTATGTATTTAATATTTTAATAGTCTTTCTTGAAAGACAATGCAGCATTCAAGCATCCAGTACTATAAAAAGTCAAGTCTGTACAAAACCTCCAAAACTTTTTTAGAGAAGTGTTTTCGCAAATATTGATAGCTGATAAATTTTATTAATTACTTAAAGGGTTTTGTTTGTTTAAATTAAAGCACCCTGTGGAGGAAATTTAACAGGATCTTCAGGGTTTATTCTTTCGCCAAACTTCCCTCATCCGTATCCCCATAGCAGGGACTGTGACTGGACCATCACCGTCAATGCAGACTATGTTATCTCCTTGGCATTTATCAGGTGAGTTCCTGTACATTTCCATGTTTAAAAAATCTTTTTGGTCATTTTGTTTTAGCATTTGCACTAGGCAAATTTTATTTCTATACATGACATTTTTATTATTTTTACTAATTCCAATACTAATACTTCATAGTCAGCAGTTTGCAAAGCCTTGTATCATAGCACAGATGCCAGTGCAGCTCTGAGGGCTGGTGGTGAGTGAGCATCTTCACCAGATTCCAGTGTAGAGGAAACATGTTAAAGGTGAATGGTTTATTGACTTTCATGAAATGTGATTCCTTTATAAACTTTTCTCCCTCCCTGTACTTAACCATCACTGCTTCAAAAAATTCAGTTTTTCCTAAACTTCAAGATTAAAAGGTCAATACTTCAAGGATTTTTTCCTCCCACGTGTGCACCACCCAAACCCTTTTGAAGCGTCTAAATACTCATATATGCAGCACTGCCATTGGGCTTGGGAAGACATATGTTCTAACTACCGTCCTTTTTGGTGGTCTCATGAAGTCAAGCCTGCAAAGCAGAATTTGATGGATCATCTCTGTATGATTTCTCAGCAGAACTTGTCTCATGATAGAACTTTACACAGGAGTGTTCCAGAATTTACATTTGTCGTTTAGCAATGTCAGTTGCAGGGTTAGCTTAGTACTGAAGTAGTGGAGGATGCAGCTTCTTATGTAGGAAAGGAGGTGGCTGATGTTGAACCCTAACTCTGCCACTGTCATCTATGTTACGTTGGTGAAGTTAGTTATTTGAATGAGCCTCTGTGTCCCCACACAGAGCTAATAGATATTATCACAAAACTTGCCCTAACTTTTCCCCTTAAGATTTAAATGGGAGTGTTAGGTATGAGCAACTCAGAGAGGTCCTAAGTAGAAGTGTTCCTAGTCTTCAATGTCCAAGACTGATGTGCATTGACCCTAGTAACACAACACCTCTTTCTGCTAGTGTGTCCAAGCTGTTTGGTATTTATGTAAAATACTAAGCTTAAATATGCATTTTTTTCTAATATATGGAAGCCGGATTTTTAAAAAATTAAAGAAATAATTTGAATGCGTGAAAATTTTTTAAAGTGTAAATATATGGAATTTTTGTTTCTATAGTTTGTAGTGATACATATATAATTGACAATAACAAAATAACAGTTAAGATAATGTTAGTTATATGGCAGGACCCAGTTATAAGACAATTTCCTGAGGTAAGGACTATTACTTCCATTCTTATAGTTGAGGAAACGGCAGTACAGACATTAGAAATGTCAAGAGGTATGATACAGGGCTTAATATACTTATAAAATTATTTTAGTTAATAACTAAGTGGTAGAAGGCCATATTACATGAAGTTCATGACCTGAATTTGATGTCCAGCTGTGTCATTTATTCTGTGAGCTTGGAGAGACCTCTGATGTTTCAGGGCCTTAGTGTACTTACTCATTGGGAAAGTGACAAGGATAATCCCTTCCTTATATCTCAGGATTATTGACAAGATCGAGTTAGTATTTATGAAAGTGCCTTGTAAAATAGAGAGTACTATTAGAATGTACTGACTTTCTAGTTTTTCAGGAAAAATACTCATTACAGCTAGGATTCTAAAATTTCCTAGAAAAAGACTATTTTTTGTTTTATTCTCATTTTCCAAGAAGTTACAAATCAGTATTTTGAAATATTTATTTAAGCCCAAACTAGAAATGAAAAAGAAATGTACTGCAATCCATTGTTAAATAGGCTTTTGGCCTTCCAAGGATAATACATAGCGCTATAATATATCAGTTAAATCACTTGTTTCTAGTGATTCTCCCAACAGTGAGACAGGTGAGGAAGTTGTAATTCTCCTCAACGTTAATGTTGAAAGAGATGTTCAGAAAGATTGTGTTTTACTTGAGAACAGGGGTCAAGAGTAATGAAATAAGGGCTTGTCCTCTGATTTCTACTTTATTGCAGCAAAGTTACCAAAATGCAGGCCCCATATTCACTGAAAGGTTTCAAGAGTAATTAATTAAATTAGACTTATGAAACTATTGAATAAATTAAAACAAAATATAACAGTATGATGGTGGTCCTCCAATTTTCTCATGTTACAGGGTTCCTTGTATATGGAAAGGTTGGGAACTTCTGTATTAGCTCAGTCTTTCTTCGCCACTGTTATGTACAAGTAAACGACCCAGTCTCCCCCCACCTTATACGTGCATACCTAAAGGATTAGAATTGTTGTGGAAACTTAACCTGTATAAATCCAGTAGATTTGGAAATAATATCTTTCATCTAACAAGTTTCTTGTTTAGATGCAAAAATGATAAAACTTGACAGAGTGGTTTCTCCACTGATGGAAGTTAACAATGGCAAGCTTTACTAGTTTTATTTTATATCATGAACTTGTTGACTTTTCTTAATGACCCACTTAAGTCCATCCTTTTCTCTGCCACCTTACGAGCTGGTAATAGACGAATGATTGTGTGTCTTCTGCCTTCTAAATATGTGGGTTGTATAATCATTATGGGACAATTCTCGTACTTTTGAAGATTGTTAAGGCAAGTTTATTATGCAGACTTTTACACTATTAAAATATTGATTTGAATAATTTACATGCTAAAATGTCCTTGTTCACACAATGTATAATTTTGACAGATAGTGCGTTGGTTTGATTTCTCCTATGTTAAGTTGTAAAAGAAGAAAATATATTTACTTTCAGGAAAAAGAATGCCTAATACAATGTGCAGTTTCATTTGAGTTATTTAAATGCAAATTTGTATTTTGAACTTTTGTTCGAGTCTGATAAGTAGAGTTGAATTTTAAAACAACAAAACTGCTCATAAATTTTGAAGTTTAAAGCAAATAGTACCATTGACAAAGAAAAAAGAGGTTGCGTTTTCATGATGTAAAATATCTGGATAAATATTTTAAAACATAGGTAATATCTTCCATACTTTACTGATATAAAGTAAATTGCATAAGGATAAGTAGCTAATGAGCAGAAGCAAGGCTTGAACCTATATCTCTGACTCCAAATTCTGTACTTTTTCATCAGCTTAACGATTTGCTATACAATCGTTTGTATTGCCTGTAGATGCAATGCCAACTTAGAAATATTTGAAAATATCAAGATGTCTTTTTTCTTTTGTGGCATTGATATTCATATTCCACATGTTGTTGCCAGGTGAATTTTCAAAGTGGCTTATTTTGACAGGGTCTTTTGTTATTTTTAAAGATATTTATTCAATTAATATATGATTATATGACTATTAGGCTTAATGCCTTAGTAATAACCATTGTGCTTCCTTCTCTCTTTCTTCCTTTTTGTAGTTTTAGCATAGAACCAAACTATGACTTCCTCTATATATATGATGGACCAGACAGTAACAGCCCACTGATTGGAAGTTTTCAAGACAGCAAGTTACCAGAGAGAATAGAAAGCAGCTCAAATAACATGCATTTGGCTTTTCGGAGTGATGGATCTGTTAGTTACACTGGATTTCATTTAGAATATAAAGGTAAACGTGAACATTTGATTTTAGCATCATGATTTAAATTGTGAATATTTTATATAGGAGAATAATTTTGTATTGGCCATTGTCAATGGTTAGTTGTATGTGCATTTCTTAATGCAGACTACCTGCAATTCATCTCATAAAAGAGCTCTCATTGTAGACTTTTCTTATCAGTAAGAGGAAGGTAGCATTTCCCTAATTACTACCAAAGGAAATGTATCAGGTAATCAAATTAGCAATTAGCATACTCTGGGAGTTGGCTGAGACCACAAAATATTTTTTAAAAAACAAAGTTCTTTTTTGGAAGCTGAAGATTAACACAAATATCGTTATTCAGAGACTACTCTCAGTGATAAAGGAGAATAAGGCATAGTGATAATTATGTTTCAAAAAATATCTAAAGATATTTAAATATGTCAATATTCAGAACAGGGAGAATAAACTACAGTGATAATTATAATATTTTTGCATATTTCTGCAAGTATTTAAATGAATCAATATTACAATGCCTTGGATATTTATAAATATATTTTTCTTAAGTTTTGTACTCAATGACTGTAGGAAAAAATTAGGTCTTGGTTGTTTAAAGTTAAAATTTATTTTTCAATAATTGAGTCCATAAAGGACATACTGATTATTCATCTTAAGTTATTAACTGAGTTCTGAAATTACATACTTTGGAATTATTACTTACCACTTGGCTTTTTTCTTTTTTCCTTTTTTTTTAGTGAGTAAGATTGGCCCTGCGCTAACATCTGTTGCCGATCTTCCTCTTTTTGCTTGAGGAAGATTGTCACTGAGCTAACATCTGTGCCAATCTTCCTGTATTTTGTATGCGGGACACCACCACAGCATGCTTTGATGACTAGTGTGTAGGTCTGCTCCCAGGATCCAAACCTGCAAACCCTGGGTTCCCAAAGCAGAGTGCGCGAACTCAACTACTATGCCATTGGGCCAGCCTTTGGCTTTTTTTTTTTTATTATGAAATACTTTCAGTAACTGAAAATTATATAGAATAATAAAACAAACTTCAAAGTATCTATCATCCAACTTGACAAACTTTAACATTGTGCCATATTTGCTTCAGATCTCTTTCTTCTTGTGTCATTGTTGATTTTAAAGAGAATACGCCCAATGTTTTACCTTTAAGTATGATGTTTGCTATTGGTTGGTGGCAGTTTATTAAGGGCTCACATTTTTGAACTCCTTTTCAGGGACACTTCAATGTTATTTACATATAAAAAATCATTTACCTCTATGAGTGAAGAAGTTTTAGCATAACAAGGTCAAAGTAATTTGCCCAAAGTCATATGGCAAGGCTAAGATATGATTCAGAGTGGGCTCCAGAGTCCACACTCTTATTCAAAATGTCTTTATTAACTATAGGAAATTTCTTTCCATTCTTGGTTCACTAAAAGTTGTTTAATCATAAAGGGATTGAATTTTATCAACTGCTTTTTCATCGGCTATTAAAAATATCACATGATTTTCCTTTGTGAAGCTCTTAATGTTGTAAATTATATTTTAGCTTTTATAACGTTAAAACATCTTTACAGGGCCAGCCCCAGTTAACTAGTGGTTAAGTTCAGCACATTCCTCTTTGGCAGCCTGTATTCAGTTTCCAGGCGTGGTCCTACCCTGCTTTGTTAGCAGCCACATGCTGGCAGCCCACATACTACAAAATAAAGGAAGATAGGCATAGATGTTAGCTCAGGGTGAATCTTCCTCAGCAAAAAAAAACAAAAAACACCAAAAAAATCTCTACATTCGTAGGCTAAAACCAGTTGTTTCATTAGTTTTTATTTTTAAAATACCTTGCTGATTTCAGTGGACTAACATTAATTTTCTGTAATTATGGTATATATTGCCATAGACTTATTACTATCTGTTAAAAAATGTATTATCCCTGATCTACTACCATAGGATTAGTCTATAATTTTCCTTCCTTATATTTTCCTTGTCTACAGAGTGTTGATCAAGATTATACAACTGCCTAACTTTGGAAGCATTCTCGCTTTTCTAGTATCTAGAATAGTTTATGTAAGATAGGTATCATCTGTTTCTTAAATGTTTGCTAGAACTTCCCTGTAGAAACATGGACTTGGTGATTTGAGGTAGTAGAATTTTAGTTGTTATAAACCTATTTAGATTTTTTGCTTCACTAATTCCCCACACGTTTACTAAAATTCAAGCTTTTTCAGAGCAAGAACTCTGTTTATTCACCACTATAGAGTGAGTGCCTTAGAATAGTACCCGCACATAGTAATTGTTCAATAATTATTTAGTTGATGGGTTTTGAGCAGCTTAAACAGGTGTTTTCTGTTTTAAATCAAAACATAATTAGAATCATAGAATAATAACATCATTGAAATGTAAGAAACCTTAAAGATAAATTTCTGTCCTGTATTTCATAAATGAGAACTTTGCTCTTTAGGAATAGCTACTTGTATCTGCAAGTTGACAGGCTTGTAAATAAGACCTGTTTAAAAAAAAAGAAAGAGAGAGAGAGGAAAACGGTAGAGCTAAGTTTATTGTGAATTAGTATTGAGTAAAACATTTCCAGAGATCGCGACGATAAAAGATACAAGAAGAATGTCACAAATACTACCATGCTCAGGGCGGAGGGTGCTAATTTATTACAGATTTCTTTCTTGTGGAAACTGGACTTGGCCTCACAATCCTTTCTCTATGCAACATTCTGTACTAAATCTATGAAATTAAGCACTTAAGTTAAAGTGCTTGCCCATATGTCAGTTAAATGTATGTCCATTCCTAGTTCCCAGCTTGATCAACTTCCATGTCCCATTATTTCCAAAAACTTAGGATTTATGATGCCATAGGAAAGGGCCACAGAAGCAAACTAAAAAAAAAAAAAAGATAATATTATTTATTAGATATTTACTCTATTCTAGGTAAAATGATTAGCTCTTTTTAATGCATTATCTCTGTCCTTCTCATGAGTAGGCACACATAAATACAACAAAAAATATTAAACAGAATTCTGAGATAAGTATTGCTATTTCTATTTTACAAATGAAGAAATTGAGGATCAGATTGTTAAAATGAATTGCATAAGACGACATAAAGTATTATTACCAATAAGAGTAAAGACCAATAAAAATATGAGTACAGGCAGAGAGAAATATTTAATCATCCCATGAACTACAATTCTCCTCCTTGGACCGTACAGCTACTCCCGACCATACTCAGCTACTACACCAACACTCTCTTACACACAATTCCATGAGGTCCTATTTTATACTCCAGATGGTATTTCTTTATCATGTTAGGACAGAGTTCATGATACTCCCCAAATCCAACCTAATTAATTCTCTGGACTGGTCCTCAAAACCCTTGTCCATGGGAAAATTCCATTTCCCACCTCAAGGTCTCCAGAATCTTTTTCTTATCAGCCTCCCTATTTCTTATCCTATTTAAAAAATATTACCTCTTTAATTGTCTAGTTTCTAAAGCTGGTAAAGTGGTCTTTATGTTTGTTTCTGCCATAGACAGACAAATATCTGAGAATTTTCAAGATAAAATGTGCACTCCCAAAATGAGTTGACGTACCTGGAGGCCTTGGCGAGTAAAACTGTTTTCTTTGTCATTTGTAATACATGTCATATACCTTGACTTAAGCATATGATTTCTGTTAGCACTGAAAAAGTAAAGTTTTTAAGTCCTGACTGACTCTAAATAATGCTATCAGGCCATTAATTAAAAAGCCATAGATCCAGCACTTACCTCTTTTAGAGCTCACACCAGAGTATAGTTGCCGTTGTTTGTGTTCACGTCTATCGCTCCATTTCCTCCTTAAAGATGGGCACTGAATCTCATTTTTGGTTGTGTGCAAACACATAGTAGTTGTGCAAACAAAGCACTTGAACAATGAGTGAATGCCATATTCAAACGTCACAAAAATACAAGCCTGCTAGCATGGATTCTGGAAGGAAGATCACCTTATGTTTACATAAAGCAAACGATGGATATGCTCCAGTGTTGTAGATAATAGTAAATTGGGGTAGAGAAGTAGAAGTTTGGGGTGGAAGGGAACATGTTTTGCTAATTTGAAAGCAATGTCCCCAAAGACTTTAAATTAGGCCTAGTCTCCATTTATCTTATTGTGATATGAATTTTTACAGTTGAGTAAATATTTACAGTTGAGTAAATAGAGTTTAAACAGTGCTTTTATTTGCATTGTTTTAATATTAACACTATTTTACGTTATAATGTTAAGTGTCTTAAATATTTATAATTTTAATATCTATACAAATGTTACTTAGAGTAGTGCTTTGTATTATTTTAACAAAATATATTGATTTTGATGGAGAGAGAATATACACAGTTTTGTACTACTGAAGGGGACCTCCTGGTAGCTGGTTCTCTAGCTGACAGAGGATGTCAATTTATAGGCACCAGTATGTACTGTGAAAGACTTATGATAGTTGTTTATATATGGTATAAGTTAGCCACCTGCACCAAGAACATTAAAAGTCTCATAAATTACTTCCTAAATTAATATCAATTTAAGGTAAGACATATTTTCGAAGAGCAACCTACCACATTTCAACTCTACTCTGAGGTATTTTGGGGGTGATCATTGAATTTCTATTGTAGCAATATTTTCCAGAATAAGAGATGCATATATGGTTTATGTTTATTCTCAAAAAGGACCCTGGGAGATCTGGCCATATGTGAACTCTGCATCTTCCAATAGGGCGGGCCTCTTGGGACTGATTATGATCAGATGAGGGGACTACAATATATGCATAGCTTGAAAGGAGCTTAGCTCTTAGTTGCTGAAGTCATGCTAGCAAGTATATGCCCATCCACACATGTCCACTATTCTATGAATAACAGGCAGCTGGATATTATATACTCTGGTCACCTCTCAAAAACAAAAATAATATATACGTACTTTTGATTATTAACAGAAGACACTATTCATAATTGTCCCTTCATGAGTGTATACCTATATATGGGAATAAACTTTGAAGTAAAATCCCTTTAATAATAAAAATATTTAAGGTTCTTATTAGCCCAGAAAGAAATTTATTTATAAATCAATCATTAAGTATGAACTGAACAAACACTATTTAGTTATCTCTATGCCTGGTACAAGGTATGATAAAAACTTTATAATATCATATGTGTTATTACATATATGCAATAATTATATGCTTATTGTATATATCAACTTCCTGTTTTTTATTGTATATATCAGTCTTCCTGAATGAATGGAAAAAAGAGCATAGTAAAGCTTTAGTTTTTCCAACTGAATCTTCTTCAGGGCATATTTCTCGGCTCTCTAATGTCTAACTTTTTCATTAAAATAAGCATTAGGATACTTTAATTTCCTGCAGAAAAAATCTGAAAAATAAATGTTTTGTAAAAATGGAAAAAAAAAAGCCATAGGTAAGATATAAGCTTTATTGCTTATGCTCACTTCCGTCTTCCAGCTTCTGATGCATCTTCTGATGCACTTTATTTGGAGAATATAGGGCCAGGAACTCTTTTACCTATGATCTATTCAGTAGGCAAACTACTATTAAGGCAAATAAAATTAATTATTCATAAAAAATAAGGCTACCAATTTGTCTGCCTCAATTTTTTTTTATGTTTACCCAATTTATTTAGTTATTTTTGTGAGAAAGATTGGCCCTGAGCTAACATCTATTGCGAATCTTCCTCTTTTTGCTTGAGGAAGATTGTCCCTGAGCTAACATCTGCACCAGTCTTCCTCTATTTTATATGGGATGATGCCACAGCATGGCTTGATGAGCAGTGCTAGGTCTGTGCTTGGGATCTAAACCTGTGAATCCTGTGCCACCAAAGTAGAGGGCACAAACTTAACCACTAGGACACCGGGCCGACCCCCCTCACAATTCTTTTCAAAAGCTAAAATCACCTATTCATCCACTGCCTAGACCTTTATATATAGATTCTCCAGGTCTTTTCAGAATTTCCCGATGTAATTGCTATGGCATCCATGCAAACAAATAAGGGCAGTATTATTCATTGAAAGCTGTTCATCAAGGATTTAAAGTAGTATGTAAGCATAATAATGGAATAAATGAGTCCTCTCAAAATGAGGCTAGCAATATAAAATTTTGTAGAGGCAATATTTTTAATTTGTCAACCATATTTCCCTTTCCTCAAAAAGTGGGATGTTTGTGTTACAGATTTACTGTTCTGTCACAGAAACTTTTGGGAAAACTTTAAAGGAGTAAAAAGCAAACTTTTCAAAAAATGAATCTTAGCTAGGTAGACTTGTCAAAGAGATTAGATTAAGTCTTTTAAACAGTAATTTCAATCTTTCCCTTTCCCTCGAGGGACTTAGCTCAATTTCATGAAGGCCAGCTATAAATGCTAGGTTGATATTCTGCCTAAAAATTACATTGTGTTTTCCTGCTTGTTTAAGGAAAGGTTCAACGTGAGGTTTTATTCTTAAAAATATACAAACCAGCCCCTGCAGCAGTAAAGCCCATTCTTAGTGACTCAATTTAGTATTCACCCTGAGTGTTCTTTCCTGAAAAGAGTGTGTGCGAATATTTTATCCGGGGAGAAACATAATTCCCTGGATTGGGAAGCAATTTTTATAGTGAAGTCTGAATAAAACGCATGCATGTGCGCATGTGCTTGGGAGAAGATCAACGTATTGAGCTTTGGATTGAAACTCAGGAAGCAGCTTTCTCCGTCTCGCTCGCTCCGGTACACCTGCTTGCCTTAGTGCCCCTCATCTCTCTTTCACCTAGTCAACTCATCTCTCAGTGCTCAGTTTAGACGTCAACTCTTTCAGGAAGGTTCCTGAATGCTTCCCCTTAGCAATACTCAACACAGTTGCAAATATTTATTTACTATAATTCTTAATAAACTGTAAATGCCATGAGAGCCAGAATATTTTCTGATTGTTAACTGCCATGTTTCCAGAGTTATTTGGGAAGTGGGCTCTTAAGTATTTGTTAGAAAGAAGGAAGGAAGAAAATAAAGTGGACTTTCTTCATTCCTCTGATATTCCATTAAAATCATTTAAATGTTCGGTTCCGCCATTTCCTCTTTTGAATTGGGAGAAATCTTGTATAGTGTTCTTCCTAAAGCACAAATTTCTCATCATTTCCTATAACTGTTGAAGTACTTTGAACTCTGCAAACTTTTATGAATGGGATAAATATATTCTTACTGTTGGAATTAATCAGATTTGGATATTTTATAGTAATATAATTTCTGTAATAACCAAACGCCAGGATATTGTTGATTTAAATTCCAATGATTCCAGAGCCATATCCAAAGATTCACCCACCTCCCGACTTCCCATTAACATAGATAAATTCCAGTGTAGAAATCACCTTATTTGTTATCCTGAGTTTGTGATGCCGCTTATATTGCACATTTGTCTATTATTTCTTAAGTTATCTATAATAATAATACAATGGAAATATTAAGGCATTACCCAGATCTCTTAACAACAGTGTTCTAGTGCTTACTCCCAAAACTGGATGAATGAACTTATTTTTCTATTTCTCTACATATTTTCAAAATGTTCTGTCAGTCTCTTTAGTTCACTATCTGGGTGCCAAAAAATAGTTCCTTTGTTGTGAATGGACTTTACTTTTCAAATTGTCTATTACTGTTAGCTTTGAAAGTGCTTAGCTTTGACATAGACTCTGTGTCCAAAAAGATCATGGTCTGGATATCATAAAAATTCTGTTGCCATTTTATAATGGCCAGACCTCTGATAGAAACTTGGGGAATGGCTACAGGAGGTAGATTAAGAGAAATGGTTTCAGGGAAGAGAAAAAGAGTCTTTTACTTTCCTCCTAGTGTTGAAATGAACTGAGCTCAGTATAGGCAGTATATCATTTGTAGGTTCAGTCACATGGAATGGGTGTACATTATTTGGGGGAAGATCTTTTAAATAGAGAAATATTAAAGAAAAAAATCCTGCTTCTTTTCCAAAAGAAGTCATTCAAAATACTTACGCCTGAATTATAGCACATAATAATTTACAATAAACTCTAATACGCTATATTTGACTATATATATTAGATACTACTTTTAATGAGAAGACCAATGAAGAATTTTATTCTCTTACTAATCAATATGAATTAGCAAAATGGCAGATATGGTTAAGGGCTACTTTGTCCTTCAAGCCTTCTGAGGCAGAAAGGATGCTGGTGCTTTCCCTTCCTTTTAGTGGTAGAAATGAAGAAATCTTAAAGGTTTCTTAGAAAAATAGTACTTTAAAACAATTCATTTTGTAACAACACTGTTTTACAGCAAAACTCCGAGAATCCTGCTTTGATCCAGGCAATATAATGAATGGCACCAGACTTGGAATGGATTATAAATTAGGGTCAACTGTCACCTATTACTGTGATGCTGGTTATGTTCTTCAAGGTTATTCGACACTCACCTGTATCATGGGAGATGATGGAAGACCTGGATGGAATAGAGCCTTACCAAGTTGTCATGGTAAGAAACATATTTTTTTGCTGAGTTATTATTATTAGAAAGAATCAAGAAACGTTTAAACCCATTTCTGTATTTTTTTTTTTTAAAGTCAGTCATTTAGCATACAATCTGCAAGTGTGGTATAGGTAATGGAGAGATTTTATTAAGGATTTTTAAATAGGATTCAATAAAGAAATGGTTTTGGAAAAATGCTTACATTCCCAGTTGTCTCTAAAGCAGTATGCACATTATAGTAGGCGAGCTCTCTGAGAGCAGCGATATTGCCATTATGTTCATTTGTGTTCAGGACATAGAGGAGTGCCTGAAAATGTGAGCTGCTCAGGAAACACTGGCTGAGTAAATGAGGAACAAACACACTGATAAAGACATTCCAACAAAAGTAGATAAATGCAATAACTTAGATATTGTCAAGAATTGGTGATAAATCTTTATCTGAAATAGGGATATAGAAAAATATACATTTCTCTTAAGAATTAGGTTGTCTAAACATGATGACCAAGTCAGAGCTGCTCAGGCAGTTCCAGCAGCACTAGGAAGATTCAAAGACGCAGAAAGATGGAGAAAGACGTAAAATTAGTTTTGGTAACATACTATCAGATATGAAAGTTGCCGGATCTGCTACAGTTAGAGTTTGTGCAAGACCAGTGCATCAGATTTAGTTTAACAAAGGATCTGACAATGATCACAGCCAAGAGAAGACTGCTGATGTTAGAAAACATCATAGGAAAAATATACTCAAAGGGAAGAGACTCCATATTTTTGGGAGTAAGGCAGTTACTGAAGAAGCACCTGAAACAGAGACATCACCTTCACTTGGGGTGTGGAATGCACTAAGCAGCTAGCCTCAGTAAATTCACAGCCCTTTCAAAATGGTTTTGAAGAGATGATCCAGTGGAGACATGAGGGGAAACTATGGGAGTTCCCAGTTAACAATGAAGCAGATTTTGATGAGGATGATTCAGGATTTCATGAATATATATTTCTAGATAAATACTTGGAGAATTTTCCAAAGCAAGAACCAGTTCTCCACTTCATGGAAATGGTGACCTGTGGTCTTTCCAAAAACCCATACCTGAGTGTGAAACAGAAAGTCAATCACAAAGTGATTTAGAAATTATGTTAATGGAAAACAGAACCTTTAAAAGACAGAGACATACAGTTCAATTGTAAACCATGGAAATTTTTATTTCAAGCTGGTGGAGATGGATATTATAACTAAATAAAATAATTTTATTAGAAAAAATAATACCGCAGGCTCAAAAATCATATGATTCTATGTAACTCTATGAGGATAGAGATACAGTGACAAAAAGTTCAGTAAGGAAAGAGAAACAGTGATGTCACTATAGAAAGTTACCATAGACTACCCAGCCAGTTGAATGATCCTAATGTGTTGTACAAAATTGACATGGAGATGATATCCTCTGGGGCAGATTTTCCAAACTGTGGGTCACCACCAGTGAGTCATGAAGTCAATTCACTGGGTTGTGACCAGCATTTTCGTAATTGATATAAAGTTGAATAAAATAAAATAAAGGTAAATAAATAAAAAAGAAGAGAAAAGCATTGTAATTCAAAGAATATAGTAATGATAAATGTTTTGTGGAACTTTTTTGAGTTATATATACAGAGATAAATAATTACAATAAATATACATATATCCATGTGTATGCATGTAGGTGTGTATGTTTGCGATGATATAAAATGTATTTCTTACTATGAATTTCAGTGGGAAAAAAAACCAACAACTCTGATCTGATGGTTAAAAGGATGGATTTTTGGTATCTGATACATATGGTAATTTTTCCTGGCTATATAATGTATTCATGTATTAGAATATGTGCATGATTTCTGACTTACGTAAGTCGTTTAACCTCTTTAGGCTTATTGTTTCTCATCTCTAAAATGGGGATAATTGAAATTCCTTACTTCAAAATGTTGTTATAAGAAATAAAGGAAAGGTAGATGTCTACAAAATGGTCGTTCTGTTACTATCAGAACAGCTACTTAATTCTTGACTTGAATTGATGGGTTTATGTATCAGAAGGTAAAGAGAATAAAAAGAGAAATAGTTACTTTGGACTTAATTCTTCCAAAGAGAAAAAATAATTGTTGACATGGAAATTTATAGGAAATTTAAGAGAAAGAATGATTATATTGTCTTAGAATTTAGAGCCATACAAAAAGGAAATATGTTTATAGTCAGAAAAACATACTAAACTTAAAAAAATTTTTCTTAATTTAATGTCGCTAATCATTAAGAAAACCGTGGAAAACTTCCATGGGCCAGAAAAGAAATAACCAAAAATCCTGAATGGAGAAAACTCAAATGGTATGGAAAACTATAGATCCAAACGATAGGTGTTAATCACTAGGATAAATAGTTAAATAGATGGCTTCAATAGCTAAGGCGGGAAAGACCAAAGCATAGCATGCATTCACTAAGAATATGCCTGCCTAAAAATAATTCTATACTTTTCCAATAGGTTTCTATATTGGTAGGTCATAGAAATGTCAATTTCAGCACGGAATATGCCATAATATATACAAATAAATTTTTATGAATCAAAAATATTTCATGGGATCAGTTATAGCCCAATTAAGTATAGTTCATGTTGGTTTAATAGTCATATCTGCAGACAATATGGAGGGAAGACTAGACTTGGATTCAAATCCTCTTACTGTTACCTATGACCTGTGGTAAACTGAGCTTTGTTTTTTAAATTTCTCATACTGGATAATAGTTATTAATTCAAAAGCTTATTGTGGAGGTTCAATTAATAAACACGACACATGCAGAGGGCCTAGTAAAGTTCATGGAAAATATTGGCATATTAATATATGTGATTTTCAACACAGTGTCCCAAAAGAAGCATAGCACTGGAAAACATGCATTATATTTTGCATTGTGTTATGCTTTAGTTGAACTAGTATATTTCTGTCATTTTAATATACTTAAATCTAATTTATTAATGTTATTATATGGCTACTCATTCACTCACTCCTGAAAATATCATAGGAGTTAGTATAGTATTTTTAAATTTCTTGAGAGAATAATTTTTATAATCAATTAAGCTGGATATTGCTAGACTTTAACTATAATTGCTAAGATATTATGGAAATCAAATAAAAGTTGCTCAATGCATGCTTTAAGCTATTAGAAAACAAAAATTAAGATACATTCATGTTAAAAATATGACAATTGTTGGAGTCTGGCCTGGTGGCACAGCGGTTAAGTTTGCACGTTTCCAGGGTTCACTGGTTTGGATCCTGGGTGCGTACCTACGCACCGCTTATCAAGCCATGCTGTGGCAGGCGTCCCACATAGACAATAGAGGAAGATGGGCATGGATGTTAGCTCAGGGCCAATCTTCCTCAGCAAAAAGAGGAGGATTGGCAGCAGATGTTAGCTCAGGGCTAATCTTCCTCAAAAAAAAAAATAAAAAGGACAACTGTTAATTTCTAGTATAGCAGAGGGGAAAAAAGCCCATGTGTTAGAACTAGATACATTTAACTCTAAACAATGGTTTAAAAACAAGAAAAAAGCCTGAGTCAGTTATGTGACCTTTTCAATTTATTTATTTTGTACGTTTAAGCATGAGATAATGTTGTATAATTTGTAAAGTTGTTTGGAGAATTATATTAAATAACTTATTTAAAGCATTTTGTTCTGTGGCTGTTACTGTCACACTGTAAGGAGAGCTTAATACATTTTAGTTTCTTGATCAAGTTTATACGTATCTATTTGTTTTCTCTATGGTGATTGTACAGAAATCCAAAATACACAGGACTTGCTGGCATTCAGATTTAATAATGTAATACTTTAAAAGCCCAAATCAGTGTGTAAAGCATGTGCAATAGAGCTAGAAGGGTTTGTTGTTCATAAGGATAAATTCTTTCTAATGAAGATAAAACTTACATTTTTTATCAAAGTAAAATATTCATGTGATAACTAAGAAAATAATGCAGAATACTTACCATTTAAAGCAATTTAGAACAATGGCCATCTGCTCTATCCCCCTCTATTCTTCTATTCCTCAGCTGTCTTCTAATAATTTGTTTCTAAATGCTCAGATGGCTCTCTCCATGACTCTGAGTAACATATGAAGCTCTATTTCTTGATTTACCAACTCTAGACAATACCTATTGATTTCCATCCAGAAAGATAAAAAGTTATGTTACATCTACAGCTCCTCTCTTCAGTGTTCCAGAGTTATATTATTTTCAGTTATTCTAGTAATTGCCTTTGTCATGTGTTAATTTGCTTATGCCTTTGTTCCTAATTTCATCAATGTTTGAGAATCAGGTTGCTAGTCTCTGCTCCTTTTCATGCTAAGTCTTACCCCATAGTAGGAATCCTAACTAAAGTCTCTGAGAACATGGGCAGGAAATTTTGACTGGTAGACTTTGCTTTAGAGTACATAAGTAGGGGATTGGCTATTAAACTGTGATCCCTGAGTGCCAAAATAAGGAAAGTTTTTTATTTTTTTAATGTAAAAGTAAACACCAACATGGCTATATCTTAAAACTCTTTAAATGCAACCATATTTTGGTTTTTCTTATAATGTTGCCTTAGTCTCACCCTAGAAGACCATAATAAGTTCATGAAGTCTTGGGCTACATAGTACTTTTTAGCATGCAATTTATTTATACATTAATTTATACAACCAGGCTTTTAGTAAATATTTTTTAACCTGAACTGAACTATAAGAATTTACAAAGTTTGTCTATTTTAGGAGATAGATTCTTATCACAGTTTAGAATTAAGTGTACATTTTAAATCTGAAGAAAATGTTTTTAAGAGCTTATGTTGGACACTGGGAGATTTATATTTGTCAGAGTAGATCCAAAATGATAGCATCCTGTGGTAAGTCCTGCTCAGTGATGAGAAACGCTGTAGTTTATCTCATGAGAATGTCACATATATTAAATGATAGCAGAACAGGATATCTGTACCTGCAATTCACTTTGTGATCAAAAAATTGTGTTTGGAAAATAATTTCTTCCCTTCTTATTTTTCATAGTTGTATCTGTTGAAACTCTTGAGTTACTTTAGTTATCTATAGACGTACTGGATTAAGGTAGAAGTCGTATATCATTCTTATCTATAATCTGACTCAATATTAGGTAAAAGTAATAAAATAAATAGTTATAGATTCCATATTTGTCCCCAAATGTTCATTACTTGATTTATTTCACCTTGTGGTGACATTTGTTTATATAAATACGTCTTTACCCTGATCTAGGGCACCAGCCATCTCTTCCTTCTTAGCCTCTCTCCTAACTAGTTCCTCTCCTTCCCTTGTTTTCCCAGACAGTCTCTTTTGAACACAACAAAGTAATCTTTAAAGCTTATGTCACATTATGTCACATATTTACTCAAAATTCACCGGTGTCTTCCTAAATCTGAATAAATGCCAAAGATCTTATAATATGAAGCTCTACTTAATCTGCCTATATAGCCTCTGACTTCTCTACTATTCTCCTTCTCTACTACACTCTGTGGGCTACAGTGGCCTCCTTGATGTTTCTTCAAAGCACTGCTCATAATTCTGCCTCAGAGCTTTTGCACTTGCTTTCCTTTCTGCCTGAATGCTTTTTCCTGAGCCCTCTGGCTGGTTAGCTCTCAGACTTCCTTCAGGCATCTGATCACTTGTCTCCTTAGTAGAAAAACTATTCCTATTTACCCCACCTCTGCTCCCTAAAGCTCCCAGGATGGAATCAGTATATCTAAAATTGAAACAATATATTCTGGGTAAAGAGATCTCTGATGTGGGTAAAGCCTCAGTTATTTTAGGGCCTTAGAGTTTTGAAAGGTAAATTATTAAATTTGGGAGTATTTGCCATATTACCAATGCAATATTCTTTTTTTAAAAAAATTGAGGTATAATTGACATATAACGTTATATTATTATAATATAATTATATATATATTATTATAATATAACGTTATATGTTAGGTTCAGGTGTACAACATAATGTTTCGATATTTGTATATAAGGTGAAATGATCACCACAATAAAGCTAGTTAATATCCATCACCATACATAGTTATAATATTTTTTTCTTGTGATGAGGAATTTTAAGATCTACTCTCTTAGCAACTTTCAAATGTACAATACAGCATTACTAACTATAGTCACTGTGCTGTACATTACATTCCTCTGACTTATTTATCTTGTAACTGGACCAATGCAATATTCTTGATCTTTTCCATTGTTATAGCATACACTGAGCATCCAACTGACAGATAATTATAATAATAAGACCTAAGAATAAACATATCTGGACTGTTAAAGAATCACTAGCTGGCCAATTATTCTAAAGAAGAGAGAGTATCATTCATTCATTTTTTTCAGGCATTCAAAAGTACCAGTTATATGCCTGGTCCTTCACTAACTGTTAGGGATGGAAATATGAATTCAGTGTGGTCCTTGTCCTTAAAGAGTTTACAATCTGCTGAGATACAGACAGGTAAGGTCCATTGCTAGAAATAAAAACAGAGTACTGTGAGCACAGCATGGAGGTGCATCTGACCTAGTTACAAAGAGATATCAGGGAAGTCTTCCTTATGAAAGTGATACATGAATCTTGACAGTATAAATAAGAAGGAACCAGGTGAGGCACAAGGCATAAGGTGATGGTGTGTTTCACTCCTAGGCTTCAGTATATGTAAACATATAGAAGCAAGAATAAAAAGGGGATGTTGGGAGCATCTCAAGCAGCTCAATTTGGCAAGCACATAGGGAGGAGGACTGATGAAAGATAACAGCTTACCTGATTTGAGAACAGTTTGAAGTTTTGTACACACATTATTTTATACCTCACCACAACTCCATGCATTAGGGACTACTAATATTCTCATTTTACAGATGAGGAAACCAAGACTCAGAGAGGTTCGGTCACTTGCTCAGAGTCGTACTTGTCTAGCAGCCTTGTTTTGGAGTCCATGCTCTTAATCATTACCCTATAGGTAGGCTGGTTAATTCTACAAATGACCTTGTATTGATCTTTTTATATCTCTAGAGCCTAAGAGTACCTGGCATACTTTAGTTGGTTAAATGTTTTATGAATGAATGCATAGCACCAAGAATAAGAGGTGAGATTTTGGGTTCTCCACTTATTTCTGAAATCTTCTTCCAGATTAAGTATGAGAATTGACAAAAGGTAAATTCCTACCAACAACTGAAAAAAGTGATCATCTGAAATGCATTTTTGCATTTTATTTGAAATACAACTTTGCACAGAATACAAATACCTTAATAGATACAGTCAGTGCTAACACAGTTCTTTTGAAATCTGCAACATTATTTTCAATACCTTTGTTTCACTCATGCTAACATAAGTCCTGAATTCTCGGGGTGGGGGGGGGGGTGAGGATTTAAGTAACTCAATCACTGATGACCTCTAAGTCTGTCCAAAGTAC
Organism: Equus caballus; assembly: GCF_041296265.1. Classification (NCBI taxonomy): domain Eukaryota; kingdom Metazoa; phylum Chordata; class Mammalia; order Perissodactyla; family Equidae; genus Equus; species Equus caballus. The sequence continues at coordinate 71,767,033 of NC_091692.1, read as the reverse complement.
ATAAACACAAATATGTTAAGATTAGATATCCAGTAGTCATCTGGAATTGTTCTTTGTTCACCGTCCAACTATATATGGAATGATAAAAGCTTTTAAAAGGAGTCCTCTTACTCTATCAACTGAAGAGAAAGCTTTGAAACAAACACACACAAAATAATAAGTTAATTTCATAATTATAGCTTTCCAACTTGAGAGTTATCACTCATTAGTAATCTCATGTGACCTACTTTCAATTAAATCATATTGTTTGAGTGTATGAACAAGTAAATAACTGAACTTTTATTCCAGATCTTCTACTTAAATGGCACGACTTGCCTTAGGTTAGTTTCTTATTTGAAATGTTCTTGATGTTTACAAAGTTTTTTTGAGATGTGAAGCAAGTCTGGAGCCGCATTGCATTATAAATGCATATAGAGATTATCTAATTTACCGAGCCATTTAGCATTTGTTGTCATTTCAATATGTGATGTAATTAAATCATGTAGATGAAACATTCATAAAACAAAGGTGCAGTGATAAATTATTTCTGAGTATCATAAAATATCTGCCTTTCATTAGCTACCCATAGGAATTTTGTTCACAGAGATAATACACAGATTATGTGTCAGAACTATGTTCCACAAAGAAGTGTAAACGTATTTTGTATTGAAAAAAGTTGAAGTGGTATTGGAAAAAAGACAAAACCTGTTTCATTTTCATGCAATGGGGCGACAAGTATTATTTAAAAGGAAATGGGAAGGACAGCGAATGTTATTGAGCACCTGATATTTTCCAGGCACTTATGTACATTATCACTCCATTGGCCTCCTGCATCCTAGTCTAGAGAATCATTAACATTGTTATAAATAAACCCCCACTGCTATGAATTCTGGAGCATAGTATGTAGAGTCTCCCATCTAAGAAGCAATTTCATTGCAAATCAGTGCATATAATTCAAAGCATATTTTCTTGTGACCACTGACTTGGAGCTCATATTTAAACCATTTTTATTTTCCCTGCATTTGGCTTCTCAGTCACTATGCTATGTCTCCTTATGGGTAGTCACATGGCTGATTATTGTATTAAGATGGCCCCATTCTTACTACCATGTAGTCTATATTTATGTCAGACTTCAAACATAACTTCCTAATGTGCTTCCAGTTTTTGCAAAAAAAACAGAAAAAAATTTATTTATACAGAACGTTGAATTAACCCATGATTCTCTCCATACAGATGAAGAAAATATGTAACAGTAACTGTTAGAAGTCGTGGTAAGATTCAAATGGTATTAAGGAATAATATTAATGTGATGAGACAAGAGATATAAAGATAGCCAAATCTCTACTTCTATTGGGGAAACAAAAATCCTACTAACAAATTTCATTCCACAAAACCTAGAAGAGAAAGAAAGCAGTTTTTTCATTGAATAAGCATACCTGGAATACAATACACATTGCAGGCAGTCTATAAAAGACTCTACAAAGACCAGACAGAATCTTACACAAATTTATACAGTAAAGAAAGAACAAATAACAATTCTTTTATCTCATCGAGAGGCAAATGTATGTACCTTGTCTCTTACATACCTTGTGAGTGTACCTTGTAAGAACGCTGAGTTAATTTCAGAAGTATGTCTTTACAGTTCAAAGGTCAAAAGGCCGGCAGCCTTACACTATAAAATCAAAAGTTTGGACCTATTATGTTTTCAAGGAGATACCCTAAAAGAGGAGGGGGGAGGTTGCCTCCCCTTTATTAAACACAGAAAATTTCATTTTATGCTTATACTTCAACGAGTGAACCATTCACTCCAAGATTCCTAAGGGAGATATATGGATAAAACAAGATGATATAGAGCTGTCTTTACAACAAGGAATTTGGTTCCGAATCCCGAAACACTAACTATTGAGTTAGATTGAAACACATGGGAGAGTTTGTGAGTAAATCTGGACCATATTTAGCCTACGGTTCTAAATAGCCTCAAGCTTAGCCAGCCCTAAAAGGGGTATTTCTCCCCAAGTTCCCATCCTGAGTTTTAGGACATTTCAGATTCAGGGAAGAATTGATCTGTCCTGTTAGGAAAAGAGACAAAAAAGCAGGAAAGAAAGTGCCCTCAAATACAACTAATATTTTCCAGACCTTCTTAGGCCAAAACAACAATCTCTGAGCCAAGCTCCTTTAAGGAAAAAAGTAGACAGAAAATGGCAAAGATATAGAAAGGGGGTTTGGGAGGAATCTGATTAGAATAGAGGCTCCTTTTGTGTGTGTGTACTCTGATGAATCTTCTGGACCTTAGAATCATCTTTTTAAGTGTAGAAAATAAAGTAAAGGGCTGGCCCCATGGCCTAGTGGTTAAGTTTGGCATGCTCCTCTTTGGCATCTGAGGTTCAGTTCCGGGACACAGACCTACACCACTCACTGGTGGCCATGCTGTGGCAGCAACCCAAGCACAAAATAGAGGAAGATTGGTACAGATGTTAGCTCAGGGCGAATTTTGCTCAAGCAAAAAGAGGAAGATTGGCAACAGATGTTACCTCAGGAATGAATCTTCCTCAGCAAAATATAAATAAATAAAGTAAAGCACATAGGCTTGAAAGATAAACCAATTATACTGAAATACACTTAGCAAAGTACTTAAAATCTATAATTGAAAAAAAACATTTTTGATGTAATAATATATTATTTCCTAATTAATGGCCTAAATTAGAAGTTCTAGCAGCAGGTCTAATAACTACTGTAATTTTTAGCAGTGACAAGCAAAAACAAGATTTTGAGGTATCTGCAAGAATTATAATGAAATACAAGAATGTCTATGATGTCTATTGGTGACAAAGGCCCAGTTACTTCTAATACTACCATGCTTTGTTGCCTACATTTGAAATGAAAGGAAATGCTAAAATTCAGTTAGAAAAAAAATTCAGTTAGGCTCTAGTGAAAATATAGACCTCTTTTTCCCCATCCAAATTCATGGAACAAGGAAAAGAACCCCTGAATTATAAGGAAAAGGAGAAGATGGGCCAGTTTCTCCTCCCTTTCACAGGTAGCGTTGGCCTTTGTTTCCACTTGGACTTCTAAAGGGTAAAGAATCCAGGGAAGTAGAGGACCACATCCACAATGATCATTAACGGTTGGGCACAGTGACTCCACCCTTGAGAAAACAGCTGAATTGAAGTTGTAGGTTCCTCTTCCTTAAGGATGGAGTACTCTGCTCTTTATCCTTAGGGAAAATTAAGAGGAGAGGAAAATAAAAGTCATGATCTCCTTCTAGAGGGCAGCAATGCCCTGGGTAGGATTATTAAAAGGCATTCTTATCTCTCTCAAGGTAAGAGTTTGAGAAACACCAGGAAGTTCTTCCTGTCCTTTCTCTTAACTTTGCATTCCTCCCTGGGATTGATGAGGTTAGTTCATTTCCTAAGGCTTTATGAAAGCCTTATTATATTGCCCCCAGAAGATGCTAGAATACGTCAGGAGAGTTTCTTAATTCATTTTACTTAAGCCCACACCATATACCAGATCTAACAGACACTTCCTGTTCCAGTTCCAGTTTGAATTTTCCTCTCTTTCGAGGCTACTTAGTCAGTAAATAGTGAAGCTGGAATTCGAAACTAGACCTTTCAGATTCCAAAGCTTTGAGTTTTATATTGAATTCTACTATGCTACCCTAAACAAAGGGTTTGAAAATCTATGAATTTCACATTCCATGCGTTTAGTCAACAGCAACATATTTATATAATGCATATTTATTTTTCCTCATATTCATGACATATTTATTAGAAATCTATTATATAAACAGACACTCTGCCAGGTTCCAGAGGTATAAATGGTGTGCACAAAAGGACATAGAAACTTTGACTTAATAGATTTTGGAGTCTAGAGATAGTCAGACCTTAATCAAAAAGCCTTATAAATAAATGTATAATTACAAGTTGTAATCAGTGTCCTGATAGTAGTTGATGGAGTTCTGTACGATGAAGGCTTCTGAACTAGTCTGGAAGACAGGGAAGACTTTCATGAGAAAGCAATGTTTGTGAGGAAAGCAGGGAGAAGTTAAGAAACTGTTACAGAATGGTTTTTCCTCTAAATTCATTTTATACCAATTTACTAGTTGTTTTAAGTAATTTTTTAAACAATAAAAGATTGCAATCACTCAAAATTTATGACTTAGAGAGAAATAAGGAATAAACTAAGCAATTAAAAGAGATACTAGTTTTTTAAAAGCATCAATAACTCAATTGAAATCATTTTAATAATTTGTCTTCCCATACACAGTTTCCTACAAAATTGTAGATTAGTGATTGCTAGAGAGTTGGGAGAGAATAGAAAGTGACTGCTAACGAGTATAGGAATTCTTTTTGGAATGACAAAAATATTCCGAAATTGGATTGTGGGGTTGATTACACAACTTTGTGAATATGCTAAAAAACCACTCAATTGTACACTTTTTTTTTTAAGATTGTATTTTGTTTTTTTCCTTTTTATCCCCAAAGCCCCCTGGTACATAGTTGTATATTCTTTGTTGTGGTTCCTTCAAGTTGTGCCATGTGGGACGCTGCCTCAGCGTGGTTTGATGAGCAATGCCATGTCCGTGCCCAGGATTCGAACCAACAAAACACTGGGCCGCCTGCAGCAGAGTGCACGAATTTAACCACTCGGCCGTGGGGCTAGCCCCACCAATTGTACACTTTTAAGGGTGAATTTTATGTATGTCAATTATATCTCAACCTTGAAAATGAGGTTAAAAATGAGTGAGATAGGTATCATAGATGAACTACCAACACCCACAAGATCATTATTAGTAGTAGAATTTGTATATCAAACATGGAAGATCTATCCAAAGAATATAGCTATTCATAGGCCTTTGTTATAGAAAGACTCTTCTTTTTCTAAGAATACACTCTCTGATGGAGAACACAGCTCTAGAGCACTGAGAGATAAGGGGTATGCCTTCCTAGCCAGCAAAATCAAATGAATGAGTCCAGGCAATCAGTGAGGTGACAGACGTAGAAGTTCATATCCTACGAAGTTGACTTAGTGAGCCCTTAACATGGTTTGCAAGCCACTGATTACAACACTGAGGTGCATATCTTTTTAGTGTTAAACAAGAGTGTGAAATTATAACAGGAAGTTAATTCACAAGTAATGAAGAGTGATTTTTGCCTTTTTCTTTTAAGTGAACAGATGAAGCAATAGAAAATTGATAGTAATATTATCCTTCGTTTTCCAGATAGATGAACGTGAATGTATCAAAAATAATGCAGAGAAAAATGAAAAGCAAAATAAACAAGTGATTTAGAGTAATAGTTTATAATTTAAATTTATCACCATTAAGATAAAATAGGCTTATTGAAAGCTTATCACCTAAGGCAGATAAACAAAATGAAGTACCTGTGATTATATGGAGACATGAAGAGAAGCATGAAATGAAGGGCTGAATAGTTAGGTATTTTTACTAAGATCAAGGTTTTGAACAAAGGAGAGAAAGAAGCAATAGTAGTTTTAATCTTAAAGTCAGTACTGGGAATAATAGCTGTCTGCATTACAAATTCGTATCACAGAGTTTAAGGATTGTGAAAAGCCTTCTCTTAAAAAAAAAGAAAAGAAAAAACTCCATGGGAGATATAGCTTTCAAACACATTCTATACCAGGATTTATGGTTTGTGACATTCAATCAGGTATTTCGGGGCATAAGTAATTTACTAGAAGTGGACCAGCACCTTTGTAGGTACAGCAGTTCTTTCAAACTTAAGGAGTCACAGGCTGCATCTAGTAAATTATTGATTTAATATATCATATTGCTCTTTAGTGACCTGCAAGAATTCATCACTTTTAAAAATACCTAACTTGCTTTCTGAGAAGAATTTATGTTATATAATAATTTTCATTATAGACTATTTGATAAATTATACGTTACACAGTGAAAGGACAGATTTGAAATTGCAAGTACCTTAAGGCAAAGTTCCACGTATTATAAATTCTCTAAGGTATCTGGACATTCAAGTAGTACCTTGTCCCTCTGTAAATGGCTTGGGATTATTCTTTTTCACTTATTCTTCCTCAGTCCTCCTCCATCCTACACACATGGTAAGACTATAGGTGGAAAGTCCTTTTCATTGGATGACTAGAAGCCTTAAAACTCAGTTACAGCCTCATCCTCTGATTTCCCTGGAAATACCACATCTGCCTACTGCATCACCACTTCATAGTTCAGGAGTAAAACAAGTATGTGCCATATGCTGCATGGACACATTTTACTTACACAAATCAAACCATGCAAATTCAGCTGGACGAGGATTTAAAAAAACAAATAGAAAATGAGAGAACAAGAAAAATAATACGAAATTAAATTTGCATGGATAATTTCACTCACTCAGTGAGGTTATGCTCCAGATGGATAAAATGTTAGCATGGATTTGCTACCGTGAAATGGTAGGCAGTAGTTTGCTGTTCCCTCAGTGGAAATCAGTATCCATGTGGCTCTCGGATTGTAAAAATCTTATCATTGAATATATTTCTAATGTTTAAAGGTATGTAATCTTTCATTTAATATTGCCTCTAAGTGTAAAGCAACAGTGATTCCTGGTAATCAGAGAAATAGTGAAGATTTCAATCACAGAAAGAAAAAAAATAAGTTTATATAGATTGATTAAGAGAAAGTTTGTCTCAAGTCTGTCTTGGATTTAAGTGAATTTGTGGGGTAATTTCAACCAAATGAAATGTCTGTGTTATGTACTGACTGTGGAACACCGTACAGTAGACTGGTCCTGCAAGTGTAGTTTATTTAATCATCCAACACACATTTGTGGAGAACCTACTGTTTATCAGAACTGTTCTAGAGAGAAGAGGAATATGATAAGACTTGTGTGTCAGAAAAATTGCTAGTAGTGGTAAGAAGTTGTGGGGATGAGTGGAGTTGGTTGTCTACTGGAAGAGCCCATGTGGAAACTGTTGGGAGTCTGGATTGTGGCAGTTACAGAGGCAGAGAGGAGAGGGAGAGGCGAATAAGTTACATAAGTGAACAAGCAACAAATCAATGATGTATTGAACCCTAAGAGTCAGAGAGAGAGTGTCAAGAATAATAGCATTTTATAATAGGCTAAGTTTGACATTTTAAATGTTTAAAATACCTTGGCTCTATAAGTATACATAAACACAATTCTTTAGTGCTATAAAATCATAATTAATTACAGTCAATAATATAAATGTTAGAATTATTGCCCAAGTGATAGCACATTTTAGAATCATCAATCTGGTATTTCACAAAGTGTGTTCTGGGGAACGTTGGTCCTGTGAGATGTTACTCTGAAGCCGAGTTTCCATGATCAAATAAGTTTGTAAGAAATTACATGACATCCCCCAAACCCTGCTAAAGACTCAAGGAAGTCCTTTCATAAAGACCCTGTTGCTTTTACCCATGTATTTCCCAAACTTACTTACTCATAGAACCATTTCTTCTCATAATTAATCTGTTATACAAATATGCTTTTAAAAATATAGATTTAAGAAGTGCTCATATGTATCACCTAAGTTATAATCAGGAACAGGTGAGTTCTTATAATTAATGCATTTAATGCAGCCAATGGACATTGGCTGTTTAAAGAAACACAGCCATTTGACAAAAGGTGTTAGTCAAATGGCAAAAATAATCATAGAATTCAAAGTCCTGGCTTGCTTTAATCTTCGACCGATTATTAACAGTGCCAGAAAGATAAAGACTACCCTTTTCTGTGCTAGCCAGTAAGATGAAATTACAACAGGAAGAGAGAATATGAGAAGCTTCTAGGAATCAATATTAGGAGAAATAGTAAAGTTGGCCTGGCTTGGTCATTATTCCATTTAGATTTTTATAAGCATAAAACAGATTACAATAAATCTGTATCTCACAGGATAGTTAATTTTTCCTTATTTTCATATTGCATAAAATATTGTCAGTCACTACAATATTCCACATAATTGACTATAAATTAGGCCATGCTGTAAGCCCTGACCAGAAGAAACATAAAATTATTGCTACCAGTACAAATAACAGAATCTAACATAGTATTAGTTACTAAGGGCGTGTGATTATACTGCAACCATGCATATATTCACCAGTGGTTAAAAAAAGTCTTCAGATTTTTCATGTTTATAAATGAGATTTTCAACAGAAGCTGTCCTAAATGTCCTATGCAAAATAAAATATACAAAACAAATTGAGATTGTCAGATGCATATTAATGTGGAATGGCGGAATGTTCATGACTAGGTCCCAAAGCTGAACTTGAGCTAGTAGCTCTCATTTCTATTCATACTCTCCAAATATAAAAATAACAGCTTTTTGGGGCCGGCCCCATGGCCGAGTGGTTAAAGTTCCATGTACTCTGCTTCAGTGGCCTGGGTTCTCAGGTTCAGATCCTGGGTGCAGACCTACTCCACTCATCAGCCATGCTGTGGAGGCATCCCACAAACAAAGTAGCAGAAGATTGGCACAGATGTTAGCTCAGGGACAATCTTCCTCAAGCAAGAAAAAAAAAGGAGGATTGGCAACAGATGTTAGTTCAGGGTGAATCTTCCTCACAAAAATAAAATAAAATAAGAGCTTTTGTCACATACATTCAAAGTATTGTGATTTTGGAGAACCTTAAAATCAGAAATTAACACAAAACATACTGCTTATTCTTGAGTAATTCTCTCTTCAGTAGTGTTATCAGTTGAATAAAGTTCAGTGCTGAAATAAGAATACACCTGACTACTCTAATCTCAAACAATAATGAGTAATAAGAGTGATGCATCTTTGGTTATTATGATCACCATCAATTTGTTGTTGTTCTGGGGAGTTCTAATTTTACTATGTTTAAGTCTAACTATTTATTACTGTTTTATAGCACATTAAAAGAAAAAGAGGCAGGGGGCTGGCCCCGTGGTGCAGTGGTTAAATTCACACATTCTGCTTTGGCAGCCCGGGGTTCGAGGGTTCGGATCCCGGGTGCAGACATGGCACCGCTTGGCAAAAGCCATGCTGTGGTAGGCGTCCCACATATAAAGTAGAGGAAGATGGGCATGGATGTTAGCTCAGGGCTAGTCTTCCTCAGCAAAAAGAGGAGGATTGGCAGTAGTTAGCTCAGGGGTAATCTTCCTCAAAAAAAAAAAAGAACGAAAAAGAGGCAGCACATTCAGTAGCCACCCTACTCAATACAACATAATGTTTGAGTTGTATGTGTGTGTTTTAAATATATTGCTCTATTTTTAGACTTTGGTCAGGAATCCATCAAAAGTTTTGACTTTTTCTGGGGCCAGCCCAGTGGTGCAGTGGTTAAGTTTGTACATTCTACTTTGGTGTCCTGGGATTCTGGGGCCAGCCCGGTGGCACAGTGGATAAGTTCTCTTTGGCAGCCTGGGGTTCACTGGTTCGGATCCCGGGTGCGGACCTATGCACCGCTTGTCAAGCTATGCTGTGGCAGGTGTCCCACATATAAAATAGAGGAGGATGGGCATGGATATTAGCTGAAGGCCAATCTTCCTCAGCAAAAGGAGGAGGATTGGTGGCAGATGTTAGCTCAGGGCTAATCTTCTTCAAAAGAAAAAAAATAAGTTTTGAGTTTTTCAAACTGTCACAATTCTTTTCAAGCCGCCTAACACACCACTGGATCTGTCTCTCTTTAAAAGTCAAATCAGGCATTTACTCCCATAAATTCCCAACATAAAACCTAAACCTAAGAATTTCTACTCTCCTTCAGCCTTCTTCTTAGGTCACAGAGGAGTGTCACTAATGCTTTCGGAAGCTAATCACTCCACTTTAGCTCTTGATCTTATCTTTTCCAAGCTTCTAGGTCACTGCTCCTGATCTCTCCTCCGAAATGACTCCTTCGTCTAGATTAAACAAAACAACAATCACAAAAATTCGTCAGCTTTGCATCTTTCCCCAACTATTCCCTACATTCTCCTTCTGTTTATGGCTAAGATTCTGATTACTTTTGCATTTCTTTATATATCGCTTACTCTTCATCCAACTACAATCTAGCTACCACCTCTTTACTCTAGTTCAGGGGTCAGCAAACTTTTTCAGTAGAGGGCCAGATGGTATTTTGGGCTCTGCTGGCTACATATGTCTCTGCATATGGTTATTTAGTTTTTTGTTTTGTTATCTAACAATTTAAAAATGTAAAAACTTCTCTTGGTATGGGCTGGAATTGGCTGGCTGGCTGCTCTGGCTGAAACTACTGTATTAATAATACCCAAAACTCGGTTTTTGGTGTCTCAGGGAATCCTCCCCCGCACAGGTTCAAAGCCAATAAAGAGGCAGGCTGAAGGAAATCAGACCATCAGCTGTAATAGTGATAAAAGCTGAGGAGCAGTAACAGTGGGCTTCCTAGCAGCTACAGGTATCTTGCAACAACCATAACCACCCACTCACCAGCCTTTGCCTAGAATACTTACGGTGCAGAGAAGGAGACCAGCAAGTGTGCTCGCAGGAAAGCTCCCAACCAGAAGTAAAGTTCCAGTGTCAGATGCACCAATCTGGAAGCTCATTCTGCCTCCAGGGGGTCAGGGGCAGGTCTGGCAGGCAGGTTGGCTGAGGTAAAATCCCTCTTCCAGGAAGCCACAGGCTTAGAGAAGAAGCTCCCTGCTCCTCCGGATTGCCAAGTCCACTAAAACTTTTTTGTTTATTACCACTTTGCAGCACTCGGTATTTTTGAACCCTTTCTTTTAATTGAAATTCTCTTCTCCCTTGGCTCCCAAGAGGCTAATTTCTCTGTTAGCCGTGTTCTATCTGATCCCACCTTGGCATTCCCCAGAGCTCCTCTTTGGCCGTATTTTCTCTTTCTACATACTTATGTGGGTGATCTTATTCACTTAAATATATCAACTATCATCTTTATGCTTTCAGTACTTAAATTTCCATTAGTAGCCCAGTTATCTCTTTCAATTCCAGAACTATGAATCCTAACGCATCCCCCTATCCGTGAACAACAGAACTATCATCTATAAATTTGCCAGAAACATTGGTTCCACCCTCGTCTTTTTTAGGAACGTAGCACATTTGGGGCTGAGGTAGCAAAAAAGTCTGCCTCTGTGCACCATCAGCAACACCTCTGATTTAAACGTAAATCATATAAACAGATAAAGGTTGGTGAGAGAGTATTTTACTTTGATTAGTGGCTGAATGTATTTATGCAGCCATCCCTGTCTCATGTGTAGGAATACTTAATTTGGTGGCAGCATAATCAGGATTGATTTTTGAGTAGAGTTTCAAAGCCTGGCAGTGAGTAAAACAATTTTCCACTTGCATATGTAATTTCTCATCATTATAAGGTGGTGATTATCTTTATACTTTTATCATAAATGGCAGGGCCACCATTATTACCTTCAGAGATAGCATCATTACAACACTATTATATTACTTTGTTTCTGAGAAATCTGATACTTAAAAGTTTTGTATGTGCACAATTTCTTATTTTTAAAATATTTGACAATGGAGATCTTGTTAAAATACAGAAATAAATGATACACCTTAAAATTTCGTAGCCATATTTTTTATATCAAGAAAATACTTATATATGAATTTTAAATTTTTTTCTAAAAATAATATTTTTTATCACTTTCATTTCCTAGCACCCTGTGGAAGTCGTTCAACAGGTTCAGAAGGCACTGTTCTATCACCAAACTATCCAAAAAATTACAGTGTGGGACATAATTGTGTTTATTCTATAGCAGTTCCCAAGGAATTTGGTAAGTACGATTCATCTCATAGTATAGTATTTCATTCCAGACATGCTTTATTTTTCACTACATGCTGTTCAAAATGTTAGTTGTTTTTTATGAAATATTTGCTATTCTTAAAGTACTTTACTCTGCAATTCTTTTTAGATAGTAGCTTTGTAATAATAAAATTTTGAGGTTATTTTACTCAATCTGAATTTACAGTCAAGTACACAGGTGAACAACAATATAAAAATGAAAACAGGATTGTTTTTAATTTTTAAAAATAAGTACATCCAGTAATCTTGCAAGTGCCTTCATATTGGAATTATATAAAATGGGAAATTATCAGAACATAAAACAAAGTCTGCTCTGCAAAATACACACAAAATCAAATATAGAACTATTATAATAATGACAAAAATATGTACAAAACAATCATATCAGTTTTATACTTTATTAACACATTTCCAGAAAGATTTTGTTTTTAAGCACCTAGTTTCTGGGACAGCAATGAATATAAAAAGACAGCAAAGGGCATTTCAGCTCATCTTGTCAACCTGACAATCTGTTCTGCACTGGCGCTGAGAGGACAATGTGTCCTTTGCTGCCTTCACATCTCCCTGATCAGAAGTCTTAGAAGTCACTTACCTGGCTTCTAAAGGTTTTGGATCTGAGATCCAGCTGGATGTAGCCCAGGTTAAGCTCTGCCTATGGATAGATAGGCCAAGGAAATTTAGTGAGCAGTGAAGTATGGGAGAGAGACTGGAAGTTCATACTTCTAGAGTTCAGATTTACAGCATTGCGTTACATAGTAAAGAATTTGCTGTAGCTGTAATGAATGTCTGAGTCTGGATGACTAAGTATTTTAGCAGAAGGACATGGATTTTATCAAGTGTTTTGGATCATATCTTGACTTAATATTTTCTGCTGTTACATAAAATAAGCTGATGCTTCCAGTCCAATTTCTTATAACTAGATACTACCTATATATCCTCCTTTTCTGTCTCCTGAAACAAGTCCAAGATCCTCAACTTGAGAGAACATTGTCATCAGAAGTACTAAACCGTTTATTTTAACCTTAAAATAAAGTGATAACAGCATTAGCAAGGTGTCTGTTTCTGTACTCTACGAAATATTTCTTACCTAGTATTTTGATCAGTTGAGTCAGAGTTGAGCTATTTGTTTGTGAAGAGAGTGACAGCTTAGAAAGAAAAACATCATCCATTTAATTGTGTTTATGTTCTGCCTTTTGTGCCCAAGAGAGTCTTTCCCTTGCTAGAGGGGTTTATAGTCCCCACCTGCCAAAAATGTTACACTGTTCCAGACAGAATCCTAGCAATGATGGTTCAGAAGACTGCCTGGCTATCTGAGTACTCTTTAGAAGCCATTAATTAGTTCTGTTATACTCTGTTCTGGGGATGCCATGTGACCAAAAGAATGAGAAAGAGGAAAAACAGCCATTTCCTTCCCTGATACATAGACGTGAGGGTAACCTGAAGATATTTTACCGTAGCCTATGTATGTTTAAAAAGGAAAGGAAAAAGTACTGATTAAAATAAAAGTAAATTAACAGATTCCTAAAGAATGAAATCTTTATTTTAGCAGGATTAATATAAGTTAGCTTTAGTCCTTTCAATGTAAAAAAGAATGCAACCAAAAATTGGTGGCTTTTAACAGTAATTTTTTTCTTTTTAACAAATCATCTTGTATTATTTGTGGATAAAATCAGTGTACTTTGATTTATTAGTAAGAAAATTGATTTTATTTTTTATAAATTTGCATCATTCTTTATTTCAAACTACATATAAAGGCAAGCAGACTTGGACTCTAATTTCAGCCTGTCACATCTTAGCTGATTGTCTTTGGACAAATTGCATAATCTCTTTGAGACTCAGTTTCTTTATTTGTAAAATGGGGCTCATTATGTCTACAGGGCAGAGTTGTGAGGAGTCAATGAGATTGCTTATATAAAGTGTGTCTCACATAGTTCATGCTCAGTGCCATTGGGTTTAAGACTGCCAGTTTTGGAATCAGATTTCTGGGCTCAGAGCACAACCCAATTTGTTCTTTTTCATTGGATAAGTCACAGCATCAGTCTGAGATTTACTTTTCTTATCTCTGAAATAGGGGTGATGAATGTCTACCTTATGGGTTATTTTATAATTAAAGAATATAATGTAAGTAAGTGATTGGCATAATAACACATGGTAAGTCATATAAACACACAGATGCACATACACACTCTTTTCTATATGTTCACATTCATGGACCACCACTACCCACTCCCCCACCCCCCGCCATAAAAAGATGAAATAAAATGACCTGAATTACTAGATTGGATTGGGGTCTTAAGAGTAGCATGGCTAAAAATAAAACATTTATATTATGTAATTAAAGCATGAAAATAATTATTTTGTGTTTCACATCTCCAGTACGTATCCAATTACCTGATGATCCCTTAAAATTTTCTGGGAGCAGAGTGGCGGAATTAGATAAATGTTGATCGTAGACTTCTTCCTATCCCTACCTTTGCCCCTTTAATGTGAGATGATCAAACAATAGTCATTGGGTCTCAGTCAAATTCCTATTTTGCTTCTTCTTCTTTTCATTCCCATTTTACCATAATTTCCTTCTATTGCCACATTGAACTATATTTTACCACTTCTTAGGATCACTTTTTTCACTTTTCCTGTCATTTATCCCAAATTATAATTATTCCTTCTTCTGTATCTTTTATGTGCTGACACTCTTAGAATTTTACTTTTTAAGTCATTTAGCATAATAGCTGTCAAATACACTCAGTTTGTTCACTAGAATTGCATTTTTTATGGAGGTTAAGCTTCTAAAGTCCTTATGTAAGGAGAAAATCAAATATAATCAACATTCCCCATGAAATACCTTAATCTCCCATAGAAGATCATCTACATGATTTTGCACAAGACATGTTGCTTCTGAATAATTCTAACAGTACATTTTCCCTCCAATCTCAGAACAGTTAACGGTTTCTTCAGATAATACCAGATAAGCTAATTTGTTTTCTTTCAGGTCATGTGAATGGTCAGGCCTATTTACTTTATCTATTTTTGCCTGGTGTAGAATTGAATTCATATAAGTTAAATGTGCACATAACATGACTCTACTTTTCTGGTTGATTGAGTGAACACTGTTTTGTTTGTGAGTCAATTCCTGTCTTTCAGTTTTTCTGGATAAGAGAATTGTCAACTCATAATGCTTTTATGAGCATCATTGGATTTCATTTGAACTTCAGATATTGGGGTCACTTTGGCAATATTTATTCTGCAGGATTCAGTTGTGTATACTTAGAGAAATAACACTTCTGGATCAGTTGAGTAGCATCTATTGATATTTCACTCTATTCTATACAGGTAAACTATTTCGATTAAAAAATATCCTAGGGGCTGGCCTGGTGGCACAGCAGTTGAGTTCACATGTTCCGCTTTGGCAGCCGTGGGTTCTCCGGTTCAGATCCTGGGTTCGAATCCCAGGTGTGGACCTATATACTGCTTGTCAAGCCATACTGTAGCAGGCGTCCCACATATAAAGCAGAGCAAGATGGGCACAGATGTTAGCTCAGGGCCAGTCTTCCTCAACAAAAGGAGGAGGATTGGTGGCAGATGTTAGCTTAGGCCTAATCTTCCTCAAAAAAAAAAAAAAATTGTGCTTTATCTTTTAATAAAATATGTTTTAATTTTCCTTCATCTTTCAATTTTTAATTACCATCTGTTTCCCATTGCATTTTGGTTACTTGAGTCTTTATTGCATTACTTTTAAGTGCCAAAAATATGGAAGACAGATTTTATTTTTTTTTTGCCAGTGAAGATTAGCCCTGAGTTAACATCTGTTGCCGGTCTTTCTCATTTGTTTGTTTGTTTTTTTTTCATAAGGAAGATTAGCTCTGAGCTCACATCTGTGCCAGTCTTCCTCCTCTTTATATGTGGGTCACCACCACAGCATGGCTGGTGAGGGGTGTAGGTCTGCATCTGGGATCCAAACCTGCAAACCCTGACCACCGAAATGGAGCATACCAAACTTAATCACTACACCATGGGGCCAGCCCCAAGACAGATTTTATTTTGTTTTGAATTTGGTATAGATAAGATGCTTTCTCTATATCTATGTCTGTTGACATTCTTAGAGGGGAAATATTTTTGTTAATATGTATTTATACCTAGGGTATAGGGGCCAAAATCAAATTGCAGGGAGGGAGATATTAGTAAAATTGGGGAATAAATGTTGTGGACTTCTGTTTCAACAATCCTGGCTGAGAAGAAACAGAAATAGCTAGGATGAGCCATAGTACCATAGTACTGTACAAGTCAGAGGCTAATGTTTGTTTTTGTCTGTTTTCTCTTGGGATAGAAGATAATGGAATATTTATTTTAAAGCCCAAGAGAAGGACAGAGAAGAGAGGGCAAAGCTGAAAATTTTAGATGGACCAATTGGTAAAGCAAGATGCTTGAAGCAATTAAGGAGATGAGATTTAAATAATGGAGAGCCTCTTTAAACTATAATTCAGAAGAAATGATTCATAATTAGTAACATAATACCTGAGTTAGTTTCACATGGAATATTATTTTTTTAAATTATCATCTCTTCCTATTCTCCCACCCCTGTTTGCCTTCAATCACCTGCTCCTTACATTCTAGGTGTTATCTGTATAAGAGAATGTATTAGTGTCCTACGGCTTCCATAACAAAGGACCACAAACTTGGTGGCTTCAAACCATGGAGATTTATTCTCTCACAGTTCTAGAGTCTAGACTTCTGAAATCAAGGTATCAGTAGCACCTCACTCCCTCTGCTGGCCCTAGGGAAGAATCCTTCCTTGCGTCTTCCTAGCTTCTAGCGGCTTCCAGCAATCCTCCATATTCTGTGGCTTGTAGCTGTATCACTCTGATCTCTGCCTCTGTCTTCACAAGACTTTTTTCCCTGTTTGTGCAAGTCTTCTCTGTTTCTGTGTATTTCTCTGTCCTCTCTTCTTATAGCCCCACTAATTGTTAGATTTAGGGCCCACTTTATCCAGTATGATCTCGTCTTAATCTTTAATTAATTACATCTGCAAAGACCCTGTTTCCAAATGCAGTTACATTCTGAGCTTCTAGGTCGACATGAATTTTAAGGGGCACGCTATTCAATCCACTACAGAGGATGAACTATATAACCACAGTGTTATGTAGAAAATCTTACTAACATAAATTACTCTATAAAGCATATACATATAAATGTGTATCAATCATTAGCTGTGTAGAATACAAACTGATGATCAGATTTCTTGGAGAATTCTGACATGTGAATTACCTGGAGGATATCCAGTCTACGGTGACTTAATTTTGTGTTTAACCTCCCAGATATTTTCACCTCCTAAAAGACTCACCCTGAATATATATTTACAAAGCTTATTCTTTCCCAAGATTACGTTTTACGTGTGGAATCAGAAGTGTGCATGAAACCTTTTCAGGTTTTCCTTCTAGATTGTCCAGTTAATCATTAATCTGCTCTTGCATCTTTTGTTATTGGTGCTGTCTCTTGGTTGCATAGGTTTCAAGTTCATGAATCCCTAAATAATGCAAAGTTATTGTTAATCTAGTCTACTCTGTACAAAAGGCACATCGAGTTACTAAAACCTTTTGTGTATGGCTGTGGGAGCCATCACACTTTGATCTTCTCTCCTACGTTCACATATTTTGTGTTTGTTTCTTATTCACAACCATTATCTTTCCTATCTCCCATTGCAGTATTTCTTCCTCCAGTCAATCTAGCAATGTCTTTCCCTGTGACGTTGACTACAATATAGGGTTAGAGCTTTCTTTTAAAATTCCAGACTTTACCATAATATTATAATTAAAGCACTGATAATGATTAGATAACAGTATATTGTTAGTTCTTATTATCTTCATTAAATTTAGTATTTCTTTTCTATCTTATAGACTTAGGTAACTACATAATGATTGTTAAATGCAATTTATTTTTGAAATATCAATCATAATTTTGACATTTCTGCGTACTCTGTTAGTTTGTGAAAAGTAGTCTTTAAAAATTTAGATCTCCTTCAACTTTAGGAGGAAAAAGCAAAAACAATGGACTGAAACTAAGATGCACACACACCATATATAAATGTACACATGTATGTATTTTCTTTTGGGTATCTGGACTTTCAATATGTGTTAATGTAGTTTTGACCTGCATATATAAAGTTAACTATTCTCATTTTTTATGTCAACACTGGTAAGCATTTTTTATTCTGTGAGTATTCTTTAAAACCCACACATATGTTTGACTATTTTCCTTTTGATCTTATACCTAGGTGTTTTTAAATGACCTATTTTATTCAGCATCATTTAGGTAATTTATGTTGTTGTTACCTGTCTTTAGACTTAATTCAGTAATTTATTATCACTAATTTTCTCCATATTTTAGTGACAAATTGTTTTGAGAGTCTTTTTGTATGCTCATTAAGTCAGTGAATCATTTTATTGGCATTCTATTTTTCCTGGTGTGAAGTTTTCAGTAATGAATGAACTTTTATGGTCAATAAAGGCTTTCTATATCTAAAGTGTATGACACTTCATTTTTTAATGGTACAATTGCATCAGAATTAATGATTCTTTTCTAATATTGAATTTACTTATCTAACAATGACAAATAATGTTTACAAAATGTGTTTATTCACCACTTGCCTTTACTATTTATCATTACTTAAATATAGAGCAATTGAAAAGAAAAGGGAACATTTTTACTTAAAATTAATGGTTGTTTTAATGTCAATATTGCAGGAATGAGCATGTTAATTTTGTGCCTGTAAGAAAGAAAACCCTTATTTTTTGAGTCTAACATTTTTGAGTAAGGAAAATGTGATTATCATATGTAGTAAGGCACTATTTATATAATTAGATCTGAAGCCATGTATGCTCACCAGGTAGAACAGGACGTCCTCCTCAATCAAAATGTGGTTTGGATGTCAAGACTCCTGACACCACAAGAGGGTATGAAAAGATTTATTATTCATATAATGAAGCTTTCCAAGAAGAGCAGGGCAGGATCCCAAGAAGATCTAAAATTGCTTAAAGGAGCAAGGAAAGCTGACTGACTTTGGGGTTTTATTGTGGTTACGGGGTCATGCTGGAGTGAAAGTTCCCTGACACAGGTCAGGGCTTGTGTAGTTTGAACTTCCCACTGGTTCTAAAGGAGCTTGCACCCAGGCTTTCTTATCAGCTTGCCCCAGTAAAAAGGAAGTGGGAGGGGCCGGGCTGGAAAGCCATCAGTAGTCAAACATCAAATATGGATCAGACTCTATCACAATTCATTGTTGGTGTTTGATGAATGAAATGTGCTGTATTTCATTTAATTGAATTTGAACTTGTTTAAGTAAGCCATGATGGCACTGTATGAGGCTTATATCCAGAGACTGGTAAGGGAGGTGAAAATTCCATTGAATACCTAGTTCAAGAGGTCAGCATTATGTATTGTGAGAAGTGAGATGAGTGCCTCAATCACTGTCAAAACAACTAGAACTCTGAAGAGGTTGTGGAGTGTCTTGGTGAGGCCTTGTATCATGGCTTTAGTATGTATAGAGACGTGTGGCATTAATTTATATTTGGGACATCTCTGAGACAAGATTCTCAGAAATTTTTACCCCATGAGGGATAACTTTGTATCAGGAGTTGTTGCTGCCTTTGGTTAGATCACATGGCCAGACTGTCGACAATGGCCCAAGGGTCTGTAAAAACATTCAGCTGGGCTTATTGTTGACCAAGGCATCTGATGCAAAGATCACAGCCCCAAGTTTGGGCAATTGTACTGATCACTGAATCTTTTATCAGGGATATCTTGGTTAAGGTATTAAAAGCAGCAGCTCTCCAGAGAGTTCAGTTATGTGTGATGATACCAATGGTAACAACGTTCATAAGGTATACAAACTCCCTTTGCTGTTCATTTAGTTGATCCTAAGGAGCTCCTCAGATAGCTAAAGGGTCCAGAGAGGAGTGATCTTCTGTAAAATCATGGCATCTGGCAAGGAACTAAGGACAAGGAAGGCCGTGCCCTTATGCAAGTGAAATATGCCAGAAGCCCTAAATTTTGCTCTAAAATGTAGGTGTCATTTCCATTTTTGCAAAGAGGCCTTAGTGGCCATGCCAAATTTGCAGGGTACTACTTCTGCAACCCAAGGCATGATGGACTCAGGGCTTGTGAGAGCCTCTGTTTCCACGACATAGAATATGCAGAATTGCTGCTGTAAGGGCATATGACATGGGATTAGGAGAGGATCTTCTTGCATCAGAAGTCCATGGGCAATTTATGGCTGGCATGAGTGGTCCAGAGATGCCAAGAGACATGAGAAGAGGTTGCTAAAGCCTCTACAACCAAGGAGTCTCTCGGGGGCAGGACCTGTTACATTATAATTTGGAAAGATTCTAGAGATTTTTTTTTTGTAGAATGCCCCTTACAAGCTAGGCCTGTTTACTTGTAACAGCATAAATGGGCTTAAATAAAATTATAAAGGAAGAATATGATGCCCTCGAAATCCAAAAATTCCTGAAAGATTTTGAACTGGTTTTAACATTGTGGTGCCATGAAGGTCAATAGTTAATGGTGTCAGGGATGGAGTGGCTAATTCCTAGGGATTTAACTGAGGTGACAGGGCCTTCTATTACATGTGGGGAAGTGGAACTTCCCTCTTTTTGTCAGCTCTTTTCTGTTTGTATGTCTTGAATGATTGTGACAAATGACTCTCCTTAAGGGAAGATATCATCAGTGTGATGTTATTACCCATGCTCCTAGAGAAAGTTGGATGCGGTTATGGTCTTGCCTACAAAGACAAAGTGCAATGGCTGGGCTATTGAAGACCTTGTGGGTAGCCAGTTAAATGTGTCCCTTTAAAGCTGAAAGCAAAAGTGTTGTATCCATCAAAAGCGAAAGCAAACTTTGGCTGAGAGGCTGTTGAAATTGGCATTAAACAGAACAATGAGCCAAATCAATAATAGCAAAATGTTTACCAGCTGATGATTGGATGGAGTCAGCCATTTCAATAATACTGATTATGGGGCCCTAATGGGTGGAATCACAGAATTAAGGTTGCAGTAATCCACCATGAGGTAAAATTCATTCTTTCTGATTTAAGAATAGCCAAATTGATTTGTAAGGTGGAGAAATAGTGGGGTTAAACACCCGTTCTCTAAACAAGTCTTTTACAATAGGTTTCAATCTTTGAAGGCTCTGTTTTAATATATATTGAACTGTATTAACTATTTTAATTGTGGGGAAAGGCTCATAAGGTCTCAATTTGTCAAGCCTTTTTGTATTTAAGGTATGCTTTTTTTTTTTTTTTGGTAAGGAAGATTGGCCCTGAGCTAACATCTGTTGCCAATCTTCCTCTTTTTTTCTCCTCAAAGCCTCAGTACGTAGTTGTATATCCTAGTTGTAGGTTATTCTAGTTCTTCTATGTGGGATGCCTCCTTAGCATAGCTTGATGAGCAGTGTGTAGATCCATGCCCAGGATCCAAACTGCGAACCCTGGGCAGCTGAAGCAGAGCACACAAACTTGACCACTCAGCCTCAGGGCCGGCCCTTGTCAGCCTTTTGTAAATGCCAAAGACGTAATTTAATTCATTACATTGTTGGTCAGAGCTTCCGTGACCATTATAGGATATTTAGGCAAGACAATAATTCTGATGATTAAGATGAGGCATAATTCTTTGTTCACTATTTGATATTTCATAACTGCTTTAAATTGTAGGGTGTGCGCTCCTTGCTTAAATTCAGTGGGCTCTCCAGGAAGAACTATAATTTCAGCCTCTATATTGACTAAGATCCTGAAGATTTGCCAGTTGGTGCATCTCAGTAGATATTAAAGTTAACTTGAAACCCATGTTGTAGAGGTGCAAGAGCCAATTAGAGATATTTAATATTTTCACTTTATAAATTCTTGTAGTAAATTTTAGGTTTCTAATTGGGTCAAATTGAGGACCTTTCTTTCTAATTTTTTGTTTCCTCACCTTTATCTAGTTTGTTTATTGGTTACTGGATATACTTTAGAGGAAGGGAGATCTCTTTGGTCTGCTCATATTTATAAATTTCTTCCTCCAGACAGTGTCAAATCTGTAGCATCAGGGTTAGGGATCTCCACCATAACAATTGTTGCTTTATAGAATTTAAGGATCTGGAGTTTAAGTAGGGTTTGAATTACCTCCTTATTTGTGCCACATGGGTTCCCTGTTTTCTTCCATAAGCCCAAGGATCAGGATCTTTGTTGCAAAGAAGCCTGAGCAGCAGTCATAGCAAAAGCATCTTTATATAGTCTTACTGAGTCATCTGCTTTTAGGAGTGTAGACCTCAGTCTGCTGCATGGTAACTGCTCTTGCACACAATCAGCCGCCCACTGGGCCCGTATATTGCACAGGGCATCAGTATTTTTCCTGAACACTCTATAGAAGAAGGGCCAATGCCTAGTTGAGACTCACAACCAACAATCACAAGGAGTTGTACCTAGCATTAGCCACAGTTTGTGCTGGAATTAAGACACACAGTTCAATGTGAGACACACAGATAGAGTCAGGCTAAGACACACAACCCAGAACCACTTTAAGGAGGGTCCTAACTCTTGTTTCCAAATGCCAATTATCAAAACTTCTTATGTAGGTTGTTTAAATCTATGATAAAAATTCAGTAGAACTCACCAAATGCAACACAAAGGCAGCCTAGCTCAAAGTGCAAGATTGCTAGCAGGTAGCAGGGCCAGTTACTAAGCCAAAGCAAGAGAAGAAAGACCCTCAGTCATGGTGGTCATCACCTAAACATCCTCCTCATGGCATCATTTATGGTTACTCTATTGTTGGTTTGGATTTTGAAATTGATGGGGTCCCACAAGCACCAAGGGAATATGAAAATTTTTATTACTCACATAATGAGGCTTTCCGAGGAGAGCAGAGCAGGGTCCCAAACAAGTCTAAAATGGCATGAGAAGGCAGGGAAAGGAGATGGGGTTTGGAGTTTTATTGTAGTTATGGAGTGGTAGTGGGGGGAGAGTTCCTGGGTTCAGGTCAGTGCTTGCACGGTTTGAACTTCCCACTAGTGCCAAAGGAGGGAGAACTCAGGCTTTCTAATCAGCTTGCCCAGATGTGGGGCAGAAAGAGATGGAGATTGGTGGTTCGTGAAAGCTGTCAGCAGTCAAACATCAAAACATGGTTTCAGACTCTCTAAATCAAGCTGTAATTTATAAAGCTGCAATTTATAAATTATATAATATATATTGATTATATATGTCATAACTTTATAACTTTCTATTGCTATTATATTCTCTTTCCATTTTAAGCAAAATTATTTCCTTTTAGCCTCCAAGAAAATGACTATAATATGCCCTAGAATGTGATTAGCTGAATTTTCAAAATAACTGTCAAATGATCTATTAGGTTATTATGGCAAATATGTGTTTGCATTCGTTGTGTAATGGATGTCAATGTTGATGTTTCACATTTCTCTCATTTTTTAAATAATTTATAGAAAATAAATCATGCCTAATAATTCAAAAGAAAACTTCAGAAAGCTTGGTGCAATAACATCGAGGTAGACATTTTATAAAATTCTTTAAATGATGGTTATGATATTTCACCTGTCAATATTTTTCCCGTTCATGTTTGCTATTAGTTTTTGCTTTATTTTACCAAGATGGTAAGTTCAGTGGTTGGCCCTTGAGGCTGTTTAATACCACTTGGCATAAGGTTGCTGAAGATTGTTTTGAAGTAAGGTTCAAAGTCGTGAAGTCAATGGTGGTAACAATAATAAATAGATTGAAGAGAAGATTGGAAAGTTATTGTGGAATAGTGGAAAATAAGCTGAACTGGAATTCCAGAGGTCTGGATTATAGTCCTTTATTTCTCTCTAATTGGCCAGGTGACTTTGAGAAAGTTATTTAAGCTTCTTGGGCCTCATTTTCTGAATCTCTAAGATTAAAAGCTTTGATTCAATGGTCTCCAAGAACTTGCCCAGTTCAAAAAATATGTGAAATCTGTTTTTAAATTCAAAGAGTATGTTACTGGCAGCTAGAGAAGTAATGTATAGAGAGGCATTAACATTCTTTCTGAAATTCAAGAGTCTGCTGATAGATTTATGTGGATTTATGTAATTTCAGTTCATTCCAAAGATGACTAAGAATTTGACATAAATTCTGAATCTTTTATGTTTCTGCAAAAGTAAGATGTTATGTAACAATGATATTGTACATTCAACTTTTTTATTCTCTTTCTCTCTTTTTCTTCTTTTCTGTTTTTTAATGCATCAGAATATCCTAGATGATCATTTTCACCTTTGCCACCCCTATCATTGAAGTTCTATAAGTACTTTTGAGGGCACTCCTCATTTTTCATGCACTACGATCATTAGAAAATTAATTTTCTACTCTGCTTTCCTACTGGTATTTAGGTACAAAATAATTCCTTGGATGAACTTGAATATTCATATACAGGGAGAAAACATTACCTGAAAAATTTCACTGTAAAATTGGTGGTCTTCTCTTAAGAACTTGGTATGGGAAAATATTTGAAGTAATGAAAAGAAAAAAACAATGCAGTTCCCTATATGTATGCATAACTTTTTCTGGAAAAGTTTTTATGGAGAAGTCATTAAATGCAGCCTTTTTTAGTGTTTCATTATTCTGTCATGCAGAATCACGTTTGTAGTATTTCATGCTATGACAGATTAAAGCTAGAAGATAAATGATTCACAAAAGCTCACAGCATGCCACAGGCAGAGCCTTTTGTAAACACGGAATGCTCATCATTTTTGACACTCTCCCACTGATATTTCAGGATGGTATAATGATCTCTAATTGTTTAACACTGCAATCCAGGGCTGATTACAATTAAAATATAGATGTTTATTTTTTTCCTGTTTTGGTGACTCATATGATTTAATTTATCTGCTTTAGACCTAACAAAACGGTTAGAAATTTGAAATAATTCATTCATTTATTTGGAAACTCAGTACGTTGTATTTCAAATAAGTTAAAGATTGATAGTGTTTATTTTGTCATTAGTATACAAACACATGGTGTACATCACACACTATGGAAGTATTGTTTTAGTCCCTGAGTTAAAAAGAATTTAACTAGTATTCTCTAACAGTTTAAATAATCTCTTCATATTTCAATCTTGCTGCTTTTGCTGAGAAGGGGAAACTTCAAAACAGATGTGTAACTGGAATATTTTCCAAATGCACTAAGTCTATGTTATCTACTGAAATACCAAATTAAATATCAGAGTTTCATCTGTCATATTGCTTCTGTTAGCAACATTTTATATAACATATGTTTTTTTATAATCTAGTATATTTATTTTATTGTCACAGGAGTTGCCAATTAAAATTCAAATTAAAAACATTGACTTAATGGCAGATGGCATAAATGAGATCAGGATTTGGGTGTAGTCAGTGAGAAATGGTAAACTAAAGACCCATGCCTTCTTGAAAAACAGTTAAATTCCAGAATATTTAAAACACAGTAACATCCAAACAAAACTAGTCTGTGGAATGAATTTGACTTTCAATCTAATATGTTTGCTTTGTTTAGAGGTGTGGAAACTTAAAGACTTCCTTTCCCTTTTCTTCATCCCTTTGCTCCTCTCCACGATCTCTAAATTCACAGAAATATGTTGCTATTAATTCTAACCTCGTGATAGGTAGTGATCTATATCATGGTGCTTGTCAGTGGCAGTTATTCACTAATCAAGTCAATTATTTGTTTAAACAGTGTGTATATACACTCAGCCGTGAGCTGGAATCTGAGTATATGGCTATGTAAACAATGGTTCCTGCCTTTCAGGAGATGGTAGGAAAGGAATTAGATAATTGAACAGTTTATTTAAAAAGAATGTGGATGTTTGCATATTTAAAAATATGAGAATGTGTATTTAAAAATAATAGATGTTTGTGAGGGTGCTAAGGAAAACAGAGGAGCAACACCTAAGGCAGCCTGGCAGCAGGTTTGGGAGATGCGGGTCACAGTGTCAGAAATATTTCCCAGATGAGATGGTGTGTGACCTGGGCCTTAGAGAATATGCGCTTATTAGCCACTTGAACAGTAATTCAGCCAGAGAGATCAACACAGGCGAAGGGATAAACATATGGTACCTGGTTCTGAAAGGGACTACATGTTAATCTCTCTGGTTGAAGAGCAAAGCACTACTCATAAACTAATATACTTGAAACTGGAGAAGCAGACAGAAACCAGATTATGGAAGGCTTTGTATGCCGTGTTTAAGTAAATTCAAAAAATACTTATTGAGTTCCTGCTCTGGTTCAGAGAGAAATTTTCTAGGCTGAGGCTATCTGATGCCCAATGAAGCAGAAATTTGTCTCATTAGCATATAACTCTAGTGAAATAGATGGACAATCTAGGTACATACACCTAGGTACATAGGACAATCACCTGGTACATACTGGTACAGCCATTCCACTTGTTAGAATTTTAAAATATTTCCAAGCTCTTGGCAGTTTCCTGAATGATCCCACATTTCTCTGGCCACCTGTCCTTCCCCCAGCCCTGCCACTGAGCAATTAAAGGAGTAATACCTGGCCTAGCATCAATTCTCACTGGTCTGTGCCTGTGTCATATTGGTTATATACTTTTCTTTTTTTTTAGATTGGCACCTGGGCTAACAAGTGTTGCCAATATTCCTTTTTTTAAAAAATTATTTTATTTAAAGATTGGCACCTGGGCTAACAACTATTGCCAATCTTTTTTTTTTTTTTGTCTGCTTTATCTCCCCAAACTCCCCGTGTACACAGCTGTATATCTTAGTTGCAGGTCCTTCTAGTTGTGGGATGTGGGACGCCGCCTCAATGTGGCCTGACGAGCGGTGCCATGTCTGCGCCCAGGATCCAAACCCTGGGCCGCCGCAGCGGAGTGCGTGAACTTAACCACTCGGCCATGGAGCCAGCCCCTGGTTATATATTTTGAGTCATTCTGTAAACATAATTGAATACACTCAAACACATACACACAATTATAACCTCAAATTCTGATAATGGGAGTGAAGAATGAGGAAAAAACAGGGTACTATAAGAGAGAGTAACAGAAGGATCAACTTTAGGTTAGGGAGATCAGTGAAGATTGAAATATTCTGTAAACTGAAGGATTATCTGGAGGTTGAAATGTATCCTGTATGTGGTAGAAACTCATGAAGCTATCTAAGAAGGGGAATAACACAGCCTGCTGGACATTTTAGGTATATCGTTGGTGGCAGGGGGAAGAGTGGCTGAGAGGCACAGGTGAGAGACAATAAGGGGACTAACTTAGGCAGTAGGAGAAGTGAGGAAAAACTCGTTGTTTGTAGGGATATTAGAGATGAACAAAATATACAGAATATTCTAGAGTAAATCACGTTCTCAAGAGAGAGAATGGTGGAAGCAGGCATATGAGTAGAAAGGGCCAAGTGATGTCACAGAAGCAATGAGATCTAGAGCCAAAGCCCTTCCTGGTGTCTGGCCTTGAGCCAAATCCAGACTCTGCTTGTAAGCTTTGCAGGTTCAGAAATTCAGTGTTGTCAAACTTTAGGAGATTGGTTCACATTGATTCCTACTCACCAAACCCAGAGGAGATTGATTTATAAATCACAATGCCAATTAACCAATTTACTGTGAAAGAATATCCAGCAAGCTTATCAGTCCTGGTCGTTTGCCTAGAATACTCCATATTGGTGAATAAATCTACTCCTTGGACAAATGAATATAATTATTTATCAAAGTATAGATCACAAGTTTATTGAATGTTTGGGACATCAGAGAGGGAAATTGATGTCCGTATAGGAAATTTGTCTCAAACTGCTATGGCTAGAAGAAATATTCTTACCTATACTAGGGAAAGGAATTTCTTTAGAATTCGCTACACCAACCTTTCCCAAATTATCAGGAGGGAACATTAATACGTGGGTTAGAGGGACAGGGGCAGAAAACCTGGAAAAAGTTTGTAAACACTGGGGTAAAAAAGTTTGAAAGGGTTTTTGGTTTATTTCCTCTAAGCCTTCTCAGAATATTTAATACACTTATGTACATATTGTCTGTGTGTGTATGTGCATGTGTGTGTGTGTGCATATATTCATATATACTTGGTTGGGGCTCTTTTTTTTAAGTTGAAGCCCAATGACAATATTGTACTAATGTGTAAGTTCTTTGTGGTCAGAGACTGTATTTTGCTTATTATTGAATTCCAAGAACTTGACAACCCTTGGCACAATTTTTAAAAACTCAGTAGATCTTTATTGACTGTGTGACTGATTGGGTTAATAAATGCATCAAGAAACCCTTTATCCTGGATGGGAATGGCACATTCTTATTTTTTTCCTAAATTCTTATCTACCATATTTAGTAACCAAAAGATTAATAGACTCATGTTTCAATCAACCAAGTGCTTGCTTAATTGATAATTCCATTTTAATATTCATGAAATTAGGCTACACCTAATTTCTTAAGGAAATTTTTATAATTCATTATTTTTGCAGACAACTCACATTATGTTATGTTGTTGATTCTAACTTATTTTACTTGTCTACCCTTGGCTCCCAATAAAAAATTTAAAACACGAGTATTGTTAGTAAGCCTGGCACTCAAAAATCATAGTTTTTTTAAATTATAGAAATAAAATCTGTTACATTCAAGGTGAATTTTTAAAGTTACAAAAATCTTGTTTTTATTGACAGTGTCATTATCTGCCTTTACATTGATTGGAGATAGTGAGCCTGTACATTTATTGAGAATTTCTATTCTAAACTGAAATTCTAAAAAGGCATAGTGCTATTAGAATCAGACTGCATGTTCTGTAACCCATATTTCCTGCTGAAATATTTCAATTAATTCTATGGAGAAATATTCTGTGACATTCTTAACATATCAAATGATACAATTTTCCTGTCACAAATTCAAGTGTTCAAGGAATATAACTTCCCATCTTATCCAGAGTTTTGTCTACAAGTCTAAAGTTTAGAAAATGCTAGGCCAGAGTAAAGATGGGGAATTGGGGAGCAGGGCACAGGGAAGGAGGAACTTGGGAAAGGTTAACATACAGCATTTAGTCCTGTAGCATCCACTGAGGCATCCTCATTCCTTTCTGATTGGAGTGCCGGTACGGAATTTGCTGCTCTGTCCTTCTTATCTTGGCTACAAAGTGCCTCCTTCACCTGATTTCTCCCGGATGCATCTGAATGCCTATATTAAAGATGGATGCTTACCTGGATTTCTTCCAAGAACCAAGGCCCAAATAGTTCCTTATCCCACTCAAAGATGCCTCCCAGTGTTTGGCCTGGAGAGGATTGTGTGCAGGCATTCACCTCAGAGACTCTCACCAGTGACTAGTTCTCATTCTTTCCTGTGGACTCTCCTCTCTCCCTTCCCAGTGTAGGGAAGGTTCTACTCAAGATGGTGGTGGCACAGGAGGAATAGGGCAGAGGGATAACTCCATCTGACTAGCCAAGCAAATTTCCAAATATTTTTTATTTTGATACCCAGACTTCACCTTTGAAGCTCAAAGGACGTGAATTTGACTATTTCTGTTCTGTCCTGTCATCCTTCTCCTGAGGTATGGTACAAGGACTAGAATTAGAATCCTATGCTGGCAGAAGAGTGCAAGGTGCAAAGCTCTGTGGGTGGCAGGAGAAAACATTAATAAATATCACAAAATATTTTCTTGCATTATATAAATCAATTTTATAATAGAGATTCATGTATGATGCTTAGGTTTGCTTATAATTTCTCAGGAACACATCTATCTTATAATTTAGAATTGACTAATAGATTAATATTTGTATTTTTCGTTAATATTTCTTTTGGGATTTTTCACATCATGTTTTGAGCTTACTTTCATATTTAATGAGGGTTTTTTCTAGTCCTATCAATTTAAACCTAAAACATATCTTCTGCTATAAGAGGACAAACTTTACAGCTTTATGAACTGGATTCCAGTCTTGGCTCCCTGCCTTCCCACTACTGTGACCTCAGGCAAATAATTTATCCTCTTTGCGATGATCTTGTATAAAATAGGGATAATTATATCTGCCCCACCCTAATCCATAAGAATTTTGTGAGCATAAAACAATAAATGTGTATGTGTGTGTGTCTGTGTGCTTGTGTGCATGCTCATGTTGTAAATTGTGGGGCTCCATGTCAAGGTTAGTTATAATCTTTTCAGTATTTTGTTTTCTCATTGGTTAATTTTAAGAAATACACATTTTAGAATTCTATTTTAAATATATATATATATATTTTTTTTTTTAAAGATTTTATTTTTTCCTTTTTCTCCCCAAAGCCCCCCGGTACATAGTTGTGTATTCTTCGTTGTGGGTTCCTCTAGTTGTGGCATGTGGGACGCTGCCTCAGCGTGGTCTGACGAGCAGTGCCATGTCCGCGCCCAGGATTCGAACCGACGAAACACTGGGCCGCCTGCAGCGGAGCGCGCGAACTTAACCACTCGGCCACGGGGCCAGCCCCTATTATAAATATATTTTTGTTACTGAACAAGTGTTTGGTTCCAATTATTTTCTTCAGATAATGGGCTCTCCTTCACCCCAGGAAGTACATACATGTTTCATCATAAAACCATTTATCTCTACTCAGTGCTTACTGCACTTGAGAAGCAACTCTCACTATACCAGAATCCTTTCTTTAATAAAACCTGAGTTCTGCAAGCTACTGATCACTAAGCTTCATCTATCTGGTGATTGCCCTCCACACCACCTTGTTAAATTCTTCTAAAATTTACCAAGTTGCCTGCCTTCCTTTTTGCTGATTTCTGCTATAATTGTTCTGTGGACTTCCTGTTTGAAAAATAAAGTCCACATTCACAGTTCTTACTGCTTATAAAGCATATCATTAGACATTTGCTTTCAGCTCTCTACCACTCATTTTTTTTCATAACATTTAAAACATAATCATCCTCCACATTTTTTCTGCTTTAAAATTTTGTTTTATATTTACGGAGGAAATGATATGCTATCTGGGATTTGCTTCCAAATAATCTCAAGGTCTGGGGCTGGGATGGTTTTTATCAGTGAAACTGGACTGTTCATGAGTAGATAATTTAAATTGTTCTCTATAAAAATGTTTTTAAAAATCAATTGATCTTGCACCAGTATTCTTTAAAAGAAGAGAATAGGATAAAAAATAAACATAGAATCTATACCTTTAAATTTTTTAATCCCCCAACTTGTCATCACCAACAGTTGATTGAGGAATTGCCTGGGATAATTTTTCCATTGAGGCAACATGCTGTGTGGTGTTATATAGCTTACTTATTCTCTCATAACTTAGATTTCCTTAGATTTAAATAGCTACGATATATTTTTAGAGAGGAAAAGAGCAAGTCTTAGCCCTTAGTCAGTTAACGAGGTATGTGAAGCTGGATGAGTCATTTAGTATCTCTGGGTCTCAGTTTCCTCATCTCTAAGATGAGGGCATTGACAAAAATATTTCTAGGGACATCTTTCACTGGAGTTTTTTAATATTTTGATTATTCCTTGACCTATTTATTATATTCTCTTTCCCCTGACTACTCTGGAGATGAGGAGAGGTGTATTTTCTTCCCAGTTCTACCATTTACCTGCTGGTTAGTTTGACCAAGTTACTTACTCAGCTTTCTTCATGTGAGGAAATAACTGTTCCAGCCTAATAGCTTTCTAGTGAGAATCAGGAATCTGGTGAGAAATTATTTAGAGCACTTAATGTAGTACATGGCATATACAAAATGTTCAGTTAATTTGACCTAATGTTTGCAATAACATCACCTCTCAGAGGCCATTAATTTTTTCTTAAATGCATTTAATTTTTTTTCCTATTCACTGTATTTCATAGTTCGTAGTTTATAAGACAGGAAATGGTATTGTACAGAACATTTCCGGAAGTAGATTTTTATACTTTGTGTTACAGTGATAAAATTAACTAAATAATAATAATCATTGAAAAGTAGATTTAAAATACAGAAAATCATTTCTTTTGATTGATCTATGTTGCATATTACCTTGGCAGTATATGTTATTTGTTTACACTGACACCATGGTAAGTAAGAGCATGTATCTGATTTTAATTCTCAAGTGAGCTGACTTGTTAATATATATGGTGATATGTCCAGAGCAACCATGTCCTGGCATAACATGGAATTATGTTAGATGTGCACAAGTTAGTTATTTGAGCTCTCAAGCCAGTAATTAAAGAAAAAAATGCATTATGTAAACAAGCAACATATATGCAATATAATTACCAGTCATTAGCTATGTGAAAACACTAAAAAGAGCCTCATAAAGACGTACAGCTGTCACTGAAAATGACCTAAAAGCTCAATAAAATCTTGTCTATCTACCCAGTACTTTACATCTTTAATAAAAGAAAGGTAAATGTCTTAGATTAAGTAGTCATTTCCCTGTTTAAGAAATTTTAAACAAAATTTAGTCACAAAAATTTTACTAGCCTAGAAAACATGGTTTCATTTTGTCTACTCTTAATTTTTTAAACCATATGCCTACATTTTTGGAAATGATGTAAAACTTTCTTAAAAAATAGCTATTTTGGGGCCAGCTGGTGGCATAGCCTAGGGTAAGTTCGCGTGCTCCACTTCGGAGGCCTGGGGTTCACCAGTTCAGATCCCGGGTGCAGATATATGCACTGCTTATCAAGCTGTGCTGTGGCAGGCATCCTACATAGAAAATAGAGGAAGATGGACACAGATGTTAGCTCAGAGCCAATCTTCCTCAGCAAAAAAAGGAGGATTGGCAGCAGATGTTAGCTCAAGGCTAATCTTCCTAAAAGAAAAACTATTTTTTTACATCAGTTCTTTTAATATTCAGTTAAAGATTCTCATGTTTTCAGGAAGCTAAAAGTACGCTGGTATGATGTACCTATTTTAAATTTGCCTCAACCAACAACATATTAAAAACTCGAGTCTAGGACTGAAGAATGAAATATATTTCAAAAACCCCAGATAAGGATTTGTTTTACAGCTATTCTTATTTTCTTATATCCAAGATCAATTTTGTAGTTTGCTGAGATTTAAACAGTATAACATAGGGACGTGTGGAATAGGTTATATAACCTCACTTTCCTTTACCTGAGACACACACATCACAGCTGGGGAGGGTTTCAGTCACTGGTTCAGCAGCGGAAATGTAAGCCAAAGGAGCAGATGCCTTGGGGAAAATTAGTATCTAACCAAGATAGTAAATTATCCCAAGCTTTGTTAAAAAAATAGTTCTAAATAATTAATGTCTTTACATCCAATAAAATAGAAACACCATTAAAATCTAAATTTAAAAATCTATCTTTTAAAAGATTGTTCATACTTATAAATAATTGTTAATTTGGTTCACTAATGATATTAAAAGGCCATATAAGTAATCTAACAAACTCAAAAAGAAAGTACACTTAAAAAGAGCAGTTTTAATTTTAAATTGTATTAAATTCTTTTTAAAACCTTCAATAACAATGCTTCCACAATCCTTTAAAGAGGTTTTTTTTTTTTTTGGCTTATTTAAAATCTTTTTATACTAATTGTAGGAAAAAATAGAAAACACAAAGAAAGAGTTTATTTTAAACCATTTGTGACTTCACTATCCAGAAATAACTGCTACAAACATTTCAGCTTTTTTCTTTCTAGTATTTTACGTTTAGTTTTTGTTGTTGTTGTTGTTTCTGTTTTGTTTTTGCTGAGGAAGATTAGCCCTGAGCTAACATCTGTGCCAATCTTTCTCCACTTTATATGTGCCTTGCCGCCACAGCATGGCTGACAGGTGGTGTAGGTCTGTGCCTGAGATCTGAACCCATTAACTGGGGCCACCAAAGTGGAGCACACAGAACTTAACCACTACGCTACAGGGCCAGCCCCCATTTTACATTTAGTTTTAATGACAAGTAAGCATAGAATATATATCATGTTCTATCCAGTTTTGTAGCCAACCATATTTTAAGTATTTTCTTATGCTACTAAATATTTTTCAGCATCATGATTTTTAATAGTTGTATAATATTTATTCTATCAAATATTTGTACCAAAGTTTATTTAATCATTTCTATAAGACTACACATTCAAATTGTCTCCTTCCTCCCTTTTTTCCCTTTACAAATATCATTGTAGTAAACATGTTTGAATGTAAGTCTTTGGCTGCATTTCTGATTAGTTTCTAGGCTAGATTCCTAGAATATGAATTACTAAATAGGAGAGCCTGAACTTTTTTTAAGTTGTTGTTGACACGTATTTCTAAATTGCTTTCCAGAAAACTTTACCCAATTTACCATCCCACCAAAAAGTGTAAGAAATTGCCTAGGTCATTGAATTCAATTGCTCTTTTGAAACAAAGCTTATGCCATTTAGATAGAAGGTCAGTCAACTACAAATTCAAAAGCACTTCTTACAATTAAAGTGTCCAGGAAATAGACATTCAGTAGGAACCTCATGGGATATTCGTACCCAGATGAACTCACCATGTTCAGTCCTCTGCTTTGCTCTTTCCAAACCAAGGTTTGAACAGGTCCCTAGCGACTCAGCTTCTTCAACCACACTTATAAGATTTATAAATTGGATGACATTTTATTAATTTATACAGAGAAATATATGTGCCAAATAGTCCAGAATACTAATTTTAGCAAATCAATACATTCTCTCTCTGACTGAGAAGTCTTCCTAGAAAACTAAAGTCTGAAGATTACTTTTTAGTACAGAATCATTTTATAAAATAATTCAATGACAATAAGTTATATTTTCAAACTATGACAACCTAAAACATGTTTCTTTACTGTAGATTATATCCTTACATTGCTTGACTAACAAGTAACTGCTCTTTGACTTTTATTTTCTACACTGCAAACTGGGCATCTCCTTTCACTTATGGCTTCTTAGTTTGGGCATCTATCAATTCATAAGACTGTATTATGTTAGTATTGTGAAATTCTTGTGCTCTCACCAGCAAAATTACAAAAACAGC
Organism: Equus caballus; assembly: GCF_041296265.1. Classification (NCBI taxonomy): domain Eukaryota; kingdom Metazoa; phylum Chordata; class Mammalia; order Perissodactyla; family Equidae; genus Equus; species Equus caballus. The sequence goes on along the minus strand of NC_091692.1, from coordinate 71,732,413 downwards.
TTATAGCTAAATAATTACCACCATCTCAACTTCTTTAGATTGTTTGTTTCTTATCAGCTTTCTGTTGCAGAAATGAAATTTTTAAAGCTTCCTTATTCTGGTGGTTCAAACTATTTGTGCTAGGCACCATTCTGTATACTAATTGCACTATAAGAAAATGCAATTAGTCTTACATTTCACTTTTCAGAGATCATATTAACCTTTGATAGTGTGGTTCTTAAATTTTCAGACAATCTAATTTTTAAATCTGGCTCCCAATCTTAATAAAAATATGACAAGTGTCTTAACCTCTCTAGACATCAGATTCCTCATCTGTAAGATGAAGATAATAATCTTATAGAGTTGTGGGGAGGATTTTCCATATGAAGTAACTATATACTAGTGCCCAGAATGTCAAAATGCTCAATAGACATTAACTGTGATTACTTTTATTACTACATAATAGAAATGATCAAGTCTATCTTCTCTCACTTGCTTGACAAAAACATCTTCAACAATTTAATAGGATTCCATGTACTCTTAGGAACAAATTATATGTAACACAAGCATCCGGAAACATAATGTTATTTCAGAATCTCTCTGCAGTATTGGGATTTCTAATGTTCATATTTGCCTCTTATTTAACTTTCCTGAAGACTATATTTTTTTAATTTAGAAATAACTTAGAATTTAAAGAGAACTATATATATTTTTAAGTTATATCTAATCTTAATTTACTAAGTGTATTCTTAGCTGGAAAAGAGTATATTACTAATTGGTAATACTGGAGAAGAATATTCCTATCAGAACTGTAGAACAAAACAAAGATGCCTGCAGGCATTATTATTTAATCTTATTTTAGAAATGTCATAAGATATGAGGGAAGTGTATGAATATTGAACAAAGTGGCAAAATATCATTACTTGCAAATGATTCAATTGCACATTAGAAAATTCAAAGAAATGGAGTGAAGCTTTGAAAAGATAGTAAAACTGACTAAATAAAAGATAAATGTGCATTGGCTTTCCTCTATCACAGTAATAACCAGGAAGAAATATAGTAAAACAGATTAGTATTAACATGATTTCGTAAGAAGCTTTTGAGTAAAAGATTTCCAAAATCTCTGAGTCATTAAGGCTTTATTTAAAGCTAAATTCTCAGACTCAGGTGCTTATGAATTAATTACAGCATGTAAAATGATCAGCTTTTTTTTTTCTTTTCAACAAATGCTGATTAAATGCCCTTAAGGAGGTTTCAATATAGATTAAGAGATAAAATATATCATGCAAATAACTTATAGAAAGTGATAAGCACCCTATGAAAGATACCACATTGGATGCAATGGAAGCTGGAAGCATGGGAGATGTTGGCTTGGGATTGAATAGCATATAATATCTTCTAGGGCTCAGATGAGCCTAGGAAGACAATACAAAAGTCTAAAAAGACATTGTTATAGGTAAGGAAGTTTACTAAAATTACACACACACAAAATTATTTTTTTTAGAAAGTTGACAAGGATGGTGAGATTTCTGGAAGCCATATTATGTAAGGAATAACTAAAACATGGGGAACATTTTAAGGAAGGCTTACGGTCAAGGGAGCTTCATAGGAAAAAATGTGAACGAATGGAAAGAAAATGCAGGGAGGCAGATTTTGGCATACTCTAAGAAAGGATGGTTTCTTAATAGGTAGAAAGAGAAAAACCAGGTTTTTCTAACAAGAAATGTTTCCTTACCACACTGTGAGTTCTCCATCACTCAAAACATTTAAGTGGAGATTGTAAATGGGTATCTACATTTGGGAAGTTGACCTGATGCTTCCTGTGGTCCATGTCAGCATCATGATTCTTTCTCTAAAATTTTATGTGGAAGAGGATACTATGACGCAGTGCTTTAGTTGTGTTTTGTACTTATCATTTTAAATATCAATTTTTACAGAACGCTGTCAGAGGCTGACTTCTTTTTCTTAGAAGCGTCTTTATATCAGTATGTAATACATTTATTGTGAGCTATCTTTAACATAAGATTGCTATCTTATGAGTTGGTGTCCAAAAAATACAAGTCTTACATTTGGTTTCTATTTCGTTGAAATGTTAAATGTTAAAACCATATGAAATAGGGGCCAGCCCAGTGGCATAGTGGTTAAGTCTGCTAACCCTGCTTCGTCTGCCCAGGGTTCACAGGTTCGGATCCTGGGCGTGGACCTACACACCGCTTGTCAAGCCATGCTCTGGTGGCATCCCATATACAAAGTAGGGAAAGCTTGGCACAGATATAAGCTCAGAGACAATCTTCCTCACCAAAAAAGAAACACAACACTATATGAAATAACTGAAACAAAAAGAGACAGTATCAATTCATATCTAAGTATTCTTAGAATCATGTTTTGCTGAAGTGCTTTAAACTTCTAATGTCTGCCTCTAATAATATAAAATTCTAAAAATCAGTCTATAAACTTTTATGCCTTATTTTATTTCATATTTTATATTTTATATTTTTTCTGATTTTTAAGAAAAATCCTTGTTTTCAGATTTTACATAAAAATTGAACTGTTAAATCCCTTCAGTTATGGTGTTTTAAAATAGAAATATTTGACATAGTAGAAATATTATTTCCTTTCAAAAATGTCTAAAGTCTCAATACAAAATAAGTCAATATTTCAAAGTAAATTCCAGATGAGTGAACCTGAGAAATATAATAAGCTATTATTGATTTAATTAAAATATACATTGATTTACACAATTGGAATTTCCAGAGGGCACTGGCTTCAAGGGATGCTTGATCCAGCAAATAAAACCATGGCATCCAATACCTGATTGTTCTCTGTCTCTGTGCTCAGCTTTTCACAGTGTCAGCTTCATCATCAGACTCCTCTCAGTGCCCCATGTCCCTGTCTCCAGCCTCTCTCCCCTACAGCACAACTCAAAGCTCTCCATTCTTAGAGGTAAAAAGGCTTTGACAGTTCTAAACCTCATGATTTTATACCACGCCATGAGAAGGGCAAGAGTCTCTTCCAATTTCTTTTTTTAAACACAAAAATGAAAGGAAGCATTTTTTTTTAATTCCATGAATCTCCCTAAAATACTTCCTGATATCTCAAGGACACTGATTGGGTTACACTTCAATCCCTGAACTGCCCACTAAGGCCAGTGAATAGTATAGTCAAGGGACACAGCATAACCTAATGAATTGAGCGCAAGCTGTGTCTTTAGATTCTGGCCCCAACCCTTCTTACCTATATCCGCTCAGGAAAGTTCAGTGATCTCTGCGTCTCACTTGACTCAAGAGTGAAATATAGAAAAAGATTAAATTCTAAGTTTTATAAAATCTTCTTGGGGGAAAAAAAAATATGTGTTTACTTCTTCCTAGAACTGTTTAAGAAGAGGTTTTGTTGTAGTGGTGGTGAGGACACTTAATATGAGATCTACTCTCAACGAAATTTTAAGTGTATAATACAGTATTGTTAACTATGGGCACAGTGTTGTTCAGCAGATCTCTAGAACCTGCTCATCTTGCAAAACTGAAATTTTATATCCATTGAAAAGCAGCTCCACATTTTCCCCTCCTCAACCACTGGCAACCACCATTCTACTCTGTTTCTATGAATTTGACTGTTTTAGATAACTCATATATGTGGAATCATGCAGTATTTGTTTAGAAAAACATTTAATAATATACCATAATATACCTTCTGTTACAAAAGATCTAACCAATGCTGAAATTAAAATAGTTACTTCTCCGTGATCAAATACTTTCTTTGACTCCTTAAGGGCAGCTTTGTAGTCTCCATTACATGCAAGAAGGAATTGAAATGATAAGCACTAGTTTATGAAATTTACACTTGGCCTTGGAACATAATTTCATAAAAAATAGTATGATCATATGGTCAGCTGCCTTTAGGCTATACCACATATGTCATCACAGAAAAATGACTATGTGTGTTTCTCCAGAAAGAGTTTATTTCCCCTCTTTTCTTAGCAATGTCTAGTGTTGAATGGTTTTCTTTCTTAGAGCTAAATTTAATATCATATGTTTCTTTTCCATTTTAATCATACATTGTTGGGTATAATTTACATGTAGTAAAATACAGTGATCTTAAGTGTACAGCTGGTAACTTTTGACAAATGTATACACTTTTGTTACCATCACTCAGATCAATATAAAGAACGTTTTTAGTACCCAAGAAAGTTCCCTTGTGCCCCTTAGCTATTAATTACCCTAACTCTCCCCTCCTTCCCGAAGGAACCACTGTTGTACTTTTTATCACTATGGATTAGTTTTGTCTTTTTCTGAATGACATATAAGTGATATATTATTATACATACTCTTTTATGTCTGGCATATTTTGTTCTACATAAAGTTTTTGAGATTCATCCCTATTTTCGTATGCATCAATAATTTTTTCTTTTTTTTTAAATTGCTGAATAGTATTCCATTATATGAATCACAGGGCATTTATCTATTCTCTTGTTGATGGACATTTGAGTTATTTTTGGTTTGGTCCTATTATAAATAAAGTTGCTATGAATTTTGTTGTTCAAATAATTTTGTGGCCATATGACTTTATTTCTCTTGGGTCAACACCTATTAATAGAATTGCTAGGTCACAGGTTAGGTGTATGTTAAACTTCACCAAAATTGCCAAATAGCTTTTCAAAGTGGTTTATCATTTTGCACTCTGCCAACTATAGATGAGTATTAGGTTTGCAATTCATGCTCATCAATTTTATCAATCTTTTTAATTCCAGCCAGTTTGTTTGGTGTGTAAACACTTCATTTTAAAGCCTTTTTTCTAATTCTTTCATAAACCAGATTCAGTAATTCAATTGAATGAATAACCAAAACTATATGGAACTTATGTATTCAGAAGTATTTATTTGGCTCTACTACACTGTAATGCAGTGTAATTTTGAGAAAGTTATTTAATCTCTTTTTCCTCCTTTTCTTTTTCTGCAAAAGGGGGGTAAATATTGTACCTACCTCGTAAGGCTGATATGAGGATTAAATGAATCTCCATATATAAAGTGCTTAGGACAGAGTCTGGCACATAATAAGCATTCAATAGCAGTATTAATACTATTTATTAATAACAACAAGTGTAATTAATAAATACTATTGAAACTGTTATTCTCAAGGGCCAGACATTTTGCTAGCCATTGAGAGAAGAATAGTTATCAAAACCAGATAGTATCTGTCCTTATGAACTTATTCTCATTGAAATTAATATAGCTGACTTTAACAGAAAGATAGACATAACTGAGCATTTTCCCATTTCATCTTAGCTTTTTTCCCCTTTATCTGAAAACAGATGAGCCACAGAACAAAAAAAAAGAAAGAAAAACCTATATGCATACCATATTTGATCAAGAAATTGTACAAGTAGCACCTTATGTAGAGATTAGTATTTTACTATTTTCCCATGGACATTTTACAAACTATTGATAAAATTTGTTTTGCCTGATTACATCTTAGAAATTTGATCTTGTTGAAATATGCTCTTTTATCCACAAAAATTCATATTTCTCAGATTTTAATGGTATCATTCATTCTTTTCCTCCATATTTGGACTTTGGCCAAATTGCAGTTAAATAATCATGAAGTAAGTTATTTCAAAATAATTGCTTGCTACTGCATGTCTGGTTACTTCCCAAAGGGTCATGAATAAGGGTCAGGCCTATTTATTTTATGTCTCCTGTGTGTCACTATAGCCCCTGGTATTTAGTGAGGGAAGAAAAGCATTTACTTAGTATCACTGTCCTAAACACTCTGCTAAGCACTTGACATATGTTTTCTAAATAAATCCATACCTAAATGCCTGGCACCACTCAATAAATAAGATTTTTTATCTCTTTCCCCTTATCCCTTGTACCTGAGACAACTTAGCGTCCCCCAGTATCCATTCTCCCCTTTGTCTTTTCAGTTTTCAGCAGGGCATATGGCCATCTGGCTAGAAACTCATTCTCTGGGCTCCCCTCAGCCTAGCGTAGTTTTATGACTAAGCACTCACAACAGACTATGAGCAGAAGTGATGGCTGCAACTTCCGTGTCTCATCTGTAAAAGGAAATGATTTGCCTCCATTTCACCCATTTCAACTTTTCCACAAATAGGAATGCAAACGTGATGCAGGTGAGTCAGATTCAACCAGGCAGACAAGGCTAACAACCTGGCATTAGGGGTGTCAGAGCAGAATACCCTGCAGGCTCTGTCTGCAATGGGACTGTTAGACAAGAGAGAAATAAACTTCTATTTTGTTCAAGCCACTGTATTTGGGGGTCTCTCTGATGTATTATCTTAGTCTCCATCCTAATAAAATAATCCTCCTTTCCTTTTGTATTTGCCCTTCACTTTCTAATCTTATTTATTGAGTGGTGCCAGGCATCTTCTTTATCCATTCGTCCCTTGATGGGCACTTAGGTTGCTTCCATGTCTTGGCTATTGTGTATAATGCCTCAATGAGCATAGGGGTGCAAGTATCTTTATGCCTTTGTGTTTTCAAGTTCTTTGGATAAACACCCAGCAGAGGGATAGCTGGATCATATGGTAGATTGATCCTTAATTTTGAGTATACTCCATACTGCTTTCCATAGTGTCTGCACCAGTTTGCACTGCCACCAGCAGTGAACAAGGGTTCCCTTCTCTCCACACCCTCTCCAACATTTTATCATCATAATACCTATGAAGCCTAAAGAGAAAGTATGATTATTACAATTTTACATATGTAAAAATTTACAGAGGTTCATTGTCTTGTAAATTCAGCCAGAGTACACAACAGTGGCTAACAGCCAGGACTAGAATCTATTCCTTGTCATCCTTCCTCAGAATTCAGTGCCTACTTTGAGAAAGATTCAGAAAATTCATTAAAAAACTCATTAGAACTATAGTATAAAAGCCTACATCTCAAATATCTTGAGTAAAGGAGTAAATATACTAGGTTATAATTCTTTTTAAATTTGTTTACTCAAAATTTAACTATCCTTTTCTGAGTCTATGCTGTTGAGCACTAGCTATACCAAAATGAATAAGATGTAATCTATGACCCCTTAGTCCAATTTAACACTGCCTGGAGAAAATTAGGAATTCCCTTTGATTTATTTGGTAGGTTTTTATAAAAGAAAAAAATTTAAAAAGCAGTTAGTTTTTTTTCTCCTTCTTTCCTTTTTTTTTTTTCTAATTAACTGTTACTCTGCTATACCCAGTTACTTCAGATTTCAAGTAGAAAATCCAGGAAGAAAGAGAATTTTTTTAAAAAAAAAAAGAAATGCTGAAATTAGCACTGCTGACCGCATTCTGAAAATTCAGGACAGTATGAGATATCAATGAGATTAATTTAGTCACTTAAATAGAAAAGTTGACAGTGAACTCAACAGAACATGTCCTTGGTGGCTTGGGCAGGAATCTGAATGGTCAGCATTCTGTCACACGTTAGATTTTGAAATCAAATCTATCTCCAAGAAGTTCTGCCTCCTGATCAGCTCTTTTCGCTAAGAGTCACCTCTTAAAATGGCAACAGCTGGTCTCAGGCTCTTAAATTTAAACGCATCAGTTTTCACTTACATTCCTATTTCTTGTCACTGTAAATGGTATGGCAACTTTCAGTGTGACTGGAAGGAAAATGACAGAATTAAGAAGCATATCAGAGATAATTCTTCCGGTCCCAGTGTTGAGTGTGGTTGGCGAGTTTAGGTGAGATGGAGAAATCCAGGTTGACTTTATGCAGTCTCAGTGATTGAGAACATGGTCAATGTTGGAGTTGTTTTTGAGAGAAATTCGAACCTCTGCGCTTCAAGAGTTAACTGTGTGAGGTAGGTGAGACACAGCAAATAGAAAACCAAATGAAAAATATATTTTCAAGTGCTAACTGGTATATAGAATGAACCTTGAATAATGTAGGAAGGAAAGAGAGACACCACTGAAATCTAAGCAATTGAAGGTATGTTTGTGGAAGCTAGAGAATCCCTCTTGGATTTTACATGGTTATATGAGCTTGGAAAAATCACTTTTTTGGTCTGAATAATGCTACTTGATTTACCATGCTTTTGACATTTTTGTAAGAATTAACATTAATGAAAATCCTGGAAAGCCACTGACTTGGACTATTATAAAAAAAAAAAAAAAAAACACTAAAATCTACATATTTATTCCTGAATCCAAGAATTCTTTTATTCATCTGTTCAGTGAATATGCTCTGAGTCCTACATCATGCCAAAGACCTGTCAGAGATGACTTCTAATCTGAGGTGTTTGCAATCTGTTCTTCTGAAAGAGCATATTCAAATTATAGATAAAGTCTTCCTTTAAATAAGTATACACTAAACTACAGTTTTATTTTCCCCTTTATGAAATATTTTAAATGAACTAAATATAGTAGAATTTGTTTGCTTGTTGGAAATGATAATTGACAGAAATACATGGAACATGTTGGAAATAATTAAATCTACTGATACTTCAACTGACTTCAACTATTGATTTTACTCCAAAAGCTATTCCTTTTTGACATTCTAATATTGATATAACTGTTCGTATCCCTTTGATTCAGGTGCTAAAGCTCACATAAATCCAGTGAATATCATTACAGTGTAGCCAGAACCTAACTTAATCAGTCTCTGGCTGTGCTCGAATAAGAACCTGTCATTCAGCCAAGTGTCAAGTCCACAGTGGATAAAGACTAGACACAAAACCATGAGGATTCCCACTGAGCATCCACAGTTGACTACTCACAGTGGTGTTCACATTCATTCAAATGCCATATGTCTCTGCTTTGTGTAGATTTGTAACACATTTGATTTTATTGATACACTGATTTCATTTCTCATAATATATGTAAAATGCCAGAGTTTCAGTTGGCTCCTATTACACTAGCATAAAATATCCAGATAGAACTTAGGAAGAAGCAATTTTTACTGAATAACAATGCAGGTAGGGGGAAAATGTGCCTATGTATATAAAATAAAATAAAACTTGTCCTCAGAGTTTTGTTAAAGCAGAAAAACTACTTCTGTAGCTGGGATCAGTATATTCGAGTCAGCAGTATGGGATGTAGTATCTAGTATTATAAATAATTTCACATGTGGGTAAAAGAAAGGTACCTTTTTCCAGATGCTTTGTCTTAATGGTTCTCTTCATGAATGGAAAATGACTATAACGGTGATTTTTTGTAAATTAAAAAATAAAACAGAAAAGAAAGTCTCTTCTTATCCTATAACTTTCTTTATTATGCATATTTTAATATATTTTATATTGGAATTATTTGTATATGTCTATCTTTTTTATTAGATCAGTTTCTCAAGATGAGAGCAAGCCATATAATAATCAGTGAAGTAGCTCTTAAAAATGTAGATTCTTTATTCAACATTATAACTAAGGTTTTCTGGGGGCAGCTCCTCCACAAATTTCAAAAGCATCCAAGATGGTTCCCACGTACACTCTATTTGACAACCGTTGCACTAAATTGGAAACCACTTGAGGGAAAGTGTCATGTCCGGTTTATCTTTATTCGCAGGTATTCAGGGCATTGCCACAAATGATTTTTAAGTTTAATTGGATTAAAATGGTTTTCTTCACTTCATATCTATAGGAAATGCATTATGCTCATAAATACTCCCAAAATAAAAATGCTTCCAGAGTATTTGAGAGATGGTCAAGATAGTATATCCACCAATTAACAGTGAGAACACAATGAAAAAATATACAGAGGAAAACTGCATTGTTTTCAGTGCATAGCCTATCAGGCACAATTCTGAGATATGTCATAAATCATTTTTTTAAGCTATCTTGACAGTACCTGAGTTAAAAAATGTGCCCCATCTATTGTTTTGTCTTAGTAAGCACTCTACTAACTGCTGTGAAAAATGATTACTTAACAAAAAATATTTTAAGTTGTTGTATCATATACCCAAGTTTTATTAGTTTCCAGAGCCTGGATCTGACTTCATTGAAATGCGCCTAAGACGTTCAACCTTAGAAATGAGCTCATTATGAATAAACGTTTTCCAACTACTTTCCTGCTTTTAAAAGCCAAGATTTTCAGTTTTGGCATACACCATATGTACAAGAGGTGCAATAGTTAGAAGTCAAACTGACTGGGTTCTAGTACTAGCTGGTCTTTTACTAGCTGTGTGATCATGTGCAATTATTTAATGCTGTGTCAATTACCTCATATAAGGGAATATTAACACCTGCCTCACGGAATTCTTTGGGGTTTAGAGATAATGTTTATAAAGCATTTAGCACTCTGCTTATTGTTGATATTATTTTATTGTTGTTGCTATTAATGGTAGTAGTATGCTTAAGGATTCGATGCTCTCTCCTACCCCAGAAAAGTATTCTCTGTTTTTAAGAAAAAATAACTACTTGTTCATTACCTTTCCATACATTAGTCAAAATTGGCAATAGTGGAGCCGTTTTAAAATGGAGTTGGAGCTGCTTTTCCAGAGAAACAGCTCTGCTCTCTTAAACCTTGGACTGGGCCAGAATGGCAATTGTTTTAAAGCAATTGTTTGAGAAGTCAATAGGCAAATGAACATCCTGACCACAAAGCCTGAGGATTGTGACTTCCTGAAGATAGAATCAATAATCAAGCAATGTTTAGCCAAGACTAGCTCTCTGCCTCCAACTCCAATTAAAATTCTTTGTAATACGGCCTCCCTTCTTTGTCTTTAAAAGCCCCTGATTTTTACTTCCTAGTGGAACGTGTTTTGGGTTTCTACTCAAATCTATGTCTCCTGCATTCCAATTCTAATTGCCCAGATAAATATCCGTGTTTAAATGGTAGTGATTTTTCCTCAGTTGACACATCATATTTCCTGAATCAAACCATGCTTATTTAAAAAACATCGTCTCAAAGCTGACAGTCCCCAAAATCTCTAGTTTCACTCACACCTCCAAAATCTATGTGCTATTTTGATTGCCAACTCCAAGAGTAGCTCTTCTTCAATATTAGGAGCAGATAAAGCAATATGCATCTCCGTGTTTGCTGAAAGTGTCCAGTTAGTCGAGATGTACTGTGAACTGAAGAACTACTCAGTGAACTAGTCATTGAATTTATTTCAAAAAAATTAGAGTGTCAAGGATTTTCAAGTTGGAGGCAACTTTACAAATAAATGAACTCTGTCTTTGAGTTCATACTCAGAGGTGGGAAAGGACACAGGTTTTCTGTGTCCTAAAGCTGATCTAGTTTGGGGAGCCCTCTTTGAGAAAAATAATATGCTGCTTTTGCAAATTTTGCCAAGCCATGTGTCCATGTCAACACATTGATGGGCCGCTTCTAGGGTCTTAGAAGGAGCTTGTGCAAGGTAGGAGCTTTGTTAACTTCATGGTAAATTTACATCTGCCAAGAGGAATTAAAGTATAAATTTTTCCTCTCTTTTGAGAAGTTTGTGATTTTATTCTTGGGAAAAGATAACCCCACTATTAAAACATACACATTAATAACAACAATACAGCGTTTTATTTATTTATTTATTTATTTTTGAGGAAGATTAGCCCTGAGCTAACATCTGCCACCAATCCCCCTCTTTTTGCTGAGGAAGACTGACCCTGAGCTCACATCCGTGCCCATCTTCCCATTCTTTATATGTGAGACGCCTACCACAGCATGGCTTGACAAGCAGTTCATAGGTCTGCACCCAGGATCCGAACCGGCGAACCCCAGGCCACCGAAGCAGAATGTGTGAACTTAACCACTGCACCGCTGGGCCAACCCCAATAATACAGCATTTTAGACAGTATTATGTGGCATAGATTTTAAGTACTAAAGAGTCCATGAAAGAGAGAAAAGAATGTTTGTAGCTGTTTGAGGAAGGAGAGAACATGCTTAAAAATGTACCTACAACAATGAGGATAATGTTAATAAATTAGTAGAGTGGATTGGAAATTGCATTTATAAGTTAAACAACCAGCCTGGTACTAAATCTCAACTCTGCCACATAAATTGTATAAAAATAAATGCAATCATGAGGATCATATGCCAAACGTTATGCTAGGGGTTTGCATTATTGTCTTATTTAATCTTTATTAACAGTGGAATGAGATAGGCTTATTTCGTTAACTTTCCTAAAGTCCTTTTGTTAGTGAATCTTACTGTTGGGTTTGCAACTCAAGTCTATCAGACTTGACTCAAGTACAACTTCACACTGCCTTAAGCAGCTTCTCAAGATTTCTTGGGCATAGATGATGATCTCTAAGTTTGTTCTGTCAGCAAATGGAAGTTGTCTGGAGTTAGCATATTTGAAAATCTATCCAATTCCCTGACAGCTTTATCCCCTATGCCTGATTAGGAAACAAAGTAGCTACTAGACCATATGCACACACTAATGGGACCTTGCAAATAAACTCAGTACAATTACCATAATAGAGATTAATACAATAAATGCAAGAAATAATTGATCCTAGTACAGAGAATTCACCACTGTAATAGGTGATTTACTACCTTCTTTTTAACTCACTAACTCCAAAAGTTAATTATTAACTTGAGTAAAACCTACTTCTGCAGTCATTAGTAGAGCAAAAAATTATCATCATTATTCAGCTATATCTTTTTAAGGTGAGAATTACACATAAATATGTTCCTAGACTTTTCTGCCCACAAGAACTTTTATTCTGTTTCACACAGCTGGTAAAGTACGTAAAAGGAACATTTTTCCTTCTTTCCCTGTGGTAGATCATTTCTGCCCTTGGGAGGTAGCTGTCTACTGTGCTGAGTTATTTTGTCTTCTTGGAATATGAGCTTAAACTCTAAATTTATTTCTAAATAAACATGATAGCACTGCTCTCACACAAACTTTTGTTTGAACTGATTAGCCTGTACTTTTGAAATAAGAATTTAATTGGGGCTACCGTTATTTTCTGCACCTGAATTCATGCCAAAATGTGGTTAGATCTTAGTTATTAGTCTAATAAAGCATTAAAGTAAACATTCTTTAAGATTAGGGTTTTGTTTATATATAGAAATTAATAGTTTAACACCTAATATAATTACAAACTTTCAAACTTTTTGACTGAGAATCACGTGAAGAAATGTTTTGCCTCTCAACACAATTCCTACTTATTTTCCTTTTCTTTCTGAGATGTCTGTGATCTATTCGATTCTCCTCTGTTCGGTTCATTCTACCCTATTCCGTACAGCTCTCATTCATTAAAAATATAATGCTTGTTCTTGTCTAATAATTTTATAAAATTACTGATTTTATAAAATATTGTGATTTTATAAAATATTAGAGTCTTGACCTTTAGTGTGAAAACATTTTTCTAAAGCCTTAAGTACATAGTGAAGGGCAATACAAGATGCAATAGGCGTGTTTTTCTAACTCCTGTGTGATAGGAAAATATTTATAACGTATGAGTGTTCTTAGCTTTACTCCTTTCCTTGCTTTGGATTATTGCTTTGCTCACTCTTTTTCTTTTCCCTGCTGGAGGTATTTGCAAGTTTTCATATGATTCAGTAGAGTTGTGTAATGTAGAACCAAGAGAAGAGAGAGAGGGAGGCAGAACTAGAGAGGTGAAAGGAAAGGAAAAACTGAGGTGCCAAGGTTAGGACGGGACCTAAGGGAGGTGTATCCTCTAAGAGAGAGGAGAAAAGTTCTATAAGCTGGACACAGGGAGGAGAAATTCATTTGGAAAGGAAAAAGGATGTTACTAAGCATTATCTCCTCTCTACCCCATTTTTGGTACGTTCATAATTGTGGTGAATATTACTCAAAATGCGGTACTTCAAGAATGCTTGTCATATAAACAGTCAATCCCTGAAAAGTAACATGTAGCTATAAAGCATAGCAAGTTTCACATTTAGTATGACAATCGTGGGTTGGCTCAAAAGATTTTCACTCTGTAGACACACTAGATTTCACAGCTTAAGGTGGCCTTCATGTATTTATTGAGTAGTGCAGTCCTCAGAAATCATCCATCATTGTTCTGTTGTTCAAGCTCTGCCTCTCTAAAGAAATTAAACAGTAGACACATGCCGTACCTCATCACCATTCATTTTTCTTACTGTCCTTTTCCCTAAGTCATTACTAACAATCTGCAACTTAAAGTTTACTCCTGTATGTTTTATGTATAAAATAAATATACAATGAGATACTGTCCTTTCATGAAATTACTCTTAAAGAATTTGAGTTCTGCTTTATATTATCAGTCAGCTTTAAACAAAAATAAGTTTTAAAAAATATTGTCTTTTTAATGATAAAGTTAAAAACTAATTTTTATTCTTAGTAATAGAACATGCCTTTAAAACATCAGAACTAAAGGAGACATCAGGTGTCTCATATCGAGACATAGTGCAGCCTTCTTTCAGTTTTACTTCTCTTCCAGTGGTTATTCAATGGCCTATATTCTAATGAAGTTTATTAACCAAAATATCTGAGGGTAGGGACTGGCTTGCTGACAGTAATATCTGAATTATCTTCAGAGCCTGATCTTGGGGCGGGCAGAACTTAGGCAGCTGCACTGGCATCAATCCAAAGAAATAAAAATTGATGCCATCCCCACTAGAATCCTCATCTAATTACTTAAGTGGAAGTAAAAAAATACACACATGCACACGCCACTGAGAACTAAATTAAATCCCTTTTTCCCTCTGTTAACCTATCTCTCTTGAGTACATTTGGGACAGGCTAATGTTGGTTCCATATTATATCTTATAATCTATACTGTCAGTCTCTTGACTAGTGAACTGAGTATTATCCAAAATCAGCAGGTGCCATCAATTGAAATTGTGAAACTTATCAATGTTTTGCATAGTGTGGTTTAATATTTATGTTATCTGGTTCATAAATAATCTTATAAATTCATATTCATATAATAAATCCCATGTTTTAAACATAAAATGTATATAATTTCTCTCTAATCACAGTAAATAGTTAAAGAATATTGATTTGAAGGAGCAATAAATTATCAGCAAGTTAAGAATGGCCACATACTTCAAGCTGACCCTGAGTACCTAGCATAGAAAGTGATTAATATAATTGATTACATAAATGAGTGAATTTAATCATGTAACCTTTTTTCACAGGATAATGTATCTATCTTAGGAAAGGTTATAGAAGGAGGTGATGGAGGTTGATGATAACTGCTTTCTCCTTTTCCCACTTAATCTGGCCTCCGTCACTCTTCTGTTGAATCATTTTAGAGACAATCCTTGGATTTGTTTGGGGAAGAGAGTAGTGAGGGGAAATAGAGAATTGGAGCCGGAAAACAGATTTTGAAAGCTTCCTGCCTTGTGTCTATAGTACAAGTACTCCCATTCAGTAAACTTATGTTTGCTCTCCTCCCTGCCTCAGACATGTGGGACAAAAGTTAAAGACATTCTAAAGGGCATTTGAAAAAAGATTTTATGGAAAAATTATTAGGGGTAACTAAACACACTGGCCTCGGTTTCCAAAAATGATTGATTTTTCATTGACATTAGAAATGTATGGCTATTGCTTAGAATTAGATTGTTAATTTGTGTTGTTTTACCTATTCAGGGCACCAGACATTTTTTTTTAAATTCCACTTGTTGCTGAAGTACAGAAACTTTGATCTCTAATTTGCTGTATCTCTGTAAAGTCCACAGGATAATGGTTTCTCAGTGAATGTTGTTCACTGAAAAATCACTGATAATTTCTCAACTTTAAGTTCTTTATAAAAAAGAGAAAAAGTCCCTGGTGACCTATTCCTGCAGAGCTTGCATATTTCATGTTTGTAAATGAGTTTGTTGCTTTGGAGATTTTGGTCCTAAATATTTTAATTATTGACTGTCTATATATTTTAGTAAAGTATAGTGTGATTTTGGGTTAGGTTCCCCACAGTTTTTGATGATCAACGGCAATTTCTTTCAAAACTCTCTGCCTGAGAAGAAATCCATTGTAGGAGGTGCCATATGAAGCCATTCTTATATCTTTGCATGCTAGTAATGCAAAAATATTGTTGTATCTTTGTGTTATCCTATCACACCCTGAGGTTATAGTGTTTATTTCATATACGTCTAACTCAGTACTTACTGTCTTCTATGCTAGACTGTAAGTTCCATAGGATCTGGAACTGTGCCTATCTTTTTTCTTCCGCTTGTGTCCCTAGTGCCTACTGCAGCATGAGTGCCTGCCATCAAGGATTACCTTTAAATAAGAACTGATGGCAACATATACATATCAGAGTGAGTGGTGCAGACATTAATACCCAGGAGCTCAAGTGGGTTAAAATTTGTGGGATTTAATGAGGGGAATTCATAGAAGATTCATGGAGGAGATGAGCCTTCTTTTTTCTGTTGGCAAAGTGATAGATGTCATACAGTTAAGGGAAAGAGAGAAGGCATTCCAAGTAAGGAGTAGCATGAACAGAACACCAAAGAAAGAATCTCCACCACTGAATTTACCATACAGGCTGGTAAATATATGCTCATATGTTATCGCCCTCCACTAGCCTGTGAGGTCCTTGAGGACAGGGACTGTATATTATCAGCTGCAAGAATATTTATTTATACATTGCAAGAACTCAATAAATAGTTGTTGAATAAATGAATATTAACCTGACTTCTAGCCTGGCCATAAACTTGAAGCCAAGTTTTCAGGTTTGGGGTTTTTTTCTTCCTTTTCCAGATCAACTCTCTACTTGGTTGCTTGGTATATCCAACTTTTTACCTTCTATGATGAAATTATTTTATATTTCTCTTTTAAGAATAATTTTTGTGTGTTTTTAAGTTCTTAATACTCTAATTTTAGCTTTGCCTTTAGTACCTCCAAATCCCTTTTCCAGAGACTAGATTACAGATTAAGACTTTAAAAATTGCAAAACAGTTGCTACTGTTTAATGGGCATTAATAAAATGCTAATATGGCGTAATGATCTAAAGTTTATATCAGAAAGTGAAAACGTGTCCATGAGTATTTTTCTTTTTTCTTTTTTAATTTTTTATTTTTTAAATTGCAGTAACATTGGATTATAACATTATATAGCTTCCAGATGTACATTGTAATATATGTCAAATTCTGTGTAGATTACATCATGTTCACCACCCAAAAACTAATTATAGTCCATCCCCTCACATGTGAGCCTAATCACCCCTTTCATCCCCCCATGGTAACCACCAATCCAATCTCCATTGCTATGTGTTCGTTTGTCGTCGTTTTTATCTTCTACTTATGAGTGAGATCATACAATATTTGACTTTCTCCCTCTGACTAATTTCATTCAGCATAATACCCTCAAGGACAGTATTTTTCTTAACAGTAGTTGTGGTGGTGATGTGCAGAGATCTAGATAAGCTTTAGAAATTAAATTTTAGGGACATAGTTGGGGGCAAAAGAAGATGAAAATATCAAACTATTCATACAGCCCATCTGCTCAATTCCAGAACAAAACTGTCTAGGGAAGTGATGTGATCAAATTTGCATTTTAGGTTAATCACTTCCATAAAGGTGTGGGAAATGAAGTGGAGTCGCTCCAGATTTATACACAGGGACATCACAAAGGAGATTAGAGATATATAGGCCTGAATTGAGAATGTAGTAATGGGAATGGAGAGGAGAGGATGTGTTTGATTAAATTCAAGATACATTTAGAAGACAGGAAGTGATGTCTTGTGTGCTTGTATGTATGAGGTTATTAGAAAGAGGTACTCAAGAAAGCTTCTGCAGGGGCCCTGTACCTCAGGGCATAGCATAGATACAGAATAGGTCCTCGTAAATATTGTTAAATAGCTTGGGTGACTAAGCAGATATCTTTCCTCAAGTTAGGAGAGATTTGGCAAAGGACAGGCAGCTTGTTTTTATTTAACTGGTAGCATTCTGTATTGCTTCCTTAAGGACACAAGGCCATCAATCTCGGTTGAACTGAACTAAATACCTCATTTTTGTTATCCTTTTTAAGCAACTTGTGGTAACTCAATTTACATTTAAGTAAGCTCTGTCAGATATGATTGATAATTGCTTAAATAGCATTGATTGTTTGTGAAACAAAACAAACTGAAAAAGGAGAGTCATGCTGACACAATCTTTTTTAACACCTGGTATTTGAAACGATTGAAAGGTATTGTGATTATCTGAAACGAGTGAAAACATTGTCTCAGTGTTTCTGATTCTATGTTTTCTTGTACATAATTGAAGTTTCTACATTCATTGCCCAAATATGTGATGAGTGCCAGGGAAGTAGATATTGGAATACACATATAAGTAATCTCAAGTATTAGAAGAAAAAGTTTTTTAAATCAAAAATTCAAAATAGTGTCACAACTTGTATAACCGGAATAAACAGCGGATACTATAGAGGCATAGTTGAGCAACCTTTAATCCAATAAATTCTGAGGTAATGGTAGTGAGTTCTCAGTAATAGCTTCTCTGAGCCGAGTCTTCAAAGATGGCTAAGGAAATGACACAGAGTCTAGATACACAGTCAGAGAAGCTGGGGGAGAACATAACAATTTTAGGAGATGCAAGTGGGGACATCAGCCAGTGAAGCCTGGCTTCATGAGGTTATAGGAAGACGGGGTCACAGAGCTGCCAGGAACAACTCATTGGTTGGAGTACTTCAGGTTTGTTCAGCTTTTTACACAATAAAATGAAAAGAAAAAATAAACAGGACATGTGATTCTATTTAGTTTATTTGATGTGAAAGAATTGTTTCTAAAGATACTATAGAAAGTTCACAATCAATACAAACCATCTATTGAAATGGCCAAATAAATTTTAAAGTGTTTTCACCCCCCCGTACACACATATCAACTCACTAATGCTATTTTATTTTATTTATTATGCGTTTTCTTTGTCCTTCACCCATTACAATTAAGTGGACACAATCATTTATTTGAGGAAGATTAACCCTAAGCTAATGTCCACCGCCAATCCTCCTCTCTTTTGCTGCGGAAGACTGGCCCTGAGCTAACATCCATGCCCATCTTCCTCTACTTTATATGTGGGACACCTACCACAGCATGGCTTGATAAGTGGTGAGTAAGGTCTGCTCCCGGGATCAGAACAGTCAAACTCCGGGCTGCTGAAGTGGAATGCATGAACTTAACCACATCACCACCAGGTCTGCCCCCAGACATTTTTTAGAGGATGTTTTTAATGATTTGGACTCATTCCAGCTCACTTTGGTCCACGTCTCTAGCCCCATTGTACTATATATCCCTTCATTTAAACAGTAGCAACATGATACGGCAGTGAGTGTAAGGCAGAGAAATAGAACTTCACTTGTTTCAGTTAAGCCATCCTATGTAAACACTTGGAATGTTTATTTCTACTTATAATCTAAAAGGCTGAAATAGAGTCCAAACTTCAGTAAAAGTTTGTTTTTTCAAGTTTTTCAACATTACATTTATATAATTAAAATATTACTCCATTACGTCTTTCCTCCTTGTACCATAATATTTATTTTCTTATTTTCAAATGTTTACTGCTATAATATATATTATGCATAATTATATTATTATGCAATTATGTATGTTATGTTATACATATTATTATTTGTGTAATAATATAATGACATAATAATAGGTATATATGACAGAGTTCAATGAAAGAAACTTTTTCAGTGTCTATATTTCTTTTCTGGCCATTATTACTTATTCATTTTCTGGTTATTAGTAAAATAATTTTACTATGAGGAAGAAAGCATGTTAAAAACAATCCACTCTGCGTGTCCGATACGTTGATGCGCCATCGTTTCCTACAGTGGTTAGAGTGTTGGGTCAAGAGGCCCTAGATGTAAATCTCAGCTGCACAAGTATCTCTTGGGGCAGCTTTGGGCCTAGGTTTCCTCATCTTCAAAACAGGGATAACACCCACTACTCATGTCATCATAAGGAAAACCTGAGACAATACACATCAAACTCCTGCCAGCAAAGTAAGTGCAGCAAATTGCCCCCCAAGTAAGTGCAGCAAATGTGGTTGTAAAAGGTAACAATAGGCTACATTTAGATTTTTTCTTGCAACCCCTCTTCACCCTCCACTGAATTGAAATGATTTAATACATAAATTAAGTCCAAATTAACCTGAAAGAATATTGAGTTCACAAATTGAAGTCAGAACATTATTTAACACACTATAACTATTATCTCTAAATATGAAAAAAAAGCATAAAAACGGAATTTAGTGTAAGATTTCTAATATGTAGTTTTGATTTTTAAAACTCTATTTTAAGTCACCTGTGACCCTTTATAGCATACTGTCCAAAGGTTTTCAAGGTCTCTTATTTAGCATGGAATATCATATTATGTCAAATAAATTATGATAGTTTCACTTTACATATGATTTTTTTGCTTAATGTTTATTGCTAATTAAGTCTCAGAATCATTTAAATGGAAAGAATCTCTAACAACTAACAATTAAGAAATAAAATTGAGTTACTTATTCAGAATAACAAAGGAGTAAAAATTCACTGATGGTAATTTGGATCAACGTCAGATACACTTGGGGGGAAGTTGAATAATTTTATGGAATAACATATTGTATCCTTATCTCTAGAGGGAGTCTTAACAAAAACTCCATTAAAAATAGGGTTTCATTTATTGAAAATAAAAGAATGTTCCATTTATGTTTTGAAGCTAAATACAATGGCTTTGTAAACCATTTAACAACACATAATACAAAGTGAGTCACATGCACAAATAATTTATGCTTCTTATTGGTTCTTAATTAATAACGATAGTGTGATTATAAATTAATTTTGAAATACTTAGTTAAAATTTATTATTAACTCTTCTTATCTTTGTTATGATAACTAGAAGCAAATTAGTAAATAGATGAGTTTGTTTTTTGAAATCATTTTAAAATTATCATTCTATTTACCATTGATCGGGGCTTTGAACAGTTAACTATTCCTATAAGTAAGTTAGAAAAGTGGAGGTGATGCTATTTTAGCTCTTTTTGCATTCAGATGCCAAATGATTAATTTTCAACCATTTTCCCATTGAAGACAATCCAAAACACATTTTTCACACACTTTCTTTTAAAAGCTAAATGCTTTATACAGTTCTATGAATAAATTTTGCACATATAAGTAAAAAGCTTCTTTATAATGTAATATGGGATATTTCCACTGGAACTATAGCTTATTAAGTAATTTAGAATGACTCTACACTTCATAGCTTCTGACATTTCTAGACAACACAGGGAAATTGAATACTTCATCACATAGAGGTACAAGGGCTTTTACTCTCTGACAGCAGGAAAAAAAGACAAATCTGATGAGAATAAGTTGGAAGAAAGTATGAATGGGACCTAAAAAGTAAATTATTAATTTATAATTAAGAACAAGATTACAGTCATTCTCAGGTTACACATATGCATATTCCAATTTGAAAATACTACACTTCTATATAAGTGCATCACTTTTTCCCATTTCTCCATCTTAGTGATCAACTTAGACATGCCCTTGAGTATAATGGTACAGCCATGATAAGATTAAACAGTGCTTTCCATGCAGGTATTGTAGTTAACTATTCATGTCTAGAGACTTTAACCTCTCTTCTCCCAATGAAGTCCCAAATCCTGCTGGAATATGTTTCTTGCTATTCCAATTGGAGCTTAAAATGCATTTTCCTACAGGATTGGTGTTGCAAATCATTCTACTTTTTTGTGTTTCATTTACCTCATTTGTAAAACAAAAAATTGAAGCAGATGATCATGAAATTCTTGTTCAGTTAAAATTTTCTATTTTCATAAACTTCATGGATTTCAGGTCAAATTGATTTTGTGAGTTAATCTGGGCACCTATCATTTTTACACCATTTTCATGAGAAACATGCATTTTAATATCTTAACAGCCTGCTGGTACTATCTTTCAAACACAGCTCATTCATAGATTATGTATTGGTTTAATATGAAAGTAGAGACAGGTTATTAATCACCACTGGCCCTTGTGTCTCTAATTTTTGTTAGATCTAGTTTTTTGTTAATGAAAGGCTACCTCTCAAATATGGGACTATTTATTAGTTCAATGGAGGGTTGGTTTGTTTTGACAGAATAAATTTATCAATTTTCTTAAAAGGAATTAAATTATTCTATATGTACAAAAGTTTTGGGTCAAGAGGCAGAGACTCAAATATCAATAGGTTCATTGTTTATCAGCTAGTGATACTAATCCAAATACACGTGCACCAAGTGAAGGATCAAACATTGTCTCAAAATTCTTTCAGCCGTATCTGTGGGCCTAAGTGATTTTCTAGTCAAAAGGATATATTTCTATGAAAATCTCAAATATATCCATATTTATGAGGACTAGAATTTCCATTTGTTTTCAAGTTCCTCAGCAATTGGTGAAGCATTTTGCACATAGTAAATAATAACTAACTTAATAAACATGTGGGCATTTGGAATGAAATTATGGACAAATGTTAGATGCTTTTGGTAATTATGATGATGATAATGTTAAAAATGAATGATGAAAGCAGCAACAGTGATGGTGAAGGTGTTAAGACAGCAATGGTGAAATGTGTTACTTTAGTTATGTTTAAAAGGAGAATACCTCTTTCTAGACTAGCATAAAATATTTTTCTTTTCTTTGATTACAGACAATACAGTTTGAGACTGTTTCTGAAAATAAAAAAATAATTATAGAAGAAAATTCTCTGGGGAACTCAATCAATAAATGAGACCATTTCCCCCCAGTACAGTTCAGTGTGTTCTTTGAACAATACATATTCTGCAGATTTATTTCAGTAACTCCTTTATACTCCGCAATGTGTGTTTGTGCTTCCTGGGGACGGTTACAGGACTAAAAGAATATTTGTAGCATCTGATGATTTGAACTAAATGACTGACAAAGTCTCTCCCCAAATTGATATTCCATTTTTCTTATTTGTTTCCATTGTTAAGATTACTACTAACCATCACATTTGGCAGAGTTAAAAAATAAATGGTTAATATCATTTATTTATAAAGTCATATACTGATTTTAAAATTTTTAAAAGAAGAGATTAGAAAAGTCACAGGGTATGGAGTAGATTTTTGTGTGTGTATATGTGGGAGTGATACTGTGTTTATGAAGCACTTGCTGGGCAGGATGCTTTACAGATTAATCTTCACAACAACTTTATGAAATGAGTATGACTTTGCAGGTTAAGAAAAAGATTCAGAAAGGTTTAATAGCTTGGTCAGGGTCACACAACAGTAAGTAGCAAAGCTGGTCAAATCCAGGTTTATAGGTTTAAATTCCAGGCTCTTTAGGACTAACATTTTATTTTGTAATAATTATGATAACAAAAGTTACTTAATAGATCTGGTACTGTTCTGAATTCTAAAATAAATGCCTAAAAAGTACTGAGTCTACAGAACGTTTAACACCTTATTTGTTAGGAATACATTTTTATATAACTGATGTGAATATATTGTCAAGATAACAGACATTTACTCCTCTGTTATTAATGATAATAAATAATTATTTGTCCATTTAGGACAAATGCATTTATAAATATACTATAAAGTATCTTCCCCACCTTTCTTAACAAAATATCTAAAAAAATAATTCACTTATTCCTTTCAGTTCAGAATCTTTATCACAGACCTTAATTGTGAGGTTTTGCTGTGGTGAGATTTCCTCAATGACTTTCAAGGCTGCTTGTTCTCTATAGACCCCAGTCTGCTCTGTTCTATAGTGTAATGGTTAAGAGACCAGACTCAATGGGGCTGGCCCCGTGGCACAGCGGTGAAGTTCGCACATTCAGATTCTCATTCTCGGCAGCCCAGTGTTCGCTGGTTCGGGTCCCGGTTGCGGACATGGCACCGCTTGGCAAAAGCCACGCTGTGGTAGGCGTCCCACGTATAAAGTAGAGGAAGACGGGCATGGATGTTAGCTCAGGGCCAGTCTTCTTCAGTAAAAAGAGGAGGATTGGCAGCAGTTAGCTCAGGGCTAATCTTCCTAAAAAAAAAAAAAAGGAGACCAGACTCAAGATAGATTCACGGTCCATGAATTCAAATCTTAGCTCTTCCCTTTGCTGGCTTTATAATTTTTGATAGTCGTCTTATTTAAGTTTCAGTTTTTTAATATTTGAAATGGAGATAATAGTGCCTACCTCAAAAGTTGTTTTGAGGATCAGGCTAGCTGATATATAGAAAGAACTTAGCACAAATCCTTACATATAGTAAGGACTCAATGGTAACTAGTTGATATTATGCCTATTTATTTTTGATATAATTTTTTTATTTGTTTAATAAATAAATAAACATACCAGTATTCCATTTTCTAAATTTCTAGCAGCAGCAAATTTTCTCCCTTTAACTGGGCGTTTCTTATGGGCTCTGGTTCAGAAAAATAAATCTCAGAACATGGTAGAATTATATCTATAATAAGAGTAAGTAAGCTTGGAATTCCTAACGTTATGGAAATGTACAAGTTTAACTGTCAACATGGTGAGGCTAGAACCCAGGTTAAAGAGTGATGATTTTTTGGAAAAATTAAAAACTCTAAAAATGTTGCTCTATGACGTACTCCTCCACTCTCATCCTAAAATAGATGCAAATTCTGCCAATTAAAGAGCTCTTAGGCAGTGGGACTTTGAGAGTTGAGGGGTTCAGGGTGCTGTGCCTGCAGAAAAGCATGGCATGTGTAGGAGGCAATATGTAGAGTGTAGTTAAAGAATTCAGTGAAAGCGAGAATTTAATCCAGATTTAATGCTGAGTCATATGTAAAAGTCCCATAAGTAGAACAGAGACTAACAAAGGTGCTCTGATTGGAGTGGAACTTAGAGGAAACAGGAATTGTGTCCGCATAGAAGCCCTCTCATCTCCAGAGGTGTTCTCCTCACAGAAGATTACTTGCTTATAGTAACTTCATCAAATTAACGCTCAACAAAAACTAGACGACAGTAAAATTTTGATCAGTTGAAAATCAGGGAAATGGGATCAAGAAATGATTAATGATTATTAGATGACAGAAAGAAATTATTATTTTTGTTAGATATGGAATTACATTGTGGGTTTTTTTTTAAAGCCTTTGTCTGTTAGAGATAAATATTAAAGTATTTATGGAAAAAGAATATCATATTTGGAATTGCTTTTAAATACTTCTAGGTTGAGGATAGAGAGGGCATGAGAAAGGATAAATGAAACGAAATTTGCGAGTTTTGATAAGTGTTGAAACTGGATGATGAGTTCGTGAGTATTTTACTATTCTCTCTACTTTGTGTATTTTTAGAAATTTCCATAATAAAAAAAAATCCCATGAGTTTATGTTATAGTCCATGTGAGAATATTTTCCTGACCTAAATCTGTCTGGCCTAGTTGGGATTTGGCAGACATATTCTGCTAAATATGTAGGAAAAAATCTTAGAGATGAGTAAAGAAAACACTCATCCAAATTGAAATTGAGTTAAAAATAAAAGTGTTAATAAAATATTCTAACACTTTAAACTTTTAATTTTGCTTTCCCGTTTTAATTCTTTTAAACATGCAATAGAATTGCTTATTGTATTTTTCTTGATTTCATTGCTTTTTAAACACTAAATTAATTCTCAGCTGTTGGGAAGTGTTACAACTGCCAAATTACAGATAAGCTGCTGGCTTGGAGTTGAATAGATGTTTGCTGTCAGAACAATTAAAGAAAATTGAACTATATTTACCATAAGGGGTTTTTTAACAATGCCTATATGTTTAAAATATGCCAAATAGGCAGTTTTGAAATTTTGGTGGTAAGTAAATGGTAGCAACATAGACAGAAAGCCAACTTTAGAGAAGCCTAAAAGTAAATATTATGCATTTAGTCAGTAAATTTAGTTTATAGACTGACAGAAACATCACACAAGAAATTGCTAAGAGGAAAATAAATTAGGATTCTGTTCACTGTTATGAGTTTGGAGCAGGACTAGACTTCTGGATAATCGAGTGTCATGGTCAAAGCCATGAATTTTTTAAAAAGGATATCTTTTATCTCCTAATTACTACAAAATAGCAATAAGAAGGTTTTGGTATATGTACTTTTAGAAGCAGGAAGACCTCCTTGTGCTCTGTGAGCTGCTAACCTAGCACTTTTAGGTTATTTGCTCCATGGTCCGATTGGCCCCAAGCATCTAGCGTGGAATCAAGCTTTCATGTGGAGATTTTAATAGCCCTCTAGAAAATTAGGATATGATTCACATGATTCATCTTAAGTAAAATACTGTATTAGTATAAAGCATCTCATTGTGAGTTAATAGTTTTCTACTTTGTACTATAATATTTACTGTATTTGGAATCTGATGTGTAGAAAATGTAAAAGTTTCCAAAATACTGATGAAACTCATTATTATATCAATTAATGCAATTTCTATCCAAGCTTTTCCAGTGCTAGATAAGTAGCATGCTGATTTGATTTGGGACTGATTTTAAAAATTCTGCCTTGGTACTTTTAGAGTAAATTGTCATAATATTTAACTTTTATTAATGTGTATTTTTCATAAAATTCAAGTTTTAATGAGATACCTTTTAGTCATCTGTAAATGAGAAACCTTTAAAACCATGACGTATGCATGTGGTATAATGACACAAAAATGCAACCTTGGAGCTATTTACATAATAAGTAGTTTCACAGTCAGAGGGTATAGAGAACAAAGAGTTCTGTATATGTTACTAATTTAAAAAGGGAGCCTTTTGCACACATGGACAATTCCACAAGCTTGTCTTGAAATATCCATATGAGACAAAATTCATATAAAGCTAGCCAAACTTTTTGATAGCTATGTCACCAACAGTAATTTTTTGTGTTTTCATACATTCTCAAGTACAGTTCCAAACACATCTTTGATTTGAATCTTCATTATTTCTGTTCTGTTAGTAGTGTGTGTGCACATGTGTGTTTTCTTCTGTGTTGTGTTGGTGAATAAAATGCAAACTGAACAAAACAAGAGTTATTTCTTAAAAAATTCTTATCAGAGCAACCAACTAGCTGAATGCCTGATATAATCAAAGTGAACCCTAGAATACAAAAGAATGTGTAGATTTTGCAAAAGGAGTGACAGGTATATTGAGAGTCAAACTGAGATCTAATAGGAATTCATAATATTTTCCTACTCCTATTTCTGCCCAGACTCCCTTCTGTGTGAAATTGTTTATTTTGTGATGAAGTTTCAATTCCTTTACAACAGAAGGACATAGACTTAAGATAAAAGGAGTAACCAAAACAAAAGTAGAACGCCCTCTCGCCTTGCTCCCCTTTTCTTAGCCCATACAGAAAGCTGCTAATTATATTTTCATATTCAACCCAAAAGGATACAGTATAAAATCAGGTAGTTAGAGAAGTGCATAGCCATTTTGAAATTGCAAGACAGATGAACCTTGATGAAAATAGCTAGAATACTCTCCTAACCCAATCAGTTCTATCATTTGTTCTAAATGTGCGTGTCTGGAATGCAGAGGATGGAAAAGGATATGCTATTTAACATCAAAGGTCAATTAAATTTTGTCTGTCAGTAAATTTTTTCATTGAATTAGTAGCATATATTTTTACAAAACTGAGTTATTAGTAATAGTAACTAGTATTTATTACTGTTTCAGGCACTGTTCAAAGTGATTTACAAGTATCAGCTTATGTAATATTCACATCAATCTGACGAATTTAGGTACTTTTATTATCCTATTTTACAGATGAGGAAATCGAGGCATACAAGGGTGAAGTAGCTTTCCAGTGTGATTCATCCTGGATTCGTTGCTAGAGAGTCTGATTCCAGAGCCTGAATCCTTAACTCTTCAGAAGGCAGTTGTCTGAAAGACCCTAATATCATTTGCAACATAGGGACATAGACTTAAGTTAAAGGGAGTAAACAAAAACAAAAGTAGAACGCCCTCTCACCTTGCTCCCCTTTTCTTAGCCCATATGGAAAGCTGCAAACATCATTTATTAGGGTATTTCAGACCAATAGACTGATTATTTGAAAACATTAGTCCTTCTCAATCTGCTCAGCTGCAGATGCTGACAATCTCTAAGCTGCTTTGTCCATTCTTTCCTGGAGCAAAGAAACCTTGTCATTTTAGTATCTTTGCACCATAATTCATAAGGTACCACCCATCTGACCACTAGAAGTACCACTACCCAGAGAGACCTACTGCCCTGTCTTCCTCCACCAAATCTGAACCATTTTACATCAAAGCAAGTTTCAATCAGACCTGAATTTACCTCAACCTCTTAGACATTTTAATTTTAACTATTCACCATCTTCCACGGAGTGGTTAGATCTGTTCCCTTAGCCATAGCCCAGTCTGATTTTGAGTTTTTTCCTTCTCACACTAACGTGCCATTGGGATTCTCTGTGAATTATTCCCTTCTGAGAGAAAAACAAAATTGACAAAAACAAAATTGAAACCCTTCTTTATTTGCATAAATTCAATTTTCAGTTTTAATTCAATAATTCCAATTCTGATCAGTGAATAACAGTAATCATGTCCATGTTTGTTTTATTATCCTTATTTAAAGTTAATGCATTGCTAAATCAGTGAGCCTCTGTACAGTGTAGTAGCTAGTTATTTTCATGGCACAAGAATTAAATGTAATTTCCAAAAGTTTAAGACTTGCTTAGGCAATGGTTGAACATTTCAGTAATAATCCACAATAGAGTGAGAGTGTAAAAAGGAGCTTTAACTTCCTTGTTCTCTTTATTCATATTCTAAACAAATGCATACCATCTGGGCGCTAAACCATTTTTTTGTATTATGGCACGCCCCAGACATCCACTGTACTATTTTCCATAATGATACTTTCAGAGTGGCTGGTGGTCTGCACTGACTATTTTAACAGTTAAGCCATACTAATGCTGAGGAATAGCTTAATGCCATCCCAGGCACTCTCTCATCATTTGTTAATTTACATTTGGGATGGCTAAATTAAGCAGAATGGGTAAAGTCTCAGGAGTTAAATGAATGTGACCAAAGGAGAAAGGATTTGACAGAGTTTGGTGTAAAATAGGAAACGAATGTTCTTTGATACTAGTTAAATGAACACTTACACTGTGCAAATCTTCTCAGTAAATGGAACTCTGCCTCTTTGTCTCAATTGGATATTCTACTGTAAAAATTAGATGACAAATAAACTTTGCTTTATGTACAAAGAAGAGTGGATAGACACAGTGCCTTGCTTCATTCTGAGTTTATTTGCTCATGGGAGAGCAAGTCAACTAGGACAAAATTTTAAAGTTGGGATAACCATCCTACCTATATGATCTAAATTAGAAGTTTCCCCTGTTTAAGTGATTTAAGCAGACTATTTCAGTGATTTTTTAAAATACAAATATAGATTTCTTTAAAATGCAGTCTTGGACTCCTGTCAGATGTTGCCCATAAGATTTTGGCGGAGGACTTGCTTTGAGGAATGGATTAAGTGATTAGCACAGCAGTGATCTGCAAGGAGAGAGGTGCCCAAAGTGCCCTGTTGTTGGATAATAATTAATTAATTTGACCATTTAATATCTTTTCATAGGTAGAATACAAGTAAGTTGTCCTGAATGATCAAAAATATAATTAATGGGGTCTCAGAGCAGGGACCCTCAATGTCTTGGTCATCTTTTGAACCCCAGCATTCAGCTCAGTTCCTGGTACATAATAGAATAGAATCAATAAATATTAGTTGAATCAATAAGCTGTATTGTAGGATAAAATATATGGAAAATAAGAGACCCAGAAATAGTTTCAGGCATAAAATAGATTATTTGCATAGGCTTATTTGTAGGGATATTTTACAAATTTATCTTTTACCTTACTAGGCTTCCCTTTTCTTCCTTTTTCTAGCTTGCAGTATAAAATTATAAAAATATATTTTTAACAAGAGTTTAAAAACTTTATTTTCAACATCTATTTTGCTCAAAGAAGGAAAAAAATTCACTAAAAGTGGTATTTGACTTAACAAGCAGCTTAGTGTTTATGTAGCCTACTCTAATAGCCTGAGAGCAAAGTGCTTTTGATATCTACATGCAAATCTCCAGAGAAAAGGAAAGAAGCTTGGAGCTGAAATGCAGAGAATTCTGTATATCTGTTAGAAACTAAGAAAAAGAAGATAGGTTTGCTAATCATTCCAGAAAGCATAATCAGCCTAGACTTTGGGGATTAAGTGTAGTCCTAGAAATAACAGTGTGCCCAGCCCTTAGGTTGAGTTATCAGAATCTAGATCAGTGTTAAAAGGTGTTTTGTTTTGTTTTGTTTTTCAAAAAAGAGGGCATAATTGTGATTCCTAGGGGGCCGCCCAGTGGCTTAGTAGTTAGGTTCCTGCACTCTGCTTCAGTGGCCAGGGGTTCGCCAGTTCAGATCCCTGGCACAGACATACCTACTGCTTATAAAGCCACACTGTGGGGTGTGTCCCACATATAAAGTAGAGGAGGATGGGCACAAATGTTAGCTCAGGGCCAATCTTCCTCAGCAAAAAGAGGAGGACTGGTGGTGGATATTAGCTCAGGGCTAATCTTCCTCAACAAAACAAAACAAATATAAAACAAGCATGTATTAAAAATTTTATTTAACTCATGAATTAATGAAGGATGTCACAGGGGTTCAAAAGAGAATTCAAATAAACAGCAATGATAAATAAGTGGATGGATGGATGGATGGATGGATGGATAGATAGATATATAGATAGATAGAAGGAATTCTGAAATGAATTTACAAATAGTTGCAAAACAGGCCTGTCAATTGCATAATAATCCACTGCATTACACCACAGCCTCTATAAACCCAAGTGGCTCAGAAGGATGTGCCAGGAAACATCTTGCTTACCAAAAACCAACATCCAGTTATCTTTTGGTCCACCTTAAGGTCTTTCACAATTTTTCCTTACATTAGTCTAAACCCCACAGAGTGGTCATTCACAATATTTTAAAAGCAGATCTACTGCTGTCTGAACATAAGAAAAATAAGTAAATTAACACATTCACAGACAGAATGGGGAAGCAAACAGAAGGGTTTCCGTTTAATTCTTGAGATTTCTGGCTGAGAAGGGGGCATTTGATTCAGAATTGTAAATTACCAGTTTAAAGAGAGGATAGTTAACCTGATGATGGGTAGGAAATCAGATTACTATGCAAGTGTTCTTGATACTTCATGCTACAAAAAACTTATTAAACATGTACTTTAAAATTTTATCTTTGATATAATGATTCAGTATCCTCTCAGAGTAACTTTTTTTCTAGTAAAAGTTATTTTTAATTTAAAATTTCCGTTGACGATGTTAATGCAGTTAGGACACAAAGAGAAGTAGCTGACTGATTGCTTAGTAAGGCAAGATTCAACACTCCACTCCTTAACCCCCTACCATTCTCAACTCTCCTCACCCTCGCCTCAGAATTATTGCAACAAATTACAAGCACAAGTCGCTAACACTCTAAAAGGCCTGCGTTGAATTTTCTTTACTTAAGATGATGCAAATATATGGTACTAATGGTTCTGTCCTTAGAGAGATAGTTTTGGTATTCCCAATTTACAGGTGATGCAAAACTGGTCTATCTGTAGAGAAATAACAGTGGAGAACAAGAAGCCTAAAAATAAGAAAAAAAGAGGGATTTTTTTTTTTTCTTTTTCCTTAGAAAAAGCTCTTGGATGACTGTGTATTTTAGTTGTTTTAGATGTTGTTTGTAAATGTAGTAGTTTGCGTGGAAATTGGGCACATTTTCTAATGTAATATTTGAGATATTTACACAGAATGAGTTAAAGGATGTTGAGTTTTAATGTTTTACCTAATGACTTTCCAAAAAGGTATAGAGAAAGAATAAGTTATCTGTCAAGAGCCTTGTTGCACGGTGTACTTGATTTATCAAAGTTCCTGTGATTAGACTGGCATGATTTTGGGGGGCTAAAGGGGGCACTTGGAAAGGCAGTGGCAACATCTGCATTGTAATAGAAACATTTAAAGACACACTGAAAACAGATCATCCAAACACCAATCTAAACAATGCAAAAACAGAAAACAAAAATTGTCTTAATATTTTTTGGAGTATTTATGAAATAGCTTGGGATTTGGTAGACCAAAATAGGAATCTTATAAAAAGGTCTGAACTGGAAATTTTTCATATGACTTATAAACCTTTAAAATAATTGACTACATGTATCTGATTTTGTAGCAACATGAATTTGTTTTCATGACTTCTAGGACATGTTTTAAGGAAAATTATTTATGAAATTTAGCACTTCAATGTTCAGGAATTGTTCAAAGCAACAACACTGTATCTGTGTTTATTTTCTTTTACCCCAGAAAGAACTGGACTGAAAACACCAGCTTATTTTAGCAGGCCAAAAAAATAAGTGTAGCTTTGTTTACATTATTATGTGTATGTGTTCATATGCAAAATTCAGCATGTTTCAAATGCACTAGCCTATCTTCATAGGACCACCAAAGAGAACTTTAGAGTTTTAAATGAATAGGTTAGAAGAGAAGAGCTGGAAATCAATGATCTGAGTTTTCACTTGAAGAAACTAGAAAAATAAGAGAAAAACAAACTCAATAAAGTGCAAGGAAGGAAATAAGAAAACTAAAATCAATGGATAGAAATTAAACATGCAATAGATGAATTCACTTAATGGAAATAGATTGTTCCATAACCTTGATTTAAGCTGTAAAACATGAGGAACTATTAATATATATATATGTATATATATATATATATATATATATACACATATTTGTGCAATGTATAGTTTAATTCTAGTTATGTGATTTTGAATTTATGAAAGTTACTTTGCTTTTACATTATTAAACTTAAAAGTATCATACTTTTTTAAAACCCACAATTTTTCAATGCAATAAAATGTTTTAAGGATAATGATTTTTATCCATTTCATTTTTTAAAATACAAAATACAAGCTAATTTCTACTCTGGGACAAGTTCTTTCTTTTAAGTTATAGTTTGGGTAGTTTCTGCACCTAAAATTATTATATAATTAAAGAAAAAGTACAAAATGAAGTAAAAAGATATTTAAAAGCTTTTTTGCTGTAGGTACTTCAGATCTGACCTAACTATGAAAATGCAATCATTTTGTAAAGTTTTATAATATCTCAATTGCTGAGGAATCATAAATAAAATTTATTTTGCAAGAACAATAAGAGATTAACAGTAAATGATTAGGAATCATTTTTAACTTAGAATGTGAATTAAACACTATACCTGGAAAGTATCTTGCTGATATTTTTCCAGTGATGATATTATTTATAATGGAACAGCTTATTAAAAGCAATCTTAAAAAAAAAAAATCCCCTAAATCAAAACTTTGTCTATCTCGTGTAAAAGAGGAGAAAAAAATTAGAAAAAGAGAAGAGAGTCACAAAGTGAAAAGAATCAAACTACCAATGGGAAAATCAAAAAGTTGTTCTTATAAAGTATTGATCACCAACCTTATGATTTCTGATCTAAATTAAATGTTATACTCCTTTAATTAATTTTTTTAAAATAGTCATTTTAAAACTTTATTGCTTTTAGTCCGTGGTCATTATTTTTATGACCTGAAATACATGTGCAGGTATATCAACCAATTGGCACCTATCCTCTTTTAAAGGTAGAAAAAGAGATGACTATTATGTTGTAATACTTTGTTCTCTCTCTCCTCCTCTTTCTATTTTTCTTTTGTTTTTTGTTTTTGTTTTTGGATGGTTGGTGATTTGTTTGCTTCTCCTGGTTCCTGTTGATCAGTGGTGTTTGGCCAGTTTGTATTTTTCCAGACATCACTCCACGATGTTGTTGAGGTGTATGATGGGCCAACTCAGCAATCTTCTCTGTTATCTTCCCTCTCAGGATCCCATTCAGGTATCCTTTAATAGAACTGCCATGCATCAGTTATTGATTAAAGACTGACTTTGATTGGTATTGTAGTGAAAGTTGAGATTTATGTCATCCATATTAAAAATAAAGTAAACTGAAATAGAGTCACTCTATTTAAAAAAAAAGAATAGAAACTCAATTAATAGTAACTCAAAAGCTTGAGAGAAATATAACCAGCTATTTTCTGGGATTGTAATCGAGTAAATATAATATTTAGTCAGTCTGTGGTGTTGATGTAATATCAAATATTTAAGGATTCTTTAAAGAATGAGGCAATTTGTAACAAAATGTGATTAAAGCCTTCTAGTACAAAGGTGCAATTGAAGTTGAACCCAAAGAAAGTATATTGTCAGTGGCAGGATATATTATAGTAATTTGATAGAATATAGATTGACGTTTTCAAATGCCAGTGTAAATTAACATAATTTGTTAGGTTTACTGAATGAAATTATTTATGATATCTTAGTGTTTGTTTTGTTGAGTAGGAGAATCACTTCCACTGAGTTCAGGTAATCAGATCACAATTCGATTTACTTCAGTTGGACCAATAACAGCTAAGGGATTTCACTTTGTGTATCAAGGTAAGTGACCCTGTAGCCTAGAAACACACTAAAGAATGATATTAGTTTCCATGCTATGTTCAGAGTTATTGAATGATGAGATCCTCATAACCGTAGAGGAGAGATGAAAGTTGTGCAGGCTTTTGTTGACAATTTTGCCGTGTCCCCTGTCCAATCACTAGAGCACTGTTACTTTGACCAAAGTCAAAAAAGACCTATTGCTTTCATCATCATTCTCAAGTTGATTGTATGATTTTCCTTCCTTCCAACATATTGTTTTCAAAATATCTATTTTTTCTAACAATTCTTCACTCTCTATGTATTTTATTTTCCTCATAGCCTAGCACTCTAAATTAAAAAATGGACAAAATTTTGTGCTGATACACCTAGACATGCCAAGGAAATCATTACTCCATTCTAAAATTTTAGTTTCTCATCTCTCAGGAGAATTCAGACTTTCTTCATGGCTACTGCATATTTTTGTGTAATTGAAAGTCGGTTTACAGAGTCTTTTCTCACCTTTTATAGGCAACCTTCCACGTTATCATTAAACTAAATTAAGAGCTGTCATTTGGCATATTTTGTTTTAATTATGTATGATCATGTAGTAGTTATTCCCAAATGTATCTTGAACTTTATTTCTAAGAAATTTATAAATGTTTGTGATTTGATGTTCTTATTAAACCCTCTTATCCCATTTATAATATTGGCTATAATATTTTTTCATTTTTAATAGTATTCCCTCTGTAAACAATGTGTGGCATTATGAATTTTAAAAGGCACTATTACAAATTCAGTTTTTGTACTCAAGTCACATAAGAGGCATCAATCTATTTGAAATTCATCATATCATTTTTGGGCTGTTGTCAAACTCTTTAATCCCATCTGTATGTGTTTTAAAAAGAAAAAACATCCTGTTATCATTCTATTTTACTAAACCAAAAAAAAAGTCACAATTGAAAGACATACCTATAAAACCTAAAAGCAATTTCAAATTTGATACTGTATAATGATTAAAATAAAAACTTCTATTGTTGTTAATCTGTCTGACTTCTATTCTGCTTAGCCTGAACGTAGCTATTGTCTTCATCAGTAATAAATATGTTTTGAACAACTAAGTCTGTGAATATGCTATGAAATTAATAAAGTATTATGTTTGTTTTTTTAAATCTATGTTTTTAAGGACCAACTACTAACAAAAAAAATTGTGACATTACCTCATATAACTGACACATTTTTTTTTTTAACTTGGTATCCCAGTTTAAAAAGAAAAAAATGTATTTTTCAGTTATCGTCCTATAAATTGAAATATCTGACTCAGATCACTTTGTTATATTAGTGTTTGTAAAATAAAAAATAGAGAAAAAAACTTAGTTGATGTTGTTTAAAGGATAAAAATTAAAAAGTCTTTTAAATAAAAAATCGATGACAGTAGCAGTATTCATTTTAAATTGTATTTTATTCTGTATAAATCTTAAAACTTTTAGAAATATATTTAAATTATTAATTCAATTTCTGATAAAAATGTAAATTTCTTTGAAATTTGTTTAAATGGTTGAACTCTGTATTTCTCTACTAAATATGAAATTAAAATCAACAATTATTTGTACACAGCTGTTCCTAGAACAAGTTCCACACAATGCAGTTCTGTGCCTGAACCAAGATTCGGAAGAAGGATTGGCAATGAATTTGCAGTCGGTTCATTGGTTCTTTTTGAATGTAATCCGGGATATATTCTCCATGGATCCGTAGCAATTAGGTGTGATACAGTGCCCAATTCTTTGGCCCAATGGAATGATTCCTTACCTACCTGTATTGGTGAGTACCTAACTTTGTATGCTTTGTGATTGTACATATTTTATATCAAAATTAGTTGTCTTGAATCTTTGAATATTTATATTTTAGATCTAACAGTTATGCATTAATTTTTAAATACTTTATTAGTTATGATATACTTAAGTGTACCCATTAGAGTGAATATTTGATGCGATTGAGGTGTGATGCAATTAATGAAGAATATTTTGTGTTGAACTAGCTGTGAGGTTTGCTCATTTATTGATTTATATGGCTGAAAACATACATACATGTATCCAATAACACAGAAATTTAATGCTATTAAGAGAATTAGTGAAATAAATACCATTTTTTATGTTTAAAAGTTTATGCAAAGATTTCTATGCCAATATGTAAAGAATTTACACATATTTTAAGGATCACAGAAGCTGATTTTTTGGACATATTTTACTTTGACTTTAAAAGAATTAGAAAATATGCATTATTAAATAAATCTGTATTTTCTTTTCTCTACTAATTATAGATATGTATAAAAAATACAAAAGAAGAGATTTTCCCAGTCTTTCATAAATATAAATGGTGACACTTTGAATGTGCAGAATGTATAGGGTTAGCCAGAAATCTCATTGTTTCAAACTTTATTTTTGCAATCCTGTATCTGATTTAAATTGGTAAATAGAATATACACTTTCTAAAGTTATGGGCCAACAGACCTGCTAAATTATGTGAAACAAATTAAAACATTTTCTAATCCATACGCAAAAAAACTATAATTAGAATCTTATATTATTCCGGGATCATTACAATGACTTCTGGTTCTTGTAGAGTTCTATAGATGTGGAAAATGTAGAAATTGGGAAGTTGCTTTCTTCTCTGTCCCAACAGCATATCCAAAAATTATTATTTTTTAATTTTATAGTATTAAATTAAAAGAAGGGTTGTGTGAGGCCAGCCCAGTGGTGTAGTGGTTAAGTTCGTGTGTTCCGCTTCGGCAGCCCAGGGTTCACCAATTCAGATCCCAGGCACGGACCTATACACTGCTCATCAAGCCATGCTGTGGCAGCATCCCGCATACAAAATAGAGGAAGATTGGCACAGATTTTAGCTCAGGGGCAATCCTCTTTGCCAAAATAAATAAATAAATAAATAAAAGAAGCATGGTAAACTTAATCTCAGGTTAAGAACTAGTTCTAATAAGTTGAGGTTTTTTTTCATTAAAGTTTTATTGGTATGTGATTTGGAAAATAAGAGAAAAGTTTTCTTAAAATAAAAGATAAGCAAAATTTTGTTTTTATTTTAATAATCTCAATTCTCCATTTTTTGATAGAGAAGACATGAGTGTTTATATGCACACACATAACATATACCCTTATAATATATAAAATTTATTTTTAATGACTCATCTTGCTGTACCTATACATGAAAAGAAATTACATGTATCAATAGTTATTATTTTTCACTTTTAAAAACACATTTTACCATATGTTAACACACAGTTAACATAATGTTAGCTCATAGTTCATTAAAATAAAGTGTGTTTTTAAATTGTGAAACAAATGGAAGGTATACTTATTTCTACTGAGGAAGGAGTAAAGATGAAGTCTATTGCTATGCATTCATAGAATATGTATTTATATAGGACATAACTGCTCTAACTAGTAGAATATCCTTTACCATTCAAATCAGGACATTATTAAAAATTGTGCTGGGAAAATGGCATAAACCAAGAATATTATTTAAAAAAAAGGAAGGATAAATGGTTACTTGACCTGTCTAGGAATATTATATTTCCACAATCCAAAACAGATATATCTGGCATATTTCATAGGACATTTTTCTTACAACAAATATTTTAATTCTGTTCACTACGAAAAACAGAATGTGAACTGTTATTTGTTGAAAACCATCTACAATAAATAATTTAAAACACTGGGAGGCTTTAAATGACTCTTTGCCATTCTCATCTTTCAGCTAAATAACCACAATTTCTGATATGATTACTATTTACTTAATGCTTTCTATTTGCCAGGTTCTATGCTGAGTAATTTAAAATACATATTTATTTTAATCCTCACAGCAAACCTATGGAGAAGTTACTTTCAGAATTTACAGATGAATAAAGTGAGTCTTAGAGAGGTAAAACAATTCTTTTTAAAGTGATATAACATAGTAAGTGGTAGAGTGGGGGCAGGATTTGAAACTAAGATTTCTGACTCCACAAGTCAACCTAAGTGATAGACGACTGCTTCTCTTTCTGTTTTGACTTATAGGCTAATTCCTTCCTAATTCAATTTTTAAATCTTATTTATAATGTGGAATTTCTTACCCTACTAAAATACATTTTTGACAATCAACAAGTAAAGGAGAAAAAATCATTTGGACTTGATCTTCTTCCTCTCTCATACCTAACCTAGAGGTAGGGTTAATGGAGCAAACAGATCTTCCCCTTTACGTGCTTTTATATTCTTGTAAAGAAAAAAAACAGATAATGTTTCTCCTCCTGAGCCATGGTACATGTTGACTTCATACTCTTATAAAGTAGTAATAAGTAAATTATCCTAAACTAAAGGAACCTTGAACTGAGAGAAGTGTTCCTACATGTCTGTGCCAAAATTAGTCATGCATAAATCGGAAATTACATTGCTTTAAATCAGCTTAATAATTGAAGACAGACACATGATAATAATAAATCTCTTCAGTCTCACAATTGATTTTTAAATATTTCTTTATAAATATTAGGGATCAATCATTATTTCTGCCTCACTTTTCCCAGTAATTATTTACATAATTTCTCTGTCACTTTGCTTATTTCTGTAGGTCTTGATAGAAAATATCAATACCACATTATAAAAGGTAACTAGATAAGTAGTTGTCTTCATCTAGTTTCATATATATGATGAAAATTCCTTTAAGATAATCATCTTTTATAAAGATAGAGTGATATGATGATGTATGGAAACTCATAAACTAGCCCATTAATCTTTAAATATCAGAAAAAATCCATCTATTCCTCTAGTTAGAGTGTCCAAAGAACCTACATATGCAAAGCAATGAGGTGTAAATCTATGAATTACTCCTTAAAGGTTCTGTTTGTATTTTTATCATGTTAATGTCCTAATTAATGGAGAAAAGTTATAAAGAATCATGTAAAACTGAATAAAATCCTCACAGCTGGGAATTGTAATAGGTTCTCAGCATAGGGGTTAATTGCGTCTTGGGTAATAGTCTTGGGCTTTGACCTTAACACTGAATTCTGATGAGTTACTGCATGATCCTGGAAAATTTACATAATCTCCGATTACCAATTCTCATATTGATAAAACAGGAAAATAAGAGACCATCCTCAAAGGTTTATTGTGGCTAGTAAATGATTTAAAGCCTTGGCATAGTTCTTGGAACCTAGTAAGTTTTCAAAAATTAAGCTGCTTTTGTTGTTGCCAAAATCTCCACCATGAAATCGGGAGAGAAGACTTCAATTCTAAAGGTGTTGGATCTAGAATATAGAACCTACATGCAGTGCTGATAAAGGGTTTGATATTATTGATTTCCATCTGTTGGTATGTTGTTTTAATAATACTTTAAAATTATTGTATTTAAAAATTATCTTCCACAGAAGATTTTTGCATCTTGGAAAAGGCTAAAAGCGTGGACTCCTGTCACTTTTCAATTCTAATTTAGGGTTTCTTGAATACACGATTTTTCTTTGCACTTAAAATTTTTAAGAAGGGCTTTGGGAGATATAATGACAATTTTCTTGAGAATAATAGTAATTATTTATTAGAATATGCTGTTTAGGAGGACTATGAAATTTCTTTCCATCAATTGACGCATTTGAGGACAAAGAGTTAAAGAGGAGAGACTTAAAACAATAGGTATATTTTCATAATTTGATTTGTTTTCATTGTTTGCAAG